>NC_045701.1:8205855-8816922 GCF_009834535.1 Camelus ferus
TAATGCATGCTTTCTGTCTTGGTTCACGGTATGTGTGCATGTGTGTGTTTCTGCCACTTCTGGGAATCAGGAACTGACCTTGTTCATCTCTGGTTAGTGGCAGTGGTGTACTGATAGATGCTTAAAAACAAGCTCCCTAAAAAGATGAATAAGCCCCGGTTTGTAACACTTGCCGATTTTCTTGGTAAATGTCCTCACCATGTGGATTTCAGGCTGCCTACATGATGTCACTAAATGCGGACTCAGGAAGAGAGAGGCAGTCACACAGCATTATATGGTGTGTCCACCACCACTTGGACACAAGAGATGTAAATAACCTCAAGAGCATAGGTAACATGAAAGTGTCATAGAATGACTAGGGAGCGATGAGTTTTGCATATTTATTACCCTTGCTTTCAATCCAATTTATTTAATTGCACATTTATATAATTTTAAATTATGTCTGGGTCTAACAGTCAGCTCACAAAATGCTCCAAAATTCAACAGTTGGCTTCAGGTCATCAGCGGATACTGGGAGGCAAAAGATTTGCTGTTAAAAACGCCACCACAACCAATAGTAAAAAAAAACTCGTTAGGTCTGTTTCTCCTAAAGTGCTAGCTTTACTGTTTCTGGTGGGAGAGACAACCCCACCCCAAAAGAAGGATTCAAGTTGGCTCCTGCTAAGAGAGAGTCTGTAATTTCACAGCATCTGCCAGGATTTTTGCTATAAAAGTTTAGCATCTGGAAGCAGATAGAAAAGTTTTTTTTAGTGATGGCAGAGACCTGGGCTCATCTGTCACTTGAATATATGGGACAAGAGAAAGGAGAGAATCAAAGATGAGCTATTAAATATTCAGCTGAAAAATATGCAGTTCTGATATCACATAAACCAGGTGCAATGCTGGGTGCTGAGGACACAAAGATAAAGATGACCGGAGGGCTCCTGGTCTGGGGATCCAGGGTTGACTCCCTGCAGAAGGGACAGCTAAGAGGTCCGGACCAGAGGAGGGGCAGGCTTGGGGAGAGAGCCTGATCCTGAGCTCAGAAAGAGCTTGATCTGTTCACTGAACAGAACGAAGCCTGGTGGCTGGCGTGCGGTCAGCAAGTGGGAGAGAGGCACGAGACAAAGCTGGGGGGTGTCGGCAGGAGCCACGTCACCCAGTCCCTGCACTGAGGACTCAAAACAGAATTGGAAATGACTTTCTGAGGCACTCTGAGGTTACCCCTCATTATATTCACACCATGTAACCCTTGCTTGTTAGGCAGTAAACTCCAGAGAGCTAGCACAGGGTCTGGTCCGTCACAGGGACAAATAAAAAATGTGTGGAAGTGAATGAATCGATATGTCCCTGCCCTCCCCTGCCTTACAGGTTTGGGTGTGGGGTTCAGACTTGAGCTGACTTAGAGGAGATGCTTCTAACTGAGCCAGACCTGAGAGCTACTCAACAGGCATAGACCCCAGGATTTCCTCGCTCTTGAGGATACAGGGCCAGCTCAGCCACAAGGAGACATTTTTTCCCAGGTCTCCACTTTCCATGACCTCTGGGAGCTCTTTAAGGTTGATAGATTTGCCCCGAGTCCTCATAGGAACTGTGGGCACTCTGACTGGCTGCAGAGGTGAGCCCTGTGACCCCGGGAGAAGTGGGAGCCTGTGCAGCCTGGAGCTCAGGTGCGCCCTTCGTGGCTTCACCTGTCCCCACAGGTGTGTGTGCGATGCTTTCAGGGGACCCGAAGGACCCCTGTGCCCTTTCCTAGCACTTGGCTTTTTTGCGCCTACTGCTGAAGGCTGAAACTGCCCCTTTGAGAACTAGATACTGAATCCCCTGGAACGAACATTCCATTCCTGAGACCAGGAGAAATAAGAATAAAGGCATATTTCATGTCTATTGATCCTTGCCTCTATGACAGGCACTCTGCGAGGTGCTTTTTATGCTTTATCTCATCTCTTCCTCAGAACAACGCCGTGAGATAGACACAGTTATTATTCCCACTTTATAGAGAAGAACTGAGGCGTCAAAAGATCAGTTGACTTATCTGAGAATGTGAAGTTGTGAGTCAGGGAGCGTGAACCAAATCAAGTGTTTCTGATGTAAAGCCCACATATTCAAAGGCGGGTCTGGCTGACATTGTGCTTCCATTTAATTTCGGTGCTGGAGGAAGTAACAAAAGGTCCTTTCTAGCCAGCATTCCCCAATTTCTCCGAGGAACAGACTCACACGGGGACGCTTGTCAGTCACGGTGCTTTGGAGGCCTGTTGCATGGGGTTTAGAAATGCCTGAGTCTGGGATGGGGTCTTGGAGTTTGTATTTTACAAAGTGATTGTTTCCAGGGAAGTTTGGAAAACACTCGTGGGCTGGAATGACCTGTATGTGCTTTGCTCAGGACTGAAGCACAGCAAGACGTTGGCCCAGACACCTCTCCACAAATAAAGAACTGGCTTTCATCTACCCGGAAACATTAATGGAAGCATTAATTCAGGAAATCAGTTGTTAAAGTCATACATGCAGTCAGAGAGAAGGTGGGAGAGTGTGGGGCCATCGGGAGAAAATCGCTGGTGAGTCATGTAGCAGTAGGATCTGGGGCAGATAGTCTACAAAACAGCTGACGCATTGCTCTCCCACTGGTTCTTCACATTTCCTGAGCCTTGCTTTTCTAATCTGCAAAATGGCAAGAATAATATCACCAAGATAAAAGTGTGAAGATTGAGTGGGAGCTGGCCTGGAACAGCACAATGGTGAGTGTCAGTGCTGGCCCCACACCGCCTAGGTTCATGGTTTAGCTCTGCCACTTACTTTCTGTGTGCTTTTGCGTAAGTTGCTAGACTTCTCTCTGCCTCAGTTTCCTCTTGTGTAAATAGGGAATAAAAACAGGAGTGTTGTCAAGACTTGCATACAGTCTTTGGACAGTGCTAGGTGAAGAGGAGGTCTTCGGAGAAGATCTGCTAGGTTATTATCAGACTGTATGGCCCATGGTAGGTCCTAATGCATGTGGGTTTCCGTTCAGGTGATGGAGCTGGACCTCACTACTCAGAAGCTAAAAGGCACATTAGCTTTTCAATAATGATTTTAGAGAGGAAAACAGAGGCTGCCCAAAGAGTGGTTTCAACTCTTGACTCATTTCTCTCTTGAGGCTGAAGTGGAGAGCGTGCCATCCCTCTGGAGGAAGATGGTGAAACAGGCACCCTGGTTGTCATCACTGTGGAGCAAGTCATTTCTCTCCTCTGCGCTTAGTTCCCTCATTTGTAAAAGGTTCCTTCTAGCTCTGAAATCCTGTGATTCAGTGAAAAAGACTCCTTGAACCTAACCTTCAAATATCGGTCACTTTGCTGGAAATTAGGGGGCTGGGGGAAAAAATCAATAGGGCGATTGGGTCCTTGAGACTTTCTCCTCACAAGTAACCTTATTTCAGACCCCTCAGTCATACAGATTTTCAAATGCACGTGGCTTTGCTTAGCTTGTCCTCCTGAAATGATGGTCTTAATCATAAATTCTAATCGGAACGGGATCCACCTCAATTTATTCCTAATGCCTTGGAAAAGCAGAACTGTTTCTAGGAATAAATTGAGATGGATTCTATGCCAATTAACAGTTTGACTCAGTTAAAGTCTTGTTAACCCACTGCTGTCCTCTGATAATCATCCATTTCATAGCTGGTGAGTCACTGGCCTCGCCCGAGCTAGCAAGGAGGTGAGAGCCACCCAAGTACAGTCACCACTCTGAGTGATGTGTACATGGCTCAGCCCTCTCCACCCCATTCCTACCCCCCCCCCCCGAGCAGTTTGCAGGGCACCATCAGTTGGCTTGCTTTAAGCAGTGACTGGATTGGGCTACTCGCTCTAAATCAGAAGTAAGATGTTCCCACCTTATTTAGACAAATACTGTACCAGTCAGCGTTCTACAGAGAAAGAGAACCAATAGGGTGTATAGGTACATAGAGAATGACTCATTTCACTCTTGAATTGACTCACGCGATCTGTAGAGGCTGGCAAGTCTGAAATGTGTGGTTTAGGCTGGCGGGCTAGAAACAGGAGTTCTGTGTTACAGCCTTGAGGCAGAATTCCTTCTTCTCCAGGAAACCTCAGTTTTCACTCTTAGGGTCTTCACTGGATTGGATGAGCCCACCCACGTTATGGAGGGTCATCTCCTTTACTTAAAGCCAACTGATTGTCAGTGTTAGTGATAACTACAAAATACCTTCACGGCAACATGCAGACCAGTGTTCGAACCGACCAACTGGGCACCAGAGCCTAGCCAAGCTAACACTTAAAAGTTAGCCATCCTAGATGCCATGAATTGTATTTCCAATCCCCAGGAAGAATTTGCCTGAACTGGAGACTGGGTTTAAAGAAAGGCAGTAGACATGAGGCATTGTGACTCTGAGGGTGCTCCAGTGCCACTATGCACGGAGGGCTCAGGGTTTTTGTTGTTTGTGTGTGTAAATATAATATTTATGTTTAATTGAAGTATAATAAGTTTACAATGTCGTGTCAGTTTCTGGTGTACAGCACAATGCTTCAGTCACACATAAACATACATACATTCATTTTCATATTGTTTTTCACCGTAAGTTACTACAAGATATCAAATATAATTCCCTGCGCCATACAGCATGAACTTGTTGTTTATCTTTTCTGTATATATATATATATATATATCTGTTAATATCTGCAGTTTTTTATGTTAAATGTCCCTTCCATGCCGCACCCTTCACCTCGTGTCTCCAGGTGTGTTTTCTCAAGGCAGAAGTCAAGAGGCTTTGTTGGGCAAAGGCAGTTCTCTTTGATGGTCCGGTAATGTAAGGTTCACAGTAATTCCTACGCCCGCGGATACCAAAGGAAGGGAGAGTAGACACCAGCTACAGATTTCTGTAAACCAGTAGGTAAATATTCATGATTGAACGCCCAGCCTGGCAGGCACACTTGGGAGATTTTGACCAAAACACAGCCTCAGAATTTCCATTTCCACTGGGCAAACAGGAAAATGAGATGATGCAAAATTGATGTGTGTGGAAAGCACAGTGATTGGGCATTTACATCTATTTAATTAAGGAACACGTTGTAACCTCTATTTACTTCTGTTTAATTAAGGGATTGCTCATTTCGGAGGAGATATCATGCTGGGCCCTCTACTACTTTTGTGATTCAAAGCTCAGCTAAGGATGTATGGGAAATACTTTGGTGATCTTAGCTCAGTCCCTAGTGGCACGAGCTTCATATTACAAAGCCAATTAACTATGCTGCCAGACTTGCGAAAAGGGAGTCAGGGGGCTTATCAAGAAAATGATCTCTTCAAGACACAGGAGGTCATTCATGAGAATGTATGCTCTTCTAGAATAATTCTGATCAAAAGTTAGAACCACAATGGATTTTTTTATCTGCGTAAGAAAAGAAAGAGCCAAGGAAAATGATTAGAGCTTTAAGGTTCCTTATGTACAAGAAATACACTTAGCATGTTGACTGAGCCGTTGGCCCTGCCTGGGCCAAGGCAGGAAGGGTAAGAGGGAAGACAGAAAATGAGGGGGTATGTTTTTCTATACACGTGATAGTTCCCGTCTTACTCAGGTGTTGATTACCTTTGTCTCCTTGAAGGAGGCATTTCAGAACTAAGGTGACTCCTTATTTCATCTGACATTTTATAAAGTGACTCTGTTTTTTCTAAGCTCTGTGAGTCATGGTTAAGCACAAGAGGAGAATGGAGGAAGAGCTGTTCTGGAAGGAATTAGGGGAAGAGACTGCCAGTAGTTCTGAGAGTGGGGAGTGGGAGAGGAAGTTTCGGGATCTCCACCCAACCTGCCGGCCCTTGATTATCCAGCTAGATCCCCATCTCTACTGAACATCACTGTTTAATGTCTACCTTCATTCTAGCTGGCTAATGAGACAAGTCATCAGCTGGGTACCAGCCTCCTCAGTGTCCTCCCTCCATCACCAGGAAGCAGAAGTGCCTCTTCACAGTGTTCTCCTGGAGACAATGCTCTCCCCCCTTAAGTCGAAGCAGAGAACGGGATGACAGCAGGAGATGAAATACTACCTTGACTGCCGGTTCCTTTTTGCCCAGGTCCAGTCCGTAACTTCTCTGAAGGAAGGACCACACCCTCCACCCTTGTACAGCCACCCAGCACCTCGCCAGTGCACTGCACGTTGTGAGTGCTGAATTACACACACGGGATGGGTGGAGGCTTTGCTCCTAGAAAGTTGCTTTGTTTTCTCTTAAATTCACTGTACATACATTCTTCTCTCACTTCCAGGAATGCCTTCCTACTCCCTCACCCAAGCCCAGCCTTGTGCCAAGGCCTAGAACAAGTCCCTCCAATTCCACGATGTCTTTCAGACTTACCCAGTCTTAGCAAGCAATCCTGCCTCCAGCGACCTGCCTCCCCTGATGACTGATTTCCTAGTTGATAAGGAGCACACTGCTAATCAGTTTTTTCATTTTTGTTTTTGATTTTTTATATGTTCTGTCTCCTCGGCTCGATCCTGACTCTGTGTGTGAGCTGTCTCCAGATGCTTCCTTCCCCACATCCCAGCGAGGGCACAGCCGCCCTGTCCTGATGCCTTGTATATAATGGGCTTTCAGTTAGTGTCTGTAGTCGGTAATGGATTTGATGGCTCTCTGACAGCATCATAAGCCCCTTGAGGAGAAGGGCCAAGCCTGTTGTGTTCAATATTGGATTCTTTGTACCTATGATGGGAGCTGCTCAAAGGATTTTTTTAATCCAAACACTTTACAAAGAATATGTTACATGAATAGTTGAATACGTTTATGTTTGGGCTGCAATGCCTTGCTGCTAAATATAAAATCATACCATGAATACACATCAGTTACTGACTACCTAGGCATCTCAAGAAATACTTTCTCTTCCCTAAAGAGGGATTGGATTTAAACTTATATATAGTGTCCCAAGACTTCTGACTGGAGTGGTAATTTAGGAAACTTTTTTTGAGTACCTACAACCTCAAGATGCTAGGCTAGACATGTCAGGGATGAAGAGGTGAGAGAGTCAGTCCCTGACCTGACCTAGGTCAGGTCAGTCCCTGACCTAAAATGTCTAGTTTGGAGAGTTCATCAAGGAAGCAAGCAAATGTTCTAGGGTAGAATGTAATGTGTCATAAGGAAAAGCAATCATGGAAGAATAAAAACACATGAGGTGGGAATGATCAGGAAAGATTTGATGGACATGGTAACCATTAGGAAGGGCAGAGTTGCAAACATAAAGGAGAAAGGCATTCCTGACAAAGGGGGAAAAGCAGTGCATGCACAAGGGTAAGGGTATGAAAGGTTATGGTATGCTCAGAAGATAGCACAGTGGTTCATGGTGGAAGGAAGTGTTGGAGTTGGGATGGGAAATTGAGGCTGGGGTCAGGTTGTCAAGAGCCTTGCCTGTCATGGTAGGACAGCTGAAGACTATCTTGCAGGTTGAGGGAAGGGACTTGCTTATGGATACCAAAATATTCTACTCCCATCAAAACTTCCAGCTCTCCTAATCCTCAGCTGAAAAATTGCTGGCACTATGCTATTTGCAGAAGTAGAGATTTGCTCATGAGTCTAAATCACAGGGTGAATTCTTGACCTTCAACCCTGTCCTGTGAGTGGTTTTAAGGGCTGCACACTGTGTTCAGTGGAACCTTGGAGTTCTACAGAGGTTGGCCTAGGTTCCACGGGAGTATTTTTTCAGATGGTGTAGCTCTCTAGCTCTTTCCTGTGAAGGCGCAGATTTATTGATTGGTTATAGTTTAGGGTGGTGAGAGTCTATTTGTTTTGATCATAACTCCTTTCTAATCAATTGCCATTGACAACGGCGTCCAGTCAATAGTTACTGTGTGCTGCTGTGGTAAGGTGACAGTAGTGAGTAAAACAAAGATGTTTAAGTCCATTTTGGACTTCCCAGAGCCTGGTAAGAAACTATAATGTAAAGGAGTCCACAAATTAGACCTTTACAGAAACTGTCAGCTGTCCACCTAAATCCAGTCTCCCCTTCGTCCATGGTATGACGTTTGTTGTCAGTCTTAGCTACACTACATTTTCCAGCCTCCCTTGCGTTTAGGTTTGATCATGTGACATTCTTCTTGCCAATAAAATGCAAGCTGGATGCCATTTCTCTGTCTGGACTTTAGGTAAGCCTCCTCCAAGGTGTCTTTCTCTTTCCCTCTGGCTGAAACCTGGACATGGTTGAGACCCATTTTCACACAGATAATGACAGTCCCTAGAGGATAGTGGAGTCATAGCTTAGAAGGAACCTTGGTCCCTATGTGACTTCAAGGAGGAGAAAAGCTCAGTTGCTGTGGACCATTCTGTTATGGAAAGAATGTTATGGAAAGAGAAATAAGGGCCTATAGTCTTGAAGCCACTCCCTCTTTTGGTCTTTTTGTTATAGCAGCTTAGCATAACCTTAAAAATAGTGATATTAGTATCATAGGTGTGGTGTTGCTGTCACCCAAACCTAAATTACATAGACTTGGCTTAGCTGGCAGGTGGCAGATGGTAAGGACACAGGCATTCCAGGCTGGAAAGCTGGTGACCTTTGTTATGCCATGACCTACTATTTGGTAACACCATCTCTTGTTATCCTTTGAAGGCAGACCTCGTAACCACCAAGACTGTAGCTCTCAAAGAACAGGTTGGAAAGAGCCAGCATATTAATGTGTATTAGCTTTGCTTTTAGCAAGATGTTACAAGAAAGAGATGATTTTAGGAAAGGATGTAAGCAGAGATGGAAGAGAGTAGAGGATGCCCAGAAAACTGAAGTCTCAATAAATAGCTATTTCTGGACCTCCAAACAGCGGGAGATAAAATTGTAGTTGCTCAAGGACTTTGGCAAAGATAAAACTAAAGGTGCTGCCTTCTCACCTATGTGCCTTGTTTCAGATGGCTTCAGAGTACTCACTATTAAAGAGACAGAGAGAGAAAGAGAGAGAGATAGAGAGAGAGAGAGAGGGAGGGAGATGGAAAGAGTGAGAGAAAGGGAGAAACCATGGGTCAAGCAGGCTTCAAAACTATGTCTATAGAAAACTGTGTTGGTCACTGGCACATGGGACTAACTAGAAGCAACTAACCTTACTAAAGTTTAAGCATTATCTAAGAAATTGGAAACAGCAGGGAATCTCTGTGAAAGGTGTTCAGCCACCAGAAGGGCATCTTCCCATCACCCACTTTAGATGTAGCCACGGATGATGAAAGACAAGGAGGACTTTTTAGAGGATGAAGCCAGAGGCCACCTGGGAAGATAAATACATTTTTGTTGGTGAATATATCCAGGATCTTACCAGAGAATTGCCTCCATGTCAGGGAAGGGGGTACTTTTTATTTTCCCCCAGTAGGATTTAATCACTGCTCTTGGCCAATGACGGCTCTGTTTTGTATGCTCTTGTGGTTATCCTGATGCTGCTCCACTGCTGTGTGTGTGTGGTCGACCAGAGAACATGTCTTTTCATTTACAAGTTGCCTGACCCTGAGAAACCAAATCTGATCCCAAGAGAATGGTGAATCTCACAGAGATCCTGTCCTTAGAGCTGATGGATCTTGGAATAGTCTCCTTTGGAGAGAGGGTGGCAGAGGGTGCGCACAGATATAGGAGACCAGATGTGTGGATGGTGGTGGGCACCGCTACCTGTGCTCCAAATCCCATTCCCTCCTTCCTCCTTAGTAACAGAGTTGGATGCCAGCTACTCCTGGCTGCCCAGCCTCCTTTGAAGTTAAGTGTGTCCATGTGGCTAAGTGTTTGCTAATGCTGTGAGGACAAGTGGTTTTGTCACTTTTGCTCTGGGACCAAATGTCCTGTACATTTCCTTTCTCCTTCCTCTGGACATATTAGCGACCAGCTTCAGCTGTGTAGATGATGAGATGGGAAACAACTTGGAAGGAATCTAAGTCCTTGAATGGTCATCCTGAATATGGCTCCTGCCTCGTACTATTGCACCAGAAGGATAAGCTTCTCTGTTTTCACAGTTCTTGTATCATTAGGTCTCTTCACAGCAGAAGCTTACCTTCACCTGAACTAGTTCACCAGATAAGAGTGCATTTAGCTTTGCTTTTAGCAAGATGTTACAAGTACAACCAAGGATCATGTCATAAACTGAACAACTCAAATCTTCCATTTTAATCAGGATCATGCAAAATGTTTTATTACTATTCTTTGGTTGCAAAACTCTTATAAAGTTCAATTTGAAGCCATTGGACCAACCTTTGGTCTTATCTAATTTTAGAAAACCTCCCATGGAAGAATGAAATCACAAAAATCTTCAAAATACCAATTTTATTAATATAAACTTTTAAAGGAAATAAGTCAGTGACATAGAATTTGGAGAATGGGAGTGGAAAAGCTGTCAGGAAATCCATCGGACAACAGCATCATAACACCGGGAAGCCTGAGAATGACTCACCTAGCTTAGATTATTTGAGAAGAACTATTTTGTTTTTAAGCCCCATGAATGACTTTGGATTGGTTCCGATCTGTGATGCTGAATAAGAAAGAGTTGTGTCTCCAAATAAGTTGGATGTTACCATACCGCCTTAGCTTTACTCAAGTTCATCCCTCTGCTTGATAGGCCCTTCCAGTTCCCCTCTTTCCTCCATCATGAAATTCTGCTCAACTCTAAAGCCCAGCTCAAGGAGGACCATTACAAAGATGTCCCTGGTTCTCTTTCCTCGCCCACCCTCCCTCTCCTCTCCACCCACACAGAACTTGGTCTGAAGTGCTGGGAGAGCATCTCTCATAGCAAGTTTCAGTTACTTGTTGTTCCACTGTTAGATCGACCAGGAACTACTTAAAGGCAAGGACAGGACCTTATTCATCTCCATCCTTTGTTCTTGGCCCACACCTGACCTGGAGCAAGCTGCCCATCAACAGTTGTTGAATTCCCAGGTCTGACACTCTCCCTGTACCCAAGGGAATAGAGCCAGTTGGGTGAGGGGAGGGGTGGTTCTGATGGCAGCCCTTTCTGTGTAATTATCTCCTTCCAGTGAATAATGGGGCTTCAGTTCTGTGTCTGACTCTTTGATGAAGATGAAACTATTTAATCAGGTTTGGTTGCTCAGCTCATCATCTTCCTGCATCACCCCCTTCCTGACGAGTTCATTAGCTGGAAGAAAAATTGATGACCTCGTTAGTTCTGCACGTTGGTTCACTTAGGACAAATTGGAGCTTTAAAATGTCACTCAACTCTGACCCATGGTGGGGTAAGGTCTCACTCTCAGGACTGTTTAGGTACACCGTGCCCTCAGTGCCTTTGTGTGACAGGTTGCTCAGGAAATTTCTGTTTGAAATAGTGGCTTTCCCAACGTAAATCCCTCTCTCTTAGGTTGCTCCTCATCCTGCTTGGTGAGGAATACCCCACTCCCTCACAGTGCCCAGGGTCAGCTCACCTCCTGTCTACCTCCAACCCCCCACCTCAAATTTTTTCTGTCTGCCATCCATAGAAATCTTATCCTGCAAGTTCTAGTTTACTTCCTGGCCCTACCACCCTGCAGGAAACATTCCCAGCATCCTCAGGGTCATGCCTCAGATGAATCTGGAAATTGAACGTGCTGGGATCTCAACCAAAAGACTGGGAGAGGAGGAGTAAATCAGGACCACAGACAAGGCCTGGTGGAAGGCTCTTGGGAGCAGGGGCTGCTGGCCTCTGCAAGCCTAGCCCAGGATGTGAAACTCCGAGTCTGCAGGAGTGGAAGCTGTGGCGGGTTCCGGTGCCATCCAGGGGACCCATTTTGGTGATCAGAACACAGAGGCCAGAGTAGTCTGGGTGGTGGGTAGTCCTGAGGGTCAGGGGCAGAGGTTGAAGGATTGTGGTCCTGGGTGATGCTATGCCCTCTTCCTCAGACGTTCTCCTTTCTCCCTCTCTAACTTCACCCTGTTTGCCTGACAAACTCCTGTTCAGTTTTCAAAACCCAGCTTTTTCTAGAAAGCCTTTCCTGTCATGCGTCATGCTGGCCACTCCCATCTGTTAGCTCTCCGTCTTGAACACGTTTTTAAAGCTGCCTTTGTCATAGTGTTGTGATTACTCATTAAAAGAAGGTTCTTTAGTTCAGTGCCCGACTCTGGTAATACTGGCAGCGTAGGGTGCAGTGAGGGGAACTGAGACAGAGGCCAGTCCGATGGCCTGGACCAGCACTGTACCTTCTTAACATGTTGACTGGAGGTAAATGTTTTTCACAGATGAATGTTGTTGGGACGGTTTCAGCTGCTTCTTCCAATGGGTGACTCTGTTTATATTGGGTTAGTTCTTCAATAGCTTATTCTTTTTCATGTGTTACATTAAAAAAAAAATGGTGGCTACAGCTTGGTATGCTGCAGACACAGACATGTGGCTCACTGCCGGGCTAAACTCAGACATCTGTTGCAGACCAGCCTGGGGCCAGTGTCCTAGGGCCATGCTTGTCTGGAACAGGATGTCAGACAGAGATCATTTGTTCATAAGGAACAAAACCCCAGTCCTACTAAAGTAAATAAAAACAGACCCTGCAGGGAGGTCTTCCAAACAGTCACTGGTGCAGCTCTGGGGACACACCTAGTGAAGGGACAGATCTCCATTCTGAAGTTCATTATTCACATGCCACCCCTGCACATGACTGCTTCTTTCTATCCCTCTTTCAGTGTCCCAATTCTGAATTTCTGGGTACATCTACCCACATGCATATTGGCTCATCTTGGTTGGAGACTCTATGTTGGACCCAGGAGTAGAGTGTCACAGTAGAAGAGGTCATGTTCTGCTAAGGTCATGTTCCATAAAGATGAACCTGGAAGAAAAACTGGGAACTTCTCTACTTGCAAGGGAAGCTTATTTAGAAGCCATGACTTTAGAAGTGAGTGAAAAGAAAAGCTGGGACCAAAACGAGGTAGACGAAACTCTCTTGGAGAACGAGGGCTTGGCAAAATCCAGAATGAGTTAGAGGACAGTGACAGATTGTGCAACAGGAAATGGGAGGGTGTCCCTTTGTGAAGAGCTCTTCTGTTTACAGAGTACAGTCCTGTACAATGACCATCCAGAGTTCTCCTGAAATCAGAACTGAGCCTAGTTCACATCTGCATTCCTCCACGTGCCTCTCACCTGGATGCCCATTGCTGTACAAAGCGGGTGTCTGGCGAGTGTCCAGAAAATGGAAACATTTGGTCCTTCTGGTAATCCTGGGAGGCAGACATGACATAAAGTAGTCCTACCTGATGGTGAAGGAAACAGAGGCTCAGAGTAGATAACTGATGTGCCAAGGATCATACAGATTGCAAGTGGTGAAAACAGAATTCAACACTAGGACTTTTACAATGTTGTGTCAATTTCTGTAAACTGACTTCAATTAAAAAAAATTTTTTTAATCTAGGACTTTTGTCTCCAGGCAAAATGGTCTTCCCAAGATACCATAAGGAAATATGAACTAGCCTTAAAGATCAGGAAACGTGAGAGAGAACGTGGCGGTGGATGGGATGGGGGAGGAGTGGAATTGTGATGGATATTACTGTTTTGACAAGATCCCTTTAACTTCACGGCAACCCTTGTGTGCTACCCTTAGAACTTAAATTGTAAATGTTTACAGTTACTTGTCTTTTTTCCTCGGGAGGGGTATCCTAAAATGTCTGTCAAGTGAGGGTGGGAGCTTAGTTTCCATAAAACAAATCTGTCATTCACCTTCCAGTGGACTGGTTACAGAGATGCCTTTTTAACACTTAGTGCCAGAGAGTGACATCTGGTTGCATAGCTTCCTAGGGAATTTCAAGGACTTTGCTCAGAGCCAATTAAGCCCACCTGTTCTATCTCCCCCGCAGGAGCAGGAACAAGCAAAAAGGGTTAATGTGCTTTTCTAAAGGAGCGCTCCCCCAGTACTTACCCAGTGCTACCCTCCCCTCTTCCCTGCCTCCCTTTATTAATGTTAACTAGGCGAGAAAGGCTTGACATTGACTGAGAGGAATCGGGATCCCATTTTTGACAAGCTGACAAGTGGAGGAAATTCATATATTATACGGCTGGAAGCAATAGCTTTTTTCTCTCATTTATTATACTGGTTCTTATCCATAGCCTTTTCTTCTTTCTTTCTTTTTTTTTTTTTTTTTTTTTTTTTTTCTTCTGAAGCACATCTATGTTCCAGGGCAAAGGTAGGCAGCATGAAGCACCGTTCCATCTTGCTTTGGCTGCGGTGTTTTTAACGAGCCGCTCTCCTGGAATCCTTTCTTACTAAAGGCTGAGAGCTGCTGGGTATCCTGACCTTTCCCTTCCGCCCTCTCAAATGTTCATTCTCCCCACCTGAAGTGAGTTTGCTGTCTGGACAGGTGCCTTTGATAGAGCACAGAACCAAGCCTAAGGACAAGTAAAACTGGACAGCTCCATGATACGAGCAATTCTCCTCCTCCATCACTGCCATCACTGCCACCACCGCCACCCCCGCCAATTTTGTGGCTAAAGTCAGTTTCAGTGAGTTTCTGCCATTTGTGATCATAACGGTCCTGACTGATATGACGCTGTTACAAGGGGGTGGAGATTGGGGAACAGAAGGAAGATATTTGTCCTCAGTCCCAGGACAATCCCTGGGGGTCTGTCTGATTCCACAGACCCACTGGAAATCTCTGTCCTGGATCCCCAGCCTCTCCACTCCCTACTCCAGGGTGGGGGATGAAATCAAAGGCGCTGGGGCTGGCTTCTCAGTGTGGTCTCCTAGAGGAGAGCCCCCTCTTAAAATGCATTTCTCTGGCTTCTCCGTGTTTCGGTTCTGAGGGTTCTGGCCCAGTTGTCTCATACTGGATTGTTCCCTGCCCTGTCACTGGGGTGATGAGACGGCTCTGGGCTGCCCTCCATGCAGGAGGGTCTCCTGTCCTTGGAGTGGACTGTGGGCAGTTAGTTTTAAGTGTTGGAAAAAATGCTGCCTCTTCTCTCCTGTTCCTTGGAGGACCCCTTTTTCCCAATCTTAGGAACAGTGAGATCTAGTTCATGTGAGAGTCAGAGAGGATGAAGCCACAGAGATTCCTAGACCAGCTTGACCTGCGAGTCATGACTCTGCACCTTTCTGGAAGCAGCTTGCTCCCTGTCTGGCCCCACCTCTCCCCTCTGGGGCTGAACGCGGGTCCCGGGGAGTGGGGGCTGGTGGCACACCACCGCCTGAAAAGCCCCATGTTTCTCCTTCACCTGTAACAACCCACATGCACAAACAACTCGTGGAAATAAACGGACAGAGCCCAGCACTCGGGCTGGAATCACCTAACACAGCCTGCTCCCTCATTCCAGGAAGACCCTGACCACGAGACACCTGGGAGCTCGAAGAAAGTACTCACTTTTTAGTTAAGTACAGAATCCACTTTTCAAATATCAAAATTCCTTCCTAAGAAAAGTTGCTTATTGTTAGCAAAGGGGTCTTTTCGACATGAAGGCAAAGTTTCTTTTATGACTGTGAGCGACTCTCTCTCTCCGCTAAACAGTGATGCCCTGCGTCTCTCTCTCCTGCTTGCAGACACGATTAACATCCCACAGGAAGTGGTGTTTGCACAGTGCTCCTTGATGAGCGAATCCCCAGGGAATGAACCTTCTTTATAGGATGTGGGGCTGTGCTCAGAAACATTCCATGGATCATGCAGCCGTGATACCGGCGCAGACAGCCACGTGCCAGCAACCCTTGGCGCACAGCTGCTGCTTGGCACCGCTGGGCTGAAGGTGAGGGGACACAGGTTGTTAGTCTGTGTTGTTCCCTGTTCCCTTTTCCATTTCTGCGACCTTCCATCTCCCCTAGGTGGGGAGGGTCCTCACTCTCATTCCTCCTTCGTGCTGCCTCTTCTCTCTTCCCCTTCCCGCCTCTTTCCTAAAATCCTTAGGTCCACCTCCAACCCCCAGCTCCCCATCCCACACCTTACAGTGAGAAATGAAGCCAGTTTATACTGACGATTTAATTAAACCAAACATTTGCATTTTAAGCTGACTCATAGGAAAATAGGATTCTTTAACTCCTATTAAAAAAAATTCCAGGCCCCAGGTAGATTTCAGCAAGCAGGTAGAAAGGTGTCGCAGAAGGAGTGAGTCCCTTGAATAAGGACGAGGTCTCCTTAACTGGCTATGAAGGCAGGTAACAAAAATGTAAACCTTTGCCATAGTCACTGGGTTGGGCTGGGACCAGGAGGGCTGGTTCAAGACCTCTTCCATTCTGAACTTTGTCCCTTGTCCAGTGGAGGAAATCCAACCCCAGGAACAGGTTTTGTAGGGCTTGATGCTTATATAATCTGGGGGAGAGTGGGGGGGTCTTACCGAAAAATCCAAAATTACAGATAGAAAATTAGGTATGAATGGGTAAATTTATTTAGAATGATTATAGAAATAAAAATAAATGATGAATTTAAAAATGATATGTAAGCATCACAAAATGGTATATGGAAAAATAACTTTAATTAGGCCCAACATTAATTATCTGCTTGGCCTATTTCTATAATATTTCTAAAATATTTCCCCCAATATTTTCTGGCTGCAAATACTTTGCCTTCTCAAATGACAATTTTTCAATATTTTCTATAGAGAAAACTCAAAGGTTATTTCTTTTAATACAGTTGGTGAAAAATTTTTTCACTTATTGACCATTTAGAAAATATATTTTTATTTTCAGCTTCACAAATTGTGGTTGGTAATGTCACCTACATTTTTAGAACTGTTTTTAAATGGGGGGGGTGGAAATCTCTGTCAGTTACTTTCATTTCAGACATACCAGCCTTCAGCACATTTTAAGTTTTCTTGTGCAAGGACTAATCTTCAATACTCTTTGAGTTATATTATGAATTTTTTTTGTCAAAGTCCTCATGGTGGGCGCCTGGTATGTCAATTTTGTGTTATCCTTATTCATGTTGTATTTTGTAGAGATTCATAGAATATATGACTTAATTCAGTATTTTTGTAAAAATGCATAAAGCATTCAAAGTGTCACATAGAAGCACCTGCTGTTTGTCGTACTGCCAAAGGTTTGTGCCTATTAGTTAATACACGAGGATTCTTACCTATTCTAAGTCATGCAATTCTGACCAAAATTTTAGAAAATATATAGTGATTGTGTCCCCTGAGTTACTGAGTTTATTGTTTACAGGAAATGCAGCCTCTGTTCTGACCAGGTGGTGATGAGACCTCGGTCCTGCTCTTATCATTTCCCACATCTGATGATTGGGAGAATGTCCCATGTAATGACTTTCGGGCTCTATCTATTTCAGAATGCATTTCTCCTCCCTTACCCACGTGTGTCTGGTGTCAGGTGCTACAGGACACCTTCACATGGGGCTCTCATGCCTCTTGCCCTGCACCTTTATAAGCCAGCAAGGTGAGCAAGTGGGCAATAGGTGTATTCCTGAAAGACGTTCATATACCAGGACTATGGGTGATAACTGGTATAACTGTACATGGAAGAGACCCCCAGCTACATAAATATAATCACCTAAACCAAATCAGAATGGATCCCAAATTCCGTTTCCCCTTACTTCGATCCCCAGGATGCTCATGACCATTTTCACATCACGTGACATGAGGATCAGTATGAAAGAGGGGAAATCGGCTTAGAAAGAGAGTGTAGCAATGTTTTCCTAGGTCAGTCTCCCAAGGCAATAGAAATGAAAGCAAAAATAAACAAATGGGACCTAGTCAAACTTAGAAGCTTTTGCACAGCAAAGGAAACCATAAGCAAATGAAAAGACAACCTACAGACTGAGAGAAGATATTTGCAAATGATGCAACTGACAAAGGATTAAATTCCAGCATATACAAACTGCTCATGCAACTGAATAATACAAAAAAAAAAAAACCCAATCAAAAAATGGGCAGAAGACGTAAACAGACATTTCTCCAAAGAAGGCATATAGATGGCCAATAGGCACATGAGAAGATGCTCAACATTGCTAATTCGGAGAAATGCAAATAAAAACTACAGTGCAGTATCATCTCACCCCAGACAGAATGGCCATCATTAAAAAGTCCCCAAACAATAAATGGTGGACAGGGTGTGGAGAAAAGGGAGCCCTCCTTCACTGTTGATGGGAATGTAATGCGGTGCAGCCACTATGGAAAACAGTGTAGAGGTTCATTTAAAAACCTAAAAATAGAGTTACCGCTTGTTTTCATTTTCATGGGCCGTCAGTGATTTTTTTTTTATACTCCAAACACTATTTTATTTCTGCCTTTGTTCTATAGTCTGCCTATATTAATTGGACTTCTAGATTTGAACTTTTAACCAAGAGCTTCCCTGGGATGCGTCCCCTTTGTTTCGTGGCTACATTACTCTGCTAGGATTCAGTAGAACTCTTGGGCTCTGATGCCAGGGACCCCTACTTTGCTGTTGCCCCTTAGGGTGGTTATTTGGTTTTCTTGTATTCTGACTCTGACGGGATGATTGATGCAGTGAATCAGTCAGGACTCTTCCAGCTGCAAGTGACGGACATGCCAACTCAACATGGCTTAAGCAAGATGAACGGGAATATTTTCGGCTCATGTAACTGGGATGTCCAGGGTTAGTTCTGACCTCAAGCATGGTTGGATACAAGGGCATGTACAGAATGGTCTTCTTGCTTATTATCTCTTCCTCTCTTGGCTCTGCTTGTCTCTGCGTGTTGATCTTACTCTCTTCTACTGTAGATGAGCAGTGAGGTACCTGGCTGCTAGCAGCTCCAGACTTACATGATCAGAATTTATGATGGGAGAGGAAAGACATAGCCTGTCTTTCTTGTTATGTACTGACAAATCCCACGGAATGACTCTGATTGGCTCTGCCTTGGTCACATGCTCTTCTCTCGGACTAATCACTAGAGACAGGACATGGGGAACCAGGACTTGGCCAGACCACGGTTACTTGCCTCCTCCTGCCTCTGTGGACTTGGGCATCACAGTTGGCACCAATCTCGTGATTGGAGTAGGGAGAAGTCCCTCAAATGAACAGAGACATCCTAGGTGAACTGAAACATGTGTTCCCTACACATAAGTAGAGCTGAATGTGATTGACAAATGGGAACTTTTTCGTTAAAATTGGCATAACATCTTTCTTGCTTCCCTAAAGTTGCAGTTTTATTCCTGCAGTGTGAAAGCCATTTAAAATTAGCCCGGCATACAGCACCTTCAGTATTCTGTTATTCTCCTATATTTAAACTAGATCTGTGTTGTATGTCAGTTTTTCAGGAAACATTCTGAGACACGCGCAGAACGGAGAGCGAAGGAGGGAGAATGGGGCACAGGAGAACTTGAACTGCAACGTAGTTACCCCAGAGGCTTCCAGGTGATCTTACAGGAGTCTGGGAGCTCGGAAGGCCCTGCAGAGTTGTCCCAGTTGAGGTAAGAGAGCTCAGGGTGTCACACCCTCACTTGACCAGCCACTGAACGGAGGTTGCGCCAGGAGCAGCTCCGCGGCTGAAGGTAGGTCCTGGGGGGGACTCAGGGTGAGCCTCCAGGGCCAGCGCTCCCAGCAGCTGGGAAAGTGGATTCTGGGTGCTGAAGGGGACGTGGGCAGTGCCCTACAGTGTCCACTGCGGTGGTTTCCAAAGAGGGGGAAAAAGACATCATTCGAATATTCACATATTAAGGGCGGGCCAGGTGTGGGGCCAACAGACCCTGATACCTGTTGGCACTTGATAGTTTTCTATATAGTCACAGAATTTGAGTCTTTCACTTTAGACTCTGTATTTTAAACTGTTCTTTCCAATGTGAGGGGTGCTCTTTATTGTTTCAAAATGCGTGATGTTAAGCCAAATTCTGATGTATTCTACGTAATCACTCTAAACGTGGCTTAAAGAGACAAAGCAGTAGAACTCTGAGACTTGTGATTATGCTGTGGAAGTGGAGCCCCCTGGCTGGCCCAGGAAGAGCTCACTGTCTGGGAATCTCTCTAATCTTGGGCTCCTTCAGACCAAGGGTGACAAGGGTGCTGCACTGGAGATACCACTGCCTGAGCGCCCCTTCCTACCAGCTCCACCCGCCCCCACCCTGTCTCTGGTCTGTTGGAGTTGGCAGGTGTGATGAATCCTGCTTGGCGTCTGTCTTCATCGGTGCGGGCAGCTATAAGAGGATATCCTACATGGGGTGGCTTAAACAGTGAACTGTTTTTCACAGCTCTGGAGGCTGGACGTGTGAGACCAGGGTGACAGCTTGAGGGCCCTCTTCCTGATTTACAGATGGCTGCTTTCTTGTAACCTTACATAACAGAGAGGGGAGGGGGAGAAAGGGAGAGAAGAGAGAGAGAGAGAGAGAACCAATTCCGGGGCTCCAACCCCACGACCTCATCTAAACCCAGTTACCTCTCAAAGGCCCCGCCTTCAAATACCATCACATTGGGGATCTGGGCTTCAACATATGAATTTGGGGAGCGGGGACACACACATTCAGTACATAGCTGCATCCCTGGTTTATACCTTGGGCTCTCTGCATTCACAGTTCACCTTTCTTAACCTCTTCAGCTGCGACCCCTAGTTTTAGACCTTTTTGACACTAAGTATGCCCGTATTCCCACTTGGAGAATAAGAGGCCTTTCAGTCCACTCCCACATGTACAGTCCCGGGATTTGCTGAAGCTGCAGGACTGTGTGGACATGCAGGTTGGATTTTCCTCCAACTGGTCCAATTCTGGGCAGATTTCATGCTGCCCCTCCACCATTCCTGATCTCCCCACCAACACTTCTGATTGGTCAAATGACCCCACTTGAGCTGGGCTGTAAATGGGCTTAAAGCAGAAATCACAAATGGCTTCCCACGGGCTAGCCGTGGTAGGCAGCTAAATTTTGTTTGCCCTACACCATGTTTTTAAAAAAAATGTGCCAATATCAGCAGTCTGGAGATTTTGCCCACAATAAAAATCTGGATTTCTCTTCTCATTAGAAAACAGAAAAACAAAAGCAAAATCTCAAGATGATCCAGCGTTGCCAGGAAGCCTTTCTACCTGGCAACACTGGGCTCAAAGCTAAGTAAGTCCCACCAGTCCCACCACTCACTATCGTTGTAAACCTTCTCCTTCCACTCACTTATGTTACCTAGATTCTGTAGTTTACACCCCTGGTTTAACTTAGCATTCCTCCCAGGTGGTACTTGGCCTCTAATGCAAGTTGTTGGCAGTAAAGAAGGGCCCAAAGCATGAGATAAAGAAGAAAATCAAACCCAGGGTTTTCAATAATGCCACATTTCTTGATGCAGAGAAATTAGGCTCCCCTCCTTTGTCGATTTCACAGAACAAATGACACTTCATCTGTAGAATACATTGTGTTCTGGACAGAGACGATCCAGAATGAATTGATGATAACCTCTGCCACTTGTTACTCATCTGTTGCTAAGGAGGAGACTCAGGAAAGTTTCCACGTGGGATGTTCCTTCCTCCTGGGTCACGGATGCTGCCAGGGGAAAAATGTGAGATGTGCTGCCAAAGAGAAGAGTCTTTTGTTTGACACAGGAACCACATTCCCATTTCCCTGCCATAAGAGCTATTTCCTCCACAGGAAAGGCATGCCTGTGGGAAGTCACGGCAACCTGCGCCAGGCAGACATTGGCTTATTTCTAGGCTAACAGAGTTCGAAGAGAACAGAGAAGGAAAGGAAGCAAAAATCAATTACTCCCGAGTGACAGATGAATGGGTTTTCTCAGTAAAATATGAGAACTATCACCTAGTTGACCCTCAGCCCTACCAATCTTGAAAACCATCCAGATCTGCATCCAGATCTTCTAGTTTAAGGATGCTTCCAAATCAGTTGTAGTGTTTTCCTGCTTTAAAAAAAAAAAATGGTTTAAACTAAAGAAGTGTATTGTGTTGGGGGGGGGGCGTGTCTTTGTTGGGGTGGGGATGCAGGAGCTGATGCATTTGCAGACTGAGGACCCTGGCTGAGCACTCTGTTCAGAGGTTGGTCCAATCTCTGCTCCCCCACCCCCATCCCACGCCCTCCCTTGGCACGTTACTTCCTGTAACATATACATTTCTTAATTTAATGGGTTCATTAGTCTGTTATAGCTTTTCCAAAGCTAGAAGGGGCCAGAGCGGTGATGAGTGGTTTATCAAGAAAGCAGCTCAGAGGTAGGACTTCATGGCAGCACCTTGATGAGGGAATCCAAAGGACTGTCAGTGATGGGAGGGGAGAGGAAAGGACATTTGGATCACCAGAGAATTTCTTCCCCTGGGTCTCCTGACTCAGAAACATTAAAAAATCTAATGCAGCTTTATTCTCCATCCTCCTTTAAGCCTTAAATGTCTGCCTTTGGGGCATGGACTGTAATAGACTGGGGCTTTAGGACCAGTCTCTCGGAGAAGCAGCCGGTGTTCGAGAAGGGCCCTTGACATCGTTCTGACTTAATGCTGGACACATCTGCAGCTACTTGGACAAAATTGACATTGTCTGGAGTGCAGAGCAATCGCCTCGCGCAGCATTAGGGAGCATTTACTCTTGAGCCGTGCTACCAGACAGCAAATCTTGACCTTTAGGAGTTCAGAGATTAGATTTCGTTGCTGCAGCCGTTGAAGATATTGTTAGGAATTTGTTGCTATTCAAAGCAGATTTCAGGGGTTACCTATGGGTTTAATTCATCGCATCAATCATTTTTTGGAAGGTTCTTTTAAAGCTGAGATAGCTTCAAATAAAAACTAGGATTACTTTTACATTGATTGTCAGTAGTTGGTGAGGAGCAAAGAGGGGAACGCTCTCGAGATGCTGTTAAAGTTTCCGTATTTGTTCCTTCGCTGGCGGGCCGTCCCGTGGTGTTGGAGAGAAAAGGCAGCTTTCTTCAATAGGCATTTGAGGCAGTTGCTGCTGGAAAGGGTAGGAAATGAGAGTGAGGATTTGACTACCCAATGGTGTGGATTTCTCAAGCCCTTTAACACATTCAGCGCACAGGTCTCCCACAGGTTATCTCAAAGTGCATCGTTTAAAACAAGACCTGTTTAAGCCCACAGGGGTTAAATGGGCTTATTTCGTTGAGCTAAGCCATATAGGTACCCAGTCTCCTCCCCTGTCTGTGTAGGGGTGTGTATCTGTCTGTGCACATATGGCACGTGCTGTGTGTGTGTGTGTGTGTGCACGTGCGCACGCCTATAGGTGGCTTCTCTTACTTGGAGGTCAGTTTCCCAGCATCCTCAGCTCTCTTGATCCCCGAGGCATGGAGAAAAGATTTCTGAGGGTCTCAGGAAAGGAAGTGCCACACTGTGGCTGGACTCAAGCCATGCGCTTCCGTTCGTTCAGCAGACTTTCATCTGATCCTTATTGATTTTTATTTACCGTGCAATTCCTATTAAGCTCTTTTACTCAGCTCCCCGGTCCATTGTCGATTAGACACCTCGAGGAGACCTTACCCCCACAGCTTCTCTTCACCTCTCCAAATTTGCTTCTTATTTCTCAAAGAGAGAGTTTGCATCGGGTAATCCTGTTACACAGATTATATTGCAACTCAGAGGTGAGAAGGACTGCTTTTCAAGGCAGGTACAATAGCAGCAAAAAAAAAAAAAAAAAAAAAAACCCAAAAAACAAAATAACCCCACAGAGCCTAGGAAGGGAGGGGACACAAACTAAGGCAGGTAGAGAGCTGACACTCCCAAAGACAGGAGTGGGACACTGAGACATCAGTGAAAGTTACATGCAGGTCAGTATGTTTAGTTTAAGAAGCCAGGATAATGAGTAATTACTGTAAAATACATTGTAGGAAGATTTTTTATCTAAAATTGTCAACATTTAGAAGCCCCATTGCTGGAAAGAGGAGGCTTTATTATCAAGATAGCATGTATCTTTGGAGCAAGTTGTTGCTTGTTGCGGCCGAAGACAAGAGACCCTTTTGT
This sequence comes from Camelus ferus, assembly GCF_009834535.1. Lineage (NCBI taxonomy): Eukaryota > Metazoa > Chordata > Mammalia > Artiodactyla > Camelidae > Camelus > Camelus ferus. Next base: position 8,229,552 of record NC_045701.1, read on the forward strand.
GGCAGGTTCATAACAGGTGAGCCATGAACCTTGTTGCTGATGCTCAGTGTCATGTCTTCATGACGCTCTGCACAACTTCAATGGGGAAATAAAAAGGAACCCAATTCTCTCCTCCATTCATGCAAAAGATGGAGTTGCCAGGCCTTTCTCCCTGTCCTTGGCAGAAGAGCTCCCGTGTGCCGGGCATAGCCCTCCATGAAGTAGGTGTTGCGTCCTCTTAAGCAGAGAGGAGACCGGAGGATCACTAAATTAAATAACACAACCACCAAAGCACATGGCTGGGATTCAGACTCAGCTCTGTCTCTTTAAAGGTTCGTGCTGGCACCACCAAGCCAAACCAGGGTTCCCACACAGGTGAAGAAACTGAGGCACGTGCAGCTAAATGGTCTTGATTAAGTTCCAAAGGGTGACCTGAATGAATATTTCATTCTCAGTCCACCCATCTTCTACTAAACCACACTTAACACCACTCTTATCGATTATATGTACATTAAGAGGCACTGGGAATGCATAATTTGCCAAATAGAACTACATGTGTGTACAACAAAGATGTGTGTTATACAGTGTGATTATTAACTGCCTTTGCTCTAGTGGAAATACATCTCTAGTGGAAATGCATTATAAGATGGCTGAGCATTTCTACCAGGCTTCCAAACCAGCCTGGGGTTGTTCCTGAGTCACCTAAATACAAACTGTCTGTAGACAATGGTCTTCAGGGCAGCCAGGACTGTGGCTTACTTCTAGACGATGCTGAGGTAGGGAAGGAGTCTCTTAGACTCCCTGCATAAGGATGTGGTTTATTTGCAAGAAATACAGCCACGCAGTTGCTAAAAGAATGACTAACAGAGGGTGATTAGGCCAAGCATGATGCTCTAGGTATGAGAAGTTAGTGAACACATCAGTTTGAACTTGCTTGAGTTCATTTATTTAAAAAATCTTTTATTGCAAAGGCAATCCCTCTCTACTGCAGAAAATTGAAGAAGTACCACTAAGCCAAAAGAAAGAAAATTCACCCAGGTTTCTACCAAGTAGCGATGACAAAAGCAAACACTCCAGGATCTGTCTGCTCCTCTATAAACTTACACTGTTTATGAAAGGATCGTACTTTCTATTCTGTTTTGTAACCAGCTTATTCCACTTAAAAACACTGGGACCGTCTTTTCATGTCATTAAATCCTCTACAATGTCATTTCCTCCGGCTGTGTGATAGCTTAGTGAATGGCTGTATCATGGCTTATGTTTAATAACTTTCCTAATGTGTTTCTGTCGAAGGTCCCAAACCATAACCTGATGAATGGTGAGGCCTTTAAATAGTCCCGCCCCAAACAGTGTCTTCGGTCCTGTCCTCTCTCCTGTTTTTATTAAATGATAAATGAGAGCTTCAGGCCACATCCCTTCAGGTCCTGAGAGCACATGAGATAACCTCTGAGAACGTGGGCAGACCCTGTGAAATGAGCCTGGGCTGTGGTCAGCACTTAGGACTGCTAATTCCCCTCAGTCCTGCAGTAGACAGCCCTGGTGGTGCACAGAGCTTCCGCCTCCAGTGGCATCCTCAGCACACCGGGTGCTGGGTCATGCTAATCCCCCTGACACAAGTGAGGGGTCCGCGGCTCAAGAGGCTGCAGTAACTGACCAAAGATCACCCCAAAAGTGAGTTGCAAAGCCAGCTTCTAAATGCAGACTTGTAGATTCTAAGTTCACTGAAAATGTGCTCCATGCTATGTGGAGGAAGGAAGGAAGCAAGCAAACAAGGAGGAAGGGAGGATGGAAGGAGGGAGGGAGGATGGAAGGAGGGACGGAGGATGGAAGGAGGGAAGGAGGATGGAAGGAAGGAAGGAGCGAGGAAGGGAAGGAGAAAAGCTTTTTTTTTTTTTTTTTTTTTTTTTTTTTTTTTTTTTTTAAGAGAGGCTCTAAAGATAGGCAAGATAGGCGTCTGGGGCCCTGGTGTTCTGTGGGCAGGCAGGGAGGGCAGAGGCAGTCCCCAGTCCATCCCATGTGCACCTGTCCGCTTATCTCCCACCAAGATAACGGAGGGACAGGAACAAGCTACTTCCTCGGGTTTGAGCTTCAGACCCAGAGGTCTCAAACGACCAAGCCGTTCCTCCCCCATGCTTCTGCAGACGCCACATCAACAGACCACCTGTGTTCGTGGCTCTCTCGCCTCCCCTCCCCCTGAGGTGCTCCCCCTGCAGGCGGAGACGCGCACTGACAGGAGACACCTGGCCCTGGGGCAGCAGCTGGAGGGGCGTGGCTGCGAGGAAGGGGGCGGCCCTGAGGTCTGTCGTCACGCGTTGGAGGGCGGGCCCCGCTGCGCAGAGCCGTTAGAGCTCCGAGGCCTTCAGGGCCTAATAGCGGGCGAAAGGTGCCGGGACAGCGACGCGTACCCACATTAGAAGGAGTCTTGTCGCGGCAGACAGGGTCAGCCCCTTGGCCAACCTTGGAACACGGACTTGGCCAAAAGAACACCGACTTCAGACTTTCTGCGGGATTCCGTGTCACCGTGACTCGTCAGCTGTGGGCCACGTGAGAGTCACGCAGCGTGTCTGAGTTCCAGTTTTCTCGTCCACAGAAAGGAGGGGAGATCGAGGTGAGTCCCTGTAGTTACACGGATATGAACTAACATAACTAAAGTGTATGCATGTGCATAAAATGCCAGGCGTATTTCAGGGACTCGCTTGAGTTGGCTTCTGTGTTCCCCGCACCTGGAGGCTGGTTAGCTCAGGGCCCGTATTAACACCACGTGGGTTTTAAAGGCCTCATCTGGATCTAAGCGTCTCTGATTTCGTGATGATGAAATTGTTTGTGGGGGAGGGGGCAGAGGGGAGAAGATATGCTGACGAGGTAAACACAGTTCCCAGGAAAAAGCTGATACTTTGAATAATGATTTATCGAATTCTCTTTGGCATGTGAATGGAGTGGGCTGCTTTCCTTTAAAGCGGCGGCTGTGGGTTGGCTGGGGAGGCCTTACCAGACCCCTGGGAATCTCCCCAGTGTCTCCACAACAACTCGGAAAAATACACAGCCTCCGCACAAATTGTTTACTGTGGAAATTCGGCACCAACACGTCTCTCGCGCCCCTCCCCCAGCCCCCTCCCATGTAGAAAACTGGGAGCTGTCTTGCCCTCTAACTTGGTGAACTGGGTCAGTATGATGGCGAAGACAAAGACACACATTCTGTTCTAGCCTTGCGGGTGCTTAATGATTCCTTAGATGAGAGTCGGATATGAAAAAGCTGCACTTTTAGGATGCCAGCATACGGTTCTATTTGTGCTCATAGTTGACTCACCTCCTACAGCTCCTAAGGTGGGAAATCCACGGGCAGAAGTAGGTGCTTAGAAGAAGGTATCATTTGGGGCAGCATGAGGAGAACCCAAGGAACAGCATCCTTCTCGGGAGCTCCGTTTGGGTCCTAGAGCAAGGGTCGGCGCTTCTTCGCAAAACGGTCAACTATCAGACTGCTTTTATTTGACATTTGATTTCTTTGTTCTTTCATCCGTTTAAGTAATCAGCATGTGTGTACTGAGACGCTTGCTAGGCCCTGGAAATAAAATACTGATTCACAAGGTTCCTGCCCTGAAGAAGTGGGGAATCTAGTGGAAAAGAGTTGCTTTGAAATTCAGGGCCATAGGCTGTGGTCTGCCCAGCCGTGGTGGGCTGTCACATCACTGTCACCAGACTGAGGGGGAGCTCTGTCTCTCCTGGTCGTCCTGCCATAGCATCCTGGACCCCCACTGACCCAGGGTCCCTTAGTGGAGGCAGGAGGATAAAGTCACTCACGTGGTGCATCAGACATAGAGAAGGGAAGGAGCAAAGGTGGTAAACCCTTTGCGAGGCTATATAAGCTTTGGCAAGGTCATTCTGAGAGAAATAAATAAGTCCAGTAAATGATACAGAACCTACTAATGAATAGACCTGAACTGTTCATTTTTTCTGCTTCCCTTGCTTTTGCGCTAGTTTTTAAGGGTATACCCTCTGCCCTTTATCCTGAGTTAACACAGTGGGGTCCGTCCTTCTCTCCCCACCCCATCCTGAACAGTACTTTCCATTTAAATTTTCCATGTTATCTTGTTTCCTTTCAATATCTCACGCTCATCTAAGCTCAGTAGTGGCAGAGCAAAAAATTCCAACCTATCCCCAGTCTTAGTCTCCAACTTCAGGATCTCTCTGGGGAGAGACAGTCTGGCGATGAGACCTGGAGAAAGATGGGGAGAGAGGGGTAACAGTCACTAAGGCATCTTCCCTGTGATGGACAAGTGTGCAGTGTGATGACCAGGTCCTTGGTCCTGAAACCCCAAGAGTCTGACAAAACCAAGCTCTTTGTCAAGTTTGTAGCAAACTCCCTGGCTGGCAGGATCCAGGCCTGAACTGACATGAGTCTATTTATAGACTTATATTTATCTTGCTTAGTATGAATATTCATACATTTCATTAAAGAAATATTAATGTGTTTAATTATGAGATGCTGCCACATACCCTGTTGGGGGTGTTATGTAATTTATGGAAAATGCCTCATATTAACTTCCTGAAATTCAAAAAATTTTGAATTCTTAAACACATTGGTCTCATGGATCTCTTGAGGGGCTGTGGAGCTGTACCATTTTTTCAGTCTGTCTTACGGTCTTTATCTTTCATAGACAATTTTAATTTTCTTGAGAGTACAAAGCAGAAGCTTTCTAAAACTCTTTTTTGCTTTTTCACCACATCTACTTTCTCCCACAGCACCCCAAATTAGCTTTTATTTCATGTATACTTTGCTTAGCACCTTGGGGTTTTTTTTTCTTGTCATTAAAAAAAAAAAATCCCTGTGTATTTTTGTATCTTGTTTTTTTAACAGCTTTATTGAGGCATGATTTACATATCATGAAATTTACCTGTTTTGAGTTTACAATTCACTGACTTCAGGTGAATTTACAGAGTTGTGCAACCATCATCAATCACATCATGTCTAATTATAAAACATTTCCATCACCCCAAAAAGAAACCTCTTGCCATTTGTCTGCCTCCCCACCTCCAACCCCGGGCAGCCATGAATTTCCTTTCGGTCTATAATTTTGAGACCACGCTACATGCCAGCCACAGTGCACACAATCTTCCTGGGGAAACCGAGGCAGGGTTCGTGATCTTTCCAGAGTCAGCCAGCAGAGGTCAAGAGTGACCTCTCACTGGACAGGATCAGAGGCGACAGTGGCCCAGGCTCTGATGTTGAGAGAGGAGTGACCCCAGGGGGTCGTGAACTGGATGGATGACCTTTAGGCTCCCATGAGTTCTGCATTGCCTCGAGTCTGTAAATCCATAAAATGCCTCCAACTAAGCCAGGGACTTACTTTAATGAATAGATAAGAATGATGTGTCATGAACAGACTAATTGCATATAAAAGGAACGCTTCTGAAGTGCGCAGTGTGTTCCCTTAAGCACTTTAAAAGCCCCCCAGAGATGCAGTTTGCAGTCACAATTTGCATTATCAATGAAGAGGCAGTTTACCAAGCCAAGGGGAGCGTCCGCCTTGCCCTGGTTCGAGTCATCACACAGTCCAACATACTGATGTCTAAGTTAATGACAACTTTTGATAGATTTATTCTCTCAGCTTGTTAAATTTGAAGTTGGTGCTTCTGGTAGTATTGTCCTGGTCTGCTGGTGTTGTAGCTACATAAAAATAGTTGATAGACATAAAAATAGTAGATAGTTGAAATACCCTATATGTAATTGAAGAAACATCTATTATGTGCTTATTATTATTATTATCGGCTTCCTTTCTGTCCATTAAGAGAAATCCATTCTCAAAGCCAGCCAAGTTGGCCTCCACCTTTCTGCAGGATAGCCCTCTCCATGATCCAGACTGTTATCTGCTCCCCCACCCTCTCCACATTTCAGGGACCATGTGTTCTTTCTGTACCCTCTTCCCAAGCAAAACTCAGGCCTAGAAAGAGAGTTACAGGCCACCATTTCCGCCTTACTATGGTATTTAGAGCACTCAAGCCCCCAAATAGAGATTTCAGGTCCATGGGTTTTAAACTCTGTGGCAATTTTGTAGTAAAAGGTAATTGACCCCCAATAAAGATACTTCAGAGCACCGATAAGAGTTTTGTAATTCATGGACTTCTCTGGGTGCTTCTAAAATTGTATTGCATATTGTTGAAAGATAAACTGAGGCATATTAAAATTTTCAAGAGTTTATTTGGGCAATAATTGGCGTGAATTGGGCAGCATCCAATCTAGCAAATAGACGTTTTCAGGCAGAAGGGAGTGGGAACTGGGGATGGGTACTAGGCAAAAAAATGCAGGCTGGTCATTGGAAAGTCACTTTCCTTTAGGGGACAGCTGGGGTCTGTCAGGCAGATTATTTAACTAGTGCTGATCAGGCAATTCCTGATTGTCTCGTTCAAGACATTTCTGGGAGAACTGAAACTTAGTCTTGGTTTGGTGATGTGGGGCTCAGCATAAACAACTCCCTTTGGGGCCTGTTGTCTTGTTTTCGACAATTTCCCCTTTTGATCAGACTCTCAGCCTAAATGAGAGATGTGATCAAAATTTAAGGCATTACTCTCAGCTACTGTTCTAAACTCACAGTTACTGCTGATTCCCTGTGTGGTTTTCACAGGTGGTGATGTTGGGTTCACATTCTGTAAGTCAGTCATTCTCTTCATTCCATTTCTGACATTCCAGGTCTTAGGGAGCTTGTTTGCGTGGTAGTTAGCAGCTGTGAATATGCACTTAAAGCTTTTGAGAGAATCCAGCACACCAGGGAGACCACTATGATTCTTACGAGCAGGATAATTCCCATTGTCTGGAGTGCTCTTTGGAGCCATGGTCTCCATGAGCCAAACCAATCGGAATCGAGTAAGTCAATGGAAGACCCCAGTTGAAGGAGTCAGTTTCCTAAAGCTAACTGGCTTCTTCAGTGATCTTACGTAGCTGAGTCTCAACTTCCCCAAAAGTGTCCATCCAAGTACAGCACGTGGTGTTAGCCACAGCACAAACACCTGCTTGTTCACCTAAAAGACAATCAAGGGCTAGCCTATTACCAAGAACACCTTCTGCAGAGAGTCCAGGAAATTTTGTTGGTCAGCAGCAGATGCTGCAGTGTCTTCCAAAGTTAAGGAGAGATTCCTGATCATAGCCTCACTTGCATTACTCCTGGCCAGGGCAGTAGGGATCTGCCAAAGAAAGCTAATTTTGAATCACGAATGCCACCTGGTAATTCCTGTTTGAATCTGTGGCTCAGGATTGGAAAGGTGACAGCCAATAAAATTGAAGGTTCTATAGACTGCACCAGTGGTTTTGTTCTAGTTACATTTGTCTTGTGTCCCTTTTTTAGTACAGAGCCTGGGTGCAAGTTTCCCTGGGTTTGGAATTGTTCTCAGAGGTGGGGAAATGATGCCACAAGGTTAGGGAGTCTGACACCATAGAGGGAGCTGAGGTTGTTCCAGAGAAAGTGAGGCACTGGAAATCAGGGAGAAGTTTGTGACGGGCTGACCTGCATGGTTACCAGCAGTGTGGCAAATCCAGCAGTTATTTGCAGGTGGATTACTCCTCCTTGCAGTGGCCTGAAATAAGTAAACAATGGCATTATCTTTCCAGGCCAGAGCAAGACAAAAGGTGAACACAAGAATCATAGAGACCTTCATGCTGTAAGAATTAGGAAAAGGATGGTCAGAGAGGGAAAGAGGGATAGAAAGAAATGTTCTTGACCCAACATCTTGGGAGAAAGCAGTGTACCTCAAGGTCAGCTACTTTTGTTCCTCGCCAGTTGGATTTTGAGGTCTCCTCTGTTTGCACAGGACCAGATGCCAGGTGGGGGCTTCTTCAGTTGTGAAGTATACACCCAAGTGTCAACACCCCGTGATTTGGCAGCAATGTCAGTGGTCAGGAGTACTTGGTAGGGTCCTTTCCATCAGTCTCACTTTGCAAAAGCATCAGAATAAAATAGTAACTGTCTGTAAATGACCAAAGACTGAAACATGCCCATGGTTAAAGATCAGATGAGAGTTTACTATAATAGAATTGATAAGGAAATTTGGTTATTTCTGGGACATAAGAACATTTAAGATAACTGGAATTATGACTGATAACATCATACCAGACAGGACATATTAGATTTTTAGGAATTTTATAGAATTTCTAGAACACATGTTAATCATATGCATCTATACAAACATAGCCTGAGAAGGTTTATCATCACTTACTTGACAGTGCTTCCCATGTAATTTAACATATCAAATAAACCTAATTAGTTTAACATCTCTGTTTTACAGGGTGGGAGAGAAATCATTTGAGATTTCCCAGGAATCCTCAAAGTTAGTTAGAGGTCAAAAAGTTTCCATTTAGAACTTGATTTTGAGAATATTTCAAAAGTTTTTAACATTTGATTAAATAAGATCACATCGTTATGAAATAATACTTTGTCATCTGTTTAACGTGACAGCACTAAAGATGTTAGAGGCAATAATGGAAGGTTATATAGTTATGAACAAAACTTAGCACTTTTAATATTGAGAAGACTGGGTTTTCTTAAGTAATGAAAGACCTAATAAAGACAAGTGAAGCACAGTAAATTATTTTGGTAAGACAAAATCTCTGCTGTCCAGGCAGATTACTTAACAGGTAAAGAAAAACCTTTGGTTACAATTTTGTATCAAGAGCAGACCAATAATCTAATAAAGCTTTGTCCTTTTAACAGAGAGAAAATCAAATTCTAATCTTGCATCAGGGTACTTTTGTTTTTAAAACTCATTCTTTAAAAATGTAAATGAATCCATTCCAATCTTAATCAGCTTGACTACACATCACATTTCTTTCCCAAGATTCCTTTCCGCACACTTCTACAAGCTTTTTAAAATATCCATTCAGATTTTGTCCTACGATTTTTAACTCTTTTTGTGAGACAAGCAATAATTTTACTTTCCTTACCTACTTTTCATACACAGTGATTTCCTTTCACCCTTATTATTTCTACGTGGTTTTAATTATATAAATTGATTAGAATTTTAAACCCTTAGAATTTTTAATTTAAAGTGAAGACTAAGAAGTAAGCCACTGTGGACTGTAACGCTGTTGCGTGGCAAATTTAAAAATACATTCCATAATTTCTACAAGTGTATTCTCCCTTATAGTGAGTTTTCCAATGTGGCCCAAAATATGTTTACTAATAGACCCAATTATTTTTAGTTCCTGTTAAAGGAATCCAAAAGTGGAGAAACTTATATTCTGTAATTAATGTTTCAGTATTTTATCGTACTTGGAAATGACCCAGATTTTCAATGACTTTCCATCATTTAACTTATCTTCAGTATAACTTTATGGTTTCAAAAAAGATTTTGGAAACTGTTTTTAAGTAGATCAACCATAAAGCATAATTATTATTGAAAACTTCATTTATAAACCTTTATCTTACTTGTATCGATTTAATTCAGTTGTTCTTAACACTTATGTTTAAATTAGTCGGGAAAACTTCATGAGGGATTAAACAGCTAACCATCATCTTAAATTATCCTTCTTGATGACAAATTCTATAACAGAGATAACATGAGCTTATTTGACTTTTAGTAAACCTAGGTAGAATAAAAGTATCACATGTAATGCTGATAACTCTATGACATGCCTGTTTTACTTAAACCAACAGATTTAAACTATCTTTTATCTACTAACGATTATCCTAGATTACATGAACTTGGAAAACATTTGTGTTAGCTTCTACATTTTTGAGAATATACTTGATTTATATCATTGCTTGTTTACCTTAAAGACAAAGCTTAAAGCCAGGTAAATAGAGCTCATTACAAATTAATTTTGGCAATACCAACAGGAGGTAGGAAAAAAAAATCACACATTTGTTACATACATACATAGACATATATAAACATATAGGCAGATGCAAACGGAGATCTTAAAGCTTGGTTTTTAAATTTTATATGTGAGACGGGAATCACAATGTAGAACTCACTAGTTTATAAAGAACAGTTGAATATAAACTGGGTGTCTGGCAGATGATAGAAGTTATCATCTGCTCAGATGGCTTAAACTTTTTACTGGTATTTGTGGAAGAAATTTAAAATTTTTTCATGGGCCAAGTTTTCAAAACAGCCTTTCCTTTCATTTTTTTTCTTCATTCTGATAAGAACTACTTTGGTTCCTAGAGAAGACCAGGTAAAATACTTGGATATCAAAAGGCACAGAGAGAGAATGCAGGTTCCACCAAGGAGGACTTTTGTTCCCTAGGTCCAGGTCTTTTACAGTGTCTGAAAGCCTTTTGAGATGGGGTTGGGGGTGGGGTTGGATATGGAACTGGTAAAAAGGTCACGTGCACTTTGAATTGTTTCTAGAGCCACATTTCTGTTCTTGTGAAGACTTGATTTGTAAGACAATACAGTTGTTTTCAGTCCTTCAAAAAAAAAAAAAATTGAGTTAGAACCTGAATGATAGCAAGGTGCTGACCCACTCATCCACCTACATCATCTTCAGTTTGCTTTTTTATATCCGAGAGAAGGTTTTCAACTAAGATGGAAATCAAACGATTTCTGTTTTCTAGATTTAAAACTGGGTGTCTTTGGGATGTTTTAGTAAATCCTCCCACAATAAGCTTTAGAATGTTTTTACTTCCCTCTGGGTACATAGTTTCATTTTAGGTTAGGGGAGAAGGTCTAAAAAATGTTCCTTTCAGGCTCTGAATATCAGCTTCCAATGTGGCCAACTTTTGACCATAGACTTAAAAAAAAAAAAAACCTTAAAAAATATCTTGTCAGGTTTCAACTGGTACAAAGAGTAAATATTCCTGGCAGTATTGATGATCCCATGAATGAAAGAGGTGTCCCTAAAGAGGGTGCGAAAGGTAGTTAAGTACCCTTGTGAGTTCTACAGCCAATCCCAAAGATAAGAAAAGAAAGTCTTTGTTCCCCTGAGAGCTGGCCGTGGTCAGCAGGATGCCAGCTGCACGTGGAGTACAACACACGTTCCTGTCCCGCTATATCCACCTACAGGTGGGGTCCCACCCACATTTCTGTCTGGCCATATTTTTAGGCCCCCAGACCTGACAGTTGCCAAGCCAAGTTCTCAGGATATAAAACAAGACAAACAAGAAGGCAGTAGCTGTCCCTGGGAGAGAAAGGTTCCAGTGGGTACCTGTAAGCAAATTCATGAGTCACAGTTCAAAGATTTAATTCTTACCAGTATTTTTCCTGCCGATCTGAATTTGGAAAGGAAGGGACAGCATAAAATGTAACCTTCTTCTCTCCACCAGTCATCACAGATAGAGATCTGGGAGGACTGACTGTGGTAAGAATTCTCACCCTTTGCTGGTGTCTGCCGGTTTTCCCAGAATCCCATCTGCAAGTCTGGGGAGAATGAGTGTCCCAGTGGGTCTCATCCTGATCACCAGAAACTGTCAAGGGAGAAAAATAACTTTCCCTCTCCCTTTTATAGTGAGTGCTTGGTTAGACCCCTGTTCCTCTAGGGCACCTCCTAAATGGACAAACTTACCTCGGTTAAAAGTTCTCCACTGTGGCCACTGTAGTTTACGATTACCTTTGGTGAGGTTAACCTGATTGTTCAACCTTAACACTTTGTTCACTGTGCAAGGTCTCACGCTCGACCCAGTCCAGCTTAGATCCTGGCCAAGATCTAAGTCATACCCAGTCTGGAAAAACAAATGCTCAAATAAAGTCTGAAAGCTCATAACACAAAAGCCGTGGAGCTAGGATCCAGAGGCGGAGAGAAAGCAGAGCGCTCAGGAGGCTCCCACGTGCCTACACCTGGTTGCTCGTTGCTGTTGGGGGTTGTCGGGGGTCCGCCTCTTCTGACACCAGAACTGTTAAAAAATAAACTGAGGCTTATTAAACATTTAATAGTTTATTTGAACAAAGATGGATTCAAATCAGACAGCATCCAATCTAGCAGCTAGAAAAAGCTCGGAGGAGCTGTGTAAGATGAAAGACTTACAGGCAGAAGAGAGCGAGAACAAGGAAGCTATACTAGGTGAAGAATGGGTTGGTTGCTGTAAGGTTACTTTCCTTTAGGGGACCAAAGGGGTCTCTTGGGCAGATTACCTAACAAGTGCTGACCAGGTGATTCCTGACTGACTTGTGTAAGTGTCCATTTCTAGGCAAGCCAAAACAGTTGAGTCTCATTTTGGTGACATAGGGCTTAGCCACTCCGTTTTGGGCCTGTTGTCTTGTTTTTAACGGTATGTTATAATTAACGTCCATATATCTTTTGGTTGGTAAAGAGCTTTAATCTGTTTTCTGTCATATAATCATGATGATGATCCTACAAAGATGGTATTATTGTCAATTATTTTTAATTAACTTAAAATTTGTTGAGGTTGTTAATAGTTAATGATAAGGTATCATTAAATATTGATAAGTTATCAGTTTTATTGATAACTATTAAGTTATATAAATCATATCATATTGTAAGTTATTGTAAATCATATAAAATCATAAAAATCATCACAAAATTGATAATAACTTACAAATTTTATTGATAACTATTGATATAAGGTATCATTAAATGAGATAAGCTATACAGTGAGCCCAGTACTGAGCTTTCTGACTTAGAGAATATAGACAACAAGTTGACTATTGTAATTTTTTAAATCTTCACCCTTACTTTTAGGGGTAAGGAAAATGAAGCTCAGAGATGTTAAGGAACTTGCCCAAGGTTCACACAGCTAGTAAGAGTGGAGTGGGGGTTGAAATTTCATGTCAGTTTTTTCTGGGACACACCTTTGATAATAGCTTAACTAGCCTGGCCTTGCCCAAGGTCAAGAGTAGCCACTCTGCTGCTTTCTGGTTCCGTGAGCGTGGACGAGGCCATGCTATTTAAGCTTTTCTATCAAGCTATAGCACTGCCAAATGAAATCACAGAATGAAAGGTCTGAGCTTAAAGCTTGGATTTGATAGCACATTTCTCAGACCATGGAATTCTACACCTCTTCCTGATGGACTAGAGAGAGGGAACAGCTTCTCTACCACAAATAGCAGCAAAATGGCTTTATTTCGACTTAGAAATTTATACACTTGAGTTGCTCTCCTAGGAGCATTTTGCTGCTAGAATTAATTCGTTATAAGGTAGTGCCCAGTTGGAGAGAGATTTAAAAGTTTTAACAACAAACTAGTAATATAGGATTTTCCCAAATGTTCTTTCACATCTGTGAGCTCATCACAATTTGTTTCGTCTACTTACATCTCAGCACAGCACACCATTAAATGTCCCTGCATCTGCACGTTTCCATAAGCAAGAAAGTGCGTTCAAAAGCTTCCATCTGAATGCATATTTTCGTGTGAGAGCACTCATCTTGCTAGACGGTAAGGTTGTTTGAAGATGTACTTGGGGTGCCTGAGCCAGCATGGCTAGGACCACCAGACTATGTTTCATTTTCTGTTTCCTCGTTTGCAAGAGTACTTTAGTAATAAAATGTAGCTGGAATTGGTCTGTGGCTGAGATGGAAAGGAAAGAGGTGGGGGAAAGGATGGATAGTGGGAAATGTGCTCCCTCTGAAAGAAACGGCCCCACCAGGAAGTCCTGTGATGCATCTCTCATTGGTAGTTGGCTCTTGTTATGGGACTCTTGTTAAGCATTTGCTTAATACTAACCAGTGTCTTTTATTATTTTTTTAAACTGGTTTCTCTATTTTTCTAATCTGTAAAATCCCTCTTACCTCTTGCCCACTTCCCTGATACTGGTTTTGAAATGTATACATATTTAAATAGAGAATTTGTGATAAGTGTTTCCTTTTTCTAAAGAATAATGTTAGGCTGACAGCCACTGCCTAAAAGGGACAAGGTGTTTCTCACCGCCCGCATGGTGGGAGCGATTAGCTGTGTCTGTTACCCCTGCAAGGACTGACCTAAGGTCATTCCCCCCTTATCAGGTCTGGCACAAGTTTATCATCTAGACCAGAAGTTGCAAAGCAAAGGGCCAAGACCAAATCAGGCTCACAGACATGGTTTGGTTTTGTTTTGGCTCAAATAATTTAAAAAAATTTTTTTAATAGTCACCAACTTTAAAACAAATTTGGAGCGTTCACATAAAAATAAGTTTCTGGCACTTTCTGAAAAATGCAAAGCTCTGCACACCGGGAACACTGCCCATAGTGACGTGAGGTACTTGTCATGTAGCTCTGCCCTTTAGAAGGGGCTTCTTCTCTCCAGGCTGCTCTGGTCCCCACCTCTTCCTGATGCCTGGAGGAAAGAGTGGCCCCTGTGGGCATTTGAGGTTACAATCCTAGAAGAAGTAGTCAGTGGCTGCCACCACAAACAAAAAACAAACCAACCAGCAAACATTACCACCTCTCAGTGTTTACTACAGGAATGCACAATGATACGTTGCTATTTGGGAGAAGATGTACAAGGTCAGCTCGCGCTTGGGTGTGTGCATGTGAATTTATTTGTGCGATGGAGTGTCCCTCTCCCTTCCCCCCCGCCGTGCCAGCAAGTCCTAGAGAGGACAGAGCACAAGCTCTGATGTGAGGCAGACCTACCTTCAGGTTGTGGTTGTGCCACTCATTAATCACACGGTGTGGGCAAGTCGTTTAACCTCTCCCAGTCCCAGTATGCTCCTCTATAAAAGTAACTGCCTGTTTGCACAGACCTGACCCACTTGAACACTAAACACATGTTCCCTGCTTCTGTTCTCTCCCTTCAAACCAACATCGAGATTGGGTTGGCAAGCTCTTTCACTGAACTGACAGCCAAATGGGTTGCAGTGGTTGGTGGAAAACACACAGAGCCCTCCGTGTACTGCAGTGGTGGGATGTGGGACCTCATTTAATACAGGAGATCCCTTTTGGAGCAGTCTGGGTGTTGCTGCACAACCCGCCTCTACCCCAAAAGACAAACTGAGACTTGGAGGCAGAGTTTTGGGAAAATCAGAGAAGAACCGCTTTATTGCTTTGCCAGGCAGAGGGGAGTCACCTCAGGCTACTTGCGTTAGAGACTGGGAGTCCATCTTAGGGTTGGGGGCCTTGAGGTTTTGTAGAAAAACTGGGTGGAACAGAAAAGGTGATAACAATCAGGGCACTTTACAGGGGGCTGCTACATTCCTCTTAACCTTGATAAATCTTTCTGGCCTCATGGAGGAACTCTGGAGCATCTGTCCATTCTGAGATTATCAGCCCTTTTCCTCCTTCCTGGAGCAAAGCCTCTGGGAGAAGCTTGGGGGTTGTTTAGCACAAAAGCAGTAAGGGAGAGAAAGCAAACTGTGGGGTTTCTTTGTCAGACAGGATCAGCAAACAGTCTTAGCATCAGGGAAGTTAGTCTGTTTCCCACTCCTTCACGGGCATCCTGCAGGTCCGGGTCCCCCCCAGATCCGCAGGCTCTGTTCAGGTTGTATCTTCCCTTGGGATGGGTTGGACGCGTCCTCTGTGAGCTTGCCGCTGAACTGCAGCTACTTTAAAAGGAAGTATGGAGGCTGTGAATTTGAGATCAGATTTCAGAGTGGAGCCCAAAGGCGTCCAGTTACGTGTGAACACAGCATGAGAAATAACAATAGGGAGTGAGATATGCTAAAACTGTTCTTCATGAATTTACATTCAATAAAAAACCCCTTCCAGCTATAATTATCACATTTTTGCTAATATTGAGATTCTAGATGTCAGACAATATTTGAGTAAACTAATTAAAGAATGTTTTTTTCCTAGCCTTGACAATCTTTTTTATTGAAAGTTTAAAAAAAAATTTTTTTTTGGGTGAAACTGACTGATCTACAGGACTAGCCCTTGGGGATGGGACCCCAGGAATATCTCACCTTTTTACTTTTCCTTTGCGCCCCCCTCCCCACCCCACCACCTCCCCCATCCCCAGCTCTGCTTTGTGTTCTTTTGTTAAGGGCACTCTTTTCAGACAGTGTTAATGTGTCTTTTTTATGCATTTGCCAAATAGTTCTAGGTGGAATTGCCTCTTAAGATTTCCTCTTTGGCTGTGGCCCATTCAGACTCGAATTGTTGTGCTCAGTAGGGCCATTGTCACATTATAACAGGGAAAATGCTTCATCATGTGTTATAGAACAAGATGGAATCTTCGCTAAGGAGCTCAGGGATCAAAGCCGAGGGAAAAGATTAATTTTTATGCATCAAGTTATTATAGAGAGAGAAGGAGACATTAAGATTGCCAGAGAGGAGATTTTTTCATCTAATAGCTATATGGAGACTCTGTTGGGAGGACCATTGGCTCTGTTCTCAGATTTGTTTTTACCGTGAAAGTGCTCGGATCTAGGTCATAAGCTTGTTTGCACGTATTTCAGGTTTTATAAAGCACCTCCCTTTAAAAAAGGTATTATTTTGTCAGGATTTAGGTACATCTAAAAATATTCTGATTGTTTTTACTCCATAAAAATTCACAGCTATATTTCAGACAATTTTGAAAATAAAAGACAGAAGATAGAAAAGGTAAAGTAATTACTCTTTACCCTATAATCCTAATCCAACAGCTGGTGATGTGTTTCCTTTTTATCTTTCAAATGACACTATTTAAGGGGCTTGTAAACGTATGTCTGTGACTTTTATATCCTGTTTCTTTTGTTCACCTAATATTATATGATACATGATTTTCCACACTCTTACCGAGGTCTCTCAAGCATGTGTGCCCAGTTTATTAAGTTCTTATTAGACAGCTGAGTAGCTTCCTTTTTTTTTTCCCACTCTAGAAAGTATACTTGCATACCAGGATTTTGCTGCATTCTGATTTATATTCTTAGAATAAATTTTCCAAAGTGGAATTTCTGGATCAAAGATTATAAATAATAAGATTTTGATGCAGACAGCAAAATTGCTTTGTGAAAAAATTATCTTAATGAGACAGGAGGGGAGAGGGCAAGGCACAGCCATTAAAGGAATGACACAGCGATTAACACCAAGATGGCAGGAGAGTCAACTCCCAGTAGGTCTTGAGCTTCATTCTACGCGCATTGTAATATATTATCATGGTAAATGACACACCCACAGGTGCCATGACAGTTCTGAGGCTGACCATGAAAGGTCAAATTGTGGGCAGTGACCCAATTCCTGGGATTCCTTGCCCCTTCACCAAAGTAGCTGGCATAATCCTCCCACTTGTTAGCATATGAAATAACTGAGCCCATAAAAGCTAACAACCCCACACCGTGTGGCCTTTCTCTTGCTTTCTGAGACGGGCTGCACTCTGTCTATGGAGTATGTATCTCTCAGAATAAATCTACTTTTATTCAACTGTGGCTTGCTCTTGAATTCTTTCCTGTGTGACGCCAAGAACCCACACTTGGCAGGGTGCGTCCCAGGGACTCAACTGAGACCTGGGACACGGCCATCCTTTCACCCCACATTTTCCTGTATCACCAGTGGAATGCCCTTTTACCACATCAGATCCCATCTTAGTTAATTTGTACCTTTTGAACTTTTAGAAATAGATTATTACTTTCTTATTTTGGGTAAATTTTTTGATATGTCACAAAACATCATATATGACAGCAGTTATTACTAGTAATTACTCTCAGTACATAAACACTGTAACATTTAATGATGAAACATTAGTCAGAGTGTTTTAAGAAGAGTGTAGAGTGATGAAGGGGGTAGATTTGGGAGCCTGGCTGCTTGGTCTCAGAGCTGGGCTCTATCACTTACCAGCGAAGTGATCTTAGGTCAGGATTTCTCAGCCTCAGCACTTTTGGCATTTGGGGCTGATCATTTTCTTGTTGTGGGGAGCTGTCCTGTGCATTATAGGATGTTTAACCACATCCCTAGTCTCCACCCTCTCTCTCCCTGGTGTGACAACCAAAATGTCTCCCAACATTGCCAAATGTTCCTTGGGGATGCCTCCCTCCTTTAAGATTCATTGCCTTTGGCAAATTACCAAACCTTTCAGTGCTCAGTTTCTGTGTATAAAATGGGGATAAAAATAATGCTCACCTCCAGGAGTTAAGGGGAGGGCTAAGTAGATTTGTCCCTGTTGTGCATGGAGAAGAGGGTTTGCCCGTGCCAGGTGCTCGGTCAGTATCAGCTATTGTTAATATCTAATTCTTGGTGACTGCTCTTAAGCAAAATGCTTGTTTGTTATTTTTACTGTAAAAATGATTGTATGATTTGAAAAATTTAGAAAAGTATCAGAAGTTAATCAGGATTACCTATAACCCTAACAGCCAGGGACAACCCTCTTAACATTAAGGTGTATTTTCTTCTTATGCACCTAGAAGAGTTACTGGCACATTATAATTGTTCAATAAACGTGTTAGGTGACTGTGAAACAAGAGGTGAAGTTATACATGCCATATGTAAAGTTTCACATGCAGTTTTTCCTCCTTCATCACTGAATTGTGACTATTTACCTATGTGGAAATTCTTTGAAAAGATGTTTAATATGTGTATAATATCAACTCTATGTACTCTCATTTAATGAATCATCATATAATTTTTGGCAATACATAATGTCAGTTTTTTATATTTTTTTCCAACTTAATATGAAAAATATCACACATATATAAAAGTTGAAAAAATAGAGTAGCATAGACCCACAGTTTAAATGTCTTTTAAACATTTTGCCATATTTTCTGTATCATGTGTGTGTGCGTGTGTGTGTGTGTGTATCTGCGTGGACATAGGCATATGTACTGAGTATATTTTTATTGTTTTGTGGGACTATTTAAAAGTCAATTGCTAGGGGAGGGTATAGCTCAAGTGGTAGGCCACATGCTTAGCATGCATGAGGTCATGGGTTCAGTCCCCAGTACCTCCTCTAAAAATAAATAAATAAGTAAGACTAATTACCTTCCCCCAACAACAACAAAAAATTTTTAATTTAAAAAAATCAATTGCTAACATCATAACATTTCACTCTTAAAGACTTCTGCCTGCCTCTCCTAAGAATAAAGACATTCTCCTACATAACTCTGATGTTCTGAATTTGTCTGATTGTTCCATGGTAGTGTCATTTAACTTGTTCCTCCAGCCTCTGGATTTCTTGTAAACTGAAAGTTAGGTCTAAAGTCTTAATTAGATTTAGATAAACCATTTTGGCAAAGACAATTTGTGGGTGATTACATCATCAGAAGGGTATATAACTTAAGATTGTCCCATAATCACTCATGTGAAATTTGATTACTCAGTTCAGGAAGTGACCACTAGATTTCTTTATTTAGAGGTATGTTTTTCCCTTTACAATTAGTACATTTTCTACAGGGTGCTCCTTTGGTATCATACGATTACCATATCCCCCACAACTTTTCACCTAATGGTTTTTAGCATCATTGGTGGTTCTTGCTTAAACCCGGTTATTTTATGGGGAGCTTCAAGTGGTGATTTTTATAATTCTCTTATTTCATCTACCTTTAATAGCTGATATTCTCCTGGAAATAAGAGTTTTTCCTCTCCAAATGCAGGGTAAATCCTTACTACTTATGTTTTAAGTACTAATTTTAAAAGTGAGGTAAATGAATTTTGCTTGTTTCTCTCTCCCTCTCTCATTTACTTTTTTTTTCCCCTTAGTGTTACTATAGACTCATTGGGTTTTCATTAGTGTTGTCCAGTCAATTAAAATAACTTTCTGATGCCCAAGTTGTCTAATGGGCACTCCTCCTAACTGACTTCTGTGTCTTTTGGCATCCGTATCTTTTGGTAGTCTTTGGGTTTCCTTGTTTTTTGACTCATGTTCTAAGCTTACTTTAACATTTTGTGTCTCAGCTCTTGAATCAACCATTTCCCCATGGAAACTTAATTCCTTTTGGTGAATAATATAAATAATATTTTAATGAATGCCTTTGCAGATAAGACTTTCACCAAAATTGCTAGATTTGCAATTATTTTGACAAAGATTGTGAATTTTTAATGCCTTTAATATGCTTGCCAAATCTCTATACAGCAGTTAGTAATAGTCAACAGTCCCTCTAGTGTTTGAGAATGCTGATCTCACTGCGTTCATTATTGACATTAACTTTTTTTTATTACAAGTAAGATTGAACAGCTCAGTTTTATAGATATTTATAAGTTTATTGGTTTTCTATTGTGGTATTTATTTGCACGTTTAAAAACATACCAAAAACTTTAATCCTTTGTACTGTTTGTTGTAAATAACTTTTCTAGAGTTTTTTGTGCGTGTGTGTGTTTTCTTGACTGGCAGACCCTTTAGGTGTTAAGCGGCCAGATTTGTTTACGTTTTCTTTGGTGATGTCATCCGTCTCTCTCATGCTTAGGCATTCCTTGCCTAGTCTAAGAAAAGTTAAATATTTGTCTATATTTTTCCTTCCATTTGAAAAATAAAATCAAGTTTTTAGTATTTACACTTAGTTTTCAAACCATGTGGAATATATTCAGTGCTATAGTTTAAGGTAAAAATCTAAGTTAATTTTTTCCCAAGAGCCAATTTTCCTTACACTACAATAGGAGCATCCATCACTTTCTCACTGGTATGTAACTATTCCCTCATCATATATGTAATTCCATGTATAGATATATACACATGCATACACAGATACATATATAAATGTCAATTTTTGCACCAGTCTTTTTAAATTATTGAAGCTTTTAAATATATGCTAAAATACAGGGACCTTTTTCTTGTCTTAACTATTCTTTTACTTTTTTTTTTTCTTCAAGATGAACTTTGGAATAATTTTGTCATTTTCAGAAGATTTCATCAGTAAAATTTGCTTTAAGACGAGGCAGCATACAATAACATGAAAGCATTTGAAATTGTGACCTGTCCTCAGAGACGGAGCATGGTCAGTGTTGAGTGGGCTTAGTGGCACTTAGGTCTTAAAAGACTCTCAAGGTGAAGACAAACATCCCCTTTTCCTGGCTTCAAAAGATCAGTGTGGTGGCCATCACCATAGTTTCTAATTAAAAAATTGAGACATGGGGTCTGATAAGTGGAATGATACTCATGGGAGTAGATGGAAATATAAATTTGAGCTGTCTGGAAGCTTTGAGATCTGTATAACCATTGGTCATTCAGCCACTAGGTTCAGACATTGCTTTTAGGGTTGTATGTTCCAATCCAAGTAGTGTTTGCCGTCCTTTCAATATCAGTTGAACTGTCCAAGATGTTATTTACATGGAGAAAGTCACCATGGGTTAAGTCTCTGAATGTCAAGCTGTGTAGTAGCTCAGATCCTTACAATATGATACAGTGGTGAAAAGTTTGTTCTTTGGCATCAGACAGACATTGGTTTGGATCTTCACTCTGCCTTTTCCCAGCAGTGTGACCTTTGATAATAACAGTATATCAGTTTCATGGAGTTAAGATTAAATGAGGTGCAGTATGTAAAGTACTGAGCAGTGCCTGACGTATAATAAAACTTAATCGTATTGGCTGTATTATCCCTGCCATCCATGCAGTTACTTCTGCTGCTATGATTATTGTTGGGTTTGTTTTTGTTATTGTTTGGGTTCAGGATGACAGAGCTCCTCGTGGACTCTAGCTCTATTGTGTTTCCATACGGAATCTCAGTTATAGTCAGCTCAAAGATTCTGACTGCTTTACATCCCTGACAGGTGGTATGTTTTTCTGTAATAAGAAGTCAGCGCCCACTGCCAGTGCAAGGGCCAAAAAAGCCAAAAAGGAGGGGAAAGTGATGGCACCTCAGAGTTCTAAGACAAAAGCAATTAAAAACAAAAGCCAGAATTCCCCATCCATTCTTAGACATCCCTGAGAAGGCACACTTTCTAGGACTAAGTGTAGCTGAAGTCAAAGGATTAATTTCCGTATTTGTCCATTAGAACTAGTGTATTTTGTGTTCTTTTCTTGGCATTTAAAGATAATGTTTCTATCCTTTCTCTTAAAAGAAAATTAGGTCTGATTACCATCTTTATAACACAGCATTCACAACAGAGGAACAGCATTTTACAGATTCAGACTCTAATTTAAATGTGACATTATAGAGCTGTCTGGGCTTTTGGATAATTCCTTCAGACATCTCAAGGTAGCACATATGGGGTCATTAATCAGCAGCTCAATATTTTATTCATATACTGGCTGGAAAAAAGCAGGAGAAAGACTGGGATCGAAGATGAGGAAGTGTTATTAGTAGCATACTGCATCAAAACAATCAAAATGTTAAATGAGCAAGGGAAGTTAAAAAAAAAAAAAAGAGCACTGCCGAGACCTTACACTTTCTAAGAAAAAGTAATTACAGGTCTAGTTAGCGAGAAATACTAAGCTATAATCCAAGTTATAGTTAATTTCCTATTTCTAGTTGAGGGCAAATCCATCAGCGGAGGACAGTAAGGTGATTCAGGTCTCTCTAAGCCACTCCAGAGAGCCTGGGATGCTGGTAGAGTCCCTCATTTCCCTTCCCACTGCCACTGCCTTTGTTCATGTCTTAATTATTTCTCACCGCACTTCTGACAAACACCTCAGCCCTCGTCTCCCTTCAGCTTGGCTTCCTCAGACCATTTCCCCTTCTTTGCTGTAAGGACTGCCTTTCTAAAACTCAAAGCAGGCCCTGTCACCTCTACCTAAAATTCTTTTGTGTCTTTTTATTGCTTAAGATCTGTTCACTTTTCTATATACATTATACCTCAAAAAAAAAAAATGATGAGGGAGGGGTGTGGCTCAGTGATAGAGCATGTGCTTAGAGCATGCATGAGGTCCTGGGTTCAATCCCCAGCACCTCCAACAGAAATAAGTAAATAAATGAGCGTAGTGAACAGGGGAAGGACAGACAGGAAGGAGAAGAGGTAGGCAGGATACAAGAGAGAATTTGAACTGTATTCTAAGTTAAGTGAACTCCCATTCGGGGATGTGAAGCAGGGGAATGGCGTATAATTTGATTTATGAATTGGAAAGATCACTCTAACTGCTTTACAAAAGAAGAACTACAGGAAGGAAAAATGAGGCAGGAAGGCAAGTCAGGAGGCTGCAGCCAGGCTCAGAGTGAGAGAGGACGGCTGCCTGGACTCACAGTGGAGCAGAGGACCTTGTGCACGTTGGCCACAATGTACTCATCCACTGACCCGCCGATGGCCGTTTGGGTATAATTTCCAGTTAGGGGCTATTGCCAGCCATGTTTATTTGCATATTCTCGTACTTGTTGTTTGGGGCACAGATTTATGCATTGAGTATATACCTAGGAGTAGAATTACCGTGTCAGAGCGTAGAAGACACTACTGCTAATATAAACTGTCTATCCTTGTTAACACGCTGAAGGTTGCTTACTGAAAACACATGCATCGTTCTGCTTCAAGACTTTTGTGTAGCCATGGTTGCATATTTGACCAACATGAGCTCGAAGTGTCAGAAAAGTCATGCCCCTTTGCCATGGACTGAATGTTTGCATTTCCCCAAAATTCTTATTATGTTGAAACCCTGGCCCCCAATATGATGGCATTAGGAGATGGGGGGCCTTTGGGAGTAATTAAGGTCATGAGGGGGAGCCCTTAAGAATGAGACTAATGCCTTTAAGAGACACAGAAGAGATGATTTCTCTCTCTTAGCTGTGTGAGGGTATAGTGAGGAGGCAGCTGCAACCAGGAGAAGGGTCCTCACCAGAGTCTGGCCACATTGGCAGCCTGTTCTCAGGCTTCCAGCCTCCAGAACTGTGAGAGATACTTGTTTGTTTAAGTCACCATGCTGATGATATCTTGTTATAGGAACCTGAGCTGACTGAGACACTCCCAGAAGCAGCACTCGATAGACAGATGGTCAGTAAAATCCAGATTCCTGTGACAACATGGATGACCTTGTGCTAAGTGAAATAAGTCAGATGGAGAAAGACAAATACTGTTCAATTTCACTCATATGTGGAATCTAAAAAAAACAAAAAAAATCTAAAAAATCCCCAAAAGAAACAAACAAAATAAAACAAACTCATAGTAACAGGGATCAGATTAGTGATTAGCAGACGGGAAAGGGGTTGGGGTGGGTGACATGCGTGAAGGGGGGCAACTGTATGGTGATGAATGGTCACTAGATTTGTGGTGGTGATCGCTCCGTAGCGTGTACAGGTGTTGAATTGTAATGCTGCGTGCCTGAAACTTACATCGCAACAACACAGTCCAGGTTCCTCACTCCTTATTTGGGATAACGCCAGGCTCGCTCTACCCAGTGTCTCAGAGTTCCCCAGCAGTTACTGTGGTAACTGGTAAGACAAGATCGCCTTGTTGGCTTTATTACCTTTCCTGTATCGCTTGCAAATTCCCTGCTGGTGTTTCTATGTCCCGTCTAGTCCTGGCTGCTTTGGTTGCTCTTGATCCCTTAACATAACTGGTTTTGTTTGTTTTTGTCTAATTTTACCTGGCTTCTGTGAAGTATAGGGGTTGATCCACTACATGTGACACAGTCATAGTCATGAGAGTAGGACCTCTAAACATTTGACGTTAGCTGTTTCCGTTATGTAATTCTGTTGGTTTGGGAATCTTCAGTCAGCAATGAATTGGCTGTTCCATATAGAATTGGCAACGGTGACTATTGGAGACAGGCTAGAAATGGAAGGCAGGAATTTTAATGGTGTACCCCCAAAGGAATATTGATGAAGGTCGGCCCACTCAATATTCTGTTAACCCTTAAATGTGTGGAAATAGGGGCTATACTGGCAAGCAGTTAGACTATCTTTGTCATCAAAATGAGTACCTCCTTTTCTACATTTTCTATAGAGCACTGGCATATTTTTATACCTAATACCTTGCATGGGAAAAAACACTGTACATCAAAGTGCCAAAGGTAATTTGTCCACACACATTTCGACCCAGGCTACACCATTTTTAAAGAATACTGTGACAAATCCAAATGTTTTCACCTATGGTTTGTTTTCTTTCCATTGGTCTTAAAGACTACATCTGATACACAGTGTGCTTTGTTTCAGCCTGTCTTATTTTTCTCTCCTTTTTCCCCCCTCTTTTCTCTTCTGAAGTGTTGGAGAACAGAAGTTAGGTAATTTATTACACTTGAGTGAAAAAATTGAGCACCAAACTGTTTGTACAATAAGGAGAGGATTTTAAGAACATGGACATCTCTTCACTTACTATTGATCTCTTAAAAATAATTTTCAAAGCATATTTATTAAGCATTGACTATGTGTTGACAACTGAGGATATAGTAGTTAAAGCACATTTTAAAAAAAAATCCTACCCTCATGGGACTTACGTTTTAATAGGAGGAGAGAAGAAAGAGAAATAAGTAAGTACAACATATAGTATGTCAAATGAAGGTAAGTGTTGTGAAAACCAGGGCAAGACTATATCCACTCATCAGGCCAGACCCCACTGGAGAGGTCAGCTCTAGGTAGGAGGGTTCTGATGGTCAAAGTGAGTTTCTGCAAGGAACCTTGAGTTACAGAGCTGAGAAGACCTAGAGTCATCACTGGGAGGAGTTACTGTGCTGTGTGTCAGGTCCAAAGAGTAAAGAGAGAATAAGATCAGAGAAGGAAGAGCCAGGTTGGGGGCTGGGGGGCAAGACTGAGTCAAGTGTGAGGAATTGGCCTACGAGAGTGGATCAGAGCCAAGTTCAGGAAGGCTGAGCCTGGGAACACTGAGCCACACGGTGTAAGCTGCAGGGCGCTCCTGGAGAGCTAAGGAGGTCAGGCAGGCCCTGCAAAAGCAATGACACATACTTGCTTCTAGATCCTTGACTCAGACGCTTTCTAAACATCCTCTATGTGACACATATTTCATCATCTGACCTCACTTGCTACTATTCCTTCACATGGGAGAATGCCACAGAAATGATTATAAAATATCTTTTGTTTTACTTTTTCTTCTTTCTTTTTAAAATTTTTTTCTTTAAAAATTGAATTTTTTATTTAAAATTTTTTCTGTTTTTTCAACTTTGTTTAAAATTAGCCCTTTGGATGTAGCTTTGAGTTTAGTTTTCTTTTTTCTTTCTTTCTTTTTTTTTTTTTTTTAACAAACCCTCATGTCGAGGGCTGACTTTCAATAGATTACAGCAAGGGAGCTGCTCTGCTACATATGATCCCCCAACCCAGAAGCAGGTTGTCTATGAATGGTTTAGCACCAGGTTCCCCATGAACTTTTGAACACAGAATGGGTCTCCTGCCCCAGAAGCACAGGGACCAGAGCAAGACAAGGATGCCACAGTTTGAAGTCCTGACTCAGAGGCTGTTGAGATGCCTGAGTCCCTCTGCCCCTCTTTAGTGCCTCCTTGTCCCCGACTCCATGCTGGGGACAGACAACATCTCTTCTGTCAACTTAGAAGCTTTCCCCTCTTTCAGGGAAGCAGAGGAAGCCAAACCAGGGTGTCATTTCAGGTGGAATCCCACAGAGGGTAGCTTCTGCCTGATACTGCAGCGGGTGTCTGTAGTGTGACTTGTCCCCCCGAGCCTGAAGCTGTCATGTCCCTCTACCTATCAGTCCTTGGCTAAAACCTGCCTGGAAGGGCCTAAATACCTGGGCTGTGGGGTGTGGAGCAAAGCAGGCTGAGGACACTTTCCCCAAAATAGCTGCAGGTGCCAGCTGTTGGGAACGAAAACCTAACAGCTTGGAGATGCTCGCTCTCCCATTCACTCATAGTAAAAAAGAATCTGAGACATTCTGGTCAGAGCCACCAACATCTAGTGCCATGGGCTTCTGCTTAATATGTTTGAAATTTTTGTTGTTGTTGTTGCTTTGATCATTCAGATAAGGTGTGTCTATGTTTGAGCTGAAGGGACCTATTAAAATTCCTTGGGAACATTTTTTTTTCTTCCAGTTTTCTTGAGACGTAACTGACATACAGTTCTGTGTAAATTTAAAGTGTACAGCATAATGATTTGAGTTCTTCTGCTTAATATTTTGATTCAAGAATTTCCACTGCTAAAACAAACAGTTTTAAAACCACTGCAGCAGGAAGAGAAGTAGCACATGTTTTGGTCTAAATACTTAGCTTTTATCTTCTGCAAGGGGATATCTGATGTCTTCAGGCAGAAGTGGGGATCCTGTTAACAGACAACTCAGATAAATAGGTTAATCCTGGACAAGGAAAAAGTCACTGTATATCATCCGTGGGGACAATTAAGAGTTGACTACATACACTAAAAAGCCCACAAATGATAAATGCTGGAGAGGGTGTGGAGAAAAGGGAACCCTCCTACACTGTTGGTGGGAATGTAATTTGGTGCAGCCTTCGTGATAAACTCTCTGGATATCCCTGTTTCATTGTTGTCTCCGTTATCCACTTCGTTAGATGGTTTCCGCCAGTCATGGGTGTCCAAACCCAAACTTATAGGTGTCCAAACCTATAGCTTATGACCGTTCATTCATCTAACAAATGCCTACAGTCAGGTTCCAGCACATGCCCAGCCAAGACTTTGTCCTGCAGCCGTTGACTCAAACAAGTTCTGCCCGGGAGTGTGTCTGTCTAAATCAGGGTCTGCTCCAGCCTGTTTAGTATTTGGATTTCATTTTGAATGGCACCTGTGAGTTCCGCTGTGTTAGGTGCTTTGTGATGGAGGGGAGTATCCTGGCCTAAGTAACAGTCCCCGCACTTACAGCACAGTCTAGGTCTCGTGGTCGTCTCCCTTTGTCTTCCTTTTCAACCCAGCTGCTTCAGTACATCTGTTGAGTAATAGCCCTTCTCCTCAGACCTGTTGTAAGGGAAATGCACTAGGAAATATGGACTATCCATTTTGTCTAGACTTCATACTGAAATATCTCTGTGGGGGCCAGGTGATTTAGCTTGCTGATATAGGATTCAGATCTTTTGCTAGAAGTGATTGGTGAACTGGATCCTGCCCTCACCTGACATTTCTGTCACTAATCATTTGATAGGAGCTCATTTTTATTTCAGATTCCTGAACAAACTGAACATCATTTTGTAAAGGTGACAGGATGCATCTGGGTGTGGTTACAAAATGAGTCTAACCAGGAAGATAACGTAATTTTCTACATAGGTGTCGAAGTTTCGGAAAACCAGGAGAGAGGAGATTGAGACTAACGCATCTTGAAATGACAGAATGCAACTGTTGTTGACACCTGCAGAGCCAGCTGTTGGTCCTCGACTTGGCAGTGTCTCTTGCTATGCATGGAGAGGGATGTCTGTTTGCTTCTGATGAAATAAGGGCACAGCATATGTGCTCAACAAGCACTAAAGCGTAGACTTGAAAGCAAAAAAGGAAGCAAAGTGATAAGATCCAGTGTAATCTCTTCTATGGCTGAAATATGTACGAATATCTTTGGGAGTCCTGCCTCATTGGTTCCTATTGTTCCCTCATGTTTGCAACAACCTCTCCCTCCTTCCCACCTCCTCAACACTCTATGCTCTGGACAGATTCATGCCCACAGCTGAAAACTTGGGCAGCCTTGAATGCTTAATCCCTCATGAATTTGATCAGAGCACCACCTATTGTGTCTGGAGTGCTTTGTCATTTACAAGGCACTTTAAGATGATTTTCCCTTTTGACTCTCGTGGTACCTTTATGGAACAGCTTGGGTTGTCATTCTATTGTGCAAATGTGGAAACTGAGACTCAGTGGGTGTGACAAGTTAGGTGACTTGCCCTAAGTCCATAAGGAAGTGGCAGAGCTGGGTTAAGGACCCAGGGCTCCCACCACCCAGGCTGCCCTTCCCCGTCACGTCCAGGTGCTGCATTTTGCTTTTACTAACTGGCCCATCAGTGTGCTGCTTTTGTTACTCCCTCATGGACCTGTATGAAGACACAGGAGCAATGAGATAAAAATCGTGTATTTTGATACTTTATTTATTCGGCACCACCTTACCTTGTGGAATCCTGATTTTTCAATTCTTCTTCCCAGAATTGACTGCCCTTAGCAAGGCAGAAGAGACAGTCATCTACATGGAAAGGTTTCACACAGGCATCAGAAGGACCCTCCTATTCAAAACTATCCCCTACCCAAAGCCATTGCTTCAAAGCCTGCCATTCTTTTAAATTGCACATGTCCCTGGGCAAGGTGGCACATTGATTTCATTTGATTTAAAGTGTTAATTCATTCAGTCAGAAACCGACGACAGCCTGGGAGAATCCTGAGCACTAGACAGAGGAGGAGAGCCCTGAGGAAGAGCGAGCATGAGCGTGTCTGGAAAGATTCCACGTGGCAGCTCTTGGGGCTGAGAGCCCAGGAGCCCACACCCCAGCATGTCTCTCTGCTGGGAGTGTGAGAGCCCGGCCCCACCCCTGAGGCTTCTAGGAGTGGGGAAGGGATGGGGCCCCAGCCTGGAGGAGGCCTGGGCTCCCTCGGGTTTGGGCTCAGGCCTCTCCTGGCAGCTCCCTTGGGCTGCCAGCACGTTTCTCCTGGGCTGCCTTCAGCGGGGCCAGAACAGGGTCCTGCACTCCAAGCGGCACTCAGAGAGCGACTTCTAGAGTATTCCAGCTGTGGAAGCCAGAGGTGGCGACCTCCAGTTTGTGTTTGACAAATCCCTGGGCTACTCTTAGCACAACGGCAGGTTTGGTTATTACGGTCGCTGAGTGTAAAAATAGGAACTTTCAGGGCAGCTCTTTTTCTTCTGCTGGGACAGAATAGATCCTGGTAATAAGGAAACATTGGGATTAAGGTTTAGATTGGAATTGGAGTCCTACCTGGTTCTTTTGCTCATTGCTGCCCTGAGGTGGAGGAGTCTGGAATTCCTTCCTTTATGATTAAAGCTATAAAGCCTGCGAATGGGATGGGTTTGCTGCCTGTTTATTCTCCGTATAAGTTAGGTGTTTTATATTTTTTAATTTTCTTTGGATTTTTTTTTTTTTTTTTTTTGGTGGGTGATGCCACTCACTGACCAATGTAGTAATGTCTTGTGACATTTTTAGTTTTGAAACAGAGCGATTTGAGTCAGGGTGGTAATGTAATAGGGACAAGGGGTTCCAGAATAAAAGGTGAGAGCCCCTGGGAAGTTGCCTCCCATACTTCACACCCCAAATTGAGAGTGCTTCTGGCCCCTCGTATCACTTGCAGCCAAGCTCATCTAGGTGAGTTCAGTTGACTTCAACTGCCAGGACCTGGCGAGTCAAGGGGTGGCCCATAAGTTTCTGGCTCCCTTTGTTCTCTGCCGTGAGCTTGCCCGCGGCCCTAGCTGTGCCCCATTGGTGTGGATTCAGAAAGTCTTATCCCCAGAGTTTACTTCCATCAGAGAAGGGAGAGGGGAGGGAAGGAGGAAATCCCTTGCATACACAATTGCAGACACTCTAGAAGCATTCAGCATCGTTATAGAGTTACCAAACCTTCCTCCTCAAAACTGCAGTTACTCCTGACTCTGGCTCACTTATCTCTGACTTCCAAGTTAGAGAATGGCAAGGATTCCAAGGCAGTGAGCTCAGTTCTCCAAATCTTCAGAACTCTCCTGTTTTAGAGAAAGCTGGTTATAGAGGCAGGATGGTATTGGACAGAGGCAGACCATGTTTTCTGTACCAGGACTGGGGCTCACTGTCATGGGACAGGATATTTGAAATTGTACCTCCTGTGAAAATCCAGGAAGTATGGGCCGTAACTGTTACATGTGACTCAATATATATTAAAAAACAAAAAAGAGTTCTATGTACTAACCAGCCTTCCAAGTACATCATGCAGGTGTAATTCCCTCCGGAATTACTTAGCATGAAAAGCAAGTCCATTTTAGTCTGACTTTGAAATTTTGAATACTCTCATCCAAGCCACCAGGTCCTCTCCGGTAGAAATGAGACACTGGATGATAATTAAGATCTTAATAATAAACAGCTATGATTTATTGACTGTTTTCTGTGTGCAGGTCTCTGTGCTCAAAGCTTTTCATGCATATCTCATTTAATCTTCAGAGCCACTTCATATGGTGTCTTCTTTATCCTTTTTTTAAAAAATTGTGAAAGATATTGAAGTGGATTTATGGGTGAGGAGAATGGAGTCTGGGGACAGTAAAGACTTTGGCCATATTGTCACAGTTAGTAGGTGGCAGTACCAGGATTCATCTGGGTCTGTCTGGGTTGACATCTGGGCACCTAACCCCTGAACTCGACTCTCTCAACAACAGTCTATGGTAACAGTAAACAGGAGAGAAGAGGAAATGGGTTTTCCCCCCTGGGGTCCCAGGAGAGTGATGGTCTCTTACTAGAATTCAGCCAAGAATTTCATGGCAAATATTGAAACAATGAGTGTGAAATTTGCTCAGTATTCCAAAAGCAAGCCTCCCAGTGAAGTCCCTGTTCAAATATCTTCTTCCAAATGGAAAGCTCTATTAAAAGCAAGTCTTTTTGCTCCTGTTGTTTCTGGTGGTGGCTCCCAGTGTGTTGGCCAAGCAGATCGCCCATTGAGGAAACTGCACGAGACTGAAAAGAAACAGAATGTTTCTAGGACTCTCGAGGGTGCCAACTCCTCTCCCGTCAGGAAAAATTATTCTCAGTATAGAGCTCGGCTTCAGCATGGCCAAGACTGAGGGAAGGTGGACTGGGCTCCCTGGAGGCAGCCTGGTAATGACATCTTCATTAACCTCTGTCCCTTCCGGCCACGACCCACACCTGTTGTCCCAGAGGGCATTGTGAGCGAAACCATGGGTGAATTAACTCGTCACAGGGCTGGCAGTTATCATAATGAGTTATGCGCTTGTGTCACGGGGGGCCAAGTGGTGTCCCCTTCCAGTAGATTTCTAGATATCTGCCTCCCTTCATCTTAGCAGAAAGAGACAGCCAGCTCTAACCATCTCTCTCCCCTTTCGACTTTCTCCCATTGCTCTCCCTACGTACTTCCACTGCTCATATTTTTTTTTTTTGGCTGAGAGAAATTTTAAACTAAATTTGCAATCTGCAAAGAGAAAGGTTTTCCAGTTGGCTAATATAAAACTCATAACTCCGTGCCCAAAGGCGGCCTGACTGCAACTGGTATGTGTCCTAGCCAGAGACACTTGATGCCTGGGCACTTACTTGGTGCTTTTTCAAGAGCTGTGCTTGAAGTCACTGGAAAGAGAGATACCCCGAGGAACTCAAGGGCTCATTGTGAAGATTAAACGAGCTCATACAGGTGTGGATGAGAACAGGGCCAGGCTTATGTGGTCAGTCAGAGTTAGCTATTGTTAATGTCAGCCACCCTACTTTCTTCAGTTTACTGATAAGGAAACGGAGGCCCAGAATTATGAAGTGACCTGCTCAGGATCACATAGAAAGCCAATGGCAGGCTTGGAACTGGAATCCCAGAATCATGGTTCCTTTCACACGTTATTCATATATTCAGCAACTATTTATCCAATTCTTTATGCTGTGCTGGACACTGGTGGGGATACAAAGGTGGAAGAGACAAAAAAAAGAAAGTGGGCAAACTCAGCAGGAGCCACTTATTTATGCTAAGGGAAAATATGACCCATTTATGTCATATGGTAACAACTAATTGGGGTCTAAAGGTGATTTTCAAGTTATCTAGCCAGGTTTGAAATTTCACTGGGTAAAGTCAACAGTAGGAGCTCCTAATACTAACTTTTTAAAATTTAGTTTTAGTATTAAATATTTAAAATGATTTAAACATTTATTGAGTATTTATGCAGTGCACCTCCTACTCAGGGATTGTTGTTTAAAGGAGACTGCACACGCTGGTAGCATCCCGCCAGCCCCCTCATCCCAGCAGTGATCCTGGTGGAGACTTTCCATATGTTCACCATTGCTCCTCCAACATCATCAATTTCATCTCTCAAGATCCCCTCCAGAGGATATTGGGAGCCAGCTTTGTGCTCTGGATAGGTTTCCTTTCCTCTCTCTTTCCTTCCCTCTGCGCATCCTTTTTGCTTTCTCTTTCTTCCTTTTTATTATTAAGAGCCCCATTTAGTGAACAAGGACCTCAAATAATCAGAATCACCTTAGAAATAGGATTATACATTCCACCAAGCAAGACTAGCCAGGTGTGGATCCAAAAAGCTACATTTCCCCAAAGTAGTAACAAGGAAACTTGGGAGAGATGCCGGACAGGTCGGGACATTTGCACTCTGCTGTCCTTTCTTTGGAAAGTGGCAGAAGATCCCCTGGCGTGGGTCTTTCCTGTGATACCCTCTAGACAACTAGGAGAGATTGTGTCTTCACAGGTAGTCTGAAATTAAGGACGCGAGAAAAGTGTTCCAGCCAGGGATGGAGGAGCGAGGATTGAATTATATAGATGGAAGTGGTTGGTGAACAGGTTATGACTGAGTTGAATGTGTTTCTCTGACTTCCTTCTCATTCTGCTGTAAGCGTGCATAGGGCCCTAGCTCTGCCTAGATTTAGAAATTCTTTTCTCCAGACTTTATATCCATCAGGATGAGTTGACATAACTAGTTTAATAAGAAGCTATTTAAAGGGAGACCGGCCTTCCTTTCTTCATTGATTCAGCATGTTGGGTATCCTGGGGCAGCAGGTGTTAGAAGCAGCTTGTGGTCCTCATAAGGGGACTTCTCTTAAGAGGGAAGACACAGGTAAAGAGGAGGCTGCAGCCCCACCAGCTCATCTAACCGAACCCTACCTGTGCACTGTGGGTACATGACCTCATGGCCTACCTGTGACATCCACCCACCCCTAGTGCTTGCTCCCAACAGCCTGATCCATCTTCCTGTACCTTTCTTACCCATACAGCGTTTTGATAATCAAATGAGCTAACACATCTGAGAAGTGTTTTGTAACTTGGGAGGAGGACTATGTGTATGGGAAAGTGTGCTCCATTGTGTGAGTGATGGCGTCTCCAGTGTGGGAAATGGAGGGTGTGATCATGACAACGCAATGCATATGAG
Source organism: Camelus ferus (assembly GCF_009834535.1). Taxonomy (NCBI): domain Eukaryota; kingdom Metazoa; phylum Chordata; class Mammalia; order Artiodactyla; family Camelidae; genus Camelus; species Camelus ferus. The sequence goes on from NC_045701.1 coordinate 8,263,100, forward strand.
CTCATTTCAGCGTCACCTGTTTATATGTTTTAGGTGAAAGTGATAGATGGACACCTGTTTGCATGTGTGGGCAGACTTTGTGGAAGTGCGAGGAAAGGGAGATTTGGATGTGGCTGGGAAGCTAACGCGTGCCCCCTCTCCTGGCCCCTCTGTCATGTCAGGTTACACCTGTAAAAATCAGCTAAGGACTGGGATTTGCTTCTTTCTATTCTTGTATTTTTCAAATGGAAATCTGTTTTTAGGCATCTGCTTTTATACTAAAAGGGGAGGGAGTAAAGTCAAACTTTTCCTGGTTCCGGTCAGCCTCTGGAGGGAATGTGTTAATTTCTTCCTTCCTGCAGTCATTCTCTGGTGGGCCTGGTCAGGAGGTTTCCTGTGGGATAAACAAAGTTATTTTAGCTTAATGCTCATTACCTGGGAGGCAAGGTTGCCAGAGATGGTCCTTTATGTGTAATTTAAGCTTACAGGCAACATTCCTTTAGTGATTAACAAGCAATAGAGTACAAAGTTTAAAATAAAAGAAACAGATCTAATATAGAGTCAGATTTGTTCCTCCCTATTGCAGGAGATGGTGTCCTAGAAGGGTGACACCTAACTGAGTCTTAAAGGACTAGAACGATGAGGGGCTGGTTGAGATGAGCAGAAGGTCAATTTGGATGGAGGACTGATGTGAACAAAGACACTGAGGAAGGAAGTGTGGTTGAAGGGCAGGCAGAGGAACCCCTACCTGCAGTTTGGTATTTCTGCTGCTTAAGTTCAAAGCCTGCGAGGCTGGTAAGAGATCAGGTGAGCTGCCTAGGAATGGTTGGAAGGAAGATGCAAAATCCAAGGACTTTCAGCCAAAGCAAGGACAAACAGGCTGTGAAGATCTAGATAAGCAGGTTCCAGACGCTATGAGAGCAGCGAGTTCACAAGGGCATTAGTATTGGGAAATGCTGGTTCTGGAGCAGCAGGCATTGCTCTGTGCCCTTTTTATGTCATGTGTATAGTGTGGGATGTAGGCAGGAAGCCAAAGGGTAGACACTGTCCCAGGTTACGGCAGGGCCAGGGACCGGGCTGACCAAACTGAAGCCTGCTTGCTGTGGCCTCAAGGACACTGTCCTTTATAGACCAACAGATGTGTCTAAGCCCCTTTCCACCTTGCGTGTATATTTGCTTAATACCAAGTTTCGTGTTTACTAAAGAATTCCAGTACAACTGTAATGAAAGGATCTTTTAAGGTAATCTTTTTCTCTACACAAAAATAGATATTTGAGTACTCTTTAAAAATTTGGAGCAAAGACATCTGAGAAATAATATTTAATTATGTGATCAAATGATAAGCATGGATATGCATTGCATATATTTTTATTTTCCATTTTAAAATTTATTATTACAGGGTAAATGTTTTCCACGCAGAGTAGGTAGGTGTGCTTCTTACCAACTTACTGCCCCTCAGCCTTTTTTTTTGTCAATTTCTGGTGTACAGAGTAACGGTTCAGTCATACATATACAAACATGTATTCCCTTTTCATATTCTTTTTCATTATAGGTTACTCCAAGATGTTGGATATAGTTCCCTGTGCTATACAGTAGAAACTTGTTGTTTATTTTATATATAGTAGTTAGTATCTATAAATAATCAAACTCCCAATTTATCCCTTCCTATCCCTTTCCCCTGCTGGTAACCATAAGTTTGTTTTCTATGTCTATGAGTCTTTCTGTTTTGTAAATAAGTTCATTTGTTGTCATTGTTGTCTTTTCTTTTTTTGATTCCACATATGAGTGGTATCATATGGTATTTTTCTTTCTCTTTCTGGCTTACTTCACTTAAAATGACAATCTCCAGGTCCATCCATGTTGCTGCAAATGGCATGGTTTTATCATTTTTTATGGCTGAGTAGTACTCCATTGTATAAATATACCACAACTTCTTTATCCAGTCATCTGTTAATGGACATTTGCCCTGATTAGTGAACCTGGAGGACATTTCTCCTTTGCCAGCAGGCAGGTATCAGACTTTGTTAATAGAAGGTGCTGGAGAGCCATGTTAGGGCCAAACAGGAGGAAGTCATTTCCCTTCCTATTTCTGGCCTTGGATGCAGCAGGTCAATGTCGAGGGGGGCCAAGTAGTGCTCATCTCAGCATCCTTTGTGGACCAGCTCTGCCGCCTGCACCTCCAGCAAGTTCCCCAGTACCCAGGGACCATTCCTATGCCCCAGCTGCCATCCATAGCTGCTGGCAGGTTTCTCTACTACCTGGCAGGCTGCTCCTACAGACCACTTGTGGCTAGCACCCTCTGGCAAGGATCTTTGACAACATCAGGGTGATTCTTACCCTTGAAGGGGACAGGTTCTCAGTTCCTTTTTCTTACCGTTCTCTGGATGTGTTAACTACTGAGTTCCTTAAAGTTCCCTTTTACCCCTAGAGGTAATTAGCCACCTTTTCATAGTTATACATGTTTATGTTAACTGTTTCCTGCCCAAGTTATTGCTCTTGTTTCTGCCTCCTGACTGGACCCTGACTGATACAGAAGAGAAAGGGGAGACATGTCATAAGCAATTTGGGAGAAAAGGCCTGTTCCCTCCCTTTTCCCTCCAGAATTATAACACACACACACACACACACACACACACACACACACACACACACACACACAGTACCCAGAGGCCACTGAGAATCACTAGTTTTATATGTTCTCTTTGTTGTGGCCCAAGTTTTCCAGGAAGCAAAACCTGAGGCAAGTCTTATGTGTTTTACTTTATTAATGGTGCAGACACAGGGAGCAAGAGTAAAGGACTGTGATCCAAGCAAGGGACGGCAGAAACCCAGAAGACGCATCAGCAAGCTGGCTGCCTCTCAGCATGACTGATGGCTCGACCCTGCCCAAGTCCCCAGAAGTGGTGTAAACTGTCCCGTGCCGTCCACCAGCTCCAGCTGCACGAGAGGGGCTTGATGTGCATCTAGGTTATTCCTTGTGCAAGTACGTCCTCACTGTGATACAGCATGCTGCAATGTCTGTGGGCCTTGGATGATTCTTCATACAGCAAATTATTTTAAATTTATTGTGTCAAAGCATTGGAGATGAGAGTCTAAAGCGTCAGATTCTAAAACCAGAATTTTACTGCAAATTTCAGATAACTAGAATTCCTTATTTCCTGAACATTCTGGTTCATGGAAATTTTGAGTTTACTCTGTTTTCGCCAGTCAGATATCTCAATTGTAAGATATATGTGCCGTTCATGTAGCACCATGATTGTGTGTGTGTGGAGGGGTGGTCGGGAGGAGTGGGATGCAGTGGGACCACCAACAAATAGACAAATAGAATTTTTGCAAATTGACATACATTTGTTCATGAGATTTCAGGCTGCTTTATTTTTCAATAACACGAAGTTGGAGTCCACCTACCTTCAAATTCTTAAGGTTCTTCCAAATCACTTTTGACCACTGGAAATTATGCAAACCGTGGGGCCTCGTTGAGCACCCCGACTTCACTGGATGGAGTCGTGGGAACAAAGTAGCCAGAGAGGAAGATCAATACCATCGTCCTTAAGAAAGTGTACACATTCGACGTTGGTTGAGAACTGGACTGGCCTTTAATCCAGGGTCCTTCACCCACATGAGTCATAAAAGTAGGTCAGAAAGAACTCTAGGCATTCTAGTTTTCTTCCCAACACCAAGTCTCCCTTTTCCCTCGGTATTTGAATGCATGTGAGAAGTTGGCATTTGCTTCCTCTCTTGGCTTTTCAGTTCACTTGACAAATTTGGATCTTTGTGCAATCAACTTGACTGCTCTGTTGGAGAAGGGAAAGGAGACTTGTAGACTGTCCTCTGCAATAAAGATGCCTTCTCGGAATCAAAGCATCCTTTCCCAGAGCTGAGAGCAGCAAGGGTGGGCTGGGAGCACACTGGGTCCCCAGCACAAGGCTAGCCGCTGGCAGACAAGGAGGTAATGGAAAGCATGATCCTGGCTCTTAATGAGTTGGGGTCACAGATCCCTTTGGAAATCTGTTGAAAGCTAGGAGCCTTCTCTCAGAAAAAAAGCCCATAACTTAGAATTTTGCATTTAATTCTTAATTCTCATGGCCCTGCTTTTGGCGACCTATCTCTGAACCTTGATTCTAAAAATCTCCAGCTTAGATAAGACAAATAAGAAACAGCACAAGGCAGTATTACGATTAGGAGCTAAATTGAGTAGTATATGTGTGGTTATGTATAACGTGAAAAGGACTTCCAAGAAAGTGGGCAGCACCACAGCTGTCTCTAAAAATAAGATCCAGGAGTAGTGGGAGCCAGATGAACAGTTCCTAGAGCCTTGAAACTCTAGGAAATGGAGAAATGGCTCTCTTGGTACTTGCCTCCTCCTTCAATTAACCTTACATAGTAGGTGTTTCAATAGTGTCTAATAATAAATACTTTTTTTGAGATGATTTGACTTGAACTCCCCGATGTGGGCGCAATATCTCCACTGCCTTGTAAAACCCTACCACCAGTGCATTTTGGTTTGGTAAGAAACACACTAGGAAGCCTGTGAGTCAGTTTGGAGGTTGGTGTGGAATTTTGTTTGTGAAAAGACTCAGAAGCTTCCAGAAATTGTGCAGAAAAGCATTTGAGTCCTGGGTAGAAGAAGATCAGAAGCACTTGAAACAATCAGGAATAGTTTTGTTCTTAACGGAAAGGGAAGTTGAAAGTGTAATTTAACAGTGGCATCAATTTAAAACCTAGACTTACATACAGCATTCTGAATTTTTCCTTTGGCAAATACTCACTGAGAGCCTGCTGTAATCTAGATTTGTGTTAGATTCGGCAGATTTAGATCTTTGCAAAAATGAGCATGACAGAACTTAATCTGGAAAGGACGGCCGAGTCCACCACCCTGGTCATTCTATAGATGAAAAAGCAAATCCAGTAAGAGGGAACGATTTTCCCAGGATCACAGTAGGATGAATTATGTTAACCAGAGCCCAGGGCTTCTGGCTGTCCAAGAGTGCAGTCACATTAGTAGGAATTTGATGGTGAAATCGAGGGGCTTGTCATATTCCACAATCAGACGTTTATTAAGCTTCTACTGTTTCCTGTACCAGTCGTTGGCTAAGGACCAGAAATACTGAAATGTATGATAAACTGTTTGACCTTCAGTGACTAAAGTAAATTTATTTATAGAAGTCAATGACTTTAATGCGGTGACTTTTTATCTGGGCAAGCTGAAACCAACCAACCAAACCCAAAGAGCTAAATTTAGAAGATCACAGCCAGTTCTTGGGAGGAAAAATAGGAAAACAGAAGAGGGAGGAAGCAGATGGCAGCAATAAAAGGATCAAGCAGAAATTGAGCCACGTTTTGATGGTGGAAATATTTTACTCAGAGGTGGTCATGTTCCCCTTTGTAACCTTGTAAAGCACACTGACAAAGAACCCCAGCACCCTTGGGGGCCCGCACACTTGCAGGGCCCTGTCAGCACTGGAAGAGGGTGAGGAGCCTGTTAGCAAGTTCAGCCACTTTAGGGGAACAACCCTGACCAGACAGATTTGAGAGAGAATTTCCAACACCTTGTGTGCCCCAGGCTTGCAGGTGGGCCTTTGAAATAATTCCTTGGAGGCTGGCAACAGTGTGGTGCCTCTGGGCAGGCCTTTATTGATGTATCCATTAGAAAGTGACAGGATTTGATTACTAAGTTTCTGTTTAATTTGCATTTTAATGTCCTATCATTAGGATGTAAGTACAGGCCGAGGGAATTGAGTCATTTAGAAATTCCCACTGGGGATTTGGTAACTCAGGACTGTGAACTCAGGAGGCTGCAGCCTGGAAAGACGGGTCTGTGAGCTTGAGAAGTGTTCTGCAATGGACCCACCAGCTGTAGCATCAGATCTGAAAGGCAGAGGTTCAGGAATATGTGTTTTACATCTGAAGTTGGTGCCCACCAAGGTTGGTTTTCAGAGAATCTCCAAGAATGCCCCTGGTGTTTTGATTTTGAGTTTTTCCTGCTTGTGTTTTTTGCTGACTGAGGGTTGCAGGCAATGCATAGCCATTACCTCCTGGCGCTTGCGACTGTGCTTCAGAACTGTTCCTCTCTGGTTTGGGCAGGTAGAGTAGAATCAGGTCAGGAAAAACGTGGGAGCCCAGAATTTAAATCCTTCACTGAGTTACGTGACGTCTCTGAATCTCATTGAGCTCTTATCTGGAAAATGGGCACAACAGTTAATTTGAAAATTTGTTGCGAGGACTAAATGAGATAGTATAATTAAAGTGCCTTGACAGTACCTGAGTCAGCAGGTGCTTAAAAATGTAATCATTTGTTACTTTTTGGTAAGTACCTCGTTTTGTTTCTAAACATCTCTAACTCCCATGTAAAGCTCTATGGGGAACATTGGGGTGCACAATGTGTCTTTTCCAATTCTGTTTTTCTCCAGATACATGCCTGGGGGTGGGATTGCTGGATCATATGGTAAGTTTATTTTTAGTTTTTTAAGGAACCTCCATACTGTCCTCCATAGTGGCTGCACCAATTTACATTCCCACCGACAGTGTAGAAGGGTTCACAGCAGCTCTATATACAATAGCCAAGACATGGAAACAACCCAAAATGTCCATCAGGAGAAGAGTGCGTAAAGAAGATATGGTATATATTTATATAATGGACTACTACTCAGCCATAAAAAAGAGCAAAATAATGCCATTTACAGCAACGTGGATGGACATGGAGATTGTCATTCTAAGTGAAAAAAGTCAAAAAGAAAAAGAAAAATACCATGTAATATCACTTATATGTGGAATCTTTAAAAAAAAAAAAAGGACATAAATGAACTTATCTACAAAACAGAAACACACTCACAGGCATAGAGAACAAGCTTATGGTAACCGGAGTGGAAAGGGAGTGGGAAGGGATAAATTGGGAGTTTGAGATTTGCACCTCTTGGGGAGTGATGGAAATGTTAGCTATCTTGAATGAGGTGGTGGTTTCATAGGTTTATACATCTATCAAAATTCATCAAATATGTGTAGTTTACTGTACAGGAATCATACCACAATAAATGTGTTTTTTAAAAAAAGAACTGCAGGATTAGAGGGGAAAAAAATCTCTATGGGGACCAATGCAGAGTTCCTGGCCATCCAAAATGGACTTGTCCCTAGCCTGCTTCCTGGAATTTGATCTCCTAGAATGACTGCTTTCTATAAATAGGCAAAGAGCATGAAATTCTGTTCAGGAAAGAATTTGAACCAGCCCTCCTCTTCCTCCCGCCAGAGCTGAGCACCCAGCTGTATGTATGTAACATGAGGGCTGAACACCCACTCGAGAGCCACTAGTCCAACCCCCTCAGTTTTGAGATGAAGAAATCGAGGGCAAGAAGGATGAATGGATGTGACCAAAGCTGTGTAGCCACTTAGTTGCAGAATTAGGAGGAGAACAAATGTCTGCTATTTTTATGGAGATTTCATCATTTTCACAATACTTTTGTTTATTTTATTTGAAGCTCACTGCAACTTTGAAAAGACAGAGAACGTATTATCATCTCCATTTTAGAGATGAGCAGACTGAGATTCACAGATGAAACAATTCCTAAGTCTCAAACCCAGGTCTCTAAACTCTTAAGTCTAGTGTCCTTACCAGACCCCAACTCAGATGCTACTGCTTTGCTAATTAATTCTGAAAAGTGTATACCTGGCCCAAACCTGGGGTGCCTTGCATGTCACTGGTCTCAACTTTTGTCAGGGAGCAGAATTCTCAGATAAACCCTTAAAGGCAAAGGGACTCTGGGACAGAGCACATGTGGGAAGCAGATCCCAAGAGAAATCTGTTCATCTGCTCATTCACTCATTCACTCACTCATGTATATGTCAGATAGTTACCGAGCAGCCCAGTATGTGACTGCGCCAGGTGATGCAGGAATATGGAGGTGAATCAGACCACCCTCTCTGCCCTCTGGCAGCTTACAATCTGGCAAAGGAGTTTACTGTCTGTGGGCATTTCTCTAGCAAAGGGTCCTTATCTGTTAAATAATAAAAATGAATGCAGCTTCACTGTTTGAATTGTTTAGGTTCACCTTCTAGACTTAATAACTCTAGTCTGGTGAGCATAGAAATTGATAACCGATCATTCTTCCAAGTTCCAAAACTTGAATTTCTGAGCATCACTTACTGCTGTGTAAGAACTAAAATAGTAAATCAGGAAGGTCTGGGCAGTTGCATTCAATCTAGACTGAAACCCTGAGGCTGAGTTTCTAAATATATACGTAGGTTTCATTGTTGTTTCTTTTTCTGATTTGATTCTGGGAACAAGGATTCTGGTATTTTGAGATTGTAATTAATTGAATTTTGGCTAATTGAGCTTTTATTGTATACAGTGGTCCCTCAGTGTCCACGGGGCATTGGTTTCAGGATCCTCTCCGAGGATGCTCAAGTCCCTTATATTAAATGGCGTGGTATTCACGTATAACCTATGCACACCCTCCCATATATTTTAAATCATCTCTGGGTTACTTATAATACCTAGTACAATGTGAGTGTGATGGAGGTACTTGTAAATACAATGTAAATACTATGTAAATATTTGGTAATGCATGGCAAATTTAAGTTTTGCTTTTTTGGATCTTTCTGGAAAAATTTTTTTCCGTCTGTGGTTGGTTGAATGTGTGGATGTGGAACTTGTGGATACAGAGGGCTGATTGTGTTTCACAAAGCAAAATGGTACTTGGCAAAAGTCTGTGTCCATTTACTCATTGAATAAGCATGAAGTTCTATTTGCCAGATGCCACGTAGGTTATGAATCAGGTCTTTAACCTCAAGGAGTTTCTAATCTAACTGATCACAGATGGCAAATATGCAACATGAATGCTCCCACTTCTGCTTATTGTGCTCATGATAGACATTGCCAGTTGATCTATGCATCTAGATCTGATTGCAGAATCTTTCTCATCACAAAGCTTCAGGTCACTACCCATAATTAAAAGTTGCTTACTTGTTGAAACCTACTTGCCACCTGTGTGCTAAATGAACACTTTCTGACCAAAGAGCTGGTGGAAACATAGTAGTGTATCCAATATGGTCAAAACCAAGGACCAGTCTGAGATGAGTATAAATCCATTTCAGTTTACTCTCCCAACCCTTCCATGTATGTAAATTATATGGAAGAGAAATGTCTTTTGTTAAATACTTAAAGCTTGGTTTTAATTGATTCTATGTAGAATTCAGTAATAGAGAAAATCAAAAAAATTTAAATCTCACTAACATGTGTTAACTATACAAAAACTACTACGAGATAATCACATTACGAAAATTAGAAGAGGTGTACTTTGAGGGCAGCTTACAGTCTCTTGGAATTTGTATTTTACGAGTCAGTCTCAATAACCATCCAGGTAAAACAGCTTTTCTTGTAAACACTCTGATAAAAGTGAACCAAAGGGACATGGATGGCAGGCAGTATGGATTCAAGTAAGATCTTGTTTTTCCTTTTTATCCAGAAGTTGCGTTCTGGATACCTTTTACTGGATTTTCACTTTAGTCCTTCAAAACAGGCAGTGTTGGTCATGTCAGAGGAGATAATTCAGACCACTCTTGCCAATTAAGACTGTTTACCCACAAACTATAAATCCTACTACTCAAGTCAGCAGAGGGTGAGAAGGAGCTGGTGCGTTGCACAGACCACAGATGAAATGAACCGTGTGACACACGTGCTGAGTCAGCCCGACCCCACCCTGGCCGGCATTCATGGAACCACGGGCACCAGAACAAGGGGATGAGATCCTACTCGACTCTTCATGCCGTATCCCAGCCGTGGCACTTTGTCCAGCTCTAGGTATCCAAGTTGAAATAGCTGGAGGCTTTTCTACATTGTAAAATACCTGGAAACCATGTCATTAGAAGGGCTGATGAGAGAGGAGTAGGGCTTCGTATGGTGATAGATCCAGGTTTTGTGGGGCCTAAAGTATATACAGTTTAGGGGAAAGAGTCAGGGGAGGAGGACTTCTTTAAGAAAAAGAATATAATGGAATAACAGTTACAAAATTAACTATGAATTTAAATATTGATTTTGAATGAATAAATGGATCACAGTAGTCTTCTGGGGACTTGGAGACTCCAGTCACTTTTTTCTGAGAACTCTTGGACAGTTTACCAAAAACGTTTATGTGTAAATGCTTCCTGTAGGGAACCTGGCTTCCCGTCTCCTCCTAGGACGCCCTGTAACTCTCAGCACTCACCAGGCTTGTACTGGCTTAGGGCTCTGACGCCTGAGCTTTGATAGCTTCACAGCTAATCCACCTCTGGTTGTGAGTATGCGTGTGGGGTGGGGAGGAGGCCTTCAGAGACTAGGCGGGTGGGAAAGATGCTACCAGCTGTGTTCACCAGGTCAAGGGCATGACTCTGCTTCTCTAGTGTTCCCGGAGAGAGAGCTTGGGCCCACGGTAGAAACTGCAGCGAGGTAGAATCGGGCAACAGTAGAAGAAGCACCCTAACATCCAGAACCGTGCATCCACAGGACCAGCTTCCTGGCCACGGGAGGAGGAACAGCAGAGCTGCAGTCATCACTTTTAGAGTCCTGTAGCCTAGGTCCCTTCATCAGGGGAGAGTTTGGCCAGGAACTGACTCTCTAACGTCCTCCAAACTCCCACGTTCAGTGTCATTCCATTATGGTCATCGGTTTTAGCCTGCCCTGTGCTCATGCATCCTACTTTTATGGACCCCTTTTGGGGGACCCACCCTCCCCTCTGTCCCCCACTGGCACCACGTTGTGGGCTCATGCCGTCCTTCTGTCCAGCCCCAGGACAGACATATGTTCTAGTTCTGGCCTCTGTAACTGTTCCCAGCAGGGGGCATGTCTCAAGTCAGTGTCATGTCCATAGTCTTGGGACTTCGGGGGCTCTACTAGGAATAGAAGAGCTCTTTACTGGCTGGAGTTACTAAGCTACAAGATGTAGGAATTTCCAGTGGTCATCTTGCCCTCTTGAGAGCCACTAAGGGGGCAAGTAGAGCAGAGAGATGGAGACGTGCACATTTGCTGGCCATGATGGGAGACTGAGCTGAGCCATGCCTGATATTAGACCCCTGGACTTGGAGCCAGTAAATTCACATATTTCTCAGGCTGCTTTGAATCCGACATGACTCAGTGACTCATTAAGACCTAAAATCCATTTCAGAGAGCTCACCCCCCTGCCACTTACTGTTTTTGGATAAACACTTTCTGGCTCTTTTTACCAAGGAAGTTAGGAGTTATGTTTGGTCTCATTTAACTACTTTATTTATTTATTCATTCATTCATTCATTTAATTGAAGCTTAGTATTTTTACAATGTTGTGTCAATTTCTGGTGTACAGCATGATGCTTCAGTCATACATGTACATACATAGATTCCTTTTCATATTCTTTTTCCTTATAGGTTATTACAAGATATTGAATATAGTTCCCTGTGCTATACAGAAGAAACTTGTTTATCTGTTTTATAGATAGTAGTTAGTATCTTCAAATTTCAAACTCCCAGTATATCCCTTCCCACCCCCTTCCTCTCTGGTAACCATAAGTTTGTTTTCTATGCCTGTGAGTCTCTGTTTTGTAAATAAGTTCATTTGTGTCATTTTTTAGATGTTTAAAAGCATTATTTTGTTTGGCTGGTTTTGTTAGTCTTTTGAATTTTTAGCCTATTTCTGGCATCACAATTCTATTATAAATCAAGGTTCTGGAGGGCAGTTTTCACTCACATGACATGTATAATAGAGTTTCATATTTTTGGATGTAGGTAATCAAACTTTCCAACTTAGAAGACTAAGGTGATGTATCTGTTTTCCTTTGGAAAGTATGCAGAGAATTTTGCTTGGGTGGGTATCCCAGGTCTTTTTCATCTTGATCACTAATAAAAGATTTATATTCCCACTCACAGAATTTGACAAGCTAATAAATTAGACTTGCGAACGACCTTTCAATAAAGGAACTATTTTTCTATCGTTAACAGTCCTTTTTAGATATTAATAAGCTTACTTAGTGTTAATCATCTTGTCATTGGCAAAACTGTCTGCTAAAGAATAGAAACTGTAATGAAGACTAGCCACATTAAAAATGCTTTTTTTCTCATGCATAAGTCTAAGTGAGACACAGTCTTGAAGTCAGCATATTATGGAGGCCGTCCAGGCTTTGTCTGGTTGTGCAAAAATGTAAAAATGACTGAACAAACTGGAACCCTATAAATCATTCTTAATAACTAGGGGGGGAAATTACAATTGTTTTGTGACCTTTAAAAATTTTTGTCAAAACATCAAAACTGATCTTACTGTTGGTTTTCAATGTATAAGGAAATTTTAAAAATAGTAAAACTAGTGCTTATTTAGTATACTTTAAGTTAAAACATTAGGAACATTGAAAATTAAAGTGTTTATTTGTAAAAAACTAATCAAAAAGCTTAAATAGTGCTCACTTAGTCTCCATCATATAACTTATGACGTAGAGCTGGCATCTTATCTATTGCCTTAGTGAATTGTTATACATCTTTCTAAGTTGGGGTCAGCTTCCAATGTTTTATCCTTTGAACTTCTAGTGGTGGAAATATCTCAAGGAGTTCCTTTAATGTGACATTTTTGCTTGCATCGCTTCCTCTGGGACTTCTTCATCCTTTTGTCATAAAACAAGTGGGGTGTCTGTCAAAATCCTGCCTATAAATCAAGCCTAGGACTCTATCAGCATCGATCAGACCTACTTAGGCGTCATAGAGAGTCACTTGGAAATCCAGACCCTGAAGCCCAGTCAGTGTTAGAAATTGTAGTGCTGTGTGCATTTTCAACGTGTGCTCTTATTTGGTTCTCATTATTATTCTCTGAGTGAGGCTTGGCAGAAACAGTTATCCCCACTTTAGAGATAGAGCAACTGAGGCTGGAAAGCATGAAGTTGTGGCAGCAGTTAGCAGAATGCTCATCAGCCCTATTTCCTCTTCTTGGACACAGAGCCATTCTGCATTTCCCAGCCCCTTCCAAAGAGGTAGAGCCATGGGACTAGTCCTCACCAGTTGAATGTGAGAGAAGATTGTGTCACTCATGGGCTAGGAAATAAGAGGTGAGACTTCTCCATGCATTCCTTTTCCACATTGACCTTAGAGACCACCTGTGAGGATGATGGAAACCCAAGGGAAAGAGCCTGGGTCCCCAAGTCACCTCTTGGAGGAAAGCCATCCAGCCTACATTGAACTCTGACATACATGCCAAATCCTTGTTTGTTCTGTTAAGCCTTTGAGATTATAGGGCTTCATATGTAATATATTTTATATATATAGTATATATTGTAGATTGCAGAGCTTTATATATGTATTATATCTTATACATTATAGCAGTTAGTCTTCTCTGACTAATGCAGAAGTGATCACATGATCTGCTCAAAATCACACAGCAGTAACAAAGGCAGGTCATGAAAACAAGCCTCTCAAGTCATGTGGTATGTATAAAGGCTTGATTATTCTAGTGGCTTAAGGAATTAAACAGATTTGATTAAGAGGTGGTTGTGAGTTGAAGAGCAGAATAAATACAGCCTTCTTTCTCTAAACACACCCATCCTGAGCACCTTATCATGACGCTTCTTGGTGGGTGGTGATTGCATCCTTTGTATTTGGTCCATATCCAATATGTTAAGAGACATCAACTGCAACTATATTGTAAGTTAGCCAAGGTACTTAGGATCTGTTGGATTTTCTCTACCCTTAGGAAGAAAGGGTGGTGATTTTTTTTAATCAGAAAATGCATTACAAAGGGATTGAAGCCAACATGTGATGGTAAACTTTTGTTATTACACTCAGCCTGGCACCATTTGCAAGCTCACATCTCAAGGCTGCTTTTAGGAGACACTTCCTGGTGCATCATGTATATTTCCTGGGGACGAAGGATGGGCTGCATGTCCTTTGGTACAGCACAGGAAGGAAAGGAGAGATGCCCTTTCAGAAAGGAAAGTTCTAGTCACGAGAATACTGCCCTTCACCGTTTTTATTTTTCAAAGTCAGCTCTTGGTTTATACTGGACCTTATAAAATTAAGGAAATGAAAGAACTGATTCAATCAGGATATTAATTTCTCCCTGAGAACACATCAGAAATTTGGAGAAGCCACATTATTTAGCATGACACAAATAGCTCTAAGTGATAGCTTCAGTGCAGTCAGAGGTCACTGTGGGAAAATACCTATATTACATCCAAGGATGGTGGCAGGTTTCACAGTGGGAAGGTTGGTCTTGGAGAAGACCATCTTTGCTGCTCAGCACTTGACTTCCTCCTGATAGCATGGTCGCGTGTAAAGCCAGGCATCTATAATCTCAAGTGGTTCACCCACCCTCTCTAGGAACTGTCCTTAATTGTCTGAAGTGTTGATAGATTGATCAAAACTCTGAAAAATTTAGAGATATTTTCCCAAATGCCATTTGGAAAATGTTGCAAAATATTGAGGGAACTTCTCCCCTCCTTGCTGCTGGCTCTCCATTTCCACAATTTCTGCCCTGGAGGCAATGTTGATAGTCATTAATAGTAAGAATATTTTAAAGAGTTGTCATAAGCACTTTCAGAGGCATTAATAACTGAAGTTTGCTAAGTCAACAGTCAACTTTTAATTAACATCTCTTCAAACACTCTTTTTCCCCTGTTTAAAAAACTTGTGATGGGTGGAGGGTGGGAAGGGATAGACTGGGATTTCAAAATTGTAGAATAGACTACACTGTATAGCACAGGGAAATATACACAAAATGTTATGATAACTCACAGAGAAAAAAATGTGACAATGAGTGTGTATATGTCCATGAATAACTGAAAAATTGTGCTGAACACTGGAATTTGACACAACATTGTAAAATGATTATAAATCAATAAAAAATGTTAAAAAAAATTTGTGATACATATTGAATAGATACAAAACGATATTTACATCACATGTGTAATGTACAAAGAACAACAGTGAAAGGAACACTCATTCACAGGACATTATCAGTATCCTCAAAAACTCCATGTGCCCTTCCTCCTGCCACCCTCTTCCTTCCCCATAAAGGAAACCTTCTTCCTAAATTTTTTGTTGTTGTTGTTGTTGTTTTTTTTCCTTTTTTGTTCTATTTTCTTCTCAATTTGTTTTAATTATCCCTACATACTTCTAAATTTTATATGTATGAATATGCCTAAATCATATCCTTATATAGTCTGATTTTGCATATTTTGGTATTTAGTATAAATGTAATTATACCATATGTATGTATTCTCTTGCTTTATTCTTCATAATATTGTTTTATGTTCTGAAATTCAACCCGTGGATGTATGTATGTAGCTACCATATAGTTCTGCATTGTATAAGTTTACCATAATTTATCCATTCCGCCATTGATGCATATTTGGGTAATTTCTGTTCTTTTTTTAAGCATCACAGCTATAAACTTTCCTGTATATTTCTCATGCTGCATACATTCAAGAGAGGCCCTAGAGCAGCAGATCTCAAACTTCAGTGTGCATTCAAAGTGCCTGGAGTACCTACAAAAATCCCTAGATTCTATCACCAAGGATTCTGATTAAGAATCCTTCTGAGGGGAGTCCAAGAATCTGCATCTTTAAAACCTCCCCATTGATTCTGAGACGCCTGGACCACTGACTTTCCCTTGAGGACCACAGCTTACTGTATCTACCCAGGAGTAGAATGCCAGACTATAGGGTACCTACACCTTTAACTTTACTTTGGAATTCAGAATTGTCTTCTAAAGTGGCTATGCCACTGATAACCCCACCATAAACGTTTCCACTGTTTTATGTCCTTGCCCATGTTTCAAAATTTTTCATGTTTGCTAATTTCTGGGTATAAAGTGGGATTTTATTGTGGTTTTCACTTGAATTTCTAATTATTCATGAGTTTGGATTTCTGTTCACATTGTTTCTTTCGCCACTCGTGTCCCCTTTCCTGAAGTACTGTTCAAATCTTTTCCCAATTTTCTTTTTTAAAAATTTTAATTCTTATTTTTTTATATTGAAGTGTAGTCGATTTACAATGTTAGTTTCATGTGTACAGCAAAGCAATTCAGTTGTACATCTGCGTACATTTTTTTCTTCAGATTCTTTTCCGTGACAGTTCATTCCTGATTTTCTGCTGAGCTATCCTTTTCTTACTGATTTGTAGGAGAGCTTTCTCCTGTTATTCAGGAATGAGACAGAGGAGGAGGCAGAAGAGATGAAATGTGAGACAAGGACTTGAACACCCTTGATGGCTTTGAACTTGAAGGGGTCCATGAGCCAAAGAACGTGGGGTGGCTTCCAGAAGCTAAGAACAGTCTAGGCCAACAGCCAGCAGGGAGATGGGGCTGCGGTCCTGTAATCACATAGAACTAATTCTGCCAACCACCTGCGTGCACCAGGGAACACATCCTCCCCCGTGCATCAGTATGGAAAGCAGTCCTGGCACACTGGTTTTGGCCTAGTAAGACGCATGAAACTGTCAGATAATAAGTGTGTGTTGTTTTAAGTTGCTGAGTTGTAATTTGTTATAGCAGCGATAGAAAACTAATACCAAAAGTTTGTGTGCTTTCCAGTTGGGTGCAATGTTTTATATTTATCCATCAGATGAAGTTTGCGAGTTGTGTTTAGATCGACTGTATCTTTTACTGATTATCTGTCTTATGAATGATTAAGAAAAAGAAAGGTGAATTTTTTTTTCAGTTTCTCTTTGTGGCTCTGTCAGTTTTTGCTCTACATGTTTTGAAGCCATACTATTAACTATATAGTCATTAAGAGTTGTGATAGTTTTTTGTCATTGTCATGTTTTTTATCCACTCTGAAAAACCTTTGTCATTTAATTGGATAGTTTAGTCTTTGAAATGTATTGAGGTTAGTGAGATGTTTGGATTCATCTACGCTCCCTTATTTTGTATTTTTCATTTATTCATTCTGTTTATCTTTTTTCTCTTTCCTTTCTTTTTTTATCATATTTCTCTTTCCCTCATTCTTCTTTTACTCTCTCCAAAGTTGCGAGTTTTATACTCCATTGCTATACTTTTACTGACTACCCTACATGTTTTAATATAAGTATTTTTTAAATACAAAGATAATATTTAAACCTTTCTTAAGACAATAAGAGGAGCTTACAACATTTTAATTCTGATTATCCCCATTCTAATTTATTTGTTATTTTCTTCCTATATTTTTAGTTATATCTTATTTTTTATCAATCTCAAATTAACAACTATTGTTTTATAAAGTAAATTTTCCTTTAGTTTTATCTATATATTTCTCAATTTCTGTGCTCACATTTTCCCATTAAATTTTTTTGATTTATTGATTTATAATCATTTTACAATGATTTGTGTCAAATTCCAGTGTAGAGCACAATTTTTCAGTCATACGTGAACATATATATATTCATTGTCACATTTTTTCTCTGTGAGCTACCACAAGATCTTGTGTATATTTCCCTGTGCTATACAGTGTAATCTTGTTTATCTATTCTACAATTTTTCCCATTAAATATTGAACTTTCATTTGGGTTTCTTTTTTTCTATGCCTGCAGAATACCACTTAGAATTTCATTTCATGCCAGTATTTTGATAGAAAATTCTGTTTTTGCTTGTTTATTCCATTCTTGGGAGATAATTTTATTGGGTATAGAAGTCTAACAATTATTTTTTTCTCTCAAAGACTAGATCATTCCATTGTCTTGTGGATTGTATTGTGGCTGTTGAAAATTAGCTTAGTCTAAGTGACATTCCTTTGCCAGATGAGCTGTCTTTTTTCCATAGCTGGTTTCAATATCATCTCCTTTTCTTCAGTGTTTTAAAATTTTAGTTTGTTGTCCACATGTGAATTTCTTCTTATTTATCCTGCTTGAGATGACTTTGGCTCTTGGTGTTGAAAGTTAGTGTCTTTTGTCAGTTCTAGAAATTTGTCATCCATTCGCTTTTGAATCTCTCTTACATTTTCTTACACCTGTTTATGTAACCCTGATTAGACATAAGTAAGACATTTTCCACTCTATGTTCCATGTCACTTACCTTCTCATTAATATTTTTATCCCTTTTCAGTTGCTTTGTTCTGGGTGGCACTGTGAGTAATTTCCTTGGCTCTGTCCTTTCACTGTTTGTTTCTTTAGCTGTATCTAGTCTATTTATTAAGTTTTGATTCCCGTTGTTTGATATTTTATTTCTAGAAATTCCATCTGGTTCTTTTTCAAATCTACTTTATCATTTTTAAGACTCCATGTTCCATATTCATATTAAACATATTAAAATATAACTACTTTCATTTCGTGTCTGAAATTCTAATATTCTCCTGATTGATAAATTTGTTGTCATCTGTATCTTATTTCTTTATTATTTTTAATTGCTACTGTAATCATTACAGTGAACTCAAGATTTCATCAATATTTTGAAAGCCTTGGTTTAAAGGATGTTCCTTTACAGAGGGTTTAACAAGTGCTTTATCCAGGCACCTTACACAACTTTAAACTAAATTTTTAACTTGGCCTTTCTCAGAATATTCTGAAAGTGTAATTTGGAATGCAGATCTACATGTAGGCTTATTTGTAGTTATGAAAGGTTTTGTTTCCCCTCTTCCCATCGTCAAGGTCAGGAAAGGCAGTTTTCTTTTAGTCCCCCTCTGTAGGTGTGTTTATTTCTAGTTCACTATTTCTCTAATGATATAGCTTTTTAGGATCCCAGATTATGCAGGGATTTCCTGTTAAGCTCTCCATCTTGGGTGGGCTGTAAGTTTGGCCTTCTGTCTCCCTCTTCTCATGCAGTAGTCATGATAGAACCTCAGAGTCACCGGAACTTATCAGAAGCTCTCCCGACTGAAAGTTGACCTCACTGCCCTGTGGATTCCCACTTTCACTGTATTTTTGGCATCAGAGGATTCCTTACTTTGTTTCCAGCTCAACGTTGCATTTCTAAAGAAGATTTTGTAATTCATCCAGGGAGATCTGTTTGGAGTTTCTACTCCACCATATTGTGGGGATGAAAATTCCTTCAAAAACAAATTATATTTATTTACCCACTGAAGATTTATTACTAAGCACCTGACATATAAAGAATAATAAAGCCCGGTCCCTGCTTTAGAAGAGATGACAGTCTTGGTAGCTGAGTTCTCTGGAATTTCTTCTTGGGATTCGTAACATTTTCTGCATTTCATTTATGTGAGAAAATATAATATAACCAATCTTTTCTCAAAAGAGTCAAATAGCCTTATCATATGAATGCATAAATGTTTGTTCAATGAATGCACAAATTAAATATTAATTGATTAAGGAAACAAGTTAGCATTGGTTGTGTCGCATGTGAGTCTCTTTTTCCCGAGTCTAACGCAGTACAAAGAAATGTAGAGGAGAAGCTTCACCCCAGAGACGGAAGGGGAACCATGCTTACAACCCCTGCAGCTTTTCTGCTTTGTTTTGCTTTTCCTAGATAGGTTTTGTTAGTTGTCTGTGGCACAGTCCTAATGAGAACTGAGAGGCTGCAGTGCATAGCATATGTTCAGCTGTTCCAGTTGGATCTAATACGTCACATTCAGTAACAAGTCTTTCAGTCTCCTCCTAATCACGTCCTGATTCTATTTTACACTTCTCTGCCATGTGAAGATAAAGTCTAGTGACAGGCCGACACGCTGTGGCAGAGTGGGGGTTGATGGGAAGATAAACACTAGCATTAGTCACCCGTGCCTAGAAATACAGGAAATAGTTAATTTCCACTCAATTTCTTATCATGTGGGAACATTTTAAATTTAGTTTTGATGATTCTGATAGACAGGAGTTGTTGGGAAGACTGGATGAATAATTAATCTAGTACAATGGTACCCAGCAATATTAATATTTTATGTCACCATAAAGCCATGTAAAACCATGTAGCTGGTGGGTAACTTGGGTTGGGCCCTTCTTCCCTGAAATGAGAGATTCTTCCTTTATCTCAAATATAATTATCCATTTAAATGTCATGGGTCAATTTATGAACACTTTATTCATCGGGGTGTAACCTTTATTAGGCTTTATTGCTACCAGAAATAATATCCTACACAAATACAATAGAGATTTAAATGTTCTGGAGAATGAGCTGACGGCTCCTGCCTTTATGGTGTCGTTCAGTAATGGACCTTGACCAGCCGAAGAGCTGATAAGTATAAAATATTACTGCTTGATGCTAATTTGGTTCCTCTTTAATGACTGATAATCCTTGTCGATTTAGTGTGATCGTCACAATCTAGTACTGTTTCCCACCCCGGATGTGATTGTAACAGGAGCCATTAAGTATGTCTGCATAATAAAATTAGTCAGGGAAGCCAAGTACATTGTTTCCAGGCCTTCGGATTTCCATTATAGTGGTGAGGCTTGTTGAAGTGAAAAGTCTGCTGTCGGCTCAACCAAGTCCCCAGCTCCTCGAATGCTTTGGGAAGGACCGATGACGACCGTGTTAAGTCTGCTCTTAGAGCCCTAGAAAATGCATCCTGTATAAATAGGAGCTGTAGGTGTGGGGCTGGGAGAGATGGTTTGGTCACTGATTTGCCTAACAAAGCTTTACACAGCTCCAAAGCTTAAATACATAATCGGTCTTTCGCAGCTAGAATTTGAAAGGGGGAAGCCTCTCTTAGGTTTGGAGATTTATCGTTCCTTCAGAAGGCGGCTGCATTAAAGAAGCTGAAATTGCTTGACATCTCTGAAAATAATTTAAATGTATGATCTGATCCTGCTGCCCCCTCGTAGAGATTTACAGGACTTGAATGGAAGGCAGGGATAAGGACTTCATCACCATGTAAAGGCAGTGAAATAAAATAAGTTCATCCGCCATGTTGCCCTTCCTGGTCCCCCAGCTTACACGGGATCAAGTTCAGATTCCTGTCTCTGAAAGCTGTACTGATGCGCGTCCCCTGGGAAGTACCTCCTGATAGCCTGCCAGAGAAAAAGTGGAGACTTTGTACCGAAGAAGTTCCCGTTTGGCTTCTGAACTAAATAGCCCTCATTTAAAAAAAAAAAAATTTTAATGGAGGTACCAGGGATTGAACCCAGGACCTCATGCACGCTAAGCACACACTTTACCACTGAGCTATACCTTCTCCCCACCACAAATAATCCTCATTTTAAAAGGCCAGAAATTTATATTCTAAATATTCAGAAAGCCTGGACTGAGAGTGTGAAGGTAATCGAATGTGCAGGCAACATCAGGCCCTTCCTGTAGGACTTCTTGATGATGATGTTGGGATGTGGCTTCAGCTTTTTTGTTGTCGTTGTTTACTAAGCCCTCCGGAGTCACTAAGACTGGGGTTAATAGAAATGAGAGGGCTTGTTTGGCATTAGAGTAGAGAACAAGCAACCATTTGGTTTTCAACACCAAGTGTTACAGTAAACCAACAGATCATGGTTTAAAAAGGAAAAATAAATTAATTGGAAACAAGTGGAAACCATAATGTCTGTAGAGCGAGTGTCTGTTATCATCTCTCTGCTGCAGGGTGGCTGTGTGATCGGAGAACATTAAACAAATCAGAAAATGAGGTTTGTTCCATGGAAGACTGTAGCCCGGTGGACTAGGCACCCTTTGGCTGTTTGGAAACTCCATTCTTCCCCTCTAGATTTCAGCCTCTCTCTCCTCTCTGTCTCACCAGTGTTGTTGTCTCCCTAGGTGGAGCCAAGAGCTTCTGCCCCCCAGCCAGCTGGCTCTAGAAAGTAGCAATGCTGCGTAGTCTTTTGAAGAGTACTGGGGGTAACCCAGGGCAGCCTGTCCCTTCTGCATCCCATCCAGAGGTGGGCAGGAGCAGGTCCCTGGGACTGTGGCCACTTCTGTGAGGCTTGAAGCGGGCACGTTTTGCTGGTCCACCGTAGGGCTGCATTAATTTCCAAACAGCAGGTCTTAGTCAGGCTTCTATGATAACAAGACACTATATTTTTCTGGGAATATAGCTTAACGTTTCCCACACTAGGAGATAATACGCCTACAGCTCTTCTCTATTTCCTTGTCTGTTTCTCTCTAGACTGTAAGATCCTTCAAGGGAACGTCTTGTTCTCTTGTGTATCTCTAGCTTCTCGTACAGTGCCTGACCATAGTCAGCATGCAGGAAATATTTGGTGAATAATCAGTTACTTTCTCTGGCACCTAATTATCTGAAACCTGTGCGTCCTTAAAATCCTTGAGCAAGTCCTCTGTAAAGACTTCTCAGATAATTTCGCACTATAGCGGCCCGCAGGATGCACAGCACTTACTATCTGTATCACTTTTGGTGAAGTTAGTCAAGAAATTACTGAAGAGCTTTTTTACTGTTGGTGTTTTGTATTGCAACTTAAAGTTGTGTGAAAGTAAGTGTTTCATGTCTAAGGAGGTTACAGATATCTTGAGAATGTCATTATCATTTTGTGGTGTCCCACAGTCTCATGGTCTCCTAGATCAGTGCTTGACACATTATAAGCGTTTAATAAATGTTAATTATTAACTAACAATGCCTAGCCCAACACCTCTTACATAGTAATATGTACTGATTGATGAATGGATTGATAATGGCAAATCTGATGAAGACATCACTCAGTATGGCCAACCATTGCCCATTATATACACACATCCTTCCTTTTAGGGATTCTGCCCCACCTTCTGCCCTCAATGTCTTATTGGTCGTTTCTCAAAGTGACTGTCCTTCTGATCAGACCAGCACTGGTTACTTAACCGCAGGTTAGCCTATTATTGGACAAGTCTATGATCAAAATGATGAATCAGAATAATCAGAGTCCTCTGTCATTGATTCAGTGTGGGGTAACTAAGAGTCAGTCCTGTGTGGGTGTCAGTGGGTATTTAAGACAAAAAGATGCTGAAGAAGTCACAGCATATAGAGTGGACCGAAGTAGCTGTGATGGGCCATGTGCAAGTCAAAGGGACAAGGGGGCAAAAACTCCAAGTGAGCAGAAAAAGTCAGTCAGTACAAAGAGGAAAACCAAGCAAAGCTGTAGAAAGAAGCTGAGATGCCAAGGCAGAGAGAAACAAATCCCTGAGAATCTTTTCCATTCTGGTTCCAGTACCAAATCAGTTCATGCATCTCTTCAGCAAAACTCCCTTTGATCATCTCACACTCATCGAGGTGGCTACTCTCCACAAACTAGAAGATAACAAGTGTTAGTGAGAATGTGGAGAAATTGGGACCCTGGTACACTGTTGGTGGGAATGTGAAGTGGCACAGGGAAACAGTACGGCAGTTCCTCAAAAAATGAAGCATGGAATTACCACATGAGCCACCAGTTCCACTTCTGGGTATGTATGCGAAAGAAATGAAAGCAGGGAAGAGAAATTCATACACCCATGTTCATAGCAGCATTATTCACAATAGCCAAAGTTGGAAGCAGTCCAAGTGTCCATCCATAGATGAATGGATAAACAAAATGTGGGATGTACATACAATGGAATATTACTCAGGCTTAAAGAGGAAGGAGACTCTCATGCACGCTAGAACCTTGAAGACATTTTACCAGGTGAAATAGGCCAGTCACAAAAGGGCAAATACCGTATGATGCCGCTTATGTGAAATACCTGGCAGAGTAAAGTTCATGAGACAGAAAGTAGAATAGTGGCTGCCAGAGGTTGGAGGAGTTAGTGTTTGATTGGCACGGAGTTTTAGTTGGGGAAGAAGAAATACCAGGAGATAGATGGTGGTGATGTTTGTACAATATTGTGAATGTACCTAACACCACTGAACTGTATGCTTTAAAAAGACTAAGATGGTAATTGTATGTAAGTGTATTTTACCGCAATAAAAACCTCTTTTAACTTTAGGTAACTTGAATTGGAGCTAAACCAAAAAAGTGCCCTTTTATAAACATGTAGTATCCATTTTCTTGAAGATTCACTCAAGCAAGTAATGTCAATGGAATAGGGAGATGGAGGGAGGGGAACGTAGCGGGTTACTAAGGAGAGGAATCCAGGAACTAAAATAGGGGTCCGAGCAGTCCCTGGCAGAGACCGGAAGTGAACCCAAGGCAGCCTCAGTGGCGGGAGGTCATAGATCTTCCATCTGGTGCCATTACCTTCCTTCCGGTCTCCTTTCACCTCCTCCATTGTGTGTTTGCTGCCCCTTTTCCATGAGTGTTTATTTCATCTCAAAGCTCTGTTCATTCATGCCTTCAGTTTCCTCATACCTTTGGCTTCTCCTGGTCCAGGATGGCCCTCTGGCTTCCCTCTCTCCCAGACTGTGGAAATGGTGCGTTATAAGCCCCGGATTCTTTAATTCCACTTTGGTGAAAATTAGAGTAAAAGCCATTTGCCATACATAGCGTTCAATGATCTTTAATAAAGGGCTTTAAATGAAGAACTGGTTGACACAAGAGATTTTGAGGATGTAAAACCCTGGGATGGCCATTATCTTTTGTTTAAAAAGATAAGAGAGAGGATTGGTCAATATTTATGTATTAATTCCCATAAAACTTGAGGTAAATCTATACTCACTTTCTGTATTTTGTCATCTTGTAAGTTTTTTATTTTTTAACATACATTTTTTAACTAGAAAGACCAAAGGACTTTCCTTTTGTAGTACTCAGAGGTTTGCTTTAGTAGTTCTGAAGAACACTGACTTGTAACCTTGAGATAATAAATATTTGTTAGTGAAAACATTTATTAGAATATTTGTTGTGCAGAGTAGGATTTGTTCACTTAAAGTCACGAACTGTGTTTGCTCACCAAACCTGTGTAATTAACCACTGAACAAGACCTCATCCGTTTAACTATAATTAATTCAACAAATAGAAATGGCTGTGCGTATATTTCTAGAGTTAGGAACACTTTTAAAGACATTTGCCCTTGCAGTAGTTGTTTTACAAGTACACTTAAAAAGTGACTCTGGTAGGTAGCTTTGCAAGATGGTTCCCAAGGATCCCGGCTTCCTGGTATTTTAATCCTTATTATAAGTGGATCCTGCCTCAGCTGAGTCTTCAGATGACCACTGCCTCAGCCAGCACCTTGACTGCAGCTTCCTGAGAGACCCTAAAGCAGAGAACCCAGCTAATTATGCCTGGAAACTATGAGATAAATGAATGTTTACTGTTGTTTAAAGCCACTAAGTTTGGGGGTGATTTGTCATGCTGCATAGATAACTAATACAGATTGACTCCAACACATTGACTTTAAAACACAGTGCAAATCTCATTCTTCCAGGTAAACTTTTAGCCACTGATGACATCTGGTTTACTCTGCGTTCACCTGTTCATTATTCTAAGAGAATTGAATTGATCCAGTGCATCTAAAGAGGAACCTAGTGACAAGCCACCTAACAGACCTGAGCATAGTTGCTGACTGTCTTTGGGTCAGGTGCCCATCCATGGTTCAGTCAGCTGTGGCCAGGGTGGGGGCAGTGGGTAGGATGTGGAGCTTTGTGATTCAGCTAAAAGCGGACGTTCCACAAAGGCTGTGGGTGAGGTGGTTTCCCTGAGAAGAGTTGACAAGCCAATCCAGAATCATAATTTACATGCCTAACAAAGAGACAGCATCACAGAACTGTAAATATATTCAGCCAGTGGTGATACTCAAAATATTTAACTAACCACGTAGGAAGGGTACCCCCTTTCCTAATGGTCCTTGGCCAATCAGAGTGGATGCCAGCTCTATGCCATCCTCATGTGTGCAAATGAATATCATCCCTGAAGGAAAGCCCAGGCACCTTTGCACACATTTATTTTGTTTATTTAGACACCGAAAGTGCTAAAAGAGCAGAAGACAGGTGTTTTGAATGAACAGAGTTTACAACATCAAGAGAAAAGATAAATATTTAAAAAGCTGAGTTCCTCAGCCAGGACCTCTTTTCCTTTTTCCTTACAGAGAAATTTTCAAACTGGATTATATCACCAAAACTTAAAGAATCAGGACCAGGTTCTCAAAGTTTTCTAGTGAGTCAGACAGACGGGTTATAGAGGGGAGCTCTTTATCACAGGCAAGATATTTTCAGTTGTTCACCCTTTCATGGTGCCCTTGGCATCTTTCAGAAATGGATCCCACGCTGATGGACTCAGTGTGTAAAGAATCCCACGACTGAGCACATTTCAGTGCTCTCTCTACTTTGTAGACAGCAATAGTATTGTAGGTTAGATCGTTGTTCAGCAAATATTCACTTCCTCCGCCTGTCCCAGTTTCCTGAGAGGAATATATTTTCCTGCCCCTTTTGATGCTGACCGTGGCCCCATGACTTGCTTTGGCCTCATGATAAGCAGAGTGTACTGCACTGAGCTTTGATTTGGGCTTGGCCATGCACGTGATTTGCTTTGGCCAACAGAAAGTTAGCTTGAAGCAAAGCTGTGTTTCCCCATAGGAAGAATGTGCCTTGGGTAACCTCTTGTTTAAGGATGATGAGACACGTGGAGCAGACCTTGGGCCACTCCACAGCTTTGTGATGGTTAATTTAATGTGCCCACTTGACTGGGCTACAGGATGCCCAGATAACTGGTAAAATGCTGTTTCTGGATGTGGCTGTGAGGATATTTCTGGAAGAAGTTAGAATCAGTAAACTGAGTAAAGAAGTCGGCCCTCCCCAAAGTGGGCAAGCAGCATCCAATCCATGGAAGACCTGAATAGAACAAAAAGGTGGAAGAAGTGTGAATTCATCTCTTCTTAAGTTGGGACATCCATCTTCTCTTGTCCTCAGTCATCAGAGCTCTTGGTACTGAGGCCTCTGAACTCAGACTGAATTATGCCATGGGCTTTCCTGGTTCTCCGACTTGCAGATGCTTATCATGGGACTTTTTAGCCTGCATAATTGTGTGGGTCAACTCCTATAATTCTTCTCTTCCATGTCTATCTTCTGTTGGTTCTATTGCTCTGCAGAACCCTGACTAATACAAGCTTGGAACCAGATTAGCTGAAGCCCAAATGATCACAGACATAGGAGAAATAAATGTTAAAAAAAAAAAAAAGTTGCTTTTTGTTTGTTTTTTTGATCAGTGCTTCTCCAGACCAGCTTTTCATTCAGCCATTGCTAAGTATATTTCTCCCCCCTGTCACAAGGTTATTATTATCTTTTGGGCCCAGATGATTTATTTAGCTGTGGCCTTCCAGCGCAACAGAGAAACTCCTCACAGATAAGTAAGAGGCAGTCACAAAGAAACCCCACACCAGGCCCACAATGCATGCCGAGCTTCAAGAAGCGGCTCCACAGATGTGCCCACAGAAGTTTTAAGAGGCAGCTTAACAGATGTACAAAGCCGCAGATCAGAGGGGATATAAAACAGTTAAACTTGCTTAAAGGCACAATGTGTCACCATCTAACAGTTGCACGCATCCTAAGCGCCACCGAGGAAAGGAAGATGCACAGCCGCGCTCCTGGCTGCCAGCATGCCAGTAAGATTATAAAAATGCCACGCTGTGATGTGTTGCCCCCCTGCCTGAGAAGCTACTATTAAGCTGAGTATTTACTGCACCTCTTCAGACAGGAGCGGCACTGCGGAGTGCTACCTGGCTTCTGGTTGGATAAATTAGCGGTGGGCGTCACAAGATGCTAGCTGCCCATTGTTCTGTCTGCTGCAGGTGGGACCAGACGAAAGCCCCGCGCTGCCCTTGTAACATTCCATGTGAGATGCAGGAGGCGGCCTCTTTTCTTCCTAAGTTAATGGCAAAACAAGATCTGGACTGACTCTATTAGAGTTTGGGGCATAATTAAAAAGACAACACATAGCAAAGAGGGGGAGGGGGAAAACCTTTATTTATAGCGGGAGGGCATGGATGAAAGGAAAAAGGGAGCCAAGCGAGGAACCTGGGAAAATCAAACGTGCGGGCGGCGCAAGGTGAGCTTGCTCGGACCGCTGTATAAACTGGTGATGTCAGAACAGAAGTGCTGGGCGGTTAGCACAGAAAGCATCTTCAGTTTGTTCAATGCCTCTCAAAATATTTTTAATATAAATTGTTTTTCTCTCACACTTCTGTGCTACGTGGAGCTCTGAACTCTAAATTAGTGTTAACAGAAATTGACCAAGCTCTGCATTAAAAAATATCAGCCAGCCAGCCCTACAGGCTTAATTATGGAGGGAGAGTATGATGGACGCAAAAAATCTCCTTTCAAAATTTTACCGCGTGCCATATAAATAAAAGATTATCTTATCCACCAGTAACCTTACGGATCAAAAGGAAAACAGGAAAGCGACTTCGCTGGCATTTATAATTATTTATCTTGCCTGGATGGTTCTGTGGGATTTTGACAAATCCAAAAGTTTATAATTTTTTGTTGTGGCGCAGAAGGGGTCGTAGCCCTACTTTGTGCATCTTAGATGTTGGTTCAGGAAATCACACGGATTAAAATAACACACTACTGTAAATGGAAAAAGTTTCCACATAGCAGATCAGACCATGTAGATTTATTCTCTAGCTGACATTTGTTGAGTACCTACTATGTGCAAATATTATACAGGTGAGTTTTTTTTTTTAATGTGCTTTATAATGCCTCCAGCAGGGTTTATGTTCTTTGTATATTCTGAGTCTTATGTTTATTTTTTCCTTTCCAAAACCAAATTCTATCGTAGCGGTTATGGTTTCACCCTGGATTTTTTCTGTGGTTATCTCATTAACACACAAACCAGGAATGATCTTCAGCCTCAGCTTTGAGATCCCATTGCCCAAACACTGTTCTCCCAGTTGGCTGCCATTAGAAATGCCTCCATGAGGAAACTCTAATTCAAAAAGATACATGCACCCCAATGTTCATAGCGGCACTGTTTACAATAGCCAAGACGTGGAAGCAACCTAAATGTCCACCAACAGGCGACTGGATAAAGAAGTTGTGGTATATATGTGCAATGGAATACTACTCAGCCATAAAAAGAATAAAATAATGCCATTTCCAGTAACATGGATGGACCTGAAGATCATTGTTCTAAGTACACCAGAAAGCAAGAGAAATACCATATATCTCTTACATGTGGAATTTTAAAAAAGGACATAAATGAACTTATTTACAAAACAAAGACAGACTCACAGACATAGAAAACAAGCTTGCGGTTACCAGGGGAGAAAGGTGGGAAGGGATAAATTGAGAATTCAGAATTTGCAGATACAAACTACTATATCTAAAATAGATAAACAGCAAGGTCCTACACTACTGTATGGCACAAGGTACTATATTCAATACCTTGTACTAGCCTATGATGAAATAGTATGAAAATGAGTATTTATATGTATAACTGAATCACTATGTTGTACACAAGAAATTAACACAACACTGTAAATCAACTATACTTCAGTTTAAAAAAAAAGAGAAATGCCTCCATGTCTTCTTTATCATTTTGAACATTGCACACTGCCATATGATTAAAGTGACAAGATGATCTAATTTACCCATGACATTCTTGGTTTACTCCTATTGTCCGACATAATTATTAACAGTCCTCAATAATGCTCCAGTTTGAAACAATAAATTATATTTTACCCCGTGTATGCTGTGCTTTCCTTCCCATCAAAGATAGGAAATACTGAATGAGTGAGTATGTGAGGGAATGAATGTATGTCGTGGGAAATCGTTAGGAAGTGAAGGCCAGCTCTTATTTTGCAGGCTCAGTTCACCTTCAGAAGGATGCTGTAAAGGGAATATTGACTTGAATCAAAAATGACATCTCTCTGAGATTAAAGCATAGTTTCTTAGTCTCAAACTTACTGACACTTTGGGTCAGATAATTCTTTGTTGTGAGAGGTTGTCCTGTGCATTGTAGGATATTTAGATGTATCCTTGGCCTCCACCTACTAAATGCCAGCAGCATTCCTCACCCTGTCTGTGACAACCAAAAATGTCTCCTGTAATGGCCAAATGTCCTCTGTGGGAGGGCATAGTGCCCCCAGTTGAGAACCACTGGGTTAGAGAGTGGATATAACTGATTTTCTAAAATCGTTGAAGACAAGGAAGGGAAGAAAGACACATCAAAGCACATGAAGCAGAGGGCATTCTACATACACCCAATATCATTCACTTTAAAGCCCAAAATGCAGAATTGTACTTTAAGTTTTAAAATGCATATAGTATATGAAGCCAAGTGAGAACTCGAAGATAAATTCAAGTTCTGGACTTAGTTTCTACTCATTTATTTTGCTTTGGAGGTTCATATATAGTAATTTCTTCATGTGCCTGTATGCTGATAGACATGAACTCAATCAAATTTTGTTGTTTGTTGCTTTGTATTTGTGGTGCCAACCTTATAATAAGGTCTGATCTGTGTCTCCTCTAGGCTGCCTGTGAATGAAAACTAAGGCGGGGAAATTTTGATTTTCCAGTAGCCACATTTAAAAAGTATAAATAAATCAGTAAAATTAATTTTAATAATATTTTTTATTTAAGCCAATATATATAAAATATGTAATTGATATAAAATTATTGAGTTTTTTACATTCTTTTTTTCTCTTGTTCTAAGTCTTCAATATCCAGTATATATACTACACTTCCAGCACATCTCGATTTGAATTAGTGCATTTCAAGTGCTGGATAAACCACGTGTGGCTAGTGGCTATTATATAGGACAGTGCAGACCTGGATCAGTGGTCTCCAAAGTTCAGTGCCCTTGATAGCTCATTGGGGTTTGAGAAGAAAATCTTAAAATACCTGTATATATGTATTTTAGCCCATCATTTAAAAATCCTAACAAATTGTGTTAAAATATACAAGGTACACTTAGGAATCCTTAGCAGATATATGGTAGTCAGTGGTGAGGGGGGAGAGACAGAGAAAGTATTAACATTATTTTTGTAGTGTCATTCAATTTATTTTTAAACTTTATGTATTTTACAATATCATATTTTTCAATTGCAGTGTAGTTGATGAACAATATTATATGTTACAGGTATGCAACATAGTGATTCACAACTTTTAAAGATTATACTCCATTTATAGTGATTCTAAACTATTGATTATATTCCCCATGTTGTACAGCACATCCTTGTAGCTTTCTTTATACCTCGTAGTTTGTACCTCTCAACCCTCCTCCTCCACCTTGCCCCTCCCCCTTCCCTCTCCCCACTGGTAACCACTAGTTCCTTCTCTACATCTGTGAGTCTGTTTCTTTTCTGTTACATTCATTAGTTGTGTTTTTTTAGATTCCACACGTAAGTGATGTCTTGCAGTATTTATCTTTCTCTGTTTGACTTATTTCACTTAGCATAATAGCCTCCAAGTCCATCCATGCTGTACACCAGAAACTAATGCAATATTTTAAATCAACTGTACTTCAGTTGAAAAGCAAGCAAACAACCCATTTAAAATATGGACAGAAGAACTGAAAAGACATTTTTCCAAAAGAGGAAATGCAGATGGCTGACAGGAACATGAGAAGCTGTTCAACATCAGTATCAGGGAAATCCAGTAAAAATCACAGGAGACACCATCTCACACCTGTCAGAATGGCCACCATCAAGAAGAACACAAATAACAACTGTTGGCAAGGATGTGGAGAAAAAGGGAACCCTTGTACATTATTGGTAGGAATGTAAATTGGTGCAGCCACTATGGAAAACTTTATAGAGGTTTCTCAAAAACCGAAAAACAGAACGACCATATGTCCCAGCAGTTCCACTCCTGGGCATAAACCTGAGAAAAACAAAAACATTAATTCAAAAAGACACATACACCCTGCTATTAACAGCAGCACTATTTACAATTGCTAAGACATGGAAGCATCCCAAGTGGACATCAATAGGTGAATCGATAAAAAAGATGTAGCACATACATGCAATGGAATACAACTCACCCATAAAAAAGAAGGATATTTTGCCATTTGCGGCCCTTGAGTCACTGTTTTGTTTGTTTTTTTTTTTTTTCCACTTTAAAACCAGAATTTTATAACTGGCATAAACATTTCAAAAACAACAAAATACCTAGAAATAAACTTAACCAAGGAGGTTACCTATACTCTGAAAACTGTAAAACATTGATAAAGGAAATTGAAGATGATACAAAGAAATGGAAAGATATCTTGTGCTCTTGGATTAGAAGAATCAACATTATCAAAATGACCATACTATGCAAAACAACCCACAGATCCAATGCAGTCCCCATCAAAACACCCATGACATTCTTCACAGAACTAAGATAAACAATTCCAAAATTTATATGGGACCATAAAAGACCCCAAATTGCCAAAGCAATCTTTTATAGGTCTTTTTTTCCTCTTTCTTCTTTTTTTTCTCTTTTCTCGTGGTTTGATGACTAGAGAAGTTTCTTTAACATTTGTTGTAAAGCTGGTTTGGTGGTGCTGAATTCTTTTAGCTTTTATCTGTGAAGCTTTTGATTTTGCCATCAAATCTGAATGAGAGCCTTGCTGAATAGAGTATTCTTGGTTGTAAGTTTTCCCCTTTCATCACTTTAAATATATTGTGCCACTCCCTTCTGGCTATAGAGTTTGTGCTGAAAAATCAGCTGATAACCTTATGGGAGTTCCCTTGTATGTTATTTCTTTCTTTTCTCTTGTAATTTTAATTTTTTCTCATTATTCTTAATTTTTGTCAATTTGATTACTATGTGCCCTGGTGTTTTCCCCTTTGGATTGATCCTGTGTGGAACTCTCTGTGCTTCCTGGACTTGGGTGATTGTTTCCTTTCCCAAGTTAGGAAAGTTTTGGGTTATTATCTCCTCAAAAGTTTTTTCAGGTCCTTTCTCTTTCTCTTCGCTTTCTAGGACCCCTATAATGTAAATATTAGTGCACTTCATGTTGTCCCAGAGTTCTCTTAAACTATCCTCATTTCTTTTCATTCTTTTTTCTTTTTTCTGTTCTGCAGTAGTGATTTCCACTGATCTGTCTTCTAGCTCATTGATCCGTTCTTCTGCCTCATTTAGTCTATTCTTGGTTCCTTCTACTGTGTTTTTCATTTCAGTGATTTTATTCTTCAACTCTGGGTGTTCTTTATATTTTCCAGCTCTTTGCTCAAGAGCTCTGTGCATCTATACTCCTCGTGAGTACTCTGAACATCTTCACCATCATTACTCTAAACTCTTTCTGGGACAAATTGCCTATCTCCTTATCACTTATTTCTTCTGGGATTTTATCTTGTGCCTTGGCCTGGGAGATATTCCTCTGCTGCCTCATATTGTCTATCTTTCTATTTGTTTTTTTAGGTAAGTTAGTTACTTTCTTGACCTGGAGAGGTGGCCCTCTGTTGCAGATGTCCTATGCATCCCAGCAGTGCACTCCTCTCTTGTCACTCAAGGGTCAAAGTCCAGCTGGTCCCAGTGTAGAGTCTGACCTGGGTTTGTGGATTCCTTCCACAGGCTTTGGGATTGTTGTTTTCTTACTTCTGATATCTGCCCCTGGTGGATAAGTCTGGGACTAGAGGCTTACTTAGGTTTCCTGGCAGGAGGAGCCGGGGCCTGCCCACTGCTGGGTGAAGCTTGGTCCTCCACCTCTGGTGGGTAGGGCTGTGTCTAGAGGCCTTTGTGGCTCAGGAAGTCTGCTGATGGGTGGGGCTGCGTTCCCACCCAGTATGTTGTTTGGCCTGACTCTTCCCAGCCCTTAAACCTACAGGCTGTTGGGTGGGGCTGGGTCTTGGTGCTAATGATCCAATCAAGATGCCAGCTGCCAGGAAAGCTCATGTAGATGGGCACTCCGAGAATGTGTGCCACCAGCTTTTATGTCCCCTGAGTGAGCTGCAGCCGTCCCCCATGTCCCCAGGAGACCTTCCAAAACCAGCAGGCAGGTCTGGCCCAGGTTCCTATGAAATCACTTCCTCTGCCCTTGGACCTGGTGCAGGTGTATGCCTCCCAAGAGAATGAAGTCTCTGTTTCCCCTAGTTCCATGAGGCTCCTGAAATTAAGCCCCACTGGCCTTCAAAACCAGATGTCCTGGGGTCACTTTCTCCCAAAGTCAGAACCTCTGGCTGGGGAGCCTGATGTGAGGCTCAGAACTCTCACTCCTGCAGGGGGGCCTCTGCGAATTAATTGTTCTTCAGCTTATGGGTTGCCGACCCTGGGCATATGGGGCCCGATTATATCACGAGCATGCCCCTCCTACCGTTCTGCTGTGGTTCCCTCTCTGTGTTTCCAGTTGAAGATCTTTTTTGCTAGAATGCAGTCTTTTTTCTTGATGGCTCTTCAGCAGTCGGTTGTGGTTTTGTTGTAGTCACCAGGATAGGTGACTATTCCGCCTTCTTGACCAGCAGTCTAGTGTCCTTCAACATCTATCGCAAAGTAGCTATCTCTTTTCTGTAACCTAAAGTCTAAACTTCAGGAGAAGTAACCACCATAAATCAATGAATATTATTTAAAAACACTAAAGAAAAGGCCACACTTACCTAGTTTTTTCCTAAAACACTCCAAAATGAATACCTTTTTTTGTGTAAAAAAGCAGCTGATACTTGTGATGTAAACTTGACACATATAGAAAATATTCACATATAGAAGTTAGGCACTGCCAGGTTTTTTTTTTTTCCACTAAAGGTAGAGCAAACTTGATGATAGTAAAGTTCCTGGTTTTTAAAAACAACCTCTTTTTCATAGATCTGAGACACTCAGGAATGCCTCAAAGTAACAGGTTGTCTTCCTGCCATCAGTCTCCATATGCCATTGTCACTGCCACCAAATTAAAGGGCCCCAGGAAAGAGCCATGCAGTACATGTAAAGGCACCTTACTTAGGGCAGGTATGCTGGCTCTGTCAAATTAAGAGAGAGGATGTGGCATTCCTACCTACTAGGAATGAATGAATTCAGGCAGGCTTTGGAGATCCTGTCTTGATATGGTGTTCAGTGACAAAAAGAGTAGGATGAAGAGTTTAAGAGCTGGTATAATTTTGCTTGTGGTTCAGGGACTCCTTCCCTCCTTACCCACGGCTCTCCTCCCATGCATTGCTTTCTCACAGAAATACCAGCACGCAAATAAGCCTTTACTCTTTGCCGCCTCACAGGATCCAGTCTGGCACTATCCTTGTGCCCAAGCCTTGGTGGCTGCAACAGGATGTGTCATCAGAGGCAGACTCCCCAAAAAATCTTTCCAGGAATATTTTATGCATATATAAGCAAACAGTTGTTTTTGTTTTTGTTTTTTGCTCCTCCTTCTTTGCACATGGGAACGCAGTACATATACATTGACACCTTACTTTTCCATTTAATGTAATTTGGAGATCATTCACAAAACATGCATTGGATGCACTGAACTTACTTAACCAGTCTACTCTTGATGGACTTTTGTTTCTGTCCTTTGCTATTGCAAGCAAGATATAAGAACATTGAAATGCAGTGAGTTCACATGTATGTGAGTAAATCTGTTAAAGAAAAAAAGCAATTAGAAGTAGAATCACTTGGTGAAAGGTACATGCATTTCGATAAAATTTACCACATTTCCTACAAGGGAGGTTGCACACCTATTAGCACTGTCAGAAAACGCCCCTTTCCCTGCAGCTCTGTCAACATAGTATGTTATTGAGCTTTCTCATCTCTGCTAAATTATAGGGGAAAAGTGTTAGTTCAATGTAGTTTTGTTTTTACATTTCTCGTTAAGAGCAATGTTGAGCACCTTTTCAGATACTCATTATCATTTGTATTTTCTTTTCTGTTATCCATTCCTCTATTCATATTCCAAGTTCATTTTTTCTATTGAGGTGTTGTTCTTTTTCTTAGTGACTTGTAGGAACTAATTTATACTAGCAACGCCAGCCTTTGTAATTTTTTTGTAATTGCAGATATTATTTTACCAGTTTGTCTTGATTTTGTTTATGGTAATTTTTAACTTTCAGACATTTAAAAAAATGCTATCTAATCTTTTATGGCTCCTGAGTTTGATCTCATAATTTTAAAGATCTTCCCTGCTGTTAGGTTATAAAGTAATTTTCTTGTTCTAGAACGTTTTTACTTTTATTTTTTATACTTAGGGATTTGACCAACTTTGAATTTATTGTAATTTAAGGAGTATGGTATAGATCTGTCTTTGTTTCCATATGGCAAACTAGTTATTTCCAAACCATTTACTGAATAGGCTTTCTTTTCCACCCTGATTCGAGAGAGCGTTTTTACCATGTATTAGCTTTGATTCTCTGCTGAATGTCAATTTCTTGACCTTCAAGGCTGTGCCATTTCTGTCTCATTCAAAGTATTCAAATATATATATTTTCTTATTTCTTTGGGCTAGTTCCTTCTTTCTCTACTTTTTTGGACTTTTCCTGGCTAAACTTTCTAATTAATTTCTTTTCAACAATAGTGGCAGTTTGTCTCATTTCAGAAAAAACTCAGTTGTCATATTTGTAAGGATCACATTAAGTTTATAGGCTAGTTTAGAATTGATAGCTTTATGATGGTAAACCTAAGACTATCACATGGCTTTTGATTTTTGGTGTCCAGGAGGCATGTTTTAGTTCACCTAGTACATTGCGCATTTTTAAAGTTAATTTCTAAGTATCTTATATTTTTGTTGCTCTTGTAAATGAAGTTTTTCTCCTTTAATCTGATAACTGGTTAATGTTTATATATACAAAAGCAACTAATTTCTCTATATCAACACTGAATTCTCTTTGGTTTTAATAGTTTTTCAGTTTATCTTCTTAGGTTTTTCAAGCATCATATCATGGGAAACGTGATAGTTTTATTTCTTCCTTTCCAGTTTCTCTGCCTGTCATTTCTTTCTCTTGTCTAATTATTTTGACAATAAATTCTGAAAAATATTAAACAGTAATGGTGATAGTGTAATTGTTTTCCTGGTTTCAGGGAGAATTTGTCTAATGCCTTCCCATTAAGCATGATGCCAGTTTTTGGGTTGAGATACAGATATCTTACCATGGTAATGAAGTATTCACCGGTTTCTCTTAAGAGGTTTTTTTTTAATCAAAATAAATGTTGAACTTTATCAAATACCTTTTCAGCATCTTTGGATATGATCATATGATTGTTCTCCCTGGAGTTAAAATCATTGGCTTTATGATTGGATTTCCTAATACTGAATCAACCTTACATTCCTGCAATAATCCCAACTTGTTATACTGTATTTTTCTTTAAATGTAATGTTGGATTATGTTTGCCAGTATTAGAATTTTCACACTGATGTTCATATTCATGAGATTCATTTGTAGTTTTCTTTTTGTGGCTTATCTTTGTTTTTTTTTTCTTCATTAAGCAATTTGAAGATTTTCCTTCTTTCCCCATGCCTCAAAACCTAAAACCGGAATTTAAATAACAATGGAATTACGTGTTCATTGGAGGTTTCATGGAATTCCTTGTGACACTACCTGAACCTGATGTTTGGGGACGAATAACATTTTGACAATTTCTCTATTTTCTCAACGATAATTGGCTGTTTAGATTTTCTCTTTTGAATTTGTTTTGGTAAATTATATTTTGCAAAAACTTACTCATTTTATTTGAGTTTTCAGATTTTTTTGCATAGAATTGAGCAAAGTAGGTTCATGTTATTCTTTTCATTTCCATGGTATCTGTAGTTATTTCAACTTTATCATTTCTTATTTTGTGTACTCCTGCTTTTTCTCTTTTGTCTGAATTAGAGTAAGTTCTGGTTGATCTAATTTACTAAGTTTTTTCTTAAAATAAATCAACTTTTGAATTTATTTGTTACACTGTTTTCTTTTTCCTATTTAATTTGTCTGTAATAATTTGTTTCCTTCACTTTTAGGTTCTTTTGTTGTTGTCTTTTGTATTAGTTATCTATTACAGTGTAAGAAAGTACTCCAAAACTTAGTGGTTTTAAATAACAATAAACTTTTTTTTAATCTCACATAGTTTCTAAGGGTCAGGAATCCATCCAGGTGCAGCTTAGCCGGATGATTCTGGCTTGGGATCTCTAATGAGATTGCAGTCAAGCTGTTGGCTGAGGCTGCAGTCATCTGAAGGCTTGACTGGGGCTGGAGAATCCACTTAAAAGAAGGCTCATTCCCATGGCTGTCTGCAAAGCTGCAGTCCTTTGCCGTGTGGGCCTCTACACTGGGCTGCATGACTAGCCTCAGGATGTAGCATTTGGCATCCCCTAGAGTCAGTGATCCAAGACAGAAGGGAAGAGAATGACCAAGATTGGAAGTCACAGTGCCTTTCTATAAGTTAGCCTAAAAACTCTTTGACAGATGGATTCTACTTCCCCTCCTTTTGCAAGTGGGCTGGACTTAGTGACTCACTTCTGATAGACAGAATAACACAGAAGTATCTCTTTTTCTCTTTGTATTTAGTGTAGTTCTATCTTTATGAATATTGATGCTTTGTTATACTATACTTCCTTCTTTACTGTTAATTACACTTTTCAACAAAATAAGAAACCTATTTTTTAACATTTTTTACTGATTTATAATCATTTTACAATGTTGTGTCAAATTCCAATGTAGAGCACAATTTTTCAGTTATACATGAACATATATATATTCATTGTCGCATTTTTTTCTGTGTGAGCTACCATAGATCTTGTATATATTTCCCTGTGCTAAAAAGTATAACCTTGTTTATCTATTGTACAATTTTGAAATCCCAGTCTATCTCTGCCCACCCCCCGCCCCCTTGGCAACCACAAGTTTGTAAAGAAACCCATTTTTGACTCATCGAATGCTCTTTGCCCTTTATTCAGCTGTGTCTGACATTAAGATGACTAACTTGTTTCCTTTTTGTTTGCATTTGTCTGGTATATTTTACTCATCCTTTTGTTTTCAACCTTTCTGGATCACTTTACTTCAGAGGTGCCTCTTATGTATGACATAAAGTTTAGATTTGCTTTGAGATCCATTCTAAACATTGTTTTCTTTTAGTATGTGAGGTGAGTCCATTTATGTTTATTGGTATGATAGATCAATTTTGTCTTACGTCTGTCATATTATTTTATATTGTGTTTTGTGAACACTTTTCAACATATATTCTATTGCTTTACCTGTTTGTGCATTTTTCCATGATAAATAGGAAGCTTTATTTTTTTTTTACAAGTGGTTACCCTGAAATTGTAAGTTTATGTGATAATGAAACTCAGTTTCTTTACACAATATACATGACTTTTTCAGAACATAAAGGACTGTATATTTCTTTTTCTTCCCCATTCTGTTTTCCACCATGCAGTTTTGTGAATTATTTCATCTTTCTTAGTGTTCGCCTTTTTTGGTGCTATTAGACATACCTTTGCCTCTTAATTTATTTGTCAATATTAAAATGATATCCTTTCACTGGCAGCTATTAAAGATGAGGAAACCACATTGCAGGTTTTGTTTGTGGAATTTCTTGGCCTTTACTTTCCACTTTTTTCACTTTTATCCTCCCAACTTACATTAATTCTACTGTGTCTACATTTTCGGGGCACATAGTACTTACTTTCTGCTCTGTAATCTGAACCACACATTTATTTAGTCTTAGCGCTAATATACCCAATGCTCATGTTGGTCCCTTCTCTCTCATATCTTGATTGAGAAAGTCAAAGTTAGTCCTCTAGGCTGTTCCCCAAAAAGGGCCTTGGGAACAGTATTCTCTGAGTTCTTACATCTTCAAAAGTATTTGCCTGTTGTCCATATGCGCAAACTATGTTGTTAGGTTACACGTGCTTTCCTTGAGATTGTAGGTACTGCTCCTCTGACTTCTAGCATTGATAGCTGGTGTGCAGAAGTCAGAAGCCAGCACCCTTTTTCTTTTTCCTTTTATAGATGACTCTGCCTTGCCACCCAAAGAATGTTGTTGTTGTCATGATGTTATCTTGAAGTCCAATGACTTTACTAGGATATGTCTCAGTGTTAGCTGCTCTGAGTCAGTTTTCCTGGAATGTGGTGTGTTCTTTCTTATGTAGATATAAATTTTCTTTTATTTCAGGACAATTTTCTTGATTTGTACTTAAGTGTTTGGTGAGGATTCAGTATTTTCTTCTTCAGCAGCCCCGAGTCTGCGTAGGTTTGATCTCCTTTGCCTGTCCC
Organism: Camelus ferus; assembly: GCF_009834535.1. NCBI lineage: Eukaryota > Metazoa > Chordata > Mammalia > Artiodactyla > Camelidae > Camelus > Camelus ferus. Next base: position 8,302,819 of record NC_045701.1, read on the forward strand.
CTACATTATCTTCCTTTTTATCCTTTTAGCTCTTTTTTCATTTTACTTCATTTGTCTTCCTTCCTTCTTTCCTCCGCCACAACCTCCCATTTCTATCCTCTACGTACCCCACTGTGTTTTTAGCAGCAGTTAGTCTCCCTGGCGCTTTTTCCGATTTCAGTTTGATTTCTGTGATGGCTTTATTTTTTCCTTCAAACTTTTGCCTAAGCTCTGCCAGATCACATACCACCTCCCCCTCTGTTGCCTCATTATCTCTTCCTGGAGCTCTTGCATCTCTCATTTGTGCTCTTCCTTCATATAATCAATTGCTTCATCAAGATTTTTCAACTTTTGGCAGAAAGTTTAGTCATAAATTTCATGTACCTTGTGGCAGTATTTTTTTGTGTTTGTCTGCCACTTGTTTTATTTTTTCCTGTGCTTTTGTTAATCTTCTGATTGTTTCTTTTTTATTTTTCATCTTTGCAATATGAGTTTTTCCTCGACCAGGTATTTGCAAAAAGTTCACATTGAGGAAGGGCCAAGGCCAACTGGAACTTTTCTTATGTTGCAGAGTGTTGTATGTAAGTTTGTTTTTCTTGAGTCAATGGGATTTAGCAGGTATGAGGGTTTTCCAAAGCAAAGTTACTTTTCTCCCCCTCTGGCAGAGATAGATTGCTTCCTACAAATGTGACTTTTCTCTATGATTTCTCTTTTGGCCTCACTTTTTCTTCTTGGAATAAAACCAGGTATAAGGGCCTTCCTACTGCCAGCATATGCAGCCTGTTTCTGCTGCTGCATACATGGTATGAGGTTTCACACCACAGGGTCAACCTTCACCTTTGAAAAGTGTGTTTTGTCTTTTTTCCAAGATCTGTGCTGCAAGTCCTCTCTCTTCATGCATTCCAAAATAATCTCTACTACTTTTGGCAATGCTTTCACTTATTTATAGTTTGGGGTTCTATTTATTTCTTGGTTTCATCGGAAGTACAGTTTGTCTTTTTCCTATCATTTTCCTTGTTGCTTTTGAGTAGTTTCCAGGAAGAGAAGGAAGAGGTGCTGGCTCTGTGGAGGTGGGAAGGGGGAGGGGGAGGAATAAGTTAGGAATTTGGGATTAACAGATACATACTACTATATATAAAGTAGATAAACAGCAAGGACCTACTATGTAGCACAGGGAACTATATTCAATACCTTGTAATAACCTATAATGGAAAAGAATCTGAGAAAGAATGTATGTATGTATGTGTATAACTGAACCACTTTGCTGTACACCTAAAACTAGCACAACATTGTAAATCAACTATACTTCAATAAAAATATAAAATAAAAAATAAAACCACTCAGCTTGTGCAAACAAAAAGAAAGAAAAGTGCTGGCTTTATGGCACTATATACAACCCCAAAGTCTCTTCAGTCCTTTTAAATTACTATTATTTGGACATGTTTTAGAATCTCACCATATATTAACATGCTATATATATATATATATAAATGTATTACATATAAATATATTAAGTTGCATGCTCCCTCCATATTTTTATTTATGAGATAATTTATCAAAAAGCTTAGAAAACATTGAAGTCAAGAAAATCATGTGTATTAAGTTCTATTTATAAAGGTAGATACCTAAGGTTTTTGGTCCAGAGAGAACAGCATCTCCCTCTTGTAAGCCTAGAGAGATATCACACCTTATGTTAACAGTGTACATTGAGGGGGAAAATTGAGGAACAATGTCTGATAGAAACACAATAATAACATGCTTTTGATAGTTTTACAGTTTGATAGGATAATACTTGGCAATGTACTTTCACATGATAATTTATTTGATCCTCCAAATGGCCCATTGAAGGGGATATTATTATTTCTTTTTTATAGATATGGAAATTGAAGCCCACAGAGACTGTGACTTATTTCAGGCCACACAGAGGAATGTCAGTGACTCTGGTCACTGAAGTCCTCAATGACTGCTTGGAATTTAGGGCATGTTAATGTCCCTTGGTGGGATATGGACCCATACAAGAGCAAGTCCTACAATTTAAGAAGCTATCTAGTCAAGAAACTTAAATAATCAAAAGACATAAGTCCTGAATTTTTTAATGAGATGAAATCAGAGAGAGATGTCAGTTTTTTCAAATGCTTGAGGTCATATTTTCAAAATCTCTTAGACTGGCTCCATAGCGCAAAAGAGAAGGAGATACATTCATTCTTCAGTTTATTTATCAATGTGTGTGTTCAGGGCAGGTAACTGAACCCAAAAAGGATTTCAAAATGAGAACTGGAAAACAGTCTAATACTCTTTGTTATCTTACACATTTTATTTTCAACATATTCAGTGTTCAGATGGCCAGTGGCTTGGTATCAAGTCAATTACTATTTGAGAGTACATCAAATAACCATCAGTTAAAATGTCATAATAGCTTTATTCTTTTTAAATAAACTGCCTCTTCCATAATTTATTCTGAAGCTTCCTGCCAGATGCTATGCAATCAAATAATTGAAACTTCTGTCACTTCTAAATGTAGTGTAGGCAAAGCCGAGTGGGTAGTATTTTATTGATTTATTAGGACAGTCAAAATGTGTATGTGTGTGCGTGTGTAGGGGAAGGCACAAGACCGTTATGAATAGATTAGCCATGCTCAAAGATTTCAAAAGATGTATAAACAACACTTGGAGTTGGGCATTATTTAAACAACCACAACCAATTGCTTTCACAAATTTATGAACTCATCACTGCTTGAATAAGATTGTTTTTGATATAATTCAAGGAACTCACATCACAGATAGCTGAGAGATTTTTTTCCCAAAGAATATTTTAAAAATAATATTGAAAACTTGGAAAGGGTTAATTTTCTAAATAAACTCCAGGCTTTGGAATAGGTGGCAATCTTTCCTCAACAACTATTCTCGTCTAGAAAATGTTCACTCTTTACTGCTAAAAGATAGGTCAAAAAACTACAAAAAGGAAGGAAAGGAGGGAGGGAGGGAAGGAGATTTCGTTAGAAAGTATTTATTTATGTATTTAGAATTTCATGTGAAACTAAGAGTTTAGAAGAGGCTTTTTAGTGTGAAATTATCTCCCTGCTTTCTGTACCTAATTCTACAGGCTCTAAAATGGCTAATTAAAACTAACTGTATTGCTTAGTTAATTCAGTTGAGAGTTAACCCTGGGGAATATTTTGGCAGTTAATTATATACATTGACAATTTTTATACGGTGGATATAAATTTATAGTGATAGAGCTATAAAATCCCACCCTGGCAAACAAATTTTTGCTCATACAAAGGTTTAGATTAATCTTAATCAGTAGTAAGAAATGTAATTGAGCTACTTTGATAAGTGATTATTCCCATAGTGCTTCAGAGAGCTTGTCATTCTTATGAATTGTTTTTCTGCTGCAGCACAATATGCAAAAAGATAGGTATTTCTAAGGACCACACAGTGGTGAATAAATATGAATCTCTCTCTGCCTCTCATAGACACACACCTTTTAGAGTTAGATTTCTTCTCATCTTCAAGTTTTACATCATTTCAGACTCAGTATAAACAACTATTCTGAGCCCAAGAACCTGTGAGGCTAAAACTGTAACAGAAACTCATACCAAAGGAGTTTATGGTCTAATTGTGAGAAAAGACTTTGAAGATAGAAACCAGAGAAATAAGTCAGAACTGAACTGGCTACCGATATATAAGAGGCTGTGGGGCAAAGCAGTGTGAGTTCTTGGGTTTCAAGGAGGAACTGAGACTCTGAGAATTGGAGGGATGAGGTATGAGTGGTGGCCACATGGTGTGATGTGATCTGCAGTAGTGTTCGGTACCCAGGGATGGAAACACAAAACAAGCCATGTCTAACTCCTGCTGGAAAGACGGGACAGCATCACCAGGAATATGACATCTGAGATGAGTGTTAAAAATAGAGTGTGTCCGATAAATGCTGGAGAGGGTGTGTCGAAGAGGGAACCAACCCTCCTACACTGTTGGTGGGAATGTAGTTTGGTGCAGCCATTATGGAAACCAGTATGGAGATTCCTCAAAAAACTAAAAATAGACCTACCATATGATCTAGTAATCCCACTCCTGGGTATGTATCTGGAGGAAACTCTAATTCGAAAAATACATGTACCCCAGTGTTCATAGCAACACTATTTACAATAGCCAAGACATGGAAACCCAAATGTCCATCGACAGATGACTGGATAAAGAAGTTGTGGTATATTTATACAATGGAATACCACTCAGCCACAAAAAAGAATAAAATAATGCCATTTGTCACAATGTGAATGGACCTGGAGATTGTCATACGAAGTGAAGTAAGTTTCTCTTTCACAGAAAGAGAAAGACATATACGATATGATATCACTTATATGTGGAATCTAAAAAAAAAGACACGAACTTATTTACAAAACAGAAACAGACTCACAGACATAGAAAACACTCATGGTTACTGGTGAGAGAAGTGGTAGGAAAGGATAAATTGGGAGTTTGAGATTTGCAGGTACTAACGACTATATATAAAATAAACAAAATTTTCTACTGTATGGCACAGGGAACTATATTCAATATCTTGTAGTAACCTATAATGGAAAAGAATATGAAAAAGAATATATGTATGTATACATATGACTGAAACATTATGTTGTACACCAGAAATTGATGCAATATTATAAACTGACTATATGTCAATAGAAATAAATTAATAAAATTTTTAAAATAGTTTGCCAAGAGGAAAAGGAAGGGCAGAGTACACCAGTCAAAGGCAGAAAACATTTAAAAATGCCAAGAAGTTTAAGCTTTACCTGCAGGTTATTGGGGCCTTGAGTGTTTTTAAGGAAAAGTAGGACATGGTCAGAGCTTGATTTTGGAAAGCCCTTTGGAAGGTGGAATTCAGAGGAAAATTATATTAGAGACAGGGAGGGGACATGAGAACCATCACACATGGCAGGACTTGAAGTAGAGGAGTTGCAGTGCAGGAGAAGGTACAGAAATCACCTTGTAACTGCATGGACATAGACTAAAGACTTTTTTAAAAACTGTATTGTTGTTTATTTTATATACAGTAGTTAATATCTGCAAATTTCGAACTCCCAATTTATAACTTCTCAGTCCCTTTATCCCCTGTTAACCATAAATTTGTTCTCTGTGTCTGTGAGTCTGTTTCTGTTTTGTAAATAAGTTCATTTGTGTGTATAGTATGGGGAACTATATTCAGTATCTTGTAGTAACTTATAATGAAAAAGATGAAAATGAACATATGTATATGTATGACTGACACATTATACTGTGCACCAGAAATTGATACAACATCGTAAACTGACTATACTTCAATAAAAAGGAATGCAAAAAAAAAAAAACTGGATTGAACAGTTGGTTTTAGGAGGCATAGTGAAAAAGGGATTAAAAGTGGTAGCTTTCTTCAGAATCACAGCTGATTACTCCTTGCCCCCATCTGCTTTGTGGGGTCTGTGGTCTGCAAGCCAAATCAACAAATGTTCATGGAGTGAGACTCTGAGCGCAGCCCTGGGAGCTTCCGTTTCTGTGCAGCGCACACTCCTCTCCAGCCACGTGGAATGGGGAACAGAAGCTGCCTGACCCAGGGGGCACCCTGCGGTGTGCAGAACAGTCATTTACGTAGGCCATGTGGGAGAGAAGGAAACATTACTGCGTTTTCCATTACCCCATGAGTTCCAGCCATCCACCCTTTAGCGCCGAATTAAATGTAAATAAATAAATACAACCAAGTTCTCGGGGAGCCTTTAGTGCCTTCCATTAATCAGAGTTAATAGGGGGTCTTTTCTAGGGTCTTCACTGATGCTCTAGAAAGAAAAATGGTGGCATGGGGTCAGTTTAGCTCCAGCCCTGTGACACTTTGTCAATACAGTATTGGCAATCCAGTTATGGTGAAAAACAAGGGCATTATTTAGCTGTTAGGAGTTAGTAAATAGATTATTTATTATGTTGTTTGTCATCAATCAGAACCCCATGCCAGCAAGAAGCAGCTGCCTGAATAATTTGCTCACAAAGGCCTAAAACACTTTGCCTGGGCTACACCCTACCCTCCTCCCTGCTCCTCTCCCTCTGTGTGTGTGTGTGTGTGTGTGTGTGTGTGTGTGTGTGTGTGTGTGTGTGTGTGTTAGAAAATGTTATAATATCTGAAGTTGATGAATGTGGGAATTTATTAACAGGAAATGAAAACTGATAGGTATTTAACATTTAATGTGAAATAATCTACTGTAACATAAAAAACTCAAAATAATACTAACTGTTTTAATTGTCCCTGGTAATTAAACTGTCACTGTGGTAATTAAAAAGATAGGTGGATAGTAAGTTATTGACACAAGCTCTTCAAATAAAGTGGGCTCATTTTAAAACTAAATTTAACTTAAATTGATGGTCTGCTTTCTCTCTCTCTCTCTCTCTCTCTCTCTCTCTCTCTCTCTCTCTCTCTCTCTCTCTCTCTCTCTCTTTCTCTGTGTGTGTGTGTGTGTGTGTGTGTGTGTGTGTGTGTGTGTGGCAGCATCAAAATCTGTTTTTGTCCGTGTTTACCAGGGATAAACCCAAAATAACTGAGTCAGCGCGCGTTAATAAAAGTTCCAAGGAACAAAAACTCCTGGTGATAAAATCTTCACTTTTACTAAATGGGAAAGATTATTTACCACATAGTGAGAGAACTGTAGTTTAGCTCTTTGGAAAGTATGTGTGTGTCTGCGTGTTCATCTCACATCACATATAGAAATAAATTCTGGATTGATGCAAGTTAACATTGTTTCATCAAACACAGAATTTGAAAAATATTTTATTGAATATACAGTTGACCTTTGAACAATTCGAAGGTTGGGGCGCCGACCTTCCTCAAAGTCAAACATCCGAGTATGATTTACATTCTCCCTCCCCTATTCAAGGTTCCTCTGTATCCTTGGATTTTACCAACCTCGAGTCGCTTAGTACTGTAGTATTTATTATATTGAAAAAAGTCCGAGTCCAAGTGGACCTGTGCGGTTCAAACCTGTGTTGCTCAAAGGTCAGCTGTATCTCAAATCTGGTGAAGAGAAAAAGTGTCTGGACTGGAAATTCTGTAAAAATCCTCTGATCTTCCATTCTCAGTCTGTCTGGTTTAGATATAAAGTTATATAAACCTTATAAAATTAGTTGGGAAGAGTTTCCTCTTTTTGTATTTTCTACAGAAGCTTGTTCAGTATTGGACTGGGCTAGTAGAATTCAACTAGTGTTGTCTTCATGGGAATGTTATTAACTAACGTTCTGATTTCTTACAATTAAGGAACAAGTCAGTCTTTCTCTTTCGTATTGAGTCAGTTGTGCTGTTATTTTTTCCAGTAAGTTAGCCGTTACATCTAATTGTTTAAATCAATTGACATAAAATTATTCGTGTTCCTTAATTATATTTTAGAAGTTCAGCTGTACATATAGTTATTTCCCATTTCTTTATATTGATAATTTCTATTTTCTTTTCTTGAGCAATTTTACCAAAATTTTCTCTATTTGATTAGTCTTTTTTTTTTTTTACAAGAAGCAACGTTTGGCTCTTTTATTTTAATACACGTGGTGGCTGGGGTAGGAGTAAAAATGAGATGTCTATGTATCTATGTGTAAATGCTTAAAAATTATAAATCAAGCCTACAAGCAGTACATACAGTATGTTCCATTTCCCAACTCTGAAAAATATACCTTCATATGACAAAGTAGAGAATTATGTATAAAACTATAGCTTTTATATGATTGAAAGTTGGCAAAATAGTAAAAACACCTGAAATTAATTATCGTGCGTGTCTGGGTATTCTTTTGATAGGTTATTGAAGCTTGGCTGAGAAATAAAATAGGGACTTACATAATTCATAAATGATTATATGCTTATTTCATAAAGTTTCTTTTTCGTGCCTTCATTTCAGAAAAGATTACTTATGTTATATTCAAGATGTTCACAGAATTTGTTTCCTATCAACACTGATGATCTAAAAAGATTAAAAACTAAATTATGATTGCATTCAAATTATACGGATAAACATTTGCCTGTCAAAATGATATACTTAATTCAGTTTCTTATTTCAAGAAACTGAAACTGTCTAATGTAATTTAAAATTATGATTATTTATTTGTATACTATAAAATCGTTTGTATTTCTAGTGCTTCGTGTCTGTAGTTTCTAACAAAGAATCTATAAGGTAGTAGCTCATGGTGAAAAAGAATATGAAAATGAATATATGTATATTCATGTATGACTGAAAAATCATGCTGCACGCTAGAAATTGACACAACATTGTAAACTGAGTATAACTCAATAAAAATAAATAAATAAATTTAAATAAAAGAATCTGTAGGCATCACACATACATACAGTGCACTAAACCAGCAGGTCTGTGATTGTAAGAGCAATATAAGTTGTTTAATATGGGAAAATTTCCTCTGCAGCAAAGTGCACTGGTTACAGAAACTTTGCTAATTGGTCAACCATCCCCAGAACCACAAATTACATACAAAGAGAAGCAAAAAAAATGGACACTTGAGATGGCTGAGTGATACTTTATTGTGTGACAACCTATTGCATTTCCTCCAAAGGAAAGGATTTAACAAATTGATTGATTTATCTTTTGTTTTATCTAAAGATTTCCAACCTTCAAATCCTCCCTAGCTTGTAAAGCAGTATCCATCTCCGGCAACCCCAACCTCACCACATCTAGACTTTATCCCTCTTTGTTTGGATGCTGCCCAGCCCAAGTGTTTGTTTCCCTGGGGCCTCAGTGGAGTTCGTCATGAGAGTGGTTGTGTAGGGCACGTCTTTCTTTGCCAGTGCTGAGCCCGAGTCTTTAATATCTGCGTGTACGTGTGTATGAACATACCCAAAGGTTTCTCAAAAACAAGGGCCCAAGGTGGGTTCCCCTCTTGCCCAGGTCTAAGGGTGCTGTCAGGTTAACATTGCCATCCTGCTGACCCAAGGCTAGACAGCCATCTATAAAAGACAGAGTTGCTGTCAAGTCACCACCCTCCTCCTTGCCACTGGCCACTCTGGTGTTATCCAGCCCCACCTCACATTTTTGCTGCCTTCTCTGTTTTCTAAATAGACGGGGATCTTCGGAGACCTCCTCTCCTTCTTGTAAAATGAGTAATATTCCCAAGAGTATGTCCTTTCTAGAGTTCCAGAACCCCTGCTCTGCTCTGCAGCCTCAGGATACCTTTGAGCACCTAATTAGCCATAATTTTGAAAGTGGCAATCCCCCTAGTGCAATAGATTGAAATTTTCTGTGCCGTCGCATCCTCATATAGATCACAAGCTCTCGGAGGCCAGGGGTCGTGGATTATTTATGTTTAAACCCACCACAGTGCCATTGCACATCATAAATAATATTATTTATTAATAAATACTTATTGAGAAAAGTCAACTGAGGAAGTCACAAAAGAAAGGACAGATTTCACTTCATAATAGCAAAAAGAAAATTCCCAGTAGCTTTAGGAAAATCCCTGCAGCAAATGTTACAGAGAGCAGTCACCTTCAGCATGTAGAGTTCACACAAGTAGCTGTGCAAAAGCACTAAAATGACATAGGTAAATGGGGACAGTACCTAGGAGACACCCTCAAAGGAGGAAATGCAACTAGAAATAAACTCCTAAACTGACACAATACTTTGGAACCAGTGTGACAGTTAAGAGCCTCAAAATATTCACTTTATTTGACCTAATAATACCACTGCTAAAAATGTAAGAGAATTACACATTTTGGAGGAGAAAGTTTGATTTCTCTAACTCAAGTGTGGTAAGGTCTTTCTTGTTCTATCTCACAAGAGGTTCTCCGGTGTCCTTGCTGGGGGCTGGAGTGGAAGGAGGGTCAGGACCCAGAATCCAGGCATTCAGAGTCCACAGGAAGACTACTAGAGAAATAGAATGTGCGATATTTGCCCACCATTGAGTTTCATGCTGCCCCTTGGGTGTGAGTAGCCGTGCCTCCCTGTACCAGCCATCAACACCTGGCTCTGATTGAAACCAAGAGTAAAGTCCTCAGATGATCACACAGGTTGGAATGCAACAGTCTTCATTCTAATCATGTCCAAATAAAAACTTCTGCCCACTCACGTTTAATGGTGGTATTACAACTCAGAAATAGTTACTCCTGTAGAGTGTTGGTTTCAAGTGGCCTTGAGCCCCTTGGAAATACAAGGCTTCCATTCAAGTGGAATGGCCACAAGAGCTTATTAGCAGAAGGGTCCAAACAACTCAGTTTACCCAGCTGGCAGCCAGGCCGTTATATGGAACAGAAGCTCTCTGCACAGGTAGCCCCTCCATGGTGATAATTAATACAAATGATTTTCCTTGGAACCATGGTGATAGAGAATCCAGAAACTGACAGTGAGCCCCTAGCTGTCCATCAAGAAGCACTGATGGGCCATGCCGCCCCCTGCCATTAGGAGAGCTTTCGACACCACCAGCCCCCTTGTCGTTTCTCTGCAGAACACACTCAGCTGGCTTAGCCCGTAATACACTAACGTGATTTCAGCTGAACGACAGAGCTAAATACCGGAGGAGGAGGGCACTTGGAGCAGAAAAGAAGGGGAATGAAATAACTATCATTACCTTCCTAAACTTCAATAGCTGTGAAAGAGCCCTCTTTCCAAGAAGTCCAGATCCCCAGTTTCAGACACTGTAATGGCAGTCAGCTTTGCAGCACAGAAGCAGAAACACTTGTCTGCTGATGAGATCTCTTGCATCTCTCACTGAGCAGGTGGAGATGAGCCTCTGGCCTCAGTCCCCGCCCAAGGTTGGAGCGTCTGACCTCATAGTCTGTTTGATCCTAAAGCAGGGTTTTGTAGAGTCTTACTGAAAATTAATAACTGTGCATTCCCATCCTAGAGAATGGGCACACGCTACTTTGTACACAATTTCAGTGGAACACAAGGACCCCCAGAGGCCCATCCATGTAAGGCCCAGCCATCCCCTTACCCTACGAGCTAGTTCTCTCTACCCTTGTGCCATCACTGCCCATTCCTGAGCAGAGCAAGGGGCTCTACTCTGCTGAGGCAGGAGGAAGCCTTACAACCTTTCCCGGCACAAAGCTTCTGGAGGCCACACAGACTTCATTTCTGGAGGCCTGTGGATAAAACATCCTGTCACTCTGTCCATAAATGTCCTCAGTAAAGAGTCTCTGTCCTAGTGGGACCCTTCTCAGTCTTGCTTCCCTCTCAGTGGGTTTATGTTGAGTTCTCTGACAGTGTTGGAGAGCAGTTTGGTGCTAAGGAAAAACAAAACCCCTCATGGCAAGAAATTAAAAGCAAAATTACATGAAGCTTTTTTTTTTAATGGTATTCTAGCTGCATTTTTCAACTAAGAGTCATAACATCATTTCCCAAGCCAGAAGTACCATTATCCTCATTTCACAGGTGGAAAACTGGGAATTACAGAGAGGTTAATGGCTGTGTCTAAAAGCACACAGCACGCCCTCATCAGAAGGAGCTGAAAATACAGGTAAAGTCAAGGGCTCACACTGTTCGGTGATAACCCAAAGTTTATGAACAAGTTTAGCTTGGCCCTAATTGGCATTCAATTTTAAAAAATGTCTTTCATTAAAAAATATAATTTGAAGAACTGGGTAATTGACTCACATTTGATTAAGGCAGAGTCTATTGGATTAACATGATTAATAGATAAAATTATAATCAAACAGAAACCAGTACAAAAGGTGACTTAAGTCATGGATCACATTAAGAGACGAAATCTTTTAAAGATGAATATGCCAGGGTTCTTTTTTTTTAAAGGCAGAAATACTCATTTCACAGCGGCTCTCACACTGTTCAGCTGCCACTAGTAGAGTAATTAGAATGAAATTTGTGTTCAGGATTAAAAGAAGAAGTACTTGGGAAGTGTTTTGATTTCTCAGTGAGGAAGATGTCAGCTGTCCTTCTGATTCTCCCCCAATCATATGGGTCAGTGGTCATTTCTCAAACTGATAGTGAAGGAGGCCATTGCAGTGGTTGTCTCTGCTCAGGACTAAATATAGTTGATGGCACATTAAATTCCAAGGCCCTTCTCAGGAACTGTCATGTTCATCAACTTGAAATGGGATAACAAATTCAACAGTTTTTTTTTTATAAATGCAAAATTGTATCCTCAATGGAGACTTAGTTAATTGATACGAAACTATTCTAGCATCAGGCCAAAAGGTAAAATGATAAAGAGAATGCTTGATTTTTCTTTGTCACTTGTTCTTAAATCTTTTTTCCCAAGAAATGGGGTCTCCTGTGGCATCAGTGGAGGTGGAGGTGAAAGTAGCATTCTTCTCCCCACCAAGACTCTCTCCTTTCAAGAGATTGACTGGGTGGTGATAGCCCCCTTCCCGAAAACTTCCACATCTGCATAAACTGGGAGGTGGGAAGGAACCTGGGGAGGCTTTGCCCACTCCATAATCTTCATCAATGTCCCCAAACTCACATAGCCATCTCACATAACATACAGTATAAAGAAACAGCTGGCTTCCTGAGCGAGCGCAGCTCCCCTGCAGTCTCCTAGCCACCACCCCAACTAGCTCAACTAGCTTCAGGATTTTCCCATATAGAAAACTTGGAACCACCACCGCGGCCCCTCTTCTTTTCACATCTCTACTTCTGGGAGCGTGCTGTGCTCAGACAGATGTCCAAGGACCTGGGACTGAAAGATGGCATTAGAACGAGCTACCTTTCTTTGCCTACAATAATGACAACTTGTTTAAGGATTGATGATATTGCCTGTGGGAAAAGCTATGGAGAACAAGGAATGTCATACACAACTTGTAAGAGTACATTTTGGAAGGTAGTTTGGTAGTATGTATCAAATGAATAAAATACGCATCCTCTTTGACCAAGTCATTCCATGTACACCTGTGAACAATGATAAGGACTCAGGGCTGTTCAGTAAAACATTGCCTGTAGAGCAAAATATTGGAAACAACCTAATTATTCAAAAGTTGGAAGATGGTTGAAGAAATCATGGTACACTTTTTAAAGTCAGAATATCCAAAAATTTTTCCATAATATAGTTTTAAGTGGCAGAAATATGTATTTATGTAATATAATCCCATTTGCATATTTTAAGACAGTATATGTATAAGAATGGATAGAAAAAGATCCGAATGGATGGACCACAACTGTTAAGAGGGTTGAAAGACCTCTGGAGCAGAGAAATGAGCTGGGAGGTGGAGAAGGGTGAGGAGATGAAGGAGGAGTTTCACTTTCTACTCAACATACTTCAATAATTTATTCTAATTAGGTACACCTATCATGACAAAATCAAAGAAGGCTGTGGTTGGCTTCTCCTCACAAGGCACTTGGTAGTAAGCTGGGATGAAGTGGAAATCCCAACTGATCCATTCAAGCAGGACAAGCCCCTTAACTCTCTAAGCCTCATTTTTCTCATCTGTAAAATGAGGACACCAGTGCCTGTCCTGCAGGGTTGTTGTAAAGGATCACAGGACAGAATGCGTATAAAAAGCTGTGTTTCCTGTTAAGCATAAGTGATTGTGCAATGTTGAATAAGAATTACTTCTACTAACTGCAAACAAAATGGAATAAAGAATGTGAAAGCCAAAAAAAAAAAAAAAAAGAATTACTTCAAGATCAAGAAGAAAGAACTGATATAATGTAATAAGACGACCATAGATGGGACTAAATTACCCCAGCTTTGGGAAATGACCATCTATGTTGAGATGGTTTTAGAATGATTAAAGACATTAAAGCCATGTTCTTGGACATGGAGTTCCCCCTGAAGGAGATGGGCTACTCCGAGTTATAATAACCCTGGAACAGGAAATGAGCAATGAAAGAAACCCCCCTTTAGAGGGTGAGATTCTCCCAGCCACATGCAGGCTAGGATTGGCCTGGGAATTAGACCCACATAACACTCTAAGGGAAGTTTGAACTTACATCATAGTTGTAAATGATCTGTGTAAAAATTTTCTTCTGTTACCACTGAAACTTCAAATCAAGTCTTAAAATTTGGAGCCTTGTCTCAATTGTTCAGTGGAGAAATAGCAGAGGGCTTGGCCAGTGTGCTCCACATCTGATATTCCCATCCTGAAATGAGGATGTTTAGGGGGCTAAGACTTCTGCATCCCATATGCATGGTTTGGGACCCTTTATCTATGGTGACATTGGAGAACAGACCAGCTATGTTAAGGGTAGGCTGGTAGTCTCATCTCTTTCCATCCTAGGGGACCACTGTGAAGTTCTCTGGCTCAGATACGTGGAAGTTTTGGTTCTTATCCCTGGTTTGGTTTTCCACCAAGCTGCTTGCATTGCCTCAGTACATGTATTCTATCTGTCAAGGCACTTGTCTAATTGGACACAGGTGTCCTTTTGATAACCTTTAAATTTTTTTAATTTTTATTTTTATTGAAATATAGTCAGTTTACAATGTTAGCTTCAGTTGTACAGCAAAGCAATTCAGTTATACATACATATATTTTTTCAGATTCTTTACCATTACAGCTCATTACAAGAAATTGAATATAGTTCCCTGTGCTATATAGTAGGTCCTTGTTGTTCATCTATTTTATACATAGTAATGCGTATCTGTTAATCTCTAACTCCTAATCTTTCCCTCCCCCACAACCCCCTGGTAACCACAGTTTGTTTTCCACAGTCGTGAGTCTATTTCTGGTTTGCAAATAAAACTTGTATCTTTTTTCTTAAGATTCCACATATAAGCGACATCATATGATATTTGACTTTTTCTGCTGATGGCCTTTTAACTTTTATTGGTTCTGCTAACCCCATGGTGTTGGTAGTTATCTCAGAGTCCTTACACCCCCGGAACGGTGACAGACTCAATGGAGAGGCTATGCAGCATGCAGACTGCTTCTCTAAGAGCCAGACTTTTAGAGATAGATGTATTGATTTAAATAGAAAATGCTTTGCAAGACATTTAATGAACAGAACCTGGTGGTGCTGAATGGTAAGATGTGGGAAGAACTTGTGGAGGATGTTCTCCATATATTTCGTCTAGGGCCCAGAATCATCGATTATATCACAGTTAGACTCTTTGGAATTATTTTCATAAACTGCTTTAAATCTTCTCCGAAACTACAGTAGAGGCATACACAAATAAGCAAATGAACAAACAGTATTAATTGAGTGCTTACTATGTGCCAATTATATACTGAGTATCTTTCTCTTTATTATTTCCTTTAATCCTCGCAACAAGCTGTTGATCATAAGTTCTACCCCGCCTGATCTGCCAGATATTTGCCATGAAATGTAGGGGCCACGTGGGCCTTTTGTCGCCCCTTGGTAGCAGGCAAGGCAGAGGGAAGCAGCAGGAGAGAAGGAACAGCACTGCCACCGGGAGAACCTCTAAAACGAGGTGGAGGGGTGATTGTGAGCACTCAGGACGCCCAGGCTCAAGAGCTCAGGCTTGCCTTTCTTGGTGGCCGGAAGTGCCGAAGGAATGGCTTTGCTTCTGCTTTCTTTCGGGTGGCTTTTTGTGTAAATGCCCTAGATGGAAGGCATCCAGCAAGGATAACTGCTCCGACAGGGCAAACGGAGCAAAGCTTTCACTTCCCTTCTCACTTGCAGCCCAAATCCATGTATTTCAGTGTGAGTCCACAGTGAGACTCCTGCCAGTTTGTTCAGTATCCGGGCACTGTGGTTCCTCTCCAAGCCTTAAAGAATTTAAAAAGTTATGCTTTTAGGATGTAATAGATCTTCCATTTGCATGACTAGTTCTCACAGCTGTGGGAAGCCCATTGTCACATGTGTGGGTGTGGGACACACTGGAGTCTAAAATACCTTTAGATGTCTGAGCTTCCCCACTGAGTGAGCGGGAAACTGGGGCCTCTGCTCTGGTTAGGGGTCCTGAGACGCTGAGCTGGAAGGCAGCAAAAAACATCCTTCTGAGAGACAACACCCAAACATAAATGTTGGTCACGTACCAAATTGACGGTGCAAATGACGTCTGGGTCTAAAGGAAGTGGACGGAAAGGCAGCAGGAGAGGAACTGAGAACCAGCACCAAGGGTCACAAGAGCAGTGCAGCTCCCTGGATAGAGTCACGTGGTCCTGGGAGGCGGGCTTCAGGGCTTTTTATAGAGACTTTTGAGTCGGGTGGAAGATGTTCAAAGCACTAACAACTGTTTCAGGTCTCACAACACACAAGGAAGAGACTCCATAAATATCAGGCAGATGGTTTAATTGTTGTCCCAACAAGGCAACCTCTCTCACTAGTTACGGAAGCAATGAACAGTCACAACTCTGTTACTGTTTCAGGTATGAGCTGTTAGAGAAACTGGATGCCAGGCTGGTTCATTGGCTCTCTGAGTTCACCGTGTGTGTGTGTGTGTGTGTGTGTAAGCCCTTGTACATGCACACACATAAGAACACTGTTCTGATTAGAAGCATAAAGTAAGCAAACAAGGAAAGAATCTGCATCATCCCAAAACAACCAGTTCCCTCTGTTTGTTCACTGAATTCACTGGACAGAAATAGTAACATCACATCTCCTACTAAACCAGGCAGAAAAGTCTTTTCAAGCTAATGTACATGAGCACTTATGCTGTGTCCCAAGCACGGCCTGTCACTATGGTACGCACCACAGGAATCTATGAAATAGTCTTTGACATTGAGAAACGTAAGATCTTTTGTGAAAGGTAACATTTAGACGTGTCAAACAGGTAACTTCTCAGGACAGGAATACATTTTCCTAAATACCAAATTACAGTCCCAGAACAGTGCATTTCCATAGTTCCCTCAAGCGGTCAGCTCCGTGGCCGAAGGGATGTCAGGGGTTCCCACTGCTGCTAGTTTGGCAGGGTTTGGCAGGGTTTGGCCTCTACACCAAACCACTCCCTACCAAGCCCTCCTTAACCCACCTGCTAGGTTGCTAGAGAACCAGGGCTCATGGGCTGCGGTGGAGGATCAGTGGGACGGGCAAGAAGGAAGATTCCATGTAATTAAGAGGATCTTCACAATGTAAGGCAAAGTCTAATATGAGAGGAAGCTGGTTATAAGACAGAGATTTATTCTCCTGTTCTAAGGTGCTGCTGCTGCTCATTTTATGTGACTGCCCAGAAGGTACGGGCACCCTCACGTCTGCTCTGGAGTACATGGAACGAAAGACATTTCTATTTATTAGGTTTGGGGAGATTTTAGGGGGCTGGGCAGGTTGGTTCTTGTTTTAAAGGAATGAAGTCAAGTGTAGACAACTTTAAAACATTGCTTCCACATCTGTGCATCTAATTGAGTCACTCGTGGGTCGTCAGGCTCTGGAGTGTAACGATTTGTCAGCATAGGACACAGAGTGGACCAATTTAATACTTGCTGCAGGGGTTAGAATTTCCACAGCCTTTGATCAGATTTTTTTTTAGGTCAGTAACATTTAGAGGTAGATAAAAAATACCAAGTAATTGCTGAGAAACTGGATGGTTTGTGGCTAATTTGCAAAAGCACAGATTACATTGGTATTTGGATTTGATCCACTTAATGAAAAAGTCTTGAGATTTTTAGGAAGAACACATGAATGCTGATACCACGGCGTGCAGCCCACTCTGCTGTTTGCAGACGTCCGCCGTCTTTCCTCCTCAGCGCATCCTCCTCTTACTTGCTCACTGGAGCCACCAAGTAGGCAAAGGCTTTCATGTTCTTCCAGACAGTAAGATTATGTGACATCATTGCTCCTTTTCATCTCCTTTTACAAAAATTGAAACTGAAAACCCTCTGTTCTTCATCTAACATAGAATGGAGCAGGATAAAGAAAATGGAAATCTGATACATAATCAATAAAATGCCTATCAATTATTTGAAGAGAGCCTTTAAGAGAATCTCAGAGGTAGAAGAGAATGCCAGAGGTGTTGTGTGTTACTACTTGAAGACACTGCTCCCTTCCCACCCCAGCAGTTCAGAAACTGTTTCTGGAGGAGCCTTGACAGACCTAGTTCATCTCTGAATGTGTTGCGGGGCCAGTGAACGCCTTTTTAAATCAAGCACTGACACTAAACATGGTCCTCCAGGAGTTCCACCTGAGCTTGTCCTTTCCCAGAAGCATTACGACTTGTTCCCTGACCCGCAGGTTATCACCTGATAACCCAGTGGCCTCCTGTTGTGTTTAGAAACAGAACAGGGTGGAAGAAACCCAGCAAAACTACTCTTTGGAGTGTTCCTTTCCATTTTAAAAAGACTGATCTTTTTTAGCCAGTGTATTACCCTACTGGGCTGGGCTGGCACAACAGAACGCCGTAAACTGGGCGGCTTAACCAACAGGCGTTTGTTTCACACAGTTCTGGAGGCTGAGAAGTCTGAGGTCAAGGTTCTGGCCAATTTGTTTTCTGGTGAGACTTCTCCTCCTGGCTTATAGATGATTATCTTTTTGTTATTTTCTCACATGCCTTTTCCCAGGTCTGTGCTCAGGGAAAGGGAGAGAAGGAGCTCTCTGGGTATTTCCTTATAAGGACACTGATCCTGTTGGTTCAGGACCCCACCCTCATGACCTCATTTAACCTTAATTACTACCCTGGGGTCCCTGTCTCCAAATACGGCCTCACTGGTGGTCAGGGCTTCACAGTCAGTCAGTCCGTAGCATGAGTGTAGCTCTAATTTCATCTGCCCTTTCCGTATATCGTGCGTAATCTTTATGTTGCTGTACAATCTTCATCGTTACTTTCTTCACTTTTTCCAACTCCACTTTTTTCTTATATTCTTATTATTTAAACGTTTGGGGACATTGAGGGAAGTGTGGTGAAGAAAACTTAAAATCACCCAAGCATAATCACTATTAAATGTTAGTGTGTTCTCTTTCAGTATTTTTCAGTGCATTTCTGTGTACTATGCATAGAATATACACTTACAGAATGGACTGTACAAAATTTAATAGCCAACTTTTGTCTCTTAGCATGATATCATAAGTATTTCCCCAATGTGGCTAAACATTATTTGACCACATATTTTAACAACTGCCTAATATTTGATAACCTGACAGTACCGTGATTTGTTTAACTGAACTCATATTATCAAATATTTGAGTTGCTTCTGATTTTTCACTATTTTAAATAATATTTTAAGTAATCTTATGGCTTATATTTGTCTACATTTCATATTTGTTTTAGGCCAGGTTGCTGCTAGATCAAATAATAGAAATACTTTAATTCTACTTTAACATATCACCAAATTGTTTTATAGAATCTCAACACTGATTATGCATGGTTTTAAAAAATACTATTTGAAAAATAGAAATAATCACAGCACAGAAAAATAATTTTATTCAATCACCTAAAATAGCCATTATTAAAATTCTTAAGTAAGTACAATATTGTCTTATTTTTTCACTGCAGTATTTGTGAATATTTTTTCATGACATTATGTACTCTTCTATAATATTTTAAAGACTGCATTGTGTTCTATTATATGGACACAACATAATTTAATTAACCAATAACCCTGTTTTTAAATTTTTGTTCATTTCTTTATTATAAATAAGACAGAGCTGAACATTCTTATAGATGAATATTTCAGTATATCTCAGATGCAGGGTTCTTGTGCCAAAATGTTCACATATGTTTAATGATTTTAATATGCACTTTTAAATTGTGCCCTAAAAGTTTGTGATTTATATTTTCATCAATAGTGTAAAAATAGTACCTTTGCTGGTAGAGAGAGTAAAACACAATCACTATGTATTTAGTAAGTAGAAGATCATACTTCAATTTAACGTCCATCTTTGATGGTAGTAAGTTTGGATATTTTTCATATGCTTATTGGCCAGTTTTATTTTTTCATTAATTACCTGTTAGTGTACTTTGACCATTTTTCTATTGTATGTATCCACTATTCTCTTCTTTCTTTTTTCCTTTCTTTCTTTGTTCTTTTCTTGATGTGTAAGATCTTCCTATATATTTAAGCAGCATTTAAACTGTTCTGAAGAGAATTAATGTCCCATGAAATGATAATAAATAATCTGAAAAAAAATTGATACTAGTGATAATGTTTATTGAAACTTTATAATAAGCTTTAGAATAAAGTTTAGATAAATGTTAGAATAAGATTGTTGAGACCTCCTCCAAAAATTTGCTTAGATTTTTACTCTAATTGCAATTATTCATTTATTTGGAAATAACTTACCTTTGTACAAGGTGAAATCTTCCTCTTCAGTAACATGGTACTTTTCTCTAATTTTTCAAGTCTTAACCCACTCTAAAAGATTTAACTTTTTTAAAGAAAAATTATTACAATTTTTGTAACTGTAAATTTTTTATAACTGTAGTTATAACTTGTGTAACTAGCAGGTCCTCAGCTAATATTATTGGGCTTTCTTCTGCTATCATCTTATTCTTTTTTTTTTCTTGATGTTTCCTTTTATAATGACTTTTTTCTTATATCTATAACTACATCAGTAAATTCACCTCCATGAACCTATTTCTTTATCAATATCAATTGTTAAAATATCTCTTAACTTCTTCCTATAAAACTTGTGAAATTTACCGTCATGTCACTTCCTTTCTTTCCCATCTTGTTCGTTTTGTTGGTATGATCAGAGATTTTAGACCTAGATTCTTACTATTACTACTTTTACATTGTAATGCCTTTAAAGAAATCTTTGTTAACATTTGCATTCTCTGTTCACGCTACCTTTTCTTTTGTACTGCACTTTATCTATTCTTGAGGTTTTTTATTTTGATTCCCTTTTTTAATCAAAATATTTTTACATTTATAAGCAAGATACTGCTGGGTTCAAAACACTTGCATTTCTGATCATTTTTTTCTGAGGCTTCTCATTGTATATAAGAGTCTCAGTTCATAATTTTTTTCTTTCAACTCTCTGGTAGCCATTGCTCCATTGTCTTCTCAAATTTAGTGTTATAATAAAAAAATTTGACCTTTTGTTTTACATCATAAATACTTGTAGGATTTTTTTTTAACACAATAAAACCTATCTAGGTGTGAGTTTCTTCACTTAATTTGCCAGCCACTCAATTGACCTTTTTGTTCTGAATATTTGAGTCTTTTATCAATTAGTGGAAGTTGTCTTTTATTATATTTTTGATTATTACTTCTCTTCTCTCTGGTCTGTCTTCTCTTTCTAGAATTCCTAGTATACATATTTTGAATTTCTGGTAGCTCTCTTTAAAGTCAATGTCTTCTCTCCTCCAAAATCTCCTCTAAGTCAGGGGGAGAACATCTCTAGTTGTTACATTAGTCTGTAGTTTGCTTCCATTTCAGTTGTTAATTTAGCACTCATGTTTTTCATCTCTAACATCTTTCTTGAGCTGCATTCTCTGCACAATGCTCTATTCACTCTGTTCTCTCACTTTATAGATTAAAACTCCTCCTGAATCTTGATAAGAAAGTTTATTTGAAAATGTCTAGTTTTAGCCTGTTGCTTTGATGATAAGAGAAAATTTGATTGATAAAGATTGGTCCCCAGAAATTGTAGGTCTAGAGAAAAAATTTTGTCCCCCCCCTCTTGAATTGCTTTGTCTTTTCCATGACTTTTCCCAACATCTGGGCTTGTTTGCTTTTATGAGTTCAGAAAAGTCTGCAAATTATTGAGATCTCTATCCAAACAATAAATAGAGAAAGAAAAAGTTTAAATTTGCTGTAGGTTATTTACATCTGGAAGCCCATGGAAAATAATGAACGAGTGGAGTAGCAGGGAGCCTCAGCTCCACGCCATTAAGTGTCATCTACATCTCAGCTGCGGCCACCCAGACCACTCCAGGCAGCACCCCAAATCTAAAATTTCCCTTATGAAGAGTCAGCCACAGCAGCGCCCTATATTTGCTCAGCTCGCTCAGTCACATTAATCGTAATAATAGCCACCATAATGGTTAACATTTTTGAATGTTTATCATGTGCCAGCCACTGTTCTGAGCTATGTAAGTGTACACTGGGTGTAAACACTTCAGAAAGACCCCTGTCCTGTGTGGTCTCCTCTTTTCCTGGAAAAATTACTGAGATTGAGATTTGATTCCTTCATCCTCTGGCCATATCATTTATCGTCCAAACTGAGACACTTTGAAAGCAAAAAAGAAGATTAATCATTTTAAGACAATGAGGGTAAACTAGGACTGTCCCAGGTGAACTGGAATGTGTGGCCGCTGGAATCATAGCACACCCTCGCCTGCAGCCGCTGCAGCCCTGCGTTAGTTTCAGTGTCGGTGCTCAAATTACCCTCTTCATTAGGAGGTCCTCAACCAACATTTGTAGTGGCTGCCTAACAATCTATGTGTTTTCCATTATTTAATCATGTCCTTATTGATGGGTAATTAAGCTGCTTCTAATTTTCATCTCTTAAATGTAATTCAATATTAAATTGATCTTTATGCATAAAACTACATCCTTAATTTAGACTTTTCCTTTGGACTAGTCTCAAAATTAAAATTATGTAGTAAATTCTTCCTTCTCTTCCTCTCTTTCTCTTCTTTTCCTTTCCCTTTTCTAAGAGCTGTTATAGAAACTGGTTATAGTATATTACTGGTTCCCTTATTAATTACTAAGTTAACTAAAATCTTTGACAATCGTTCATTTTTACATTTGCAGAGAAGTTGTGACTTGGCTTATTTTTACTTGTCCTTAAACAGCACCTTTGGAGGTCCTCCACCAAGGTGCCCTGACAGAGCGGGGTAAACTGCATTGCCAGAGAGGTGCACCTACTGGGAAAAGCAGGGAGGTGGTGGGTGAGGAGGTGGCTTAAGACCAGGCGCATCTTTTCTTGGCTTCCAGAAATGAATCTCTGGCAGCAGTAGAACTTGAAATTTTCTGTCTCTGAGTTTCTGTAGCATTTTTTCCCCTGTCTCTCTCCTCTTAATTTTGCATTTTGTTTTTGTTCACACATGAAGGCTAAGTCATGGTGGCAGCAATAATTAGTGGAATGTGGTTTAATGGTTCCAACTAGTTGGTAATATATGGAAATGAATTAATGGACCATAGAGGTCTGTTCTCTCTTGGGTGGAAGAATAGAGAATCTAGGTTTTTAGTCTTTTGTGTTTATATGTTAATCCCTTGTGAGCTCAATTTAATTAAGAATTTCATACTCACGAGAAGAGTGAACAGCTCTATGATTGATACCTGAACCTGTGAGTTTGTGTGTTGCTGTCTTACTATTAACCTATGAATAAAATTGTAGAACTGAAGACATGCTCTCTCTATATATATAGTGTATCTGTGTGTCTACAATTCAGAAAGTCCTTTACCTTTCACAGTGTACACGTGAAACATTTTCCTATGTCTGGAGACATTAATAAATTAGAATATAAAGTCTTTAAAAGAAACTGTTCTGATTGGCCTATAGATATAAAGAAGTCCTATCAATTAAATATCCCTAAAATTCCTGACAAATCAGGAAACTGAACTCCAAATACATTAAGTATACTAGACATGAAAGCTGTTCATGGAGCAAAGCACACTAGGCGGGGTGGTGGAATCCCTAGATGCGGAGAGAACAGTGAGGGCAACTGTGTGGGAAAGCAGGGTGGGGCGGTGACTGGAGATGGGTTCCACGCAAGTGGGTTAATCAAATAAGAAAGTACGTTAGCAATAATGGAAGTTCGATTTCTCATTGTCAAAGAGGGGAATGACTGAAAGGAAGAAAACCACAACAAACCACATGGTAGCAGATTCAAATTGAAAGTATCAGTTTGTACTCAGAGTTTAATACATAGGTCTAAGTACCTCTACACATGTCTCTAGATAGCTCTGTAGAGAACTAGGCATAGATATAGGTCTAGCCTTTTCCTAGCTCTGTCTGCTGAGAACAGCTGGGAGGCATGACTCTGAGTGTCACTGGGCAGTGAGCACATCCAGCTCCCAGGTTTTGGTTTCTATATGTAATTTTCGACTAAAAGAAATAGAAGCTTCCAGTGCTGGTGCCGGAAAAGTACAAGATAAGCCTGACCCATCCTATGTCAGAGAAAAAGTGCTCAAAGGATGATGGAGGCGTGTTAAAACGAAAATCAACTTGAAGAAGTTCCCATGGGCCAAATCTGGGGCAGTCTGAACAACAAAATGAATAATAAGGTAATAGATTAAAAGCCCTTTGATTGGAATAGGAATACATGAGTTTATGATAATCTAAATAAACTAAGGA
This sequence comes from Camelus ferus, assembly GCF_009834535.1. Taxonomy (NCBI): domain Eukaryota; kingdom Metazoa; phylum Chordata; class Mammalia; order Artiodactyla; family Camelidae; genus Camelus; species Camelus ferus. Next base: position 8,326,835 of record NC_045701.1, read on the forward strand.
TGTAAACAAAGTAATAAATTGAAAATTTGGTGAGTTACAGAATATTTCTAGCATCTCAAAGTAGGCATCTGATATGTATTAATTCCAAAGGGAAAAAAAGTAACTTCACAATGGAGAAAGCTGGTAGGTACCACCTCAGTGAATTGATTCAAGTTAATATAACCACTAATAAGACTAGTCAAACATACGTGCCACCTATTAGGATTCAGTGAGGAGAACACATCACCACTTCTATGATTGTCTTACCAAGTCACAGAATCTGAATCAACTCTTAAGGGAACAGCAGACTCACCCAAACTGAGGTACCATCTACAAAAGAACTGGTCTGCAGTCTTCAAAAGCAGCAAGACCATAAAAAGCAAGTGAAGAAGGAGGAACTTTTATATTGAAGGAGAATAAAGAGACGTGACAACTAAAAGCGAAATGTAATTCCAAACTGGATCCTTTTACTATAAAGCCATCATTGAGACAATTGGCAAAATGAATATAGTGTGAGGACAAGATGGTAGTAAATGTATCAGTGTTAATGTCTTAATTTTGATGGTCGTATGGTGATTATGCAGGAAAATGTATTCATTTGTAAGAAATTCATTCTAATATATTCGAGAATGATACAAGTATTGTATCAGCAACTTACTCTCAAACAGTATAGGAAAAGTTTTTTGTATTCCAGTTGCAATTTTCAAAAGTTTGGTATTGTTTCAAACTAAAAAAAAAAATTACATGGTTCAAAGATGTGAACATTTTAATGATTCTTGATACAGATTGCTAAGTTGCTTTCCAAAAGAGTCGTACCTTTATCTTATAACCATGCAGTTCCGTTTTTTCCTATTAAATTTTTGTCAGCCAAGCCAGCACTAACTGCATTCAGAGACCTTATTTTCAGTCCTACCTGTCACGCTTTATAACAGAAGTGCTGATATTCATGAAGTCACTTATTATCTCAATGTGGAGGCAATCACTCATTGTATCATTAGCTGATAATGACTAGATAAGCTGATTGAGCTGTAAATGACTGTGGTTGGAGATTGCAGCTCTAGCTGATTAGATAAATATGCCACATATTTCATTTTGATCATATCAATTTCACTATCATTTGACTGAAATGTCTTCCTTCAACCTAAAGTTCTCATTAAGGCATGGTAATTTCTCTGAAATATGACTGTATGCATGACTTCTATCAGCCAAAACCAATAGTTGCTGAAAAGGACGGTTATTTTACATTTTAGCAACTGCCTAGCTGTAGGATTTTACATCACTCTTAAAATCTGAAGTTCCTTTGTTAGAAAGTGAATAATGATATCTTCATTGCACTCTGAGTCATATGCAGATGTGGTCAGGCAGAAAGATTAGTCCTTCTTTAACTGAATATCTTGTCTAGTTGAAGAATTTTGGTGAAGAGATTTGGGAGGTTATCCCCAGTATGTCCTAATGAATGGCTCCCTTTGGCACATGGTGTCAAGTATTGTTTACGCTTTGTGGCCAAGTTCTTCACTTACTTTGATGTGTGTATAAATCTCATTAAAAATGCAGATCTGAGAGGGGGAGGGTATAGCTCAGTGGTAGAGCGCATGCTTAGCACACACGAGGTCCTGGGTTCTATCCCCAGTGCCTCCATTAGAAAGTAATTAAATAAATAAACTCAGTTACCTCCTTGCCCCACAAAAAAAAATGCAGCTCTGGCTCAGTAGGTCTGGGGTGGGGCCTGAGAGTCTATATTTCTAACAAGATCCCTGAAGATGTTGATACTGCACGTGTGCAAACCAAACTCCCAGTTAGAGCAGGTGTCTAGCAAACAGCCCACTTACGCTGTTCCATCAGGAGCAGACCTCAGAGATTGTGCCTGAGGGGAGGCATGGCTACTGGTGAACCTGCTTCTCTCCAGAGGCCTCACTCATCCACTTGCTCGAGAGTTAATCCAGCAACCAGCTGGGTGGACCACAACAATGGCCACGGTGAACAGATTTATTGGGCCAAGATTGTATACTTAAGAAAACAGACAAAATGTGTCTTGCCCATGCAGTGGTCCTCATTGGAATGTCCTTACCTCTCATGGTTCTCCTAAATCTCTTTGTACAACCCTGGGGAAAACAAGTCACTGCCATTCCATGGAAAGGAAAGAGAAAAGTAAGATGAGGAAATGTGGGGTCTTGGGAGCTCCCTAGGAAACGTCCAGGTAAACAATTATCTTGTCTAGTCTGGTGAGTCACAGATTGACCTGGGGTTTAGGTTTAAGTTTATTTAGTCATTTTCTCTGTGTCTGGATAGAGAAGGTGCCCCTTTAATGGTAGTTGAGTGTTACTGAGCCTTTTCCATGAATAGCTTGGATTCAGAATTTGTAGGCAAGAATTTACTCTGGGTAAACAGGCACAGACATCTCAAAGGCATAATAAGGCAGCACTTTCTACTTCAGACTATCTTAACCTTAGGAAACTGGGTAATACCATCCCCATTATGATGATCTAGAAATTGAGGCTCTAAGAAATAACCTATTCAAGGCCACATTTGTAATAAGTGGTGGAGGTGGGGTTGAGATTCTACCTTTGTGGCTTTGAAGCTCAGTGGCCTTCTAGTACGCCATCCTTCTAGTATCCTTCTCTAATAATGTTTGTATAAGAAATGTATTTCAGTTTAAATCAGTGGGAAATTGGTGATACGCTGAGATTCTATTACTTGACCAAGATTATGCAACTATTAAGTGATGAAGAATTCAAACCCAGGTCTAGTCAACTGCACAGGCTTCACATTATACCCACTTCCTCTAATGACCCAAGATTTGTGCTGCTAACAGCAGTGACATGAATATCACATCATATTTGAACAACACTCTAAAATTCTCAGGGTTAACCACTTGGGTCCCCTAATCAGAGGTGAGCAGAGCCAGCTTTCCTTGCAGTTCACAAGTTGGGAAACCAAGACTTTGAAAGTTAAACCCAAGGGCTTATAACCAGGAAGTGATGGGCTTGGAATCTAGGTCTTGGGCAGCAAATTCCTCACCATATTTCTGGATCTTTATTTTATTTTATTTTTTATTGAAGTATAGTTGATTGACAGTGTTAGTTTCAGGTGTACAGCAATGCAATTCAGCTATACATATACATATGTATTTTTTTTTCAGATTCTTTTTTGTTATATGTTATAAAAAACTGAATATAGTTCCCTGTGCTATATAGTAGGTCCTTTTGTTTAATCTACTTTATACATAGTAGTGTGTATATGTTAATCCCAAACTCTTAATTTATGCCCCCCCTTTCCCCTTTGATAACCGTAGTTTGTTTTCTATGTCCATGAGTCTGTTTTTGGTTTGAAAATAGAACTTGTATCTTTTTTAGGTTGTGCATATAAGTGATATCATATGATATTTGTCTTTCTCTGTATGACTAACTGCACTTAGTATGAAAATCTCTAGGTCCATCCATGTTGCTGCAAGTAGCATTATTTCATTCTTTTTGTGGCTGAGTAGTATTCCATTGTATATGTATACACCACATCTTTATCCAGTCCTCTGTTGGTGGACACTGAGGCTGTTTCTATGTCTTGGCTGTTGTAAATAGTGCTGCTGTGAACACTGGGGTGCATGTGTCTTTTTGAATTATAGTTTTCTTCTGGGTCATTTTTAAATGGATATATGCTCACCTGTGCACAGAGATTTATACCCATTTTAAGGCAGCCATTTACAAATTAGCCAAGGTTGTGATCTGCTTTTAGAGTCCTAAAATGAAGGCATGGCAGCTGTCCGAATAGGAATTTTTTGAGTACCTACAGTGTGTAAAAATGTAAATGATGTAGACCCTGCCTTCAAGGAGCTTACAGTCTAGTAGACATGAAAAGGCCTAAACATAACAGACTTGAGAAAGATGAAAAATTCAGTTGCGTCTCTATTTAAAGAAGAAAACACAAATTTAGGCATGGATATAAGTGAGTAAGGAATAAATACCCCTTCCTGAAAGAGAGGAGCTACTCTGTGCTTTGAAGGTGAATTTTCCCATTAAGGACAATTACCATTATTTTGCTCCACAGTAAATTGATTCTTCATTTCTCTCTTCTGTATCCAAGAGTTCAAATGACCTGTTCAGAAATCCTTTCGAAATCTTATTCTTGACTAGCAATTACTATTAGCCCTACTCAGAATAATCTCCAATATCTCTGTTGGACTCTACATTCCAGTAGTATTTAAAAAAAATCCTCTTCCCAAACATGCTGAATTCTCACCCTGCTCCAAGCCTTTGCGTGTACTTTACCTCTGGAACACTGTTCCCTTCAGTTCTTTACCTGGACAAATCTTATTTATCCTTCAGGTGTCAGCTTAGCCTCATGCACACTGGGAAACTTCTCTAATTTTCCAAGACGGTAGTAAAACATGTGGTTGTTTGTATAGGGTAGGCTGTGCTGCAGTAATAACCATCTCCAAACGTCAGTGGCTTAATACAAAATCAACATTTGCTTCTGACACATGCTATGTGCCCATTGGGGTTAACTTCATGAAGCCTCTGCTTCATGTCATCCTTCCTTGGGATCCCAGCTCAATGGAGTCTTCCGTACGGAGTACTGTCCGTCACCGTGAAGGAAAAAGGCTTTCCACCCAGATCGGACTTGTGTTACTTCCACCCATGTTTCATTAGCCAAAACAAGTTGGGCCTAACTTTAAAGAGGTGAAGAAGTGCAGTCCTGTCTTGTGCCCAGGGAAGACCCGGAATCTCAGCAAATATCCCTAATAACCAGCACAGAGCTCATCCTACTTGCTCCCAGAATCCAGGAGTGACCACAACTGCAGTACTTGTTATACTGATTGCAATTACCTGATTACAGTCAGTGTCCCCTCACTAGATGCCAAGCTTCTTAAGGACAGGCACTCAACCCTTCTTTCATATCCAGTCCATGGCACACTGTGTGACACATACACCCTCAGTTAAAAAGCTTGAATCAAGGAGACAGTGTCCTCTTTTTAAAAATGCAGGTTTGTATCTTTAAATGTATGAATTCAGAACAATTACAATTCAAATGCTATTTACATCTTATATTCCTTAGGAAAGATATACATATAGCCTTGAGCTACAGTTCTGACTTTGCTTTTGAATGCAAATATTTTAACAAGTACAACACACAGAAGCTTGAACTATCAATTATTTCTAGCAGTGTATGTAAAATATCTTGTTTATCCCAAAGATCCTAAATTAGATGGAAGGAAAAAAATTCTATCTTTTAAAACACATCTCTCAGATTTTTTATTTGTCCTCAACTTGTCTTAAAGAGGAATCAAAAGTTAGAGCTGCATAATATTTAAGAAATAAAGATAATACTTATTTTTAGTCTTCTTTGAGTACATTGATGACTAAACATAATAGATAAATGCAAAAGATAAATTATCCATCATGAGTTTCTGTGTTTATAATTAGGTATTAATTTTTCTATATATTTTCTGGGGCTTTAGAAGCATCAGTTGAATTTCTACACAAAAAGATCAGCTTAGGAAATAATTTGTTGCTGGATTCAACCAAAATGATAAATTCTTTAAAACATCCAACTTCTAACAAGTAGTTTGATCAAATTAAATGGCATGGCCCCAGCAAGCCAGAGTATATAAACATAACTGTAAGGTACTTTTGGAAAACACACAATGTGGAAGCTTGTAATAAAAACTACAGTCCCCTAAAATGTCATTTCCTTAACTATTCGTTTAGGAAATGTGTTTTCAGGGGAATCGTGTCATTTTCAAGTGCAAATATTTGATTTAACAATTATTAAATTTGGCTTGAAGGATATGCTTACCAATTTTAGCTTCTTTAATTTTGAAAGGTTTTTTTTAATATTGGCCCTAGGGAATCTATAGGCTATATATTTATATAGTATGTTTATAACATTTAAATTTTGATCATCATGATACTTTTCTGAGAGAGAGAAATCTCAAATACTTTCAGCCCCATCTAACCTGACTATTTTCCTACTAAGATTCAGTTTCCTTCTTAGTCAACTTTCTAGCAGTTACACTTTAACAGGGAAATTTTCATGACTCCTCTCAGCAGCTAGCATTGAGTCAACTCTCCTCTGGTTTGGGTAAGGAAATTCCTCTCCCACAAGAGCTTCTGCCTGTGTAATTTTCTCCTTTTCCTGACGGCAAAAGCCCAAGCTGATAACTTATGGAATATATCTGGATGTTTACTTAAAAGAACTATGAGTTCCTATAAACAGATACTTGCTTTTAGGGTCATATTACCTTGTTTTTTACATTAAAAAAAAAAAACTATGGGACTTGTTTGATGATATTAAAAAGTAACCAAATTGAAAGTTATTCTTTAAGACCCCTGAAGTATGACATAGATAATACTAGTTATCTCTGAAAATCTACAACATGACTTGAATTAGGGAAAATAGTGTAATAGATGTTGATCTTGCTAGTCCTTTCTCATTATTCAGTCGCTTAACAACTGGCTACCTACTATATGCCAGGCCCTGAGTTTGTAGTTAGAATTGAATAGTAAGGAAAAACCAAGCCTAGAACAATAGGAAGATACACATTAATCAAATAATCGTTTCGGGGAATGCAGAGTGACCAACTCAGATAAGCACTTTGAAGACGGTTGCCCATTCTTTGAAAGGGGATAATTCCAGAGGAACTTGACTTAGAGTGGGAGAGAGGGAAGGGGGAGGGTCAGGGGAGTCTTGCCTGAGAAGATGACCCTTGATCTGAGATCTGATAGATGAGAAGGCATGAATGGGGACCTAGAACCAAGAAAGAATGAATAGAGTTGAAACCCACAAAACAAGCTGAGGGGGGGAGACGGGGACTGAAGTTGAATAGGAGGCTCTAAAGGTTGGCAGGACCCAAACCATACAGGACCTTATGAAACGTGCTCAGGATTTTGGTCCTCATCACAGGGGCAGTCGAGAGCCTCTGACACGTTTTAAATAAGTGATAGACATTAAACAAGTGATAGATCAGATTCATGTTGTGAAAAAAATTACTTGAACTTCAGTGTGGTGATTAATAAGAAAGCAGAAACAAAAAAGAACAACCACCAAAACAGTAAAAAAAAAAAAAAAGAGAGAGAGAGAGAGCAGAGTGGTACAGCAACAAGAGTGGGTAGCCTGGACAAGAGGCGGTGACGGCTTAGATTTAGTGTAGCAGCGGTGGCAAAGATGAAAGTTGGACAAATGTGAGAGATACTTAGGTAGTATCGACAAGGTTTGGTGATGGATTGACTACAGAGGGAGAGGAAAGGAAAAGGGTCAAGGATGAGTCTGAGGTGTCTGTCTTAAACAACATTTCAGGTGCCAGCACTATGCAGTTAGAAAGCACCAAAGGACCTGGTTCGAGTTCGGGTATTGCACATGCTGAATACGAAGTGCCGTTGAGATCGCCAGGTGGAGATGTAGGGTAGGTACGTCTGGAACGCAGAGGTGAGGTCTGAGCTGGAGACTGAGATTTGCACGTCACTAGTAATTAACACAATAGAGACGTATGGAGTGAGATACAGGGGAAAGAACAGAAGAACTAGGCGTGACCAGGAGGAGCTTCTCTGTGTGATGCCTGGGTAGAGGCAAATGAGCCGGCATAGGAGACTTCAAATGGGAAAGCCAGACGCTAACAGGAAAACCAGGAAAGTGTAATACCTCTGAATTAAGGGGGAAAGTGTTTAAGAAGAGAATGATCAATAGTGTCAATTTCTGCTGAGAGATTGAGAGAAGTGAGACTGAAACGTGCAGGCTGGATTTAACAACAGAGCAGGTGATGGCAGAGGTTTGAGTATGTTTATCAGTGGGAAGCAGCTGCTCGCCAGGGAGGGGGCCACGTGCATACAGGAGGGAAGAGGTGACTTTGATTCTGACCCTCCAGCATCATCCAGATGGCCTAACCGGCCTTCCATCTTGTAGATGAAGGGCGCAGTGATACTGCTACGACGTGCAGGATTCTTAGAAAGATTAAAACACGATAGTGGGTGAACAGAAACTCTAAACTGGAAAATGGAACTGAAAGCAAGTAGATTTCCCCCTCAATCTCTGGGTTAGCCAAAGTCTACCTTTCCTATGCCCTCTTCCTCCAGGGCCCTGCTAGATCGACAACACACCGAGTTGCCTTATCTGTGGCTGCTTTGTCTTACTGCGCCGCTGCGTGTAGCTCTCAACCAGGGGTCCTCCTATTGCCTCACTGGTAAATCATGGAAAGAGGGTCTTAAGATCCCACAGCACAGCTGACCGGCGGGCAGAGACCGTCCTGAGCAGGGACCTTTTTCTCCAGCACACCAGGAAGCAACTGCCTTTTCCACCTGATTAGAAAGCCCTGATTATTAGGTAATAGAGAGAATGTCACTTTCTCCCTCTCTCCCCCCAAATCGAGTCGCCCAACCTTGTGAGCATTTCGGAAGGTTTGGCTTTGTTTTTGAGCCAAAGGGACCATTTAGAAAAATAAGGCAAGAATGCCATCTTGGGGTTTCTGCTGACAGCACAGGCTACCTAAGCTGCAGATGGAAGAAAGAATGTGTTCCTAGAGGTTTTCAAAGACACTGCAGCAATGTATGAGAGTAGACCCTTAAGGGCTTTCTCTGGTTGATTAAACTTAGCTGTTGGAAACCTCTAAATAAACTATTTAAAATTTAAATTCAGATTAATCCACGACATTTGGGTTTGGACCTTTCCTTGTCTGGCTGGATCACACTCAGTTTTTGCATACTCATCCTTGGTCTTATGTAGTCATCACCTAATTGACAAGATGACTCAGAGTTTGGGGGCATCATTTGGTAACCTCCTTTCTCAGCCATCTTTTCTGCTCATCTCAGGATATATTTTTTTAAAGTGGTCATCAGATTGCCCAGGCTTTTGTTTATTTTGTTTATTTTAATCAGGGAGGCATGGAGTTTATGGCTTACGGAACCAACTCCTAATACAGTAGCAGGACTGCTTGGTGGAGATGAGTTTTATTCCTTGATAGGACACCTTTATCATCTTTTACCTGCATCATTTTCCCTTCAGAGCTTTACTTTTTAAAAGGTAGTCGAGAAGGCCACATGCTCTGGTTGGCGTCCTTCATCCATCTTTCTGCATCTCACCCTTATTTACTAAAGAGAAGTAAATCCAGTCAAAGCTGCAAAGAATCCACTAGCAAATAATTTGGAACCCAACTTTCTTTACAAGTTCTTCTGCTTAAGGAGAAATCTTGGAGGGAGGGTATAGCTCAGTGGTAGATTGTATGCTTAGCATGCTGAGGTCCTGGCTCAATCCCCAGTACCTTCATTAAAATAAATAAAAATATAAATTTTTTAAAACCTAATTATCCCCCCAAATTAATTAATTAATTTAAAAATAGTTAATTTTTAAAAATCAACATAAAAAAGGGAGAAGTCTTGCTTTGAGTAAGGTTGCCTATGGAATTCTACGTATGAGAGATGCAATATAGGGTGATGAAGAAAGATTTTCAGGATGTAAACTTACTTTCATTGTGCCTTCTGCCATAATCACTCCTATGAGTAACTCCACCCGGCCGCAGGAGGGTTTTTGAAATCCTTAAAGTAAGGACTCACACCTTCATCTATCTGGCATGGGGCTAGAGAGCAGTAAACATTTGTCAAATCCAGCAATGTGTGTCTCAAAGGTAAGATTCTCTCCCTTCAAGTTTCAGTGCATCTCTTACTATCTCCTCACATGTTTGGAAACAGCTTTTGTGACGGCACTTCTGAGATGTAGGGACTGGGATGCAAAAGAGAAAGTTGAGCACCAATCAAGGCGAGGGCTTGGTCTTTTCCACTACAGAAAACAGTATGATTGTTATTTAAAGAAAAGGGAGAGAAATTCGAAGGTTTTTTTTTTTTTTAACCTAATGTCAAGAAGTAAGTCTGGGTAGGAAGCTTCAGCTATGTCTCTCTTCATGTTCAAAGTCTCCCCTTAAATCCCCAGAGGTGGGTTGGGACCAGATTTTGCTTCTGGGCTCTGTGTGAGCTGTGTGACCTTGGGTAAGTAACTTAAACTCTCTGTGCCTCAAATTCCTCATCTGTAAAACAGGATTAGTCACAGTACCTCCTCTGTGAGTTTATCAGGGTTAAATGAGCTAATGACAGTAAAGTGACTGGCAAATGGCCACTGCTCTATAAAAGTAGCAGCCACTGCTGGCATATTCCAAAGGCCAAAAGGCCAACCACTCAGTTACCTCCATGGGGCTCCTTTCCTTGGCTACCGACCGCCCACAAGCCCATAATGCCTTGGAGGGAGCCCCCTTTGCAACACGTATGTATGTTACTCCAGGTTGGGGAAAGAATCATCCCCCATAAATAGGATTTGTTGATTACACAGTCATTTAAGCAAAAACTGCTGGGTCATCTTGCAAAAGTCAACCTCAAATATGAACTAAGCAAGGGTTTAGAACTCTTTGGAGAAATAGGGAATGATATTAAAGCAACTTCAAGAGTCTACCAACTGTGAGAGGGAAATCAATGAAAAAGAATTGGCAAAGAGAGTAGCTGCTGGTAGCAATGTGTCCAGGCGGAGACTAAGTCCCAGGAGAAACAGATTTGTTTAGGGAGAGTTCTGGAAGAGGGAGAGAAGGGTTTGTTGCATGTGATGACAGGGGAGCTAGTTGAATTGCAGCCCACCCTGACATGTAACAGAGAGAACCTCCCTTCCTAGCAATGAGGGCGCTGAGAATCTGATTTAATTGATCCACAAAGGAAGAGAAGATAGATGTCAGAAGCCTGAGTGTTTAGTCTTAGGAGGAGAAACCTCCTACTTCAGGGGTGATGGGAATAAAAATTGAACCTCAAGTTTCAAATCATAAAATCTTTTCTATAGACTTCTTTTTGGGGGTAATATTGATTGCAATTTTTCCTTCTTGAAAATATGTTTTACAATAGGTAAAGACAGATGATTCACTTGTTTAACCTCCTTTGAAACCATCAAAGTCACTTGTTAATTTTTAAATAGTAAAAAAAAAAAAAATCATTTCGCTGCCTAAGCAGGCACTCTGAACGTTGCTGGTGGGAGCGCGAATTGTTACAAGGCTGATAGAGAGCAGTATATTGATGTCTATCAAAACTGCAAATGCATATGTCCTTTGATGCAGCATTTACTCTTCTAGGAAATGAAACCTACAGGTACTTGCCTACATGAATGCAGCCTTTCCATAGATTTCTCGTTGTAGTGTATGTACAATGGAATACTCTGCTGCTATAAAAATGAATGATTAATTTATTTATATGTTGAAATGGAAATATCTCAAATATATACTAAAAGAAGGGATCAGGGAGGTGGGTATAGCCCAGTGGTAGACTGCATGCTTGGAATACACAGGGTCCTGGGTTCAATCTCTAGTACCTCCATTAAAAAAATAAATAAATTTTTTAAAATAATAAATAAATAATAAAAGCAGTTAATTTAAAAATAAAAAATAAAAGAAAGAATCAAGATACATGAAATATATATGGTATACTACTATTTTTTAAATAAAATCAAAACAGGAAGAAAAAGATGTGCATGTGTATTGAGTTACATATGCATAAAAATTACCTGGAAGAATAAATAAGAAACTAATGACCAGTTACCTCATGGGTGAACTGGCGAGGATGGAGGGCAAGAGAGGGAGGTTTGAATTGTGAATGTATAAGATATCGAAAAAAATCAAATTATAAAAATACCACATTTTATGAAAACCTCCATAACCTTCCATTTAATGCCAAAGAAAACCTTTCAAAATAACAGCTTATCAACTAACAGCATTTAGGAAAATACCCCTCCAAAAAAGTATATAAAGAATTTAAAACAACTCACAAATCTCACTGCAAACTCTTTGAGCTGAAAAGGACTCTAGAAAGAACATTTTCTTCTCTATTACATACCAAATGAATAGAGACTTCAACTGCAAGTTGGTTCACTTCTCTGTGACTCAGGGTCTTTGACAATGAACTGTAAATGGCAATGCTAGTTTATAATGTAAAGTTCCAACCAAGTAGATGCGTCTCTGAAGGCCTACATAAATATTTAATACCCCAGGAGTATGCAATAACTAAATATGTATGTTTCCCTTTTTCCTCATTGATGAAATAGAAATAGACTTTTATAATAACATGAGCCACAAGACTATAAGCCCTACGAAGGCAGGGGCCACATTTGTTTGGATCAGTACAATACTACTTTCACCCGTTATAGTTGATGTTAACCTGAGTTTCCCCAAAAGCAGAGCCTAAGACCAAGGCTATGTGCAAAGAGTTATTTGCAGGTGTGATGCCAGTGGGCGAGAGTAAAGGATGGGGAGAGTGAATAGGGAAGGAGGGAGAGCCAGGACAGGTTGCATTATCAAGTGGACCATTGCTACAGGTACCAGGTGGATACTGCGTGACCTTCTGAGGAGCCTTATAAAGTGCATCTCAGCCCTTCCACTCAGAGAAAGAAAAGGGGAAGTGTTCACCCATCAATCTCACCTCCCACTGGTCAAGGGTTGCCCCACCAAACTTTTAACTCCCCCACCACTCCAGATTATACAGGCATGAGTTACAGGTGCATTCTCCCCGGCATCCAGTGACACAGCTTCAGAGAAACAGATACAGGAAGCAAGAGGCCCATGATGCAGGACCACAGTGAAGTCTGGCCAGACTGCCTCTGTGCAGAGCCGGTTGAAGTCTGCAGAGGACTGGGGACCACAGCTGTGGCTGGCACAAGAGGCGAGTCTGAGAAGACCTGAAGTGATGTACAAGAGACATTCAGTACTTGATGCGTATCACACTGTAAGTGCTCAATAAATATTTGTTCACTGAAAAGACCCCAGGTGACTGGATCACAGAATTGGAGAGTTGGAGGAGGCTTTGGAAATCTGCTCATCCAACCTCCCACCTGGTATGGGTTTTTCTTTTGAAGGAAGATGCTTCAACTTTGCCCAAAGCGGGAGCTCGCCCACCACTTGCAAGGAATCCTTTTCACGTTTAGGGACTTCTGCCTACTGAGACGTTTCCCTCACATGAACAGAAATGTGTCCTGCTGGGACTTCTGCCATCAGTTCCACTTTGGGCCCCGACAGCATAATGCAGACACTTCCTTTGCCAAATTGCACCTGTAAACGAGGTTTGCAAGTAAAGGCAGCATTTAAACAGGAAGCTGAGGGGTGTTATTGTGGTGTCCTCCGTGCCGGTTTAGCCAGCGTTCCCTGAGTTGGGCTTCATCATACCACCCCCCCCCACCCCACAATCTATCCTGTAAGGGAGGGAGCTGATTTATATCCAGCTGGGTGGAGTGGCCTGATACTCTCAGAAAAGCAATTTTTGATATATGTCAGATGAAAACCTTCTGTCCATCATCCCAGGGTGAGCACCCAGTCCTGGGACAGTCACCCCTGAGGACCCCTCCTGAGTGGTACATTCTTGAGAAACTGCACCACAGCCAGAAGCAGCTAACCCTGCACACCCGGATGTTTGAAGACAGTGACTGAGTCTCTGCAGAGACATCTGAGTGCCTTCTGTCATTCCCCGTGATGAGACAGTTTCTTGCCATGCTGACCACTTTCTTCTTGATCCTTTCCAGTTTATCAAGTATATACTTAAACTCTCTTAAAATGCTGCATCCATGCTGAAAGCAGCTCTCCCTGTGGGGCCTGACCAGCTCTGAGCACAGGGAGGCTCTGATTCACATCCACCCACTTTTGCTCATGTTAATGAAAAGGGAGGAGAAATCCTGCATTCAGTTAATTTTTGGAAAACTTGACTGAATGGAACAAACGGTGGAGAAACACAAAACACGCTTCCTATGTGAATACAAATAGGTACTTTTTTTAAAAAAAGTAAGTAATTTTGTGTTAACACTTAAAGAAAAAAGAGAAGAACCATTGTCTCACTTCATGGAGGTCTGGGTTTTTCACTCTCAGGTGAACCTGGATGAGAAAAAAATACCCAAACTGCTGATTGGCTGCACTTTAAGTTCATGATATCTCCCCTCAAGGGAGCCCTTAGTTCAACTGGAAGTCCTACCAGTCCACTCACTCTCTGTTCTCCTCACCAGATGTTTCCTGTATTCTGCATTCTAGCCCTCGAGACCTTCCAAGCCCTTCTCCTCATGCCCACCCTTGGCTGATGGGCTTGCCTCCTATTTCAGTAAAAGCACAGAAGTACTCAGAAGAGAAAACACCTGCCAGTCCCCACTACCACATCGACCAGCCTGATGGCATCCTGGCCCACATCGGAGGACTTCTGTTGTCACTGTACATGGCAGTTTAAACATACATCCACAAATTCTTTGACATTCAAAGAATTTTCAGAAAGAGGAACCTAAATTTTCTCCCCTTAGCTAGGACTTAATGACTCCTTTCTGACAAACAGAATGGGGAGGCGCTGAGGGATGTGTCTTAGAAGAAGAGATTATACAATTGTTGAGACTTCCGCCTTGATCACTTGTTCTGGAGGAGAGTGCCATGTTGTAGGAATACTCAAGCAGCCCTATGGAAAGTTCCTTCCAGGGAGGAACAGGCTTCCTGCTAACAGTCAACGTGAACTTGCCGTTTGTATAAATGCGCCATCTTGGAAGCCACTCAAACCTTCAGATGACTGCAGCCTTGGCCAATATCTTGACTACAACCTCAGGAGAGACCTTGAGCCAGAACCACTTAGCTTAGATGCTGCTAAATTCCTGACTGATGGAAATCGTGTACAATAATAAATGTGGGTTCTCTTGGCTTTTTAAGCCACTAAATTTGGGGTCAATTTTTACACAGCAATAGGTAACTAACATACTGTGGATGAACTGTCCATGATTCCATTTTAAGTCAACTCCTCTATATGCTAGGCCCCATCCCTTCCCACTAACTCACAGATGTTGTTCAAGTGTCCCCTTTCACCCCTGCAACACCAATATTTTCCCCTTTAGTGGCTCATTCCCATTGGCATGTCAACATGTTATAATATCTCCCCATCTAAAAAGCAAACAAGGGGGAGGGTGTAGCTCAGTGGTAGAGTGTGCTTAGCAAGCACGAGGTCCTGGATTCAATACCCAGGACCTCCATTTAAAAACAAACAAACCTAATTACCTTCCCCCTAAAAAAATTAAAAATTGGGGGAGGGTATAGCTCAGTGGTAGAATGTGTACCTAGCATGCACAAGGTCCTGGGTTCAATCCCCAGTTCCTCCACTAAAAATAAATTTTAAAAAAATTACCTTCCCCCTAAAAAACTAAATAAAAATAAAAATGTGCAATTATACAAAATTATATTAAATTAAAATTACAGGCAAACAAACACTCTTGGTCTCACAACTTCCTTCTAGCTGTAGTTCAGTTGCTCTGTTCCTCTTTATGGCAATTCCTCATAAGAGAGTGTATACTCTGTTTTCTTTCTTTTCATTCTCTCCTGAAGCCCCTCCAGTCACTTCTTTCCCCTCCACTCCACTGACAAAGCTCTCGTCAGGGTCTTTGATGGTCTCGGCACTAGGCTCCCATGTTCCCACTTAGGGCTCTCAGCGACACTGAGCACTCCCTCCACCTAAAAACACTTGCTTGGCTTTCTTGCTAAGACACCCCTCTCTCTTGGTTCTCCTGGTCTTCTAATCACTTCTCTGGTTTCTCTGCTGGTTCTTCCTTGTCTTCCTTACCCTCAGATGTCAGAGTGCTCCAGGGCTCAGTCCTTGGATGGATTTTGCTCCCTAAGGTATCTCTCATTTTGATCCCCACCCTCTCTGATGATGGCTTGACTCTATGTTGCCTGTGACCCCTAATTAGTGCGGGCTCCGGATTCCGGGAACACCAGTGCCTGCTTTGATCAGCTGACAGCACTATATGCTGTGCCTTCACCAGTCCACGTCAAAGTCACTCACTAATTTTTGAAAAAAATCAGCGAAACCAGTTATTTTGATATATCAAAGTTACAAGGTGTGGAGTTGTTTTTATTTCTCTTCAACTGGTTGAGTTGCTGTTAGATTGACTACCTTAGATCAGGATGTCAGAAGCTGGGCAGGGAGAGCTGTCCTGTGCATTGCGGGGCAGCCAGCAACATCCCTGGCCTCTCCCCGCTAGACGCCAGCTGTGATGATCAAAATGCTGACATTTCTGAATGTCCTCTTGGGTACAAAATCCGCCCCAGTGGAGACCCACTGCCTGAGACAAATGCTGTGTGTGTGGACAGGTAGGTGGATAGGTTGAAGGATTTATTCAGCATTGATTTAGGGAGGAAAAGGCTTAACATAAACAAACCCTTCCTGGGATCTGGTCAGTTAAGGCTTGTAATTGCTGTGTTTTTATCAGGAAGGAATACCTGCAGACCAGTCAACTGGCGTCTATTCAGAGAGGCTGCTGGAAGCGGGGGGCTAACAACCGGGGGGCTAATGAGGCCCCACCCAGATCACTAGTCCCTCGTATGCGTCGTATGACTACACTGTGACGCTTTGTGAGATGATTTCTTCCCGTTGCCCTCAAATGCTGTGAGCAGACTGAGGGCAAGGACCAGCCTCTAGCCTGGTTCCCAGTGCCTAGCTGGTGTTCAGTCATTTTTCATTGGAACCGAGTGTGGGTACCACGCTCTCCCAGGCCCAGAGCACAGGGTGGAGATGACCACCCTTCCACTCACAGCTCTCTGACTGCATCCCACCCTTTAAACATGACTTTGGCTTTCATTTTGCCAGATTCTTTACAAAGACCTGTCCTTTTCTGTGCTCTTCCACTCAAGAATTAACCCCTCCCTTGGCAAGGAACTAAGTAGGTTAGCTGGACCAGGGGCAGCCATAGCCCTCCAAGGAAACTGGCTGTTAAGACAGTGACATTCTATGGGGGAGATGCTAGCAAACCCCTCTCACCCCACATCATCACCTGTAACCCCCTGGTAGTTGACAGAGAAAACTAACTGCTTACCATACAGTTTCTAAAAGGCTGGCTGGTGGGGACAGGGTGCTGTGCCTGGGAGAGCAGGGGGCAGTTGACATGTTTCTCCAAACAGTTTAACAGAAAGAATTAGAAAACACTAGAGCTGGAAAGAATTGTGCAGAGCACATTGTCCAGCCCTTTTTTCTACAGGGGACAGCCCCCAGTGCCCAGGGAAAAGTGACTTGACAAAGGGCAAACAATTTCAGCAATACAGCTCTGCCCAGGACCCAGCCTCCTGGCTCCCAGTTCTGTGCTATTTCCACCTCCCAGTGCAGTCCTGGTTGGCACATGCAGAAACTTTAGGAGCCACCCTTGTTCCAGCAGGACGAGCCCGACACTGGCGGAGCCCCGCTCCGCCGCCCAACCCTGACTCCCCGCGCGGCTGCTCCTCACACCCTTGGACGGTTTCTACTTGCATCTGCATCGATTAAACCTTGATCTCATTTATTATCTCAGGAAATGGTCTCAAGGTCACAGGGCTGGAAATTTAATTATGGTAGCAGTATATTAAGTGGCACATTTAAAGATGCTGAATTGTAGTAATTAATTTTTTGGATGGTGGTCTCGGAGGAATGGGTTTTCTCCACACTGGGTGTTCAGCATCCATCACGGCCATTGAGCTTGGCAGCTGTCTTTTAGCTCTAAACTGCCTCGTTACTCATCTTTTATGACTAGCCTTTAAAAACACTAGGCGCCGATACCCCTTTTATTGTAATATATGTGTGCGGTGGGAACGGAGCCATACTTCACCTTCGCTATAAAACATGAACCGAGGGTGCCAGCAGCTACCTGAGCTGGCCTCTAAATTGAGACAACAATTACCCTTCGCTGACATCTAGTGTCAAGGCGTGAGATATAGCCAGCGCACTGAATCCATTGGCCTGGAAAACCGCGCTTCCCCAGTGATAAAGCCTGTCTCGCCCACCAAGCTCCAGCCCCAGCTGTAAAGGGGGGGGTGCGCAGAGAGATGAACTTGGCCCTGGCTGTTGACTTTGCCAGGGCGCGAGGTTATCGAATGGGGCCCCTGTCTGCCAAGGCTTTAAAGAGCTTGTAATGTTTAATGAAGGGACGGTCATTAAATGTGTTTGGTTCAAATAGTAGGCTCGATGAGCCTGGGTGGTACTTAATAGAGAGGTGGGAAAATATGAATTAAATTAGAGAGATTCATTAAAGAAATTGGCCAGGAGCCCAAGAATGTCGGGTTGTCAGGCAGAGCTGCCGGGAGCTGGAGCTCGTCCAGGGAGGAAAACTCAACTAGCTTTAGACTTTAAATCCCAGAATTGCCCTGTAAGATGTGCTTAAATACTGGCCAGCCTGTGCTTGTGGAGAAAGGGACAGTCATAATGTAGAATATTTTATGGAACACAGCAGGGATGGAATGCTTGTGGATAGAACTTTTCTTCCCCCTCGAGGAAATGCTTTTGCCTTCCGCAGTGGAAGCGCACAGAATTTGTACATTTTCAAAGCAGAGATCCCAATTTCTCCCCACTTTGGAAAGGCTCTGCCATCTCCTCTGGTCCGGGCGTTTTCAGTCTGGCACTACTGGTACATTGGACTGGATAATTCTTTGTTGGAGGATGGGGGGCTGGCCTCTGCAGTGAAGGATGTTTTGCAGCATCTCTGGGCTCTACCTTCTTGATGCCAGTAGAACTCCTCCCTTCCACTGTGACAATGGAAAAGGCCTCCAGGCATTGCCAGATGTCCACAGGAAAGCAAAATTTCCCTGGTTGAGAACCACTGGTCTCTTCTAACCTCAGGAAGCAGGTTCAAACCCCTAAACTGACCTGCCTCAGTGACCCTGCATTTGCTGGAGGATGCACTGTTGGTCCAGCACTTCTGAGTTGCCCTGGTAACTGGCCCGGTGACCACTCATGCCTGATGTCAACCATGACTGTGTTTCCTGGCTTGTATGTTGGACCTTGGCCTGGTGAACTCTCTCTCAGCTTTGGCCACAGTCCCGAGTCTTTACCACAAGCATTGTTTCATCTCCTGATCTTATTCTGATAACACTAATCCTATAAAAGACTCCTAATACCAGCTGAGGTATCTTTGCTTCAGTTGGTCAGAGAATCAACATATACTTCCTGCTAGGGATTCCATAGGAAACAAGACCATCAAAAGCACCGCCTTAATGGGATTTACATCCTAGTGGTGAGGGAGAGGAGTGAGTATATTAATAAACAAGCTGTGTTCAGATGATGAGAAGTGCAATGAGGAAAATTAACCAGGTAATTGGATAGAGTGGAGAGGGGAGGGCGGGCCACTACAACTAGGGTCAGTGAAGGCTTCTCTGAAAAAGTGAAGACAGCCAAGATGTGAACAATGAGAAGTAGGTGGTTCTGAATACTGTGTTCTCTCTGTTACAACAGGTTCTATTTTAAGAAGAAGAAATTTAATAAGATTAGAGCACTCACAGAGTAAAGTGCATAAATCTCATGTGAACATGTCAATGAATTCACACACCCACATTTATACTCAGGTAAACACCACCCAGATCAATACACAAAACCTCTGCGTCATCAGAGGTTTATTCCTGCCCCTTCCCTGCCATTGCACACCTACGGAGAAGACTGCTCTGTCTTGGATCACCATCAGTTCATTTTGCCAACAGACTCCATTGTATTTTATCTTGTTTTGTTTTTTCTTGGAGAGCCAGTCAGGTCTTCTAGACCAGCAACTTCTCATAAATTCTCGTAAGCCTATAGTTACTGATAAAAACAGAAGGAGGCAACTATCTCTTCCCCTAGGAAACTTTGAGAACCAGCTGTGATGGGACCCACATCATCGAGCCCCTGTCAGGTTCATCCGGTCCTGGCTGATGCTGTGATGGGGAGAGACACGAGGGGAAGCAGAGTCTCTGTGTTTTCATCCCTACCCCCCTTCCTTCCTGTTTGCTGAACAAACATTCCTGCCAGAGAGAACAGCAGAAAAACACTGAGCTTTGTCAGCCCCCCATTAATCAGCGGGGCCATAACAAATCACAGGATGAAGCCCATGACACATCAATTACACTAAAACCTGAGGGCAGCTACGGGAATTGGCGATCAGGTGCAGGACCTCTGGGGGATGCCTCCACCCAGCCCGGGAGGCCTAGATGCTCTGCTACTAATTGGTCCAGCGATG
This sequence comes from Camelus ferus, assembly GCF_009834535.1. NCBI lineage: Eukaryota > Metazoa > Chordata > Mammalia > Artiodactyla > Camelidae > Camelus > Camelus ferus. Next base: position 8,346,770 of record NC_045701.1, read on the forward strand.
AGGTGACAGCTGGAAGGTGAGCTGGTGACCACAATGTAAGAAATGCTTCCAGTGGGCAGTGGTCTTGAGTAAAGATTCTCAGACCTAAAAGGGCTGTGCCTGGTGGGTCATCTTCAAGCCCGCTCTGGATGATAGATTTTCGCAGAATTTAGTTATCATGAAGAGGAATGATCCTGTAATTGGAAACTTACTTCTACCCCCACTGTTGACTAACTAGAAACTTGGGCAACTGAGTTGACCGCTAGGTGTCGCAATTTCTTTTGCTACGTCTGCTGCACCACCTCGTGAAGGCACTGCCTCTGGAGGTCAAGAAAGGGATTGAGAACAGTGTAAATGTGTGGGTGGTTGTGCTTACGTATGAGCTGGTGTTTATTCATCATCCACTTGATAACATTACATGTGTCCACTGGGCGTCGGCGCTTTGTTTGCCTCACGGAGCTCACAGTGGAGAAGAGAAGACAGGTTGCGTTGGAAGAAAGCGGTCCACATGGAGGCATCCAGCAAAAGCTACCGCCTAGCATTGTAGTCCGGCGACCTGTCTGTTCCCCAGAGAGAAGACGGGCATTGCCTTGTTCTTGGCATCCGTGAGGCAGCCGGCGCCTGAGGAATGATGCAGTCGGATTCCCTAGGCTTGTCTGGGCCAGGCTGCGTGGGGGGTAGAGGACCGCCTCAGCCCTTACCATCTTCTTCCCACTCTCCTTTCCCATTGCTCCACCACTTCCTGGATATGAAAGTGGAGCTGAAAAAAAGGAGGACATAAATGGGAAGAGTCGTGGAACACAGTGGGAGAAAGTCACAGTGGCCAGATTCAGGACAGTGCGCTGGGGCTGGTTCCACCGGAACCACACGCAGGACCAAGCACTCGCTGAACGTCATGCAGCCTGTGAGTGCGCCAACCCCAGCTTTCTCATCTCCCGATTCCATGCTGTTTCTTACTCACTGGGGGTGGCTTACTAAGTCTGAGTTCTTAGTTACAAGCAACAGAGACTAATTTGGGCTGATAAATGGGAAAAGGAGTTTGTTTTTAAAAAGATGTTGCCAGGCCAAAATCACCAGTAGATACTAAAGTCACAAGGTAAAACTTTTTGAAGAACAGGATGTTCACAGTAGGTGAAGCACAGATTACTTACTACAAGATTACTTGCGAAGGGAAAAACCATGTATTTGCAATGAAGTGATCTGGCAGGGATCATGCTAACCAAGTGATCAAATCTAGTGTCGCCAGTAGTAGGGGAGGCTCTATCAGTGTCTGGTGTGCACGGCCCCACCTATGAAGCACACTTGCCAAGATGTAAACTATTTTTTTATTGAAGTTCCATCAGTTACAGTGTGTCGATTTCTGGTGTACAGCACAGTGTCCCAGTCATGCATATGTATACATATATTCGTCTTCATATCCTAAACTTTTTTTTAATTGAAGTATAGTTGATTTACAGTGTTGTGTTAGCTTCTGGTGTGCAGCATAGTAATTCAGTTATATATATATATATATTCATTGTAAGTTATTACAAGATATTGAATATAGTTCCCTATGCTATACAGTAGGACCTTGTTTGTCTGTTTTATATACAGTAGTTAGTATCTGCTAATTCCAAACTCCTAATTTATTCCCTCCTCCCTTTCCCCTTTGGTCACCATAAGTTTGTTTTCTAGGTCTGTGAGTCTGTTTCTGTTTTATAAATAAGTTCATTTGTATCCCTTTTTTTTAGATTCCACATATAGGTGATATCACATGATATTTTTCTTTCTCTGTCTGTCTTACTTCACTCAATATGATACTCTCTAGGTCCATCCGTGCTGCAAATGGCATTATTTTATTCTTTTTCACAGTTGAGTAATATTCCTGTGTGTGTGTGTGTGTGTACACACCACATCTTTATCCAATCATCTGTCATTGGACATTTAAGTTGCTCCCATATCTTGGCTATTGTAACAAAAAATGTAACTTGAATGCATTCAGGACTTTAGCTCTAACTTCATATTTACAGGGAATATAAAAAGAGGAGTGCATGAAATATCACAAATAGGAAACTATGAGATTAATCAAAAATGTAGGAGAGCCTATAAGACAATTGTTTCCCCCCTCAAAAAATAAATGCCATGAATAAATTTTTTAAAGTTAGAAAGTACTCCAGAATAAAAGAGATTAAAGAGATATAACCACCAATTACAGTGTTGACTATAAATTGGATCCTGTTCTGGAAAAACAAAAAGCAATAAAAGCTATTCTCAGACTGGAGGAATTTAAATATAGACTGTGTTCTAGATTGTATTATGAAATTAATTTTCTTAAGTTTGAAAGCAGTATGGTAGTTTTGTAAGAGATTATACTTGGGAGATGCACTGAGAAGCATTTAAGAGTAAAATGTTAGGATGTCGATGACTTTCAAGTGAAGTGATACAGCAAAAAAATAAGAATAAAATAAAACACACACACGGAAGGATAAAGCAAATGTAGCAAAAGGTGCCCAGTTGTTGAAGCCAGGTGAATTTAATACAGGTATTCCTCAGAGAGGAGGGGAGGATACTGGATAATTAAGAGTTGGTGAAAGGACTGGAAGGTCAGCAAGAGGCTAAGTTCCCCTGAGCAAGGCCTCAATCACCTGACATACCTGGCCAGGTAAGAAGTCGCTGTTGCTGCTGCCTCCCTGACCAGCAGAGGACACCGCCTCTCTGCCGTCTGTCAACAGCCACTTCTGCTCCAGGTCTTGACCCTTGAAACCACTTGAGTAAATCCTCCATTGCCTCTGCTGCACCAAAACCTAGGTACCTATGCCACCCACCACACCTCGTGCGAAAACGGAACTGCCACGCACGGGTGTTTTCTCAGGTAGCTCAGGTGAATCCCCCACTGGTGCATCTGCTTGCTGGAGCCTAGTTCTCAGGCCTCTATCCTGGCTGCGAGGGAAGCTGGGAATTGGTACAGTGATGCTTCTCTTGCTGGGGTTAGCGAAAGATGATCCGCAGCCTTCGATCCGATAGGTGCTGGCTGCACAAAACAGTGACGTTTGTGAAGTAGCCAGGGGTCCAGGCTCTGTCCCAGGACTTGGTCCAATGATGACAGGACACTTCCTGGTGGAAGAGTAATTTTGACTTTTAAATCTTTGCCAGCTTCATACATAGCATTTCTTTAATGTTGAGGTCTGGGCATTTAATGTTGAGGTCTGGGTTGAGGCGTTTATTTATGGACCAACTCTGGGATTTATTTGTTTGGGCATATTGCCTTGTTTGATTATAAGATACTCCCTTAGTTGTTTTCTGTTTAAATGCCAAGAGGCCTTCAGGCTTGGATTGTCCATAAATTAAAATGTATTATGATTATTATTGTTCACGATGGTTCAAAACTACACTCTCTCATCAGAATGCATAATCAAGACATTGCATAGAGGAAATTTGTTTTAAAGCCTTGATGTCTTACCCACTGGAAAATCTAAGAGCATCTTGGTGAAGCTCTCCTGGCAGTTGGTGATAGATTCAAATGCAGTGGAATACAGACTTACCATGACCTAATATTAATATCCATTAACGCATTTTATATTGATCAATTCAGAAAGAGAATTCACGGTGCTCTTTCAGAGGCTGCTGGGACGTAGCTTCCACCCCCCTCATTTGTCATCATTATGGGGCAGAGCTGTGGTCCACAGCTTATCATTTGTTTATGGCAGTAAGTCCAGCAAAGGAGCCATAGATGGGGACAAGTAAAGCTATTGGCTTTCCCTCCTGTTCCTCGCCCCGGGGAAATGGGGGGTGGCAAAGCTATATATCTAGATGCTCATGCCCCACACCTAGGCAGCATCCCTGATAGCTTCCGCCCCCATGCTGCCCCCCAGCACCCAATCCATGATTCGTTCTTTTGATATTAACTCTCAAATATCACTTCTCTCATTTCCTTCAGTGTCAATCCTTTCCTGTGTTACCATAATTTCCCCTGTATTGACAGCATCTCCAAACCAGCCTCCCTACTCTGCTCTTCTCTGCAGCCTGAGGGATCTTTTTCAATGCAAATCAGGTCCTGCTGATTGCATCCTCGTACCCGCCCTACAATCTAAAAAATTTTTCAGTGGTTTCCAATTGCATTTATGAAACCATCCAGCATCCTTAAGTCTGGCCAATATGGCTTTGTAGGCTGTATCCCTTGCCCCATCATCAGCTTCTCAGTCTCATCTGGCAGTATCTCTCCCTTGTTCACTGGGCTCCAGCTACACCAGCCTTCGATTCAGTATCTCGTATGCTCCGAGCTTCTTCTCCCCTCCAAGTCTTTACATGTGGTGTCCCCTCTGCCTGGTATTTGTGCCTTCACCACCTGTACCCACTCTTGGGGAAATGCTCCCCGCAGAACTAGATCTGTTCTACATCCTCCTAGCCTCCTCTGTCTTTCCTTTTTCACATCATCACTATTTGACATTACACATGCGTTGGTGCAATTGTTTGGACTTATATTAACCCCACTAAACTGGCAACATCTTGAAGGCAAAGAGGATGCTTCAACCTCTTTGCAGCCTCAGCTCATGGTGCAAACCGTAGTCATGTGTGTATTTCTTGAATAAAAATATGTATATCTATTTGAACAAATGAATGAATGTCAGTGACCACAAAGAGGTATGACTCACAGAGAGGTCAGAGAGGGATGAAAAAGCCCAGGAGGCATTGAGATCGTGCCGTAAACATTGTCTACGAACCAGGATTTAGAAACAAGGTCGTGAACGCTGGCTGACGTCTTGTTTCCTCCCCAGCTGAGAAGCTGGGCTGGTAAGCTCAGATATAAAGAATTGTTGAGATGTGAAAGGTAAGCCTGAGGAGCAACAAAAACTGATTTGCAGAACGTGATGAGATCTCTATCCAGACTGAGATTTCCATGATTGAAATTCCCATAGCCGCCTCCCCTGAGTTGCGCTCAACTTTCCTAAATGAGATTTTATGGGAACTGATTGTGATTAGATAAATGGGCGACTCCACTAATGTATAATACAATTTTCAATTACAGTGTATGTACAATAACTTACATTTCTTGTTTGATGGTGTGATATTTATGTGACATATTCTGGATGAGACCCGGCTGCTGTTTACATAATGATCTTGCTTTTTCTCTTAGAGAAGATCTGGTTTTCAATTTTCTTTTTATGCTGGGAGGTATTGTCATTCCAAGATAAACAGAGTATATCATAGAATGTGCGGGTGAGAAACATCAATAAAGTAATACTCTAGATGGGTTTTAATAATTCTTATTTATGCCACTGGATTAGGTAATAGAATAGTTCACCTTTCATAAAATGTTGGAATAAAAATGTCCCCAAAATTACAGTAAATTTTTTGTGACCACTCCTGTGGCAAAGTGCCACCAAATAGCAGAAATGAATGTTTTATTAAATGTATTTGACCATTAATAACATAATATTCATCACCAGAACCCTGCTCTGAAGTTGGAACGATATCAAAGGAAAGTGCCTTTTTTCTGACCTTTAAGACTAAGTCTGCATGAAACAAAGGCTTTTTGGCATTTAATCCCAAATATTCCTTCCCTCCTAGCTAGAGATGGTTGATGGACAAGGGAGAGAATGACTTCCAATCACATGCCATTCAGACAGAAATCTCTTCTTCACATAGCAAAGGGGAGGGAAGGAGAGCAAGGAGGCACGTGGAATGAACCCAACCGAGGGCTCAAGAAACAGGCAACTATCAGGATACCGTGCTGGTGGCCTTGAACTCAGGGGACCACATCTGGGGGCAAAAGAAAGCCAAGGAGGCACGGCCACCCTCCACCATGCTTCAGCCAAACACCTCTCCTGTGCCCCTGGCATGGACTGGTGCTCCAGGTGAAGAGTTTATTCACAAGGAGAACTGGCTGTTTTTAGAACGTCACAAAAACACCTAATAGTGGAAAGAGCAGTGTTCTAGAAGTCAGCTCCCTGAGCTCCGTTTTCTCACTTACAAAAGGAAGAGTTTGCAATTAACGATCTCGAGCCTTTCTCTGTTCCACAATATGTGCTGTTTTATATTCCAGGCCAAACTCGAGTGTAGATGTGGCTGTTATCTGGTATAACAATCTAATTATGTCATGTTATCAAACAGCATGCTTGCCTCCCTTTTAACAGAACAAGGGAAGTGAAACATCCAGGCGTGGAACCAGCGATCGATCAACAGCGCTGGTCTCAGATGTAAGACACTCACTTGAACATGGGTCATTAGAAAGTGCCCGAATCACCCGCACGGATTCTAGAGTACGGGGTGAAATCCTGGAGTCTTCCCAAGTCCTTCTGTGCCTGGAAATGAGCCCAACACTAGATTAAGTTGCAAATAAATATATGTATATAATTTTACTGTCATTAAGAAACCTATAATTTTGGATAATGTTCTTTTTATCATAATTATTCTAGCAGTGAACAGTTTGTTGTTTCTCTTCCTTTTCTGCAAAAACTCACCAGCTAAATGAATTAGGGCGAAATCATAAAATCAAATACTATGAAACATGTCTAAGAAAAATGATCTTCTAGTAATTTGCCGGGGGGTGCTACTCAGGGTCTCTGCTGATTGGAAATAGTTGATTAGATTCAAGCCGGTAGAGAGATTCCAAAAAAAAAAAAAAAAAAATGCCCTACTCCTCCTGAGTGTGGTTTACATTCTTATGACCCCATACTATGCCAGTATCATGTTTTGTGAAAGCCAGAGAAGTAAGAATATGGCACGGAAAAGAGATCTCTCTTAAGGACTTGAATTCTATGCACAGCAAGAAACTGGTGGTTAGCAATTTCCCCCTGGAAAAACCTATAAAACATGAAAAAATGTTGATGCTGATGCTGGAACACATTGCCACACAGTGTAACGGTAGTGGCCGGCTAGCAGTTTGAAAGGGAAACTCGTTATGACTCTTTAACACAGAGCTGTGCAAAAGGAAGAATTTCTACAACATTCGCCTAAGACAAAGAGAAGGAATTATAGGTAGTGAGTAATATACGTGTCTGGGACTGCTGTCAGGTTCTGCATTTAAAAATATTTCTTGAATATAATATTTAAATCTAAAATACAGCGATTTGTGCTTAGTCCTGTTTTGTTTCCAGGGGAGTAGCCTGTCATGGACAGACAGTCTTCTCCAAATGAGAAGTGGTTGCTGGAGCATGAAGTCACAGTGCACAGGAGTGACATGAGTGCCCGGGCCAGGAGGGACAGGGCTGGAACCCAGCACAAGCTCAGCAACCTCCCCAAGTATCAAGGAGTTGCTGTGTGGGCTGGGCCCAAAGGTGGGCGCTTGGGCAAATTCAGGTGATCCCAGATAGAGACTGAGAAAACCGAGGGCTTTTTGGAAGATCGGAACCCAAGATGGGAATAGTTAAAGATGGAAGGTGGGGCTGCCTTGAAAGGCAGTACCATATAGTAAGGCATTATCAACAGCCTTCATACCACAAATATTTATTTACCAGATGTTTGGGGAAACATGTGACCTCTAGAAATGCAGACGCTAGAGCGACAGCTAATGTCATGACATATAAGAGTTTTAGGGGGAGGATGGATGTCATAGTGAATAATTCACGTTGTGGGGTGAGGTTAGGGGAGGGGGAACAGACAAAGAGGAGTGGTCGGGGATGGCTTTTTACAAGAAGAAACTCTAAAGCTAAGCCTTACAGAGCTCACCAGCTAGACAGAGAGAAAAGGGTATTTCACATAGGAGGACTAAGCAAAGTTTGGAAGCATGGAATTTGGCAGATTTGGGGAAGAGGAAATGGTTTGGTGTATCTGGATTACAGGGGCTGACTGGAGATCAGGTTTAGGAACTGGAGGAGTAGAGAGAAGGGTTGTGTAAGATATTTTGCCAAGAAATCTGAATGCAGTCCAGTAGGCAGTGAGGTTGAGTAAAGCTCACTTGTAGCTTTAAAAGTTCACACACGGAGAGTCAGGAGGTGGACTCATTGCAGGCTTTAAGGGGTCTGGAGAAGACTGAGATAAAACTTTTTTTTTCTTCAAATATAAATAGATTGTACCAAATACTGTTCTAAGTGTTTTTATACACGTCAACTCATTTAATCCTCATAACTCTCTGAAGTAGGTACTAATAGTCTCCTTATTTTATAGATGAGGGAACTGAGGCCCAGAGAGGTAAAGTAACCTGTCCTAGGTCACACAGCAGATAAGTAGAGAGGCAGGATAAAACCCCAAGCAGTCTGGTTCCAGTGTTTATGCTAAAACCATTCTGCCAAGTTCCCTATGTTGGACACTGGGCCCCGAAAGCAGCTCATGGTCAGTGCTCAGTAAAGGCTGGTGCATAGCGAACCTCCCGCTGCTCTCTCGTCTCTCAATAAGTGGGCTGCCTTTTTAGTATCATTCCATCATCCATCCCTCTTGATGCACCTGCTGGAGGTCGGGGAGGAGAGCCGGTAGCACCCACTTTTCATTTTTTCTCTTTAGTCTGTATTTACTTTCCATTTCCAGTGTGTGGAATAGTGCCAACCAGGCAGAGTGTGGGCCCTCAGTGAAGACATTTAAATATCTATACTTTTATTTTTATATGTAGTTTTTGGTCAATAAATTTTTTTTAATTTTGTGAGCTGTCTTTTGAAAGAAACCCTTCCAACTACGATAGAACACTTTTGACATGAGTCTGTAAAATTGATTGAGACAGTTTGCCAAAGCCGCCAGTCTTAATTAATGGCTCACTATAACCTCCAGTTTTATTAGGTCTATATTTCTAGTATATTGGTACATATATTAATGACTGGCCCGTGAATAAACTGACAGTTTTAAAATGATACGAGATAACTTGTTTTCTTACGGGGAACTCAACTTGTGCCTTGAACTTAGAGTAAAATGATGATTAGTTCAGTAAATTATAAGTCCCATGCTCATATAATCACCTTAGCAATAGAAAGACGAGATTTTATTTCTTGATGAAACTCTAGTTTGGACGGGACTCTGGTTAATCTCATGCTCTAGGAAATAGGACTGTTGGCTTCATAGTAACTTTCTGAGCAGAAAAACGTTCACTAGGGGTGTGCTGGTTGCCTGTACTAGTAATATCCAAGCCTCCACAGTACTTTCCACTATCCTAAATAATGTGTTAAAATATAAATATATATTTATGTGAAACAAAATTACATTAAGCCAAATTAAATTTGAACTCTAACTTTTCATAAAATGCATATAGAATATTTTATAGTGAGAGAGGATATTAATAAAATCAACAATGTAAATTTCAGAACAACAACAGAAAGTAATTAGCTGGTCTACTGTCTTAATTTAAAACAACGTGCCTCCTTCCCCCAAAAGGGGACACCACACGTGCCTAGTTCTTTATATGCCTATTGCCCAGGCAAAATCTGGTTAAGATACGTTAGTAGAAGCAAAAAGTGCTGAGTCACTGCTGAATTGAATTGCCATATTTTCCAGCCCTTTCTTCCCAAATACCCTGTCTTTTTTGAAAGGTAAACTTTGACGTTAATGTGACAACTCAAAATGACAGTGAAAATATTATACAGAGCTGAAATTTTTCATCTGAGATTCACCCAGACAGCGTGAACCAGGCCTACAGTAAGTTGGTTGAATTTGTGGGGATGACATTGCATTTGAGGGTTACTCCCAAAGGCATAGCTTAATTTAAGGCTGATTTTCCCGTAGTGATAAGGTAGCAGAGCTGGCGCTGGGTTCCCAGTTGGAGTGGCGCCACCCTGTGGCAACAGCATAAACACAGTTTCCAAGTCATTTAACCAGGCCAATTCAAAACCAGATACTTGACAATTTGTTTTGTTTCATTTGAGATTATGTGCATTGTTTTAAATTTTGTACATGAGGAGAGATTCAACTTCTATTTTGACATTACAATGATTTCAAGTTAGTATATTTCAAATTCACATAAGAGGTGCAAGTGTTGTTTTTATATAGCCATAGGCAGAGTGATTAAGAGAAGGTACTTTGGAGCTGGTTAGCCTGGATTCAAATCCCAGCTCTGCTGCTTAACCCTCTGAATAATTCTGGGTAAATTACTCAACTGTTACAAGCCTCAGTTTCATCATCTGTAAATGGGGACAGTACTGGTACCCATCATAATGGATTGTTATGAGGATGAAGTGAGTTACCTCAAGTAAAAGACGAAGAACAGTGCCTGGAACAGAGTAGTTCCAAGAAGTCTTTTGTTATTGCTTTTCTAGTCATTATTAAGCTCAAAGAGACTTTGATAAATCATCTGATTCATCTTTCTCAGCCCATTTGGGTACCAACCTGAACCACCTCACAGGAGATCAGCACCAGTGCTCAGACTAAGGAACAGACCACAGCTACATGTTGCATTTTAAAAGCCAGTGTCACACTTTGAGGTGATTGCTTTAAAAGAAATCAAAATAACTTCAGTGTCTTCGTGTCAGATTTAAGTGTTACATCACTCAAAATGCTCAGTTACAAATGACTGAGCTTCGTTTTAACTCCACCTACAAAATCCATTCTTCTAGACAGACGTCTCTCAAACTTTAATGTATATGCAAATCACCAAGGACTCCTGCTAAAATGCAGAGTCTGAGTCAGTAGGTCTAGGTAATTCCTGAGATTGTTGCATTTCTTACAGGCCAATAGTGTTGGCCTGCAGAGCACATTTTGAGTAGCAACGTTCTAAATCACTAAAATTCATGTCCATTTCCACTTTCCTACTTCCCCATCACTCAGCAAAACGTAGTAAGTTAATCACAAGTCAGAACAGAGCCATAGGAACCAAGATAACACCCTGTGCATCTTCACTGTCTCTAGACAACTCATCCTTCAACTTCACGATGGCAATGACTACAAAAGTAAAAGAATCATAAATGCCTAAGTGGAGCTGGGGAAGGTGTTGGAAGGACCAAGTTTTATCACAGTTGTTGATACCATGCCAGGATTTCCAAAGATGAGAAGTGGTGTCGTTCACACTAATATAGAAATGCCTTGTAGGTGACGAGCGGTGGGGGTTAGCGGGGAAGACGAAGCCCCCTGAAGTGTAAAACAGGGGTGCCTCCATCCTGGAGACCTCCCAGGATGTGAGGGTCACAGAGGCCGTCCATCAGAGTGCTTTCTGACCTACTGAAAAGAAAGTTAAAGGTTTTATTAGTCGTAAAGCAATGCCCCAAATGCTGTAAATTTTAAAATTCTTCGGAAAATTACCTAAGGCTATCTAAAATCAATCTGCTATAATCCAGGCAAACCAGATGCCCTTTTATTGTGAGAGATTAGAAAATTACAGATCAAGAAATGTGTTAACGTGGAAATGACCCTAGAAGTTGAGACCTTTTCGGGGAACCTATTGTGAGGTACTGACAGCCTCAACTCTCACAAGAAAAACAGTTTAATTAATTTTCAGACGCTAAAAACATACCCTTAACATCCACATGCTTTTTTTAACCATATATATATATATATGAGCTGCAACATTTTATAGTCAGTTAAATCATATTTTAGTCAGAAGAAATTTTAAGTATATACAGAAAATTTTAGAAAGGTGTGCAATCGAAGAGAAGAATTAACTCCAATGGTGATTTTTAATTTCTTTTTGTTTAACTGTACTTTGTCATGTTCTGTAATCAATGTATATTATCTTTGTACTATAAGCGGGGAGGCGACAGAACCAAGTTTTGCTTTAAAAAAAAAAAATCATGTCCCGAATGTGAATAAATTATTTTAAAAGTTTACCATTTGGCTTCATATGATATGACTACAGCTTAGGACACTCCTTCCTCCATTTATTGCTACTGGCTGAATTTCTGAAAGTATAATTTAGTTCCTTTACTAAAAAGCAAATACCAACACCCACAATAGCTCTTTGGAGGACTGAGAATTGTTCCTGCTAATAATTAATTCCATGCGTCCTTTGGGTTCTAAATTACTCTGAGGAAAATCTGAAATAGAGGGACAAAAACCCTTTTTATTCATGTCTCCCTTTTCGTGGTCCCGACTGTGTTTCCACTTCAAGCGCCCTTGGGCCATCAAAATGGAATTTCTTAACTTTTTGGGCTCTGGAAACATTTCCAAGGAGTGCCTGCAAGAAAACGGCTTCAAATTGGAATCCTTCCTCTCGGGGACAATCATGCAAACAGCCGGCAGAATTTATTTAACCTTCAGCCAACTGCTCAACCAGCTTGAAATTATTGATAGCCCATCAGCAATGATCAAGATGGAGAGGCTAAATGAAGAGGTGCCTTTTTCTTTTCTTTTTTTTTTTTTTACAAGAGAACCATTGAGCTGGTAACAGGACTTGAAATGCCGTGTCAGCTCAGCTCGTCTGGTCAGGGAGCTCAGCTGCTGGAGGAAAATAAAACTGTTCAGTTCCGGCCGCCCTCCAATCAGTCACAGGGGTAATGGTGTTTGGCTTCAGTCAGGTTGTATGTCCGCAAATATACATCTCTTAGACAGCCCCTAAGAGTGCCTTAAGATCATGCTTATTGTTTTATATAGATAGGGGTCGGATGCTGATAAATGATGGTCATAGGCCCCCGAAATAAATTTTACCACGTTCAGCAGGTAAAGTTAATCTCAATCCTGGAGAATGAAAGAGCCACTTTGATAGAATATTCATTCCATTGACAGTGATGGGACATTTTTCCTCTGTGAACGTCTGGTGTGGAGCATATGCGAGTAGATACCCTCTCCTCCCCACTCCCCCAGCCCCAGTGGTATGAAGTCCACCTGCAGAAAAAGAGACCTCGGGAACAATCTGAGAGATTGCCGAAGATGGAACTTGAAAAGACCGACTTTGGTTGAAGAAGCTCTCCAGGGAACGGAACATACCGTAGCTCTACCCTTCGTTGGTCCAAGTGACGCAGGAGTCAGATAAAGAATTAAAGAACCACTGGCTGTTGCATTCAATTATTTATGCCCTATCTTTAGTCCAAAAAAGGGCTTGAAGCAGCATTAAGCACTAAGTCATGGATGGAAAATACATGGCACAAAGGTTGCCATCCTCTCCGAAGTCTGTCAAATATCCATGATCAGCCACAGAACCCTTTTCCCGTGGAGCCCAAATGAAGCTCAGAATCTCAGCCCAGTGTTACACAGGTGTTCAAATTAAAACGAGTTTGCCACCATCCCCCTAGGTCCTGAAAATCCAGAAACCTGCCTTCAATCTTTCAAAGAAATAGAGTCCTCTGAAAATTTCCCAAAGGGCAGTGAGAGGGTGTTTCCAGTACTAGAACCTGTGAAAAACAGAGCCCGTTTGTGGATCCCTCAAAGACAACCCATCTGCGAGAGATTTTTCTTGGGAATGAGGCATGAAGCCCAGCAGAAACGGGGCACTGTGCTCTTCATTGGAGACATGAGGCTTTTTTTCCAAAGGATTGAATCTTATCTCCAGGCCAAGACTCAGCGAGACTCATGGATCTGAGTCATGTGCCTCCAAGAGCCCCTCAGAGCTCATCTTCATTAGAAACTCCTACGAAGTGTGAGAGGGGAGGAGGGAAGCGTGCTGGAAGGATGCTAGGGAAGGATGCTAACCGCGGAGTGGCGGCAGCGTGCTCAGCGTGTGGCTGACGTGCTTGAAGTGCCCAACCCTTCCCCACCCTTCAGCCCTCGTTAGATCTGCTGTAGGAGCTGCGACTTGCTGCATCTCCCTCGTCGACTGCTTCGTTTATCAGACTGGATTCCTCCAACATTATGACTCAGAGTTTGCTTGGGGGTGAAAAAAAATAAACTAATTTCTCATTTTCTTAATTTAGGGAGAGTAAGTCTTTGTTTTATTAACTTGTTCACCTTGTTGTTGCCTCCTTTCTTGAGGACAGGGTGTTGCTCACGTCTCTCAGTATCTCAGGGATGGCCGGCACCCAATCCAGGAAAACCGGTGAATACATCCGTCAGCGTCTCCCGTTCAGAGCCTGCTGTCTGGATTTTTATCATAGTGCACATTAAGTAGGCCAATTGCTGCATGTAGGGCAAAGTATGTATTTATACTAAGTTCATGTTCTCTTCAACTTAAAAAAAAAAGAGGAAGAGAAAGAAAACCCAAATGATTAGACTGTCACAGAATTTGAAAAATCAATTTAAAGCGTTTTGATTCACAATTATTCTGTAAGCACAAGTCTTTTTTATTAATAAAAATGTGCTCTATGGTGTTCCAACAAGACAAATGTACTCCAGCATATAAAGTTAAAGGAAAGGCTGTTCTGAATTAGTCTCAACTACAGACTTTTTTTTAAATGCCTTTAAAAATTTTTTTTAAATAATGAAAATTAATCCTTAATGAAGTCCTGCCAAATAGAGGTCCTAGAGGGCCTTCCTTTGATGAATAAATTAAGGATTTTTAATTCACTGATTTAATGGTTTCCTTGCCACTTCTTAAAAGAAGGAGTTGGCATCTAATGCAACATCACATCAACTGTAGCGCTCAGCACGTGGCTTGAACAAAGCTGACGCTCATGAACTAGCCACTAAGTAGACAAATGTGCTTGTAAGGGGTTTGAAAACAATTTGCTCCCTTGAGTAAACATTTCTTCCATATTTTTCATTTTATGATGTAATTGTGACTTTTTTTAGCCACTACAAAGTTCAGTTTCAGTCCAGTCCGTGAAAGAGAGATTATGAATTCCATATAAGTGGGATCCAAATTCACACCATTTTACTCAACTTTAAAATGTGGCACTATGAATTGAGAGCTTTTAAAATATACTTGCCTTTCACATAGTAATTTCACTTTTAGGAATAGTAAATAATAATGGATTATATAAAGATTCAAATAAAAGAATGTTCATTACTTGGAAGCAACCTAAATGGCCAAGTATACACTCAGTGGAATAATATTCAGCCTTTAAAAATGGTCTTGTGGATAATAGTGACTTGGAAAGATAATATATTACGAAGATTTTTTTTTTTTAAATCAGGCTAAAAAGGACCCAGCAGAGATTGGGAGATTAGCTACCTAGAGGCAGATTGAGCAATGGATCAAGAGAATCAGGTTCCTCACCATCAGAGAAGAGAGTTACAAATAGAAAAAGAGGGAAAGTTAGAATTCACCCTGCAGTATTGGACTGGAATTGAAGGCATTAGTGTGAATTTATGGGTTTCAGGATGCAAAATATAAAACCAAAATGTGAATATAAATATACACATACTACATACATGTATGTTTCATGACCCTGCCCACCCCGTGTATCTGGGAGCACCAGCACGCCGGTGGCTGTGAGCACGCCAGTTTGTACCTCGTGAAAGAGCTCTCCATTAGAAAGAACCTCCATTAAGCAGTGGCCAAAACAGCTCAGCTGAGGCAGCGTTAGACTGAAGAAGAAGGAACCTGCATTACAAAGAACCAGGAGAAACGGCTGATTCAGGGGTGGGAAAGGGAAAGGGCACACTATGCCTGGAACACCTCGTTCCAGAAAGTAAGGCAGTGCTCAGAGAGCAGTGTGGACATGTCAGTAGGACACGGAAGCTACCTTTCAGGGGCTCCCACTGGCTAAATACAGGATAATTTAATGGTCAGAATAATAAATGATAGTAATAGAAATAAATAATAGTAGAAAACAATAGAAATCCATGGATCCACACTGACATAAATGAATGAAGAAAAATCTCTTCTTTATAATAAAACATCAATTTAGAAATGTAGAAGAAATAATGGATTTAGAAATCACCATTTGGTAGCTATCATAGTAATAATAAACTTAGTTAAGAAATATCAATGCATGCTAAGCTAGTGGAAAAGAGTTGTTTGAAGAATGGGATAGATAGATAGACAGACAGACAGTCAGTCAGTCAGTCTCAGAGTATCTCCACACAAAATATTTACTAATTACAAAGGAAAAGCAAGTAGTTTTATAGGGAAAAACTTGGCATACACTACCTACCAGTGACAAAAGTTAACATCACCCATAGTGGACAAATCAAATAGTGTGTCATCTTACAAAATGCACTAAGAGAGCACATCCTTTTGTGATCTTCCTGCCCCTCAGATGCATCAGCTGAATCTAATGCTGAGGAAACATTAGACTAAATGTTTAGACTAAACAAACAGACTAAACCAGATAGAGGGACCGTTGACAGAAGGACTAACCTGTAATCTTCAAATATGTCAAGGTCATAAAAGTCAAGTTAAGACTGAGGAATTGTCCCACAGCGAAGGAAATTAAAAAGACTTGACAATTAAGAGTAGCCTCTACTTCTGGATTGGATCCCTTTGCTTAAAGAACATTTATTGGTGAGCTTAAGGAGTTCTTTGTATTGTACTTTCAAAATTTCTCAAAGTTTGAAATCATGTCAAAATTAAAAATCAGGATACAATACAGTATGTAAGCTATAATCCCATTTTGTAGAAGTTGTACATCATAATATACATGATACAAAGAGACGGATCAAAAAATATACATCAAAATACGGTAATCACTGAGCAATGGGGCTCTTTATACTTTGATTTTTTATCTGTTTTCATCTATATTTTGTAATTGTTTAAAAAATGAATATATATTATCTTTGCAATGCAAGAAATTATTTTTGCTTTTTAGTATTCATGCACTTTAGTAATTTCCAGTCTCAAACTGGTAAGATAATGTTGTAAAGCATAACTGCTTTATTTGTAATTCAGTTAGCATCCATCATATATAATTTTTCACTTCCAAGTCACTGAAGATTGTATTTTATTCCTAAAATGTGGAAAATAGTCATATTTTGGAAATGCTGTCCATCTTTTCTCTTTAGTATATTACCTGTTGCTCCTTGATCTTATTCCTGAAAAATAATCTGCTGTAATTGAATCGCTTCCTTTCTAATTTTTACAATAGAACATTTTAAACAGACTAACTCTTCTAAATACTACTTATCTGGATTGTAAGAAAAATACTAAAATAACTGTCTTTTGCTAGCGTGAATTTCAACATCTTTTTATTGCTTTTCTTAATTCATTCAGGATCATGTTATGACTGTAAACATCATTGTTAAGGAATAATTAGAAATACTGATAAGACTAAAAGAATTAGTACTATTGCCAGAGTACACATTATCTCTTGTCTAGCAAATCCTTGCTAAAAGAATTTGAGATTCTTGTTAATTTGTTTCATTGAAATGAAATGTGTTCAACATTCCTATCATTTGCAAAGGTCAAGTGCTTATAGTGTGGGTCTGGGATCTCAGAACAAGAACCTTGCAAACTTTATATGTGAGATTCTTCATCAGATTTTGATTAAATCTGGAGTTATGGTCCTTGTGCGCTTAACGTATAGAACACAGCACTGAAAATGTACAGTAAGTGCACTTTCTTGCCTGAAAACTTAAAAAAAAAAAATACCTGGATAGTTTAGCTGAAAAGAAAGTAAACAGTGGGCCTTTGCAACCTTTTAAACCCAGAGGAACACACATATCTCCAATTAACTGAAACAAAATTCCCAGCATGCTTTGAGTGAAGAAGATATTCTTCAATCATGTCATTGGTTTTTGGTTTTGGTTTTGGTTTTCTTTTGTAATTGAAGTATAGTCAGTTTACAATGTTGTTGTCAGTTTCTGGTATATGGCATCATGTTTCAGTCATACCTATACATACATACATTGCTTTTCATGTTCTTTTTCATGATAGGTTACTACAAGATATTGAATGTAGTTCCCTGTGCTTGTTGTTTATCTGGTTTTGTGAGGATTTTGTGTTTCCCATTGTAAGATATATTCTGCCAAAGTTCAGTAGGTATTCCGTGAAAACTGTTCTGTAAGTAGATGTAGTCTCTGATGTAATTGTGGGAGAGGGTGAGCACCGCGTCCTTCCACTCCACCATCTTGGCAGTCTCTGCATGTCATTGTATTCTGGCAGGTAATTTTAATACATAAATCAGAATAGTATATCATGTGGCCAGAAGTTTCTAACAGCAGAACTGAGTTTAACACCCCCTCTCTGCATAGGTCTACACAGCACACTCTACCTTACTTACTAGATCTATAAAACAGGATTAGTATTACCTTGTGCAGTGGGAGAACCAGCTGAGCTTCGCTTGTGGAAATTAAGTTATATAATATATGTAATCTCATAACCCAATAACATCTCTACTACACTATAGCTATTCCTCAAGGGAAAGTCTCAGTCAGAGAAGGATGCTAAGTGAATGAAATGGGTCTTACAAATACCGAGGGCAATAGCAAATTAAAATGGTTAATGTAAAGGTTATGTTTAAAATTAGGATTATTTTAGCTGCAAACGTAGAAAACTTACCTGAACGTGGCTTAAATAAATGAGCATTGACTATTTTACATGAAAGAGGTCTAAGAGCAGAGGCTGCAGGGAAGGTTAGGTCAGTACCTCAACAGTGACATCCATGACCAGGCTCTGCCATAATGCTTAGTTCTATTCCATGTGTTGTCTTCCATTCTCAGACTCATCCCCTCATTGTCACAAGGTGGCTGCTACTACTCCAGACATCACGGTAGTAACCATGTCTGGAGGCAGAAAGGGCAATGCTTCTCTTTTTTTCAGGGAGGAAAACTTTTCACAGAACTTCACCAGTAGACCTCCCCTTGGGTCTACTGGCCAAGACTTACTGGGTCACGTGCCAGTGCCCTGGCCACAAGGAAGGTGGGAAAGTACCTTTCTGACCTTTGGCCTCTGAAATGAGCATCAGCCCTGACAGCAAGAAAGAAATAGGGGAAGATGGAAGGGCTGCTGGGTAGGCAACCAATACTGTCTACTTTACCCTGTCCTTTCTGGTCAGAGTTTTGCTTTTTCTTTTCTTTAAAAAAAAAAAATTGGACTTTTTATATAGCTTCAAGTAAGTTTTAAGTAAACCCATTAGATGTATTCATATGCTTTTGAATATGGTGCATTTGTGAGACCTTGTTTCTATGTAACTTTGCAACTATGAGGAGGATGTTTGTAGTAGTCTCCTGTGTTTTCATTGGGCTGAACACCCTAACCCTAATGCTAACCCTCTGTGCTGATAAGATTCCGAACTTATACCTGGGGCTCTACACTTTCATGATAATAATTAACATTTGTATAAGACTTTATAATTGGAAACACTCCCTATTCATGATCATATTTTTCAAACCTTGCTCTCCACATGAAGGCTGTGTTCATTTATTTAAAATGAGCCAGGATGATGCAGAGGCTGTAGACCTGGTGCTCCAGTTCTGGACGAGGTGAAAGCCACAGATCGGGCAGTTAAGCTTCAGCCTCTGGAAACACTGTCAACAGCATCTGGGGGCGAGCCACTGGCCTAGTACCCAGGACACAGCTCCAGCCTCAAGGGAGGAAGAATAAGGCCAAGATGAGACTTTAGTCTGAAGGAAAACTTCTGTAATGGGAGGTTAGCAGATAAGGTTTAGAAATGGGGATCAGGGTAAAAATCCACAAGTAAGACCTGAGACTCAAGAGTATACAGAAAAACCCAACAAGTTCTCAATAAATCTTGATGAAGGAATGAATGAATGAGGTAGCAGACTTGTAGCAAAGGTGATTTAATACTAAGTCATTGCATGTTGATCTTGAAGACCTTAGCATTAGTCCTAGGATCTGGGAGCTGGCTGGATCTATAATTAAGGATCAAATGTACCGTATTGGAAGTGGAGGAAGGAGTGACGGTAATTGGTGCCTTTATTAAATCAAAGTTTTACTGAGAACAAAAGTTACCGGAGGAGCCCCTTAATTACGCAGATTCTCAGCCACCTCCCTTAGAAATTCTGATTAGGAGGTCTTGTGTAGGACACAAATTTTTAACAAGAATCCTAGGTGGTTCTGATGCTGTGGCCGGTGGAATCATCTTAGGTTCCAAATTGAACAGTAAGCCACTTAAGGATCAGCAGCATGCCTTATATTCCTTCTGTATCCCCCACAGAACCTAACCACATGATGTAAATGCTCAAAGTGCACGTCGATCAAAATCTCTCCCATTTTAAATTGGTCAGTTCACTGGAATTGACCACTAAGGATGATGATTGAGTCACCTGTTGAAGAATTTGAGATTATTCACCAGCTTAATGCTAACTGATTACTCCCATCTTTAAGGTGCTGGATGCTGTAGGGGACACAGAGGTGAGCATTTGAGGTAACCAGTCGGGTAACAGATTTGTACAAAAATGATGTACTAGGAAGAAGAATTTGATGAATGCTGTGATATGGGGAAAAGTGCTCAGAGAGTAAAGTGATTAGCGGAGGTCAGCTCTGCCTTGAAGAACAAGGCTTTCAATAGACCCAAAAAAGAATGGTCATTGCACACAAAGTCATTCACTGCCTTATTCTTTCACTCATTCGTTCAACAAATGTTTACTGAGCATCTTGTATATGCCAGACACTGTTCCAGAGGTTAGGGGGACAGCAGGGTTCAAAGCTAAGTCCCTGCTTATATTCTAGGGGAGAGAGGAGACAGTCAATAAACAATAAGTAATGATATATTATGCTGTCCTTGATAAACTCTGATGTTCCATCTCTTGTATGTGGGAGTCACATGAAAGCTGAATTAGGAGGGAGGACAGATGGGGGCATGAGGGCCAGTGAGGAGACCAGGGTAAGAACAGAGGAAGACATGATAAGAATCCAGGCTATCACATGGACAGTAAGGATGGAAAGAAATGGATTCAAGGGGCATTTTAGAGAGAAACTGTCACAAGGGCATCAAAGTGTCCGACTATAAATCACCACAAGTATAATGAGAAGAACAAATGTAAGAAAGTTAACCATTTTCAGAACCTTGACACCCACCTCCCTGGCTGTCCGTTTTTTTCATCCCTAGAGTAGGGCTCCCCAGACTCCCCTGTTGCCCACGTGGACCTGGAGATCATATGGAGAAATGACAGTAGACAAACAGTGAAATCATAAAAAAGACTGGAGAAGATCTTTCGTATTTATATGGAACAGTCTCTAAGATGTATCATTAAATGCAGAACCATGTGCCTAGCATACCACAATTTCTCTTTAAAAGGGTAGGGAAAGGATGTGTTCATTTCCGTAATATGCATAAATTAGCTCTAAAGAAATAGATAACGTTACAAACCTGTGAAACGAAATATCACAAGAAACTGGTAACGTTAGCTGCCTGTGGGAAAGGTAGCTGGGAGAATGGGGGACAAAGGTGACAGTGGAGAGCTTTTATAATATACCCTTTGGACTTTAAAATTTTTTTCACTTGTGAATATATTGTCAATTTAAAAAATAAATAATATAGTTTAATCTTAAGACATTAAAAGTAAAGAAGAATATTGTAAAATACCTAGCTTGTGGCTGGCCATTAGATATCAGCCGTAGATAAATTATCTATCACTGCTGTGAGTACTGATGTCAGGCAGCTTGCTTTTCTCTCCAAATATTAACCTTGCTCCCTCTGGTGGTGATGCCAGATTTGTATTCTCCTGCACTAAGCAGGAGAATACAAATCGAAACATTGAATTCATGAGAAAATGAGAAGTAGACTGGATACATAACTTTATCTTCCATAAAATAAGCCGGTGCCTTTTCAAGGTAGCTTTCAACTTGGGAAGACTGGCTCCTCCATGCTTCCCCAAGACACACAAGGAGTTAAGAATAGATGTGATCACAGTGACCAGAGTATGTAGCTCGGTTTACACAGACTTGTGGATGCATCTTATAAAACTTCAGGACAGTACATCTTAAAATAGATAACCTAGAAATAAAGGTACAAATATTGTCCTTTGATCAAGGCAACTCAACCACAAGCATGATTTGTAATGAAGATGAATAATTCTGAAAACTTCCACAATTGATGATGTCCAAGGAGGCTGTTCCATTCTGTACTGGCTGATGTTTGTCTTGCTGAAGGAGTGATGTTGCTCGTCAGAGTTTTCCTACTGTGAGCTCCAGTGAAACCTCTGGAACATTAAATCCCATTAGCACCAGCCCCCTGGATGGAGAACTGATTTAATTGGGAGTCAACACACATTTTATATCTCTTTGGGAGAAAAATCTCAGGACTTGGGTGCGATGAACAGAAAAGGCTCCGTATGGCACTGTGAGGAATAATTATACTATAAATTTCATCCTTGTTTGCAAAATGAGAAATATCTTTTTTTTAAAAAAATGCAGTCTACTCCCCATCCCCCAGCTTTATCTGTCTAGGTAAATATAATTAGGTAATGGATGATGATTTGTTGGCATTTTATTTCTTGTGTTTGCAAGGGCATTAACAGTGATCATAAAGCTCACAACAAATATGGTCGCTTTCTGATTTTCAGAGGCGAGAACGTGACTTTTGAGAATCAGATGGGCCAGAAGCGGGCATTCTTGCAAATTAACTCTTCCTGTATTCTGAACAGGATCAGGGAGACTTTTGTCTTAGCTGATTTGCATGCGCTAATTGCTAATTCTGAGTAAATGTGGAGTGATCACCTACACAATTACATTCATAAATTAATATTTTTACTCCACAGTTATTTACACACAGGAAGAAACAGTACAAATAATTTTAAGGCTGTGTCTACACTTACATAATGAAGTGGTTAATTAAAGTAATGAGCTAGTTAATGACAAGCCCAGAGATTTTTCATGAAATATCCATATAAGGGAGGAAGAAATGTCTTTGGCTGAATAATTCTCTTAATTGCCTCAACATTTGATTTCACTTTCCACGCGCAGATACATGCCCTAAATGATACTTTGGTTATGAATCTAAATTATCTTTTGATTTCTCATGAGTGGTAAGGATGCCAAGGCTAACTGCCAAGGTGACAGGATTAAACTAAACCAGAGGTGTCACGCAGAAGGGAGATAGCCCCAACCTGAAAGATCAGACTGGACGCAGGCTGATTTCAGGCAAGTAGGTGGCACTGAATACACAGAAACAGAGGCTGAGCTGGGACTAGAGTAGATCAGCCATCGACTGTCAATACCTTGGGGCTCCTTTATCAGGGTGATCCACCCCAATTTTAGAGGAACCCATCCTTTTGCAATCTCTTAATCCTTTAGTCCAAAAGACCTCTGACCTCCATGTGGGAGACCAAATTTCCTCTAACTGTGGTTGCTTCACATGTGGAATCGAGGGGGCTGCCACAGACCCGAATCATCTGGGTTTGGACAACCACCTCATTCCTTAGGGAAAAGATCTAGCCTTTTCCCTATTTCAGCGAAGAGCACACCATCCACCAAGCTGCCCAGCAGACTTCTAGCGGTCACCCTCGTTTCTTTGCTTTCCCTGGTGTCGGTCTGAGCTACCATCATCTCTGATCATTGCAACAGCCTCTTCATGGTCTCCCTGCCTCCACTCTGGCTCCCCTCAGCCACACCACTGATCCCCAAAGCCTATTCTCAGTGCAGCAACCAGTATAGTTCTTTAAAATGTGCATCATACTATATCAGTCCTCTGCTCAAAACCTTGTGATAGCTAGGGCTGAAGCCATGGACATTCTCTGGATCTGAAAGCCAATAGAAGAGATAGGAGTTCAGCTTTGGTGAGATAACAGGGAGAAAAGCAGGTGGGGAACTAAAGCCCCTCTCACTGCTTGAAGCCATCACTAGGGGTGGAGCTGGCAAGTTCAAGGGTGCTTTGGCCCAGGAATATGATTTATGAGAAAATCAGCATCTATAGAGGTGAGGGAACACAGACACAGCCCCTTGACTTGGACCTGACGCAGTATTAATAATGTTAATAATATCCCCTAGGATGGGAGATGGGAGCAGTTGCCACTACACTGAGTTCTAGCCTGAGGTCTCTAGAGGAGACCATGTGAAGGCAACTGTAACATCACTAGACAGCAGGAGGTCAGCACAGAGAGAGAGAGAAACTCCCCCCTCGCCTGAATCTGAAAATCTAAATTCTAAAACATAGGAAGAAAACTAATTCTAAGAAAGGGAACAAAACAAAACTATGGTCAAAAAACAAATTTACTTGAGATAAAAGGAAAAAAAAATTTTTTAATGTAACAAATGGAGTTTGTTTCCACAAAGAAACAAAATTTCATTTGAAATTTTTAAAAATTATAGAATAGGTTAAAAAACAAAATGTGTAGCTAATAAAGCAAACTAATTAGAAAGGGTTCAAGTGAAATATTATACTGATTTGACTTTTTGAAAAATCAGTAGAAAGAACAAACTCTGGGTAAAAGTGTTGAAGAGAGAATTACTGAACTGGAAGACAAAACTGGGGGATTCTGTCAGCCTGAAGCACTATAAAAATATAAGCAGTTAATGTACATGGAGTGTAAGTTGTTTTGGACATAATTCCATTATGTTTCAGGAAAAAAGATTGAAAAGAATATAGGAGAAGCAGCATTTGAAAAAAATAGAATTGTGTAAAATTTAAGAAAGGCAAAAGTCCTGAAATTGAAAATGTACTCTAGAAACCAACAGGAAAATAAATTAAATACACACTTAGCCTTGTCCTAGTGAATTGGAAAATGTCACTGTTAAAGAGAAACTTTAAATGTTATCAAGGAGGGGAAAGCATTACTTACAGAAGGAGTACCATTAAACTAATAGCCAACTTCAGTCTTCAGACACCAGAAGGCAATGGGAAGTAGCTGCAAATGTGAGAATTCCACACAAGTCTGACCTGTAATTTAAGAGTAAGAATAAAATAAAGACATTTTCTGGCAACTAAAAGTGTTTACCAGTTACTAACTCTCAAATAAAAATAATCCCTAAAGAATCTTGTCAAATAACAATATAATCAATGTCAAATAATAAATAATCTTGTCAAAGAGAAAAGTGAACTCAGAGGAAATAAGTAAGACATAATAAACAGTGAGCATTGAAATTAGGTTGGTTTTAAATGTTACTTAATTTAAATAACTATTTAGTGCATATAGTAGATAGAATTATAAGATGGCCCAAGATTCTTCCTCCCTAATATATACACCTTGCCTCGTTCCTATCCTTGAGTGTGAATGGGGCATCACAACCATGATTAGGTTATGTTTTGTAGAATAGTTAACTCTAAAGAAAATGGATTAATCTGGGTGAACCAGACCTAATCCAATGAGCCCTTAAATGGAATTGGTCACTCCTTAGAAATATTTGAAGCATGAGAAGGATTTGATGGAAGATTATTGTCTTTGAAGATAAAGAGGGTCACCTATCAGGGGATGAGAATGGCTGAGAGGAACTGAAAGCATTTCTCCTAGTTGTTAGCCTGTGAGAAATGGGAACCTGGGTCCTACAGCCACAAGGAATTGAATTCTCCGCATAAGCCTGGAACAGGGCCCCAGTTCCAGATTGGTATGTAGCCCAGCCAATACCTTGATTTTACCTTTGAGATCTTAAGCAGAGAACTCTATCACACTGTGCCCAGATCTCTGACCTACAGAACCCTGAACATGTCAAAGAGCATTATTGTTTTAAACCACCAAATCTGTGGTCATTTGTTTTGCAGCAACAGAAAATTGTTTTCAGTAGCTTAGTTCGATGGCTGTAATGAGGACTGATTGTAGCAGCACAAGTCTAGAGGACACAAAACCAGTTAGAAATTGCTGTCGTAATCTAGAATGAGGTGATACCAGAAAGAAAAACCCAGTTCCAGCCTGTGAAGGAAGAATCGTTTAGACTTGGGGTCCACAAAAACACACAGGGATAATAGTTACCTGCTATCGCAGTGATTAATTTGGAATCAATCATGAACTTTCTTTTGATATCATTCATGCTATTAGCAGATAGAGTAAGGGTTCCCCAGAGAAAGAGAACCAGGCATGTGCCATTTTTGGCCGAAGCCAGTTTGTGATCTAAGCCTGGCCACGGTGCTTGTTCAGCAATGAATGATCTCAAGGGAATAAAAGAATGCAGGGACAGGCAGCTGTTACCAGGAAGAGAAGTAACAGGAGCAAAGAGAGTATATCAGTTGCAAAGACTCCCAGTTCTGTTTCAATGGTAGAGATTAGCCTGAAGCTTCAACCATCAGCTCAGCTGGAACCTAAGGAATGATAATGTTGACCTTTTCTCACACTTGTGATGTCAGTCAACTAAAGCTTGGACTCTGTCAGCCACCCAAGCCCCTTCATGAATATGCGTGTACCCTTAGCTTAAAAGTTCCCCGGTTTTGCTATTCAGGGAGACACTGCTTTAGGAAAGATCCCTAGTGTTTTGTTTTGTTTTGTTTTTAGTTGCTACAAGTAATAAATCCTTCTTTGACTTGAGTATTTCTTTTGGCTCAACACCTACCAAGAGGCAAACCCAATTTTCAGGTAACAGTGCTACCATATTGGACTACTATTCCATTTGATTTTTATGTGTTTGTATTAGCTTCTCAAGTAGAGGAAAAGTTCCTTGTGGACTGAATTCCCCCACGGAATCATATGTCATAGGTATGAAATGATTTAATAAAATTGCAGCATGCTTTACCACCTGTTAGACTGGCTCAAATCAGAACAAGCTGACAATATCAAGTGCTGACAAGGATGCAGAGCAACAGTAACTGGCATGCATTCATTGCAGGGGGAATGAAAAATGGTATAAGCTGTTACGGAACCCAAGTTGGCGTGCCCAACACACAGTGAGCCCAAATATACAGAAATTATCAGAGTTGAAGCAGAGAGACGTTTATTGCAGGGGCCAAGCAAAGAGGACAGGCGGCTTGAGCTCAAAAAACACAAACTCCATGATAGTTTTCAGGGAAGAATTTTTAAAGACAAATTTGGGATGAGGGCTGCAGGATGCACGACTTTCTTCTGATTGGTTGGGGGTGACGTAACAGGGTGGTGTTCCAGGAATCTCGGTCATCAGCCTTCTGGTTTCAACCAGTCTGGGGTTTGTGTGCTTCTGGTCATTATGTAGTCACCATCTTAGTTCCTTCAGAACAACTCAGATATACTGTCAGATTGTTATCTGTATCTCTTCAGGAGGAGTTAGGAGTCCTGTGACTCTATTGTCCTAATCTTAACTGCTTGAACCTGCCCTTTGGAACGCTTTGAGGAAGGCTTAGAAAACTAAAGCCTTTTTCTTTTTCTGCAAACAAGAAGTGGGGGACGAAGGGGGGCTTTTGTACCCAGGAGGGCTCAGCAGGGTCCTGCTTGATTTCATAGCTACTTTGGAAAACAGTTTGGCAGTTTCTTGTAAAGTTAAACATACACTTACCATAAATTCCACTGAAGGGAAAATAAAGACATATATACACACAAAACCCTGACTTAAATGTTTATAGTCGCTTTATTCAAAATTACCACAAAAAAAGAAAGAAAGAAAGAAAGAAAGAGCCCAAATATTCATCAACTGATGGATAAATGATGGCACAGCCATGCAGTGGAACACCACCCAGCGAGAACCCCCTGCTGATACATGCAGTAGCAGGGACAAGTCTCAAAAAGCATTATACTAAGCAAAAGAAGCCCAACCCAGAAGACTGCATGCTGATTGACTCTGTTTATGGGACTTTCTCACAACGGCAGAACTATAGGACAGAGAATGTGTCAGTGGTTACCAGGGCCTAGGGTGGGGGTGGGTAAAAGTGATCGTCTCAGGGTCATTGTGGGCACAACGGGGACCAGTTGTTCAGTGACATGGTGACGCACGCAGGTTGGTAAAAGAATTTACCAGAGATAAAGTATGGGACTAGAAAGGAGTTTATTGGGGGTGCACAGTCATAGCAGTGGGCCACGCAGACAAGAGGTGCCTGTGTGGGCCCCGAGGGCCGGTTGTTGGGGTGTTTTATAAGGTGGGGTCACAAGATGCCTGATGGGCTTGTGCACAAGTCTCTGATTGGCTGCAGGTGAGGTAAGAGGTTTAGGGTCCGTGAAGGGCGGTGGGGTTTGACTCTGATAAGGTGGGCTGGAACAAGCCTGCCTGTGCCATTGTGAGATAAGGCATTACCCAGGGCTATTAGTTTGTTAGGGCAAACTTGCCCCATAAAGAATTTCAGACATCTGAGAGCCCAGGAATGGGGGTCATTGGACTTTGAAGGACGTCAGTTGACCCAACAAAGAGAATAGACATATTCTGTACTTCGTGGTGGTGGTTACAAGTCTGTATATGTGTCAGATTCATAGGACTGTGTATCTAAATGGGGTGGATTTTAATATAAGTAAATTATAGCCTGATAAGCCTGACTTAAAAAGAAAGAAAATTAAAATTTTACTGCGATAAGCACTCTGCAGGACCTTCACTCTCTGTCTGGTGAAACAGGCCCCCATTCAGAGCTTTTCAAGGCTGGATGTAAAGCATAGCATGTGTGAAGTTAAATCCATATTTTATGGCAAGACAAGAAAAATGTAAACATAAAAAATTTGTCCCTGCCCTTCGGCCTCGTCTCTCCCCACTACTGTGCATTGTTTACGTGCGTTATACATCGACCAAACCTCCCCCAGCGGCAGGAATGCCTGCTCAGCCACCAACTGTACCACTCCCCTGGCATCAGTAAGACAACTCCTTAAAAGATAACATTGCTTCTTGATCCTGTAAGGGGTCCCATGATCCACCATGATGGTGCTCAGATCTGGATTGTGTAGGATGTCAGTAATACGTCATTTCATGTACAGCCCTCTGTCTCAAAAACCTTACATAACTGTGCCTGGAGCTCCAATGGGCAGAACAGTTCTCAGAGCTTTCTGAGAGGCTCTTCCCAGGTTGTAATCCTCGAATGCAGCTCAAATAAAATGTTTCATTTATTTCTTAGGTCAACTGATTAATTTTTTTGTGGACGTATGTATTATCCTCTTCCCAGCTCCCCACCCTGCCCCAACTTCAGCACAAAATATATATGAATTAAAATAAGTAAAATAATTTATTTTTACACAGAGAAATCTGACAAAAACAATAGTGGTTGTACTGAGGGGGAATGAAGAAAAGAAAGTATTTCAACAGGTCATGTTCAAGGTGATGATAAGGTCTGAAAGTAAGGAGAGGCTGCCAAGCCCGGACAGCATGTTTAATCTAATGTGTACCGGGGCTCCTGCTCTGGTTTTAGCACCAACTGTTAGCATTCCGCCATCCTCCACTCTCTTTGGCACCGCGTAGCAGCTGCTGCTTAAATCCTGTATGATAGTAAGCACTCCAAAAACAGAACTCTCTGCAGTTTTAACCCCAACTTGCCCCGTCTGAGGTCTCTGCCTCTAGGCTCTCACAGGTGTCTATGGTGGCCTAAGTCCTAGGAAGGCCTTTGCAGCATTTCTGTTCTCATACTTCTACTGGCATAAAATGCAGGCATAGCTGGTAATTTCCTATTTTCATGTGACCTGACTTGAATGTAATTTCTGTATAAACAGAAGGAGTGAACTATTACAAGATCCACCTCTAGCCTTAGGGAAGAAGAGGAGGATTTACCCTATTCTTTTCTTGCAACTTCATACACAAGCACACAAAACAGGTACCCGAATGGCACAGTTTAGGAAAGTGTATCAAATGAGAAATTGGTATCATGGTGGGACAGGAAGGAAGGCAGGCTAGCAATACTACTA
Source organism: Camelus ferus (assembly GCF_009834535.1). Classification (NCBI taxonomy): domain Eukaryota; kingdom Metazoa; phylum Chordata; class Mammalia; order Artiodactyla; family Camelidae; genus Camelus; species Camelus ferus. The sequence continues at coordinate 8,375,996 of NC_045701.1, forward strand.
GGATTAGTGAGAGCATGAATGCTGAGAGGACATTAGAATTGAAAGGAAGAAAAGTTCTGTGTTAGCATGATAGCGTCTTATGTTTTCAGAAAGATGTAGGCATTTCTGTTTTATTACATTGGTTATCTTTCTTGAGTTTTATCTTTAAGATAGGGGTCTAAATTTTTTTAAGTGACTAAACAGTTTTTATTCTCTTTGAGAACAGAGGAATTTGAGTTTTAAATGAACAGTATTTCCAATATGTTAAAAGTTAACTACATCCTATGTTCAATATTTTCTTAAATAACAATTGTATGTAACAGGCCATTCTGAAGTATAATAAATGATGTCTTCTAAATTCTAATAATAGCTGGCATTACTTATGACCCTTTCTGTAGCAATAGCCAATAAAAAAGATCATATTTTCAGAATATACATATCATTTTGAAGACCCTAACATTCAGAAGTGAGTCAATTTATTTAATTTATAGGAATATGAAAACCATTCTAGGAATAACATTTTATGATTCTTCTCTCATCAATATCTGATACTCTAAATTTTCTTTTTAAGCATCTCCATTTTCCATTGTCATGTCTGAATTACTTTTATTATTGTATTTTACCTATTTCAATGTCTACTTCTTTTCTTTTATAAATGAATTCACGTGTTGAAGTCAAACCCTTAAGATTTAAAACACACTTTAATTATCATATATCATGTCATTAAGAAAAATCAGATATAGCTCTCTCTAGTAAGAATTATGTTTACATTTATCTCATCATTAAATCTGACATTAAAAATAATCTTTTAAGAGCCATAGAAATGGAAATAACATACAAAAAATTGACTGTATTCTTATTTTATTATTTAAAAATTTTTAACTATTTAAATGATGTTACAACTGTATTTCCAACATTCCCTCTGCTTATTTTACTTAAGAAAACAATGTTACCCATTAAAAAATGTACATGTTGGGGGAGGGTATGGCTCAGTGATAGAGTGTGTGCTTCGCATGCAGGAGGTCCTGGGTTCAATCCCTGGTACCTCCATTAAAAAAAAATTTTAAATTACCTGTAATAGAACCTATACATAAATAAATATGCATAAAATGAATACACATACATATATGCTTATCAGCAGACAAAACTGTAAAATGACTCTGTAAAACTTCTAGTATTAAAAATGCTTCAAATATAGTGATCAGAAAATTATCAGAGCTTTCTTTAGAGAACAGTGTAATTAATTACAGATAAACCCTGACTGGTCGATTAAGTCCACAAAAATTTTCTTCTGGTTTTCATTCATCATTTATGTTTTCCCATTAACCATTTTATAACAAATCAGAAAAATAAATCCAGTTTGTTAAGATCCCAGTATTATGCCTATTTACAGTGTCTTATTTAGCCCCCAGACAAAAGACTCACACAGTTGCCTTCTATTTGAATGGATATGGAGAGAAATAAAAGAGAAAGAGAAATAAAGCTTTGTATAAACTTACTACACATCAATCAATCAATCAAACCAGTGGAATCTTAAAGAATAAATAAATGAAAGAAGGAAACAGTGGGAGCATTTGATCAAGATGGCTTTGGGAAGAGCAGAGGCCATAAATTAAAAAAATAAAACCTTAAAAAAAAAGAAATATGGCTTTGTTTCATAAATATCATCTAAAAAGTTAGTTTATGGTCCATGATTAAATATTTGACACTCATAAAGAAATTGCATGATATGCTTTTGAATTACTGTATATTGTTAATTGCATTAAACCTTTAAGTTTTCATTCCCGTAATTTTATTTATTTTTTGAGCATCTGAAACCCTTTGCTGGAAAAGCATTGCTATTTACTATCCATAATTATTTTCAATTCTCACCCATTCATTCAATTACTTTTTCCCTTCGAGTAGTTTATCTTAATTTATCATCTTCACTCTTCTCATAATACATTTCATACTGTCTGTTATAAATTTTGTATTTCTGTAGACTAAATAAAATTATTCTTGCCCTAGTAACCTAAATATGTTACAAGATTAGATATTACTAAATGTGTTTCAGAATTTGTAGGATGTGATATCAGAGACAGAAATTGATACCAAGGTTTAAGATTTTCAGTGGAAAGTTTTATGACACTATATTCTGGTACCAATTTATGGCATAGAAACTTAGAGCAAAATAACCCAATGCATATGCAGATCAACAGATAACCAAGCCTGACATATACACATTATTTCTTGTGAACGTGTCTCATCTCCTTTATTAGATGATTAGCCTTTCAAGGACAGAGGCAAAATAATTCCCCAGCATCTAGCATATGCCTAGAAAATATTAAGAAATAAATGTTTGAATTGTTTTGTAAGCCCAGTGAATCTTGCTGTGTATATTTATTTATCCCGAAACAAAATGTAACACCATTTAAGATGTACAGCTACTGAGTTCTTTGCACATCCTATGAGCTCTACACGAGTCTAACAGATCAATTACCTGCATTTTCTACTGTGACTTCCTGAGTGTGCATTTCTTCCCTCTGTCAGTCGTGAGGGTGAGGTGCTTTTGTTGCCCTTTACTTAGATTGTCTGTCCATCTTAACAATATTTTACAAAGCAGAACATTTCTTTTAAACAATTTTTGTTCCCGACTTACCCTTTTTGCTTTTGAGGTTGTTTGACATTTCATGCTGGTAGGTAGAAAAAAGTAAAATTATTTTTAATGTGCAAACGAAATAATGGCCAACAAAAAAAAACTGTTCTCTGCATTGGATAATAGAGTTTTAATGTATTTCTGCTGTCGGGTTGGTGTATTTGTGTGATAATTTTATGTGACAGTGTAATTAAGTTGTAAAACAATTCCCACTTCCTATGTATTTTATCTATTTATCATCATTTATTTCTTTACCTTCTTTTTCTGCAATAAATATTATTGTAAGGAGAGTTAAATAAGTTAAACCAATGCAATTACTTTTACAGATTGAAATTAACTTCATATATCAATTTGTACACATTTATACAAAGTACCTACAACTTGCCCAGGATAAATAAATGTGTTCATTGCAGTATATTTATGATGTCACTGTGGTTTCCATGTTTGCCTTCCTTTTGAGTAATGATCTATATGTTTAAACTTGACATTTTAACAGTATTTTCAAACAATTTCATTCATTATCAAATAACCATTTATTACACTATGGCAATTTCATACCATTTACTGAACCCTTTAGACACTCCTAAACAATGATTTATCAACCGCTATAGAGATTTTAATGCTTATCACAGCAAATATAGACAGTAACATTAAACAGTGACTTGACAAGAGATAAGTAAATTATCTTTTTTTTTTAAATCTTGATGAGTCATGTTTAGCAATCACCACTATGCATTTTATAGTTCCACAAGAAATTAAAAGAAGTGTTTTGGATTATTATGATCATCATCTCTTAAGATGGTTAATTATAAAACCTATACAGACATCAGCCATATAACCTCAAATGTTAATTTTAAAGGAAAGAATGAAGAAAGAGTTATTTCAATGTTTTGGTTGCCGAACTACTTGGTAGCTTTTTGTGTCTGGGCTTCTCAATAGAAGGGACAAAATTCCTGCTCAGAAAATCATCTCTGGGTGACAAGCCTGGAATGAACCAGATGGATCATGATGTGTGAAACCAATGGCTCCTTACAAGAATCCTATCTGCTTGCTGCACACAAGACAGCCGCATCGTCCTCGTGAGGTCTGATGCCACCGTCCTCGCTGGAGCATCCCACAGAAGTTACATAGCTGTAAACTTTCTTAGGGGAGAAAATTTAATTTCTCTACCTGAAGGAGCCAAATCAATGGCAGAATGTTATCTTCCTAGGATCACACAGTTGATCGAGTGAGGACTATAGTCCTCTGAGAATACCGGGAGAAAGTTTAGTTTAAAAACAATTAACAAGGACAGAAAGGGAGGCGAGAGAAACAAGACAAGCTTCCTTTCAAGTAGGATCATTTACATAAAACATTAAACCTGATAAAGGTTTCTGTCAGTGTGTGGGAGGGTCTGTATTTCTTTAGTTATCCACATCCAGAATGAATTAATTTGACACTAATTGCAGCAGGATTAAATTTATTCAATCTCCATAGACTACTCCTTGACTATTAAAATTAAATGAAGATAAAAATGAATTATTCTTTCCTAGATCAAAAATTAAACACCGAACCAATTTATGAGGATGTGGGGGAAGATGGGCAGGGAAGACCACAGCCTGTGAGGGTGTTTTTTTTCCCCCTAAAAATAGATTGAAATGAGGAGCTTATTTTTGGATAGATTTATTAATTTAACAAAAAGATTCCTTATTTAGGAGACCTCTGGGATACCTTTAGAAAATAGACCCTAGGTATAAGAATCTGAAAATAGATACATTTTTATTAATACTTTAAAAATAGGTTGCTATGCCAAGAAATTGGTTTGCTGGAGAATGGCTTTTTTAGTAGTTAAAAAAAATGAATTAAGATCAAAAAGAAGAACAAATTTCAAGTGATTTCATTTCAGCTTGTGTCCTCTGTACATCCAAGTCAAATAAAGAACTGCAGCAAAACTATTACAAGAAGAGATGGTCTCATAAACTAAACTTTGAAGGAGCTCCTCATTTTCAAAATGGTCCTTAAACAAAAATTATAAATTCAAGGCAATTCCTGAGACTCCCTGAAACTCTCATCTTTTTCTTCATTTATTGTTGCCCGTTTCCTAGTCTTAGAGAATGCATGTTGCAGGGGGTGGGGGGGCAGTTCATGCGCGCGCATGCCCACACAGGTATCTACACATTCAGTGGTCAAGTTGGAATTTTAAAGGAAATCTGCTGATTCTGAATTCAAGTCTCTATCTCCTGTGTTGTGCAAACCTGCAAACTGTAAATACCAATATCCCTCGTAAATATTCAGATTTTTTTAAGTATCTTTCCTATCACCTGGCATGGATTTTATGTATGTATTTGGAGTATCTTCTTCTTTAATGCCACTTTTTAAAAGATAGATGATAACCTGTAAGATGTGTAATTTTCAGATATTTGTACTTAAACATCCACTTAACATTTTAGTGAATTCTTAAAATTTAATGAAGTAACAAGCCCTGATTCTGGCAAAATGCTAAATTAGGTAAAATGAGTCTTTGGTACCTTATAAATACTGACAAGGAAACTGAAGTTGTAGGGGGCAGAGGTCACTTGCCCAAGGTCACAGAGTGTAGCAAAATAAGGACTAGACCGCCTCTGGTGATCCCAGCCCTGTCCCAACCTTCCATGTTAGCGTCAGGTTTATGTGTTAAGCCATTCTATGAAAAATAACTGCATTCTAACTTGAATCAGTGTCATAAGCTAATTAAGGAAAGACTAATAATACAAGCTCAGGCATGAGTCATCTTATTCGTTCAAATTCACCACCACACTCTCTCGTATCCCAAACTACACACAAGGAGTATTAGATATGATATTTGTAAATAGTGCCTGGGTAAGTTCATTATAGATGGAATAGTGTCTCACATTTATATATACATAAAGTTCTTTATGTTAACAGGTAATCTGCTGAAGAGTTAGTACTCTAGAATTTCAGAGATTAAGGATCTTTTAAAGATGATAATTCCTGCTAACTTTCTGCCATTTGATCTCTCCCCATTCTATAAATACCTGAAATTAGACAGTGTTCTTTTTTTCAGTAAGTACAGTTTGATGCCTTAGCAATTATATTAAAAGAAAAGTGTTTATCTTTAAGTATTACAAGGGAACCATGCAAAAGAAAAATAATGTTACAATATTAATATTTTCTCCTCAAGTGTACTGAAAATGATTAAAAAGAATTGAATTAGTACATTTTACTTATTTACAGAGTTCCAGTGTTTCAAAATACAAGTAATCACCCAGATTCTTTCAGTTGAAGTAGGTACTTTTAGGAGCTTAAGCATTTTGGTAAATACATTTGTAGAACATTTAGCCCATTGCAGTAGTGAATTAAATGCTACAACATGTTAGTTTTTATATTTGTATTAAATAAAAATGCATTTGCCTTACATAGAGCCATGTTAGCACTTTGTTTTGTTAAACAGAACGAAATTCCCAGTTGACCGAACAATTATTTGTATGTTTTGAAATGTACTTACTTTTTTGAAACAAGTAGAATTATACTTTGACTCTAAAGATGCAGAATAACTTATCAATGCTTTAGTGAATGACAGTGCTGTACCCAGCTTTGTGTTACTCGGGGTGCAGCTACTGTAACTGGCTGCAGGACAGTTCACTTTAGTTAATCACTTCTCACTGATATTTACCCAGCCCAGAAAGAATTTAAAAAGCATTATAACTGTGTTACCGAGCTCAGGTCTGTGTTACCGAGCTCAGGTTCTGCTCCAAAATCAGAACTCAAGAGGGAAGTGTTGGTAGAAATGGAAAATGTCACTTTTACTCAGAAAGCTAGCCATCTGGGGACAAGGAGGACTCGTGTCCCCAGAAACCAACTCTGAACTGTCTTCTTGGCCATGAAAGTTTTTTAAAAGAAAAGGAAATTAATCTCAGTTAATCACGCGGATAGGAAATCAAACTCATAGTCATTTCCCACTACATACAGGCTTGTCTGCTCCTTGTGATCTTTCTTTAGATGAGATCTCATTCACACAGTTTGTTTGCAAGATTACTAAAGGGGAAGCTAGGGAAGAGATCTGGTCATCTTTTAATTCTTATATTTTTACTTTTTTGATCTAGGAAAGAACCAACAGGTTAGGCAAGGTATTGTGTGATCAAAATATCTGAAATTTGTACTTGGAGGAGAGATGAGTACAGCGTGAGGGGTACCTGGTTTAAGGTTAGTTACAGTGTAGCTTTGCTGAAGTGACAAGACAAAAGGGACCTTCTGCAGAGAGCTCTTTTATGCAAAGAGCTCTTTCCTGCCAACAGCTGCTAAAATCATCATTCCCAACATCATCAACCCAACAGATTTTTTTTCTTAAATTGGAGGCTACTTCTTATTTATGTATTTCTAAATGTAGATGGTCATACTGCTACTAACATTCTAACATTTCACATCTTAAAAGAGAAGGAAGAGCGAAATCTCCTTCCCTCTTCAAAATTAATCTTAAGTAATAAACAAAGCATGGTAGTACTATGGCTCATACTTTTGCAAAAGCATTAAGTGGGGTGATTTTTTTTTTTTTTTAGCAATCTCTTCATGGTGGATGGATCTCTCTCCATCATCTTCTTTCACAACCATGATTTCCAATCTATTTGTTGCTATGATTCTGCGCCATTTTGTGCTTTTATATTATAAAATGTACACCATCAGATAGTTTAAAACTCATATTCGTCATTTCCTTTTGTTTGTTTGGTTTTTTGTTTGTTTTGAGGGTTTTGTTTTGTTTTTTTAATTGAAGTACAGTCAGTTACAATGTGTCAATCTCTGGTGTACAGCACAATGTCCCAGCCACGCATATACATACATATATTCATTTTCATATTTTTTTCATTAAAGGCCATCACAAAACACTGAATATAGTTCCCTGTGCTATACAGAAGAAATTTGTTTTTTATCTTTTTTTATATACAGTGGTTAACCTTTGCAAATCTCAAACTCCCAAATTTATCCCTTCCCACCCCCTTTCCCCCAGTAACCATAAAATTGTTTACTGTGTCTGCAAGTCTGGTTCTGTTTTGTAGGTGAGTTCATTAGTGTCCTCTTTTTTCTTTCTTTTTTTTTTTTTTTTCTAGATTCCACACATGAGTGATATCATATGGTATTTTTCTTTCTCTTTCTGGCTTATTTCACTTAGAATGACGATCTCTAGGTCCATCCATGTTGCTACAAATGGCATTATTTTATTCTTTTTTTACTGCTGAGTAGCATTCCATTGTATAAATGTACACAACTTCCTTATCCAGTCATCTGTCTGTGGACATTGAGGTTGATTCCATGCCTTGGCTGCTGTAAATAGTGCTGCTGTGATCATTGGGGTGCATGTATCTTTTTGAATTAGAGTTCCCTCTGGATATATGCCCAGGAGTGGGATTGCTTGATCATATGGTAAGTCTATGTTTTAGTTTTTTAAGGAGTCTCCATACTGTTTTCCATAATGGCTGCACGTATTTATCATTTCTTGTATGACACTGCAGTAACGTCTTCATAGAAGACTTGAATATTGGCTCCAAGCCTGGTTCACAGTATTAGTTTAAGCAGTCTAAGGGAGTGCTAGTCTTTCCTGAGTTCTGCTGGATGCAATGCATACCCCTTACTGTCCCCAACAAACGCAACCAGGTTTAGATCTGAACTCTTATCCTCACATGATTTAACCCATAACCTAGCTATTTTCTGGAATGAGCTGAATCCTTAAAACCCCATGTACTAAAATTCTCCAGTAAATAAGCCTAGTTTTCCTCTTAAATGGCCATCATCTAACTCTGCATGTGGAAATATTTCTTAGAAATGTGTGCTGTTGCTTCCCCGTACGTACCCTGTGGAATCTGGAAGCAACAGTGAGATATAATATATGTATGCTGTCCAATTTGAATTTTCTGAAATCAGGAAGCACAAATTCTCTCTGGAACAATTTCTTTCACTGGTTCACTGTAGAAAAGAAACTTGTCACCCTGCCAAAGACAAAACTGCTCCTGGGTTTGGTTTTGAATTTTATAAAGTGAGTAAGTGAAAAATATATACACATTTATTTCAGGCCCAAGTTATGAATAATTAAATGAATATATAATTGTATCTGGTTTTACCCTCAAGCTCAACCAGCAAAGACATCTTCAGCCCATGTAAAAAGGCTACTTGGTTGTTTTTTTTTTTTCAAAAATTCTGAGTACACTGCCAAACATCACTGAATTTATATGCTCATAAGCAAGAATAACAATCCGTCTATAAAATTATACAGTGGAGAGTGCAGCAGCCTTCAAGAGTTTCGTTTAATGTACATTATGCCATCTGAAATTTGAATTTACACAGGCTTTTTCTTAGTGTTGTAGCAAATGTCTTCTTCATCACCTCTCATCTTACCTCGGTTCGAGGTTCTGCTGGGTATGGGGAGCAGGCAGAGCACCTCTTCAGTCAGTTTTGACTCGGTGCTGTAGTTTTGATGTGTGAAGTATAACAAAGTAACATGAATAATGACTTTTTAACTTGAAGTATAGTAGATGTACAATGTTGTGTTCGTTTAACAGGAATAATCTTAACATGCATACGAAAGCATGTATTCAAGTAAGTGGCGTCCCTCTTAAAGTTTTCCTCTTAGGACTCATCCTAATGGGCCTGTCATTGCACAGGACATATTTTGATCTCTTCCTTTGGAGCATAATTATAAAGTAATAATTGATTGCTTTTCCATATTGCTCATTATATTGGCTCAAATAAATTCTTAGTATTTAAAAAAAAAACTCCCTTTTTGCAGGGTAGGGTATAGCTCAGTGCTAGAGCACATGCTTAGTATGCATCAGGTCCTGGGTTCAATCCCCAGTACCTCTGGTAAATAAATAAATCAACCTAATTACCTCCCCCCACCCCAAGAAAAGGCCTGAAAAAAATTTTTTGATTCCTGTTTTAATCTGGCATTTAACTACTTCTTTTTGTTACCGGCCATTCACACCCACTCCTCCTCCCACTGCTTGAGCTCCAGCCATGATGAGCAGCATGAGGTTCCTAGAAACCTCCGAGTATTTGCATATGCCATTTCCTCTGCTCGGAAGATCCTCCTTCTGTTACTAAGCTCGATATCACCTCCTTCAGAAAGTCTTCCTTTCCTGACCCCACCTCCCACTCCTCACCCCCAATCTGTGTAGCTCCCTTCTATTTAGCTGTACCTTGGAAGTGCCAAGATCACCTCAGTCCACCAAACTGTTCACTGTCTTTGTTTGCGCCACTTCCTGGCTAATCTGTGAGCTCCTTGAAGACAAACCTTGTGTCTTTTTCATGTGTACCCTCAGGTCCGAACCCTTAGGACTCACAATATTGTTCAGTAAAGGTTTGTCCAATGATGGTTGGTGAATGGCTAAAAGATGTGTTGTAAGATTTGTGAACAGATACTTCAACACGTGGGTAACCTAAGATGTTAACTCTGAAGGTAACATTTCCTTAATTGAGTCCTAGTCAAGTTCAAGAATTACTGGATTATTCAGTAAATAACATTAGGTGAAATATTTTGTCAGTTTAGTAAAATCAGTTTCCTTACTCCATATCATAAGCATATATATTAAATTCCAGTTGGATTTAATGTTCCTATTTTTTCAAAGAATGAACTGTAGACAACTATGACTGTTTATATAATTTTAGTGTGAGGAGAGCCTATTTAAACATAACACCAAAACCAAAATCCACAAAGGAAAAGGTTGATGTGGCTCTGAACTAATGTATCACTCTCCAAATGAAACTTTCTGCTTAGGGTCTGGAAGCCCCACTTTTTTTCCTTCTGTTGACTTAAAAAAAACAGACAATGTAAAAAATTGTAAGTAGAGTTTATTCAGTGTCTTACTGAGGACTGTAGCCTGGGAGACAGCCTTTCAGGTAGCCCTGAGAAAATGTTTCAAAGAGGTAAAGGGGGAGGTCAGTATATATGTGATTTTGGCAGAGGAAGTACATGCAGCCAAACACACATCTTGGTACAAGGTTCACGCCAGTCACTAGGAACACATCTTAGTTAATGCTGTCAGTGCTTTTCTAAATACGGGAAGATGCAAGAATCCAGGTTCGTAAAAAATTTCTCCTGAAAAATAACTATCTGAAGGCCTGTTCTGCCAGTTCCCTCAGAGCACAGAGTGCCTCACTGCTGATCTTTCAGGGTATGTTAGAAGTCAGTACAGTGGCTCATGATTCAATCCTTGTAGAGTTACATGGCTAGCAATATTCTTTACTTGGCACCTCTGAATTATTCTCCAGTTTTAAGAGTCTAAATATCTGCCTGTTCCAGGAGCCACATAGAAAAAAATGAGTGATTGTACCAATACACTGAAGCTTGTCTGACAAGTTTGGAAACAGGGAAAATAGTGTCTTTATCATGCTTTATTCAGGTTAACAGCTGGACTCATTGCTTTGAGGTGTTTCACCTAAACTTTAAAGGAAAAAATATTGAGAGTATTATTTGGAAAAGTAACTACTACACTATTTGAAAACAAGTTAGTTCTAGGTTTCTGACGTTTTGGATACTCTGTGAAGTGTGGTTTTTAACTATTAAAAACTGAGCAGCCTTAATGTTTAATAAGGAATTGTTAGTGCATAAATTATCCATAATAAAAAAAGTTGGTGTTGAAATATACTTAATGACCTGAAAAGGAGTTCGGGATGTATTTTTTAAATGAAAAGAAAAAATTAGATCATAAACAATTATTAGGTACATTATTTTATTTTTATAAAATGTGTGCTATTTTTATAGTTATATGTGTACAATAATCTGAAAGGACATACGTAAATGTGCTAATAGTGACTATCCTTTTTGCCTTATCTGTAGTTCATTCAACAAAAAGAATGGATAATTCATGCGATGGGGATAAAAAGACAAATAGTAGAATGGCTTACTCAAAACCAAATCAAATACTGACCAAGCTTACTAAACAATAAAGTTACTGAAATGAAAAAGGAACTAAAGATTGCAAAAAAAATCACATAATTGTATTATGATTTCAAATGATTTTCTGCCACCCTGTGGAGAATACTACTTATTGCAGGATGTGGAACCATGAAAAATCAGTAACTGAAGATAAAATTGTTTACAGGACCATGGTCCAAGGAGTTGTTTAGCTAAAGCTCTGTTTATCAGTTGATCAGCTTTGTTTGTTCTCTCTGCCAGCTACTTAACAAAATTAGTAGAATAGGAGGAAAATAATAATTTCCAACCTAAATATCATTACAAGATGTCAAGCACTGTTTTAATATATATGTGACTTTTCTCACAAAAACCTTATGAAGTATTATTTTTCCCCCATCTTATAGATGAGACACCGAGAGTCTAACCCCTGCCAAGAGTGAGTAAATAGTGCCAACGAATTGTAAACCCAGGAGATGCATTTTGGGTTAATGATTTAAAATTTTGAGCTTTTCCGTTCCCCTTAAGCCCCACCATTCCATAATGCATTACACAGATAGCTGACTGCTGGGCCTTTGCAGGGATTTAGTGGGTGAGATTTGAGAGGTATCATTGTATTTTCCAAACTGATCTTAGTTCACGTGTTGCTACTCAAAATGTGGCCCACTGACCTGGGCCCTTCAGAGAACTGTTACTGGTCCACAGTGAGACAGGTAGTATAGAAATTGAGAGTTAGTGTTTAGGAAACTCTATGGCAATTTTGCAGGTAATTTTATGGCTATTGACTCTAAAGATAAAATGTTGCTAATATTTTTATTTTGTCTTCCCAAAGCATGGTCCATAACTAATTAGAAATTTTAAAAAACAAATTGATCCTTCCCAACATATAGTTTTGTAAGCAGATAGGGTAGGGGGTCCCCAGATGAAGAGAACTGGATACAGCTTTTTGACAAAAGAGAAGCCATTTGGGGCCTAAGTCATTTTGTGATCCAAGCCTGGCCACGATGCTTGCCCCTAAACCTTGAAACAGTGTCAGTGATAAGGAACTTAAGGGAACAAAATAACAATCGACTGTTATCATGCAAGAAAGGAAGTAATAGCAAAGATAATAAACCAGTTGTAAAGACTCCTAGTTCTGTTTCAGTGGTAGAGATTAAACTGAAGTGCTCAACCATCAAAGATCACCGGGAGCCTAAGGGATGACAATGTTGACCCTTTCGACTTCAATCAACTAAAGCTTGGACTCTGTCCACCTTTGCCCCAATTCTATGCAGAATTCTCTGCTGACGCCCCTTCTTGAATCGGCATGTACCCTTAGCTTAAAAACTTCCCAAGTTTTACTGTTAAGAGAGACACCGCTTTGGGAAAGATCCTCAGTGTTCTCCTTACTTGCTACAAGAAAATCCTTCCTTCTCCTGATCTTTGGCTTGGTTGTCTTTCGGTCTGACATCCAAGAGGTGAACCTAGTTTTCAGGTAACAGTTTAAGTAAAGCAATGTTTTAGAGCTATTGCCACCTCTACTTTTACCCAAATCTAAGGTCTAGCTCCCCAAAGAGACATAGGATATTGTCATCCCCCCCTCCATTTGCATCCATATCTTAATTACCAAGAAAGGCAACACAAAGAATATGAAATAGTTCTTTGAGATTCCAGGGCAGCGGTCCAGCGCAGAGAGGAAATGCCAGTAGCCTCCCAACCAGGAAGGCGCCACCCCACCCCGCACCCGCTGAGCAGCCCCAGGGCGCGGGCAGGGGCGCCTGCGCATGCGTTAGTTCCCCCCCCCCACCCCCCACAGGACGGAGGGTGCGGGCGGAGGAGGGCTACTAGGTGACGCCACGCCTCCGCTTCCGCTGGCTGCCGGGTCTGGAGGAGGTCGGGATGTTGCCACTTCCGCCGGGTCCGTTCTCTGCATCCGGGTCAGCTGCCGTCGCTGCCGCTGCCGCTGCTGCTGCCGCTGTGGCCGGGGGACTAGCCCGGGTCTCACAGCTGTCGGAGGGGAGCGGGCTCCGCTCGGCACTACCTTCTGCGACCTGGCCGTCAGCCCAACGTCGCCGGGCTGGAGGGGCGAAGAAGACGAGGAGGCCAAGGCTTCCTCCGGGGTAAGTGCGACTGGGGAAGGCTGAGCACGGCGAGTGTGAGCTGGGAACAGGCCTGGGGGGGCGGACGTCTGAGGGGCCCTTACCCGGGACCGTCCGAGGAAGGAAGCCCAGGGCGTTGTCCGTTGTGGCGAGCGCCATAGGAACTGCCTCGAGGCGCTTCCTGGATCCCCGCCCAGCTGAGGCCCCCGCCCTTGCCTGGGCTTCTGCTCGCTTTTGCCATCCTTGCTTCCCCTACCTTCGTCCCACCCCTTTTCCGTTTGTGACGGTTTTGCGCCGCAGGGAACCTGCCTTTTCAGCCCCCTTCACACTCCCCCGTCTGGATACGGTGACTGTGTCAAGTTGATCCCTTTTTTGTCACCAGCGTCGGTCCTTGTGCAGAACAAAGAAACTTGGACGTCTAATGTGCTCCGCACCCTTGGGGAACAGACACGGAAGCGGCGTTTGTAATCAGGCTTTAATGGACTTTCCAATGCCCAAAGCCGAATTCTGCGTGGATTCAGACACTACCTTGTACTTAAATACCTGGCAAAAGTGATTTGGGTTTCCTGGGGTGTATCTAGTGTCACTGGAGGTATACTAGATCAACTCAGAAATTTATATGAGTCTATTATGTTGCTTTGAACTTCCCCTCGTCTTCCTGTTCTGGGAGTTCTTTGAGGGCACGGCGTTTGCCATGTTCATCCAGGTAGTCATAGTGTTTTCCATATCGTTAGTAGAATGAAGTGTGTGGTTGCATTTTGGTGTTGCTCTTTTCGTCCTCTTTTTCATTAGGACCTTTATTTCTCCTAATGCTTAATTTTCAAATTAACCGCATTTTATCTCTAAAATTATATAAGAATTTCTGCAATTTGTAAATGGATGTTTCCTCAGAATTGTAACTGAAGTTATCGTATCTAGTTACCCTACAACATATTATCTTGATCTTGCACAGCTTTTCCTTAGTTCCGATCATTTAACGTTTTCTCTAAACTGTATTCTTTTCACAGTCTCCTCTATTGCAGCCTAATATTGTTGGGTTTAGACAGGAAGTATGATAGGTCCACTGCTGCAAACCTGGAGGTTGAACTAGATGAGCATAAGTCAGTGCTATTGTAGTCTTACAGGACTTTAGAAACTATGTGTAAATCTGGCATTACGGGCTTATTCTTTATAAAGTTGCCAGTGAACTGGAGACAGTGTGCTGTATTAGAAACAGTCTTGGTCTAATCTGGGAACCAAGATACAGTGTCATTTGTCTCTATTGTATAAGATAAAATGGGGATAAAAACACCGATGTTTCATATGACACAAAATTTTTGGTTGGAACGTATGAGATGATGAATGTGCAAGTGGTTAGTAAATGTGAGAAGCACTCTTTGGAAAGGTGGTTTTGTTCATTTCATCTGGAGTCATGCTGCTAGAAAGAGCACCAGTGGAGAAAGACACCTAAGAAAGGAAGTGTATGTAAATATTTTGGAATATCCGATAAACTGGTCTTGGCTGACATTGGATCAAAAGATGTCTTGAAGCTTATATTCTCTAAAGCAGAGTGCTAGTATAATATGATGATAGTGATACTCCGAATTTACAACTTTTTATTAAATCTAATTGTAACTCTACAATGAAGTGTTAGAGATCAGTTATTAGACAATCTTAAAGATCTCAGAGCATCTCCAGTATGTTCTGCATACTTATAATATGATAAATGTACCTTTTGTAGGTGGCATAATTATCCTGTGCTTTATTATCTTCACAATTTTGAGAAATGTCAAACCATTGTAATTCTTCTTGAACTTTGTGTTAACATCTCTGATAGAGTATCACATTTAATTGAGGTATATAATTGACATGATCTTTTGTTTCAGGTGTACAACATTGAGGTATAATTGACATTGAACTTATTAATTTAAGGTGTACAGCATGAAGATTCGATATTTGTTTATACTGCAAAGTGATCGCCACAATAAGTCTAGTTAATATCCATCACCATTCTTAGTTACACTTTTTTTCTTGTGATGAGAACTTTAAAGATTTACTCTCTTAGCAACTTTGTAATATCTAATACAGTAGTATTAGCTATAGTCACTGTGCTGTGCTGTACATTCCCAGGGCTTTTTTTTAGCTGGAACCCTGTTCCATTTGATCCCCTTCACACATTTAACCTACCTCCCACCCCTCACCGCTGGCAACCAGCAGTCTGTTCTCTATGAGCTTGACTTTTTGGGGGGTTTGGTGTTTCTGTTAACTTGTGAGTCAGCAGTATTCTGATTTCCTTCAAAGTGGTTCTGCTTATATTGCTCCTTTCTTGTTTGTTTCCTGTTCCTACAGCTGCTGATGACAATGTGCTTCCAAGAGTAGTCCTCTCTCAATAAACTTTTTATCTGCCTAGTGTACTTTTTCCTCTAGAATTTGAAATGGTTAAGAGTGAATCTGTCTCTCCTCCTAGGTTCTGTTTAACTAGCTTAAATAATTATTCCCAAACTAGGTATCCATAACCGTGTGCTGTGATGTATTAACATTACAAGATTCAATGATGTTAAAGTAAGAACTGAATGAATCAGCTGAGCGGGCTGAAGGACTCTGGCTTGCTGTGTATATTTTCACGTGATAGACTCGTTCAAGTGGTAAAGCAGCTAAAAAACATGGTTTGTCCTCTCGAATTTCTCGAGATATGTATTTTCTCCTCCAAACAAGGAATGATTTTACCAACAGAAATTGACACTATGTGTAGATAGGTTGGGGCATATGTTTCCACGACTCTTTTTGAGGGGTAAAACTTAACAGGAAGCCTATTTATATAGGGAAATTAGAAAAATAAGCTTAAGAGATTGAGCAAAACACAGACACTTCAAAAAATTTCTAATGTAACTTTGTCATTGTTGTTCTGGAACATAATGGGTTTTTGTACAACTTTGTGTGTCTTTTGAATGTTGTAATGACATAGTAGATAAGACAACCATATAATATCACCACAAGTTATATATACATGGTTTTAAAAGTTAAATAACTTAGAAAGATTTACTATGAAAAGCCTGATTTTCCCCATCCCACTTTCTTCCACTTTGTTATTAAAACTTCTAGTGATAATCTAGTAATACTTTTTCTCTCTGAAGAGTTGTGTGTTTTACTGCTTTTTTAGAAAATAACTTTAGCCATTTGTTGACTTACTCTAATGGAAGTGAACTAAATACTTGTTTATACCTCTTGGCCCCCAGAGTTGTCACAGTGTTTGTTGCGCTGTTAACCAGTTGATCTTAATGACTTTTTAAGTAATATACTTATACCTCTATTTTTTATTTCATCAACCATACCAAACTCTAGATCCTTCATTGTGTAAAATTAGGATACTGACACCTCCATCCTTCCTTGGAAAAACTAAAACTAAAATTTATGGACCAAGGTAAAACATGTAGTTGCATTAATAGAAATATTAAGTTCAGCATCCGAAAACTCACGTTAAACTGTATGAGAAAAGCTTGGTATAGATATGAAGCAAATCAAAATGTAGCATAATTCATTTACTGGACAGTTAATGAATAACCTTTAAGTGGCTCGGGAATTATGGCATTGGAACTGTGGAGAAGGAAATATAAAAGACCGCACAACACTTGGCTCTCCTGAATCGTGAACATGTAAATGCTATTTACTATTATTTAGTTTCTAGAATTAACCTCTCCAGAGGACAGAAAATTTAATTATAGGTCTAGAGTAGAGAATGTATTTATTTAATTTTAGTATTTGTGTTCCCTTCCCCAGTTGCTTTTACATAATTTATAGTTCCTAATAAATGTTAAATCACATACTTGAACACATATGCATATATGCAACTGGAAAGTATTTAATTGCACGATACCCTAATTACCAAACAGTGATTACTAGAATATATATACCCTGTTTTCTAATTGGAAAAAAAAAAAGTGGTAGTTGCAACCCAATAAATGTATTTCCTGACCCAGGGTGGAGGTGTGAGCTAAGGTATAAGATTTTTGTGTCTTTTCGGCAGATAAAATGGAAAATAAGCTGTTAAAATTTTTTCCTCTTTTTTACAGGACATTGGCTCTCTGGATTATCAGGAGTCTATAGTTGACATTGAGTCCAGGCTGAGGATGGAAGGTGTAGAACTTAAGGAAGAATGGCAAGATGAAGATTTTCCAATGTGAGCAATGCTTCCAAATGAAAACAAATTTAAAACAAAATTTCACAATTTCTTTATTGAGATGTCACTTATTAACTGAATATTGGGTTTCTTAAGGAAACTCAGTATTGAAAGGTGTGCATTTAATACTAGTAAACAAAAGTTCTTTTGTCTAATAGTTAGACTCATTCTCTTGTATCCCACTTTCTAACCAAATATGTATGTGATCTTCTATAATCTTTTCATTTTTGTTTTGGACGCTCAAGTTTCAAGTGTTTTACTGTTATAAACAGTGCTTTAATGTGGTATTTGTTAGAGTCAGGTTTCTGGGGAAAGGGAATCTTGAGTTGTCTGTAAGAACTGTTAAATTGCGTGCTTTATCTTAAGGAAAAAACGTAGTAAATAAGGAAGTTTTCTAGATTATCTGGCCAGCTACTGTGACACGTTTGCATTTGTGTTTACAACTCTGTTGGCACCAGTTGGGTGAAGAGAGAAAAAGCAAAGGCAGAGCTTATATTTAAATGATGCTTCCATGACATGATGGTCAGAAGACCATCCAGTGCTCAAGAAGTTTGCTTGGCAGTTGGAATACTTAGCAGTTGGAATAGGGAGAGTACTCAGTTGTGTAGCACATCATTATAATAGTAGTGTAGAAGTGCTGAGCTCAAAAATTATAGTCATATATTCCCATTGTGAGTGGCAGCTGAGCTTCGTCATCATACATAGGATCACACATCACGTTAAATTCATGCATTTGAAATATGTGTGTTTTGTAGGTGGCTAATGATTTTTATATTTGTTTTGTTGTATTTAAGAGCAGTTACAAAAGGAATTTATATCTTTTATGTGTTACTTATATAAATATGTAAGTTAATTTGGGCAGTCTGAATTTTCTTTAACAGTGGTTTGTAAATTACTAAAGCTTAAGAAACATTGCTCTATTCAGTTTTCCACGTAATTGTTTCTATAAGCTCTTTTAACAGATCTTTGAACTTCAAAAAAATTTATTTTTAATTTCTGGGTGAAAAATTATATCTGTGTCTTCTAGACCTTTACCGGAAGATGATAGTATTGAAGCAGATATATTAGCTGTAACTGGACCAGAGAGTCAGCCTGGTAAGAACCTGACACTTAGTTTCAGTGATATTATAGACTTTAAGTGTGCTATTTTTTTTAACACATTTCTTTAAGATAAAAAGATATACTTAGTTTTTGATCCATCATAAGGTGCCAAAGGATAAGTTAAATGTTTAGGAAAGCATTTTTGCAATGCTTTGGAAATTTAACTTTTCAAAAACATACCCTTGAGTTTCGGAAATTTCAACAAACGGGCGACAGGAGATCATTTTTAGTAGTGAGAGGGGACTGTAAGGTCTGCCTCTGTTATTTAAAAAGGCAGATCCTTGCTGGGATGTGTCATCTTGCTGTGATATAGAAGCAGGAGTGATCAGAATCCAAAGTTGATAAATTAGTGCTTTGGGATTGTGTTTCATTAATGTTACCTTCTCAAGATATCTTTTCTCTTACTCAATTTGTACATCTATGCATTTCTTCTAAATGTATCTTTCACTTTGTTTACCCATTCCAGGCTCAGTAGAAGTTAATGGCAATAAAGTAAGAAAAAAACTAATGGCTCCAGACATTAGCCTGACTCTGGATCCTAGTGATGGCTCTGTGTTGTCAGATGACTTGGATGAAAGCGGGGAGATTGACTTAGATGGCTTAGATACACCATCCGAGGACAGTAATGAATTTGAGTGGGAAGGTAAATGTCTCACTGTTTTTACCTGACCTTTATTAATGAATGTTTGTGCTCATATATCTACATGTTTCTGCAGTGGCATTTTCATATTAGGATAATTAGAAAACCTTAAAATATGATCATAAAGCCAACTAGAATCAATGATTAAGGGATTCTGTTGAAATATGTTATTCTTTTTAAAGTTCATATATTTGATACTAAGATATGAAATTCTGCTAGCACTGAATATCCTCATGGTCAAAACTCTTCATAGTAGTGGCTTTACTTTAATTGCCCAGTGCTATAAAGTTATGTTTTTTTCTTAATGTTGCTCTCAAATGCTTGGTAATTATGACATGTTCTTTTATTCAGGCAGTCAACTAAGAAAAAAGCTTTGAAGAGACATATTCTTTGAGGAATTGCTAGAAGTAGTTGAGGATTTGCAGAGGGACTTCTGAAGGCATTTTTTTTAGGAAGTTTTTTTAAATAGGTTTGCCTGATAGTGCAGCACTTTGTAAACCAACTTGAATTGATGTATTCTCCTAGCCCCTTCCCTTATATTCCTTATTAGTTAATTTGGAATTGAAAGGAATTGGCATGTGTTTTGCTTTACATGCTTTCTTGAATTAGGTAATTACTGTATATAGTGTCTTTAAATAGTCATAATATTTTATATATATATATAATATTTCATTTTTAAAATGACTTTTACTTCAAAGCAGTGTTTAGCACTAGGTATGTTATCTGCAGTAAAGAACAAGATCCTTAACGTGCTATATATCTTTTGTTCACTTTTTCTTCCCTATTTTACTGGTTCAATAAGTGGTCCAGTAATAAGCAATATTTTATAAAGATACTGAAATAGTTTTCTGCCTATGTGTTTTGTCTCTTCTTTCTTTAATGCTGCTGTAGTCATTTCCTGGAAGGATATTTTCCGTTAACAGCTTTGTCTTGGAAACAAACAACTAACATACAGTAGGTTTCCCTTCCCCCATCTTTTGGTAAGGACTATGATACTAAAATTTTGAAAATCATTACTTGATTAAAAATCACCTAAAATGCAATCTTAAAATGTAAATTATACCTAATCAATGGTGCTTATGCTTTGGCT
Organism: Camelus ferus; assembly: GCF_009834535.1. NCBI lineage: Eukaryota > Metazoa > Chordata > Mammalia > Artiodactyla > Camelidae > Camelus > Camelus ferus. The sequence goes on from NC_045701.1 coordinate 8,396,553, forward strand.
GATGTCCACTTAAAATAGCCTTTTGCATGTACACTTCAAAATATTATCGATAATTTTCTACCTGATAAAACTGATCAAATGAGAAATAACTATTGACCAGTTAACCACTTTCTATCTTGTATTAAAATGTTCGGGGAATAATTTTTGTGCTCAACAACAAAAAATATTTGGCCCCTGAATAGTTGCTTTCCGTAATCCATAATGGTACCTGTCAAGGACAGTGTTATAAGTAGAATCTGGAAAGGCATTGTGAGGCCAACTATGATTTTCATGGCTCTATGAATTATCTTTTCTGAATTTGTGGATGGACATTGCACTTTAAGTCCTTACTGAATTAGGCAATACAAAAAAAAGTTAAAGAACTATGATTTCCAGAAATATAATTGGCCTTATCAAGAGCAAGCCTTTTCCTCTGTTATATTAGAAATACTTAAAATTCCACAGAAGGTATAATGAAACATTCTCTGAGCAATCTAATTAGATAGTAAAGTGGTTAACATGTAATCTGATTTTTATTGTACAATAATAATCTGTGATTCAAAAACCTTTTATTTTGACAGATGATCTTCCCAAACCTAAGACTACTGAAGTTATTAGGAAAGGCTCAATTACTGAATATTCAACAGCAGAAGAAAAAGAAGACGGACGACGATGGCGTATGTTCAGAATTGGAGAACAGGACCACAGGGTTGATATGAAAGCAATTGAGCCCTATAAAAAAGTTATCAGCCATGGAGGTAAGAGTTATGGAAGATAGTTCAGATTTTGTAATACAGTATCAGGGATCTGAATGCTTAGGGTCTCACCCTTGAGACAGTGTAATTTTGAAAGCATAATAAACATTTATCATGTCATTTTAGAGATGTAACAGGTTTGAAGTAAAAGGATAAAACCAACATTTAAAGTTCAACAGGTTTGCAGTGAGAGCTGCCACCCTCCCAGCCCTGTCCTCTATCTGTAGGTACCCCAAACTGGAACTTGACTTTCTCTCCTTTTAATCCATTTATAATTTATATACAGTGAAACACTCTAATCCTCTTTTTTTTGAGTATTTGCAAATTCCGCCCCCCCCCAGCTTCATTAAGATAAAACTGACATAAAACGTTACGTTTAAGGGGTAAAACACATTCATCTGATAACATTATATATTGCAAGTGGTTACCACCGTAGCATTAGCTAACACCTGCATCACATCACATAATTACTATTTCTTTTTTGTGTTGGGAACATTTAAGATCTACTCTTTTGGCAGCTTTCAAGTACATAATACAATGGTTTGTTTTGCTGCTTTTTTGGGGGGAGGTGGTAATTAGGTTCATTTATTTACTTAAAGGAGGCACTAAGGATTGAACCCAGGACCTCATGCTGAATACACACTCTACCACTGAGCTGTATACTCCCAATATTGTTAACTACAGTCACCATATTGTACATTAGTCCCCACGATTTACCCATCTTCTAACTGGAAGTTTGTACTTTGACCAACATCTCCTCTGTCCCCTCATCCCCCAGTCCCTAGTAACCACCATTCTATTCTCTGTTTCTGTGAGTTCAGTTTTTCAGATTTTAGGTACACATGACATACAGTATTTGTCTTTCTTCTTTCCAACTTATTTCACTTGGAAATGCTCTAGTCTTAAGTGTATACATATACAGTTCACTGAGTTTTGACAGATGCCCATATAACCATATACCCATATAATCTACACCCCCTAGACAGAACATTTTCATTGCCCCAGAAAATTTTCTATTACTCCTTCTCAAAGAGTACCGTCTCTCCATTAACCACTATGCTGATACCTACACCATGATTAGTTTTGCCTGTTACAGAATTTAATGTAAGTGTAATCATTTAGTATATACTCTTTTGTCTGCTTCTTTCGCTCAGCATGATCATTTTGAAATTCATCTGTGTTGTAACGTGTATCTGTAGTTCACTCTTTGTTACTGCGGAGTGGCACTACATTGTGTGGATAAGCTAGTATGCTTATCCATCCTTTTTTTTAATGGACATGTGAGTTGTTTCCAGTTTGAAGTGTTATGATTACAACTGCCATGAACATTCTTGTACAAATCTTTTGTGGATATAAATAAAACCTGGCCTTCTAAAATACTACTCTTTACCCTAAAATCCAGAGCAAATCATTTAACTTTACCACAAAGTAGAGAATTTGTTCATTCCGCACTTTTATGAAACACCTACTTTACATATTTGAGGGATATACAAAATTAAGGCTTTGTTCCTTTACAATTTTGCAAGTGAAATAGGAAAAGCTACAAAGTGCAGTTGTAACTTCTGTCAGTCTGACTGTGCTGTATATGGTTTACCTCAGCACTTTGTAAACAGTGCCAGGATGCTAGCAGTAGTCAGAATGCAACTTACTCTGTAGAGCATGTCATATTACCTGAAATCCTAATGCAGGACAGGAGGCCACGTAGGTGCAGCGGGTTAGCTATTTCAGGTAGAGTCATTTCCGCTTAATTTACTCTTTACCCAGTGCATTCTTCTGCTTATTTCTGTAGTCTTCATTTATCTGAAAGCAAATCACTTGAATATTTGCAGTTACATTATTCTGCCTAATTTAATCTTATTCAGATGAAGAAAAACAGGATAATATGGATCAGAAGGTCCACAGACACTCATTAATCCAGCCAGCTCATTGGAAGCAAGTTGTGAGACCTGCCTCATCATTTAAACCTAATGTCTTTTAGAAATAGTGCTATATTTTTCTTGGGGGAAAGTTATTAGGGCCTTTTTATCCTATTGAATTACCATAATGTGTTTTGTGACAAAGGGATTAAGAAAGATAGTGAAGATTCTGATGTACTTGAAATGATCTAACCTTTTCAGTGCATGTATGTAAATAATGGAAATAAAAGTCAAAGCAGAAATATCTGTCACTGATTACAGCTTAATATCTGTATTATAATTAAATTAAAACAAACATTTTAAAGATTATAATTAAAACACATTTCAGCACTGTTTTTCTTCCACTTAGACTTATATCAGAGGTATAATCTTTTCTTAGTTGTAATACCCTAACATCTGCAAAATGTTAGACATCATTGAATGTAAAACTATTTACCTTTTTTTTTTTAGTACTGTCAGTTACAGTGTGTCAATTTCTGGTGTACAGCAGAATGTCCCAGTCAGGCATATCCATACATATATTCGTTTTCATATTTAAAACTTTTTTAAAAAGCAACCACTTTAAGTATAGGTTGCATAAGAAGATTTTGTTGAGGATGTTGCTGTATTGTGTCTGCTTAGATTATATCACTATCTACGTGCTAAAATAAGACTGGCTTTCTGAGTATACTAATTTAAGTGAGTTTCAGGTTTTTATGCTCACCCTTCCCCTTCAGATTTTATTCTCTTTTTGAGAAGAGGAGATATAAAGATCTCTACAAGACTATACGGTCAGAACAGAAAATATATTTTTGATTCAGAAACGTGTAGACTATATCAACCATAATCGATATCTTCTGAACAATCTTCAGAGTAGAACCATGCTGATGATTTTGTCTTTGGGTCGTTTTTCAGGATATTATGGGGATGGATTAAACGCCATCGTTGTGTTTGCTGTCTGTTTTATGCCCGAAAGTGGTCAACCTAACTATAGATACCTGATGGACAATCTCTTTAAGTAAGTAGATCATCACAAAAGTGTTTGGACAGAATTGAGTTAAGTACATCTCCCGTTTATGGAGGTGAACTTTAGCTGGGTAAGAATTATCAATATCCCAGTTCTGGTTCCTTAAATCAATTTTTTGGCATTGTGAAACTATCCATTGTCCCCCTCAAAAAAGGAAAACTGGAAGGGATATTTCAGATTATCTGTTCTAACTTACTATTTTACGTTGGAGGACACAGTAAGTGTAAAGAAGTAACTGATCTCAAAATCAGCTGGCTAAATTACATTTACCCCCAAGAAGCCAAATGTAGCTAAGCTGATTCAGCTTTATTTCCAGAGTCATTCTATTTCTCAACTTAGTGCAGTTTAAAAAAAAAAAAAAAAACTGTTGGGAAAAATTTTAAACATATACAAAGATAGAAATACATTAAATATTTGTGTAACAATTACCCATTTCCACAAATATCAATTTGTACTTTATTCCCACAATTTATACACCCCCAAGGTAAAATTTTGAAGTAAATCCCAGATACCATATCATCTATAAACGTTTCAATAAAGGTTTCTAAATGAACTCTTCTTTTCTTTAAATAATCATAATACCAACTAAAGCAGTTTTAAATTTTTAATTGTTTTTGCTCTCACTGAAGGGGAGGGAAAAGAATTATGTAATTTGGAAAACCTGGTTTGGTTCTGCAAAATGACATTTAAAACTTAAACCTAATTTGTTTTTACAGGTATGTTATTGGCACTTTGGAGCTGTTAGTAGCAGAAAACTACATGATAGTTTATTTAAATGGTGCAACAACTCGAAGAAAAATGCCCAGTTTGGGATGGCTCAGGAAATGCTATCAACAGATTGATAGACGGTATTGTAAATACAAGTTAAAAGCTAGTCTGAATAATTTTTATAATGGCCTTATTAGATTAAATTTTATTTTCTGTTGCCACTTAAAGCCACCATGTATCTACTTCATAAATTAAGTTTATTAATTTCATGACAAGTTTCTGTCTTCAAACTTATAAAAATCATTCTTTATTTCTCCTTATTTATACCACATCAAACACTTTCCTATACTTTATGTTTTGGGGAAGGATGGAGAATTTAGCACATTCCCTGTTCTTGTTATATTCTGGATCTTGCCTAATTTATAGTGCTTAGTATAATATGTTTCTTAAGATGCTTGCTGAGCTATAATCTATCTTTGGAATGAGCTCTGGAATTGTATTCTCCTGGGAGTTAGTCATCCATGCTAATGGAAGGAATTTTGATCTTCCGTTTGGTTTGATTTGACCATAGCTAATTCAGACTGGTTTAATCAACTCCAACCCATTAATAGGTTTCTCTTCATGCCTGCACATGACGTTGGCTAGTTCTTGTGATTAGGACAAAAAAAAAAAAATCCTTACTGATGCCTTTATTTAAGTGTGAAATATACTGCTAAAACAGCGGTTTTTATTTTTAACATTTTAAGTTGTCTAGGATAATGCTTTTAACTTTCAATAAAAATTTTAGACTCTGTAAGAATACATTAGATCTGAACCATGTTACCTGTTCTTATGGTCTCCGCTCCCACCTTTCTGCCAGCCCAGTGCCTTCATGGTGTTGAAGAAATTAGTAACAGTTGCCCCTCTGAAAAATGAAAACAACTGACTTTTATATTCAGTGTTGGCCTCTACCCTGATTGACAGTCCTGAAGACAAGTGAATGTATTCTAGGAGATATTTAATAATAGGCTACACCGTGGACATAAATTTAGTCAGATTCATACCAGTAGGTAGGACCATTGGAATTCAAGAGTGCATTTGCTTGTCTTTAGGAATGTCATATCTAAATGACAAGTCTTGGATGAGAGTTTTTCAGTTGATTTTTTTTTTGTATAGACTTGCACATACTTATTGATTTGTTTGCTCTTCCTCTGGCATTAGAATTTGTAGAGCTTTTAAACTTTCTCTTTTTTTAAACTCCAGGTTACGGAAAAACCTAAAATCTCTAATCATTGTACATCCCTCTTGGTTTATCAGAACACTTCTGGCTGTCACAAGACCATTTATTAGGTAATCTTCTGAGAACCATTTTCTTTAAAAAAATAAGAACATGAACTCCTTGTATGAATTTCATGTTAGTTCTGTTGGTCAGAAATACTAAGATAATTATTTTTATTTTCTCCCATAGCTCAAAATTCAGCCAAAAAATTAGATACGTCTTTAATTTGGCAGAACTAGCGGAACTTGTCCCCATGGAATATGTTGGCATACCAGAATGCATAAAACAGTATGTTTTGTTTTATTTCTTTGCTTGTATTGGATCTTTATATTTTGATGTGCAAGAGGCAAATTTTTTGATACTCATTCTTTCTCACTTCATATAGTATACATATTTTGTAACTGCTCATTTTTGTACCAAAGAAAAGGGAAGGGAGACACTTTGCAACCTCTTTCCCATAGGTCACCGTGTTCTTCAGGCAGTCAGTTAAAGTAGGAGGAATTGTTTCTGGTTGTGATTCATTTATATTTTTAAAGACTAGTTGTAGTCTAAGAGATGATTTCCTAATTGGTCAGTACTGAAGAACATTCTCCAAACTTGAACATCCTGCTCTCCAGATCTGCATAAGCTCCTCATGGCATCAAATAATGATTTTGCTAGGGAAATGAAATATTCATATCAGCCTGACCTTAATACTTTTCAGTGGCTGGAATTTTCATTTATTTCCATCTCACCTTTAAAAGGACTTGGTGGAAGGCTGTTAACACAAATACTTCAGTATCACAGTGCTTTAATATAGAAAAATGTTGGTTTGTTCTGTTAATCTGAGATTTTAGCCTGTTGAATATGTCAAAGCCACATTTCTTAAGTCAGTTTTGACTTCCTGTATAGTATATTAAATATTTTTCATTTTGCTTACAAACTTATGAGTTTATTTTTAGTGCCTTTTTTCAAGTTTTTGTTCATCTTCATAACATGTATATTTACTGAAATAACTCTTCCCTACCAAGGTATGAAGAAGAAAAGTTAAAAAAGAAACAGAAAAGGTATATGCACACCTTGACTGGGTTGCATCTAGACTAGTCCATTTGCATTGCACAGACTAACTCTTCCTTATTGGTTGGTTAGCTGGTAGACAAAGATAATAGCACTTGCAAATATAATAGACCCCAGAATCCAAATACGGTATGAATCCAAAGTTCCAGGTGCTGAGTATAGCTTGGATTCACTCTATTTGAACACCATACATAGTGCCAGTAGGAAATAAAGCTCACATCTCCTTCTCCTTTTGGTTTAAATACTGATGGTGAAACTAGAGAAATTCCTAAGAACACTATTTGCAAAACCAATTCCTTGTAAGACCTTACTGGTTTCACCATATGCTGTAAATCTGACTTGTGTTTTTGAAATATGCATTTTTAATGAGTCCGTCCCCCACCACCAGGGGTTGATGATTATATTTGCAATGCACATATTCTTTGGCTAACCAACATTCATCTCCTTGTATGCTTAAATGGCCTGCTAACCAGTCAAATTCTACATGTGATAAAATACCTAAAAGTTCAATGTACCGTTTAATAGTTAAACATTCTGCTTTCCATCTTAAATATACTTCTGAATACTTCTGCTTTGAGCATAACAATCTCTCATCTATTAATATCTTGGCATAGAAGATGAAAGGAAAGGGTATAAAATAGTTACTGTTCTATAATGTAATTTAGAAAACTGTAGGATTTGGATCTGACTTGCTAATGGGTTTTTTAAATGTTGACAGATTAGCAAAACAGAGTCACACAGTCTTTATTGAGTTAAGGTGAGAAATTTATATGTAGTTTTCATTTTGACCATTCTAAGGAACCAATTCTAAGAAACTGGAACATTCTTTGAACATACTTTGGCTCTGTATATGGGCAGGAACTCAGTTCACCTTGTGATAGAATCACAGCTTCACGTTTCTATATGACACTTTATGGGTAAACATTTTAACATAGGCACATGGACAGTTAAGTTACTTTTTGCTGATTTCTCTTTCCTCTCAAGGCATTGGTGGGCATTTGCCAGACAACTGGCTGAAATTTAAAATGTAGTCTGTAATTGTAGAGTATTTTGAAGCCAGCTGCTTCATGGATTTCAAAATGAGTTGCCTTTGTTGATTACATCTGCTGTATCATGTCTTTCTACAAAAGTTTTAGTATTCATTTGCCTGACAGAAGGCATTAGAGAAAAAGTGGAATTTTGCCTTTTATTTAATTGTATGTGTAACCTACCACGACTTTTTTTCCTTTTTTCCTTTTGTTTCATTTAACCTTAATTCAATCATTACATGTATCTTTCAGGCACTTCTTAAGTTTTTGTACAAAGTTTAGTTAGCTTTAAAAACTAATAAATCCTTGTCAGATTTAAAATGATAACATTCAAGTTTAAAAATAGAGGGGTGTGTTTTTAAAACTAAATAGCAGAAGCTATGTGTCAGAGAGCTTACTTAAAGTGAAATCTGTATAATGAGTACTGGTAAGGAGGATTCAAAACTGAATGCTGAAGTATAGCAGTTTAAAATGTTTTAGATGTTTCAAACAACTCAGTGCAAGAGAGGCCAGGCAGGTGTTCATTGTTCATATTTGGACAGATTTTAGAAATAAGGTGATTGTGAAATTAGTTCATACCAATATTTCAGATGTTGAAGGGGTCGATGTGTATTGCATGCCTTAGTAAAAATATATACCTTTCAAATTTTTGATAACAGTATAAAAGCATTTTTAGAGGTTAATCTGGCTTTACCACAGGCCAGGGCTTTTAGGTCTGATTCACTGAAGTTCAAGTGATACAGTAATGGAAACAAGTGTGGAAAGTATCTTCATATATCATGATAAATTGTTTTAAACTTCCCTTCGTTAGTAATTCAGACTACTACAAATATAGTATAAATATACAAATATAGTAGCAGTAGATTGTTGTACATTACCTGTGAAGGGTTGTCTATAATATTTGTGTGGTAATTACCTAATTTTTCTAATCCTTACTTGCCTAAATTTTGATGTGCTTTCTGTGCAACCCACTTCTGGTCCAGTCAGATTTTTCATGTACGTCTAGATGTTTCTGATTATTCCACTCTGTGGCTCCTTACTATCACAATAATTGAAAGGCATTCACATTCTTAAGTGTGCCAGTACATTCTGGAGAATACTTATGGATCTATAAATAAGCATTTTTAATCACTGAAAAAAATGGCCAATTGGTGGCATTAGTGGCATTTTAATATTCTAGTTAACAAAGTCATTTTTGAAGGAATTGCTTTTCCTACCACTCTCTTACCGGTTAGATCCTTGCCCCAGCCATGCTACAGTTCAGCATTTTAATATGCCTGTTGTAATCTGAATTTTTTTTTAATGAAGGTACTGGGGATTGAACCCAGGACCTCAAGCACGCGAAGCACACCCTCTACCACTGAACTATGCTCCCAAAGCCTGTAATTTGAATTTTTAATATGGTTTATGTGGATTTGTATGTAAAGTATCTTATAATTTTTAAAGACACAGTCACATTTCTTGCCAGGATCCTCTTGCCTTTAAAAATTACCTTTCCTGGTTGGGGAAATGTTTGGTAACCTTTTACTATATCCGCTTCTTTGCAAAGCTTTGTTTTTAACAGAATAATAATCTATGCTAAAATCAGTCACTTATTTTTAGAAAGAGAATTGTTCATTTGCTGATGTCTTAGTATCTGTATTGTTTTTCATTAAACAGAGTTGATCAAGAGCTTAATGGAAAACAAGATGAACCAAAAAGTGAGCAGTAAGATTGGCATGGTCCAAACAGACTGAAGAACGTGCTGATGAAGCCGTGCTCTTCTTTGCATTTATAATGCATTTACTGGTCCTGATTTTTATGTAACCTGTTACAAAATTGACTTGACTTTTTCTTAAATGGACTTTTGTATAAGGGACTGTTCACTGCTGTACTGGTTTGCAAATCTCTTGAATTTAGCTCTTTACCAGGTAATTATATTATAATCATTTTATATTTTATATTGCTAAATAGCAGAGAACCACACTTTATATAAAGCAGGTTTTGCATTTGTTTATTAAATGATGCATCTTCTTCAGTAAAATATTTATATGTCTAAATGGAAAAGGAAAGAGATAATATATATTTTTATGTTTTTGAGCAATATTTTTTAATGTGTAGCTCTCTTGTGGAAGAATATGCAGGTAAATAAGACCATGATTTTGTAAAGTGCATGTTAGAATTTTTGTTTTTGTAAATGGTTAAATACATTTCCTGGGTCACTTAGAAAATAAAGTTGCTCATAAGATGGGACAGTTAAACTGGTTTTCATGAACACCCAAAGGTCATGTACATAATCTAAGTAGATTAGTACCATTCTGAGCTTTTTTCTCACTTAATGTTTATTGTGTCTCAATTCAGACACACAAATACAAGTGTGTTGCACACTTTTTCATTTTTAAACTTTCAGACAAGTGAAAAAGCCATTTTTAGAATTAGAGAATGTAAGAGGTTAAGAATTGGGGTTTGTATATATGTATATGTCAGACATTTTGTCTTCTGGCCAAAAGTCAGAACTTGATAAAAATTTTAGGTTTGTTCACTTAATGTGAAGTAAGCTTGTGTGTCCAGGGTATCACTCTCCTGAATTTGTGTGAGTGCAGTGTACTGTTCAGAGGAACTGTCACTACTTTTCTTTAGAAAACAGGGGCTGCTTTATTAACTGATCTCAGTGTGGGCTCTTGACCAAAATACTTCGTATCGGGTGTTTGACTTAGGCAGATATGGTATGTTTCCACATTTTCTGTTGGATCTTGTTGACAGTACTGTAAATTAAGTTATTTTGTAAGTCTTAGAGCATCATTATATTATGCTGTCTTGGATAGCATTTGGTGTAAGCATGTAAAATTCTTTAATTTGGTAAGTACCTTGACTCTACGTTGCAGTAAATTGTACTTATGCCCCCAAACAGAACTTAATTACTCACAAAATTACCCTAAAACCAGATTGGTCTAATACTGTGTCATGTACTTGTGGGGCTCATATACATTTGGTAAACTTAGTACCTTCATAACTTAAGGGTCGTACCACGTTCAAGCCCCTCCTATGAGGTAATTTACAAAAGAATAGCAAAATTGATAGCTAAGCTTATATCCTAGACTGAACACACATGTAGCTTTATCATTGCTGTTTTTAGTAAAAAAGTTTCTACCACAAAATAGAATTGTCTTTTTTATCCTTCTCAGGCGTAAACTTGACAGGCTAACTCCAAGCCCACTTGTGGGAGATGCTGGAGGGTTCCCAGGATGAGATTTTCCTCAGCAGCCTCCTGACTTAACTTGGATCCAGCAGCTATAGGCAGGTCCCAAACTAATGTCACTATAATGAATAAAGCCAAAACCATTATTCCGTGCTCCAATCTTAGAAATACTTTGTGTTCAAAAAGCAAACCAATAACAGCTTAGACATTCCTTCTGAACGCTTACCATACGAGGATTACGAATAAGGGTGCGTACTGAATTGAAGTGTGATTAGGGTCTATATTTATAGAGCACATTAAGTCGTCTGTCATCTATAAATTTCTATCTCATTCAAACTGGGCTGAGCTTTTAAAGTAGGTGGCTGTGCGCCACCTTATGTGCCCAGTTCTTCACTTTCAACACTTTACACTGTCGATTGCCTTTTGCAAGCATTGTTCCTGCCTATTGATACAACTTACTGCAAAAGTGTATTTTCTATGTGTTGTTTTTTTTTTAAGTAGAAGTACCCTGTATTCTATTAGAACAGTAAAATTCAGAGAGAACAGTGATAACACTTGGGATATAAACAAAGGGATGTGCTGGGAATCACTAGATTTAAAAGGATTTCTACTCTAACCGACACCTTAATGGAATCTGCTATAGGGACGTGCCCTGTAATTTCTCTTAACTGTGAGACTTAAGATCATAACAAGGAGGTTAGAGGAAAAGCATTTATTGTTACTTGTAATTTGTGGCTGTGAGACATTTTCCCCATATCATTTAATTTTAATTTTCCATTTTTGATTGAGGTAAAATTACATATAATTGTGTGATTTTATCTTTCTGCTGGAATCATGGATCTAACTTGTTTAATTTGATGCTCTTGCCACTGTTTTTTTTGTTGTGCTTGGGCTTTGAGTGCCTCTTTTTAGCCAGAAGTTTCTCGTAAAGGAATTTGTGTTGTGCTCGGCCATATTCTTTATTAGCACTAAGAAGACAGTATATTGATCCTACAGTTGAAGCTGAATAGTCCTACCTGGGGATGGGGGGTATGTAAAGAAATATGATTCTAAGTAGGGCCTAGCGGAGAAGCTGAAAAGGAAGATAACAAAATAAGGAGGTAAGAGAAAGAAAACTATAAAGGGAACTGTAATCTAAGAAGGCCACTGAATGTGTCCTTGTTAACGGAAGTACTATATATGGCAAACATTGGTACTGTTTCTTGTATCAAGCAGGAAAACCTGCAGGCTACGCACAGAATATGTGAATAGGGAGACTGGAGTGGAAGGGAAAATGCTGGTAGTACCTGTAACAAGAATTCATACCTTCCCCTGCTTTCTTTGTCTCTTCATAGCAAAGTAAGTTTAAATAGGGAAAGTCAGCAATTACAACGCTCAGATTGAAGTTCAGGGCTAGGTTACATTTCGTATTTCATGGTTGGTAAACATTAATGTAGTTTTCCAAAATGGACACCACTATTTAATAACCACACTGGATAGTGAAATTTGTTGATTGAAAAGTGTATGTAGGTAGCTAGACTTTCTTCAGCTGCAATTCCAGAATTTAAAAAAATTTTAAGAAGAAATCTGCTTTTTGATAGACTTCTGGTAAATGACTACATAGCATTACTCCTTGGCTGCTTTTCTGTATGTGTGCTCAGGGAATTTGAAAGTGTTCTAATTAATGCAGAAGTGGCTTTTTAGATTGCAAATGATAGTTAAATTAGCATCAGGACACATCAGACCAGTTTCCTGATGACACTGCTATGGTTATATATAAGATGACAGCTTCATCCTTTTTTCCCATGTTGTATGTGGAAAATTGCCCCCATTGCTTGGTCAAGAGGAGGTTGAAAATAGATGTGGCTACCCCAGTTTTGTTTTCATGCCTATTTTTTCTCCTGCATTATAGCTATTGGAGAAATGGATCACAAATCTCAGAATGATGGGATAGATGGAGGAACTAATGTACTTGTAAGTTTGACCAATTCTGTTCTTGTCACAGGGAACAGGCATTGTATAATTTGAGTTGCTGGGAGAAAGAGTTACGGACGTAGACTTGATTGGGAAGGTCAGCTGGTAAAGGAAGTGGGAGATTATCTGCTCAATGTTCTAATAGTATAGAAGAGTTAACTGGGGAGTCTTTCGCCCCCCTCTTCCCATCCCAGGATTGTGAGTGAATTAGATCAGTGGTGCGTCCTAGTAATAACAACTTTCCTTTAAAGTTCTAACTGGTAATGTAAAATAAGGTAATATGTTGGACTGCAAGGTGTGACACTAAAATTTGAATAGAACTGTTACTGCAACTGTATATGATAGATTACATAATTTTTTACGTTTTGAGAACTACTTTTAAAATGCTATGAAAAGTCTACATAAAGTACTTACTAACCAGTTAAACTCCATAAGAAAATCAAGGGTTTAATGCTTTTATATTACTGAAGAGTTATATATAGTAAGCTGTTTACATCAAATGGCTGGCTGATTCTGTCTTGTAAGACATTCTACAAGAGTTTAAAGCATTAGCATTTTGAAATTTTTGTTTTAACATTCAGTGTACCTAAGGAAGAACTTAAAAAATATTAGTTAGCTACTCCACTGCACTTTTTGTATATAAACTTTCTAAAGTTATGCCCATTAAACAGTTTATTTACCTAAACCTAGCTAGTAAATAGTGTTCAGGAATATTGAGTGTACAGCCCTTGGGGCATCGTTCACATGGAACACTGCAAATTCAGAGTTTGTTAGACACTAACGCACTTTGATATATATCTCAAAGATTCTAGCCTTTTTCTTAGTGGAAGTTCACATGCTGTCATTTAGACACAATGTACTGCAATCATTTTACTACTATTCAAATGACGCTGCCTAGCCTAGAGCTCTCATTCTAAGTGCGAGAAATTCAGGTCTAATGACTGTGTGTGCAAGATGTTGATGTGGTCCCTGTAAGAAATACTTGGGTCTTGATATATCAAGAAGATGTACTATTTTATTTTTCTTTTAAGGAATATGTTAAGGAATATGATAACTTGTGTCCTGATCTGTTGCACATCATATTGTTGCAACATTAATGACTTTAAATAAATTAATTGGAAAGTTTGTTTTTGACTCATTTTATCACATTTTTCAGTCTTCCACTTTACTTACTGCTGAATTTTTACACTGAATTATCTTGTAAGCTTTTCAAATAATTTTATACTTTTACTCTTGTTTCTCTTTCTGTAGTTTTGGTGCTGCTTCCTATTCAGGAGGGCGAAGAGTTCATCCTGCTTTAATTTTAAATTTTACCTTAATTATAACCAAATTATTTCATAGTTTAGTATTATTTTAGTTAATGGGGAATCCAACAATGAAATGAATAAGTGGCTGAAAACTTTGTATAAATAATAACCTGTTTACTTTGTAGACCTGCTCAGAGGTTCCAGTTGGTAGCATTTGTTTGCATTTACTCCTTAATCACTGTTCTGCTTAAACACAAACAGCTGTGCAGATTGCTGCCGACTTTGATCCACATTTAGGATACCATTTGGGACTACATAAACACGAAATACATATTGCAGTATTTCCCTTGCCTTTGGCACGAATTTTAAATACAAATCCCCCTAGATAAAAATACTTAACGATTCATAAACTAAACGTTTACTGGGCTAAATGAATTGCAGCCCTGTTTTGAATTAAGAAATCCGTGCTAAAATCTTTCCACATGTCAGTCTTCAACAGTATTACCCTGAATTACACCTTAGGCACAAAATGTGACTGCCCAACATTTCCTAACTGTGCATGTAACCGTGAAGAAAAGTAGTCTCTAAAATTCCCTTAGGGACGACTTAGTGAACCTGGTGAATTACTCGGAAACTAAGCCTGTGGAGCGGGCTAGGGGTTGGACTGCGGCCCCACGCCCCTCTCTCCACCTCCCCGCTCTCTGCTCCCAATGCTTGAGTGGCTGACGGGAATCAGGCAGTGGGCGGGGCTTCTGGGCCCTCCAGTGCGGAGTCACTTCCAGGTTCTGCGAGCGCTTCCGGGTCGTCGACCTATCTCTGCGCGCTCTGCGGCGGCCGGAGAGGAGGTCGGGAAAGTAGCTACCTCCTGTTGGGCTCCTGACGGTGCCGCTTCTGTCTTCTCCGCGGCGGGAAGCGCCTTTTCCACAGGTATTGAGTCACCCCCTACAGCAGGGATTGCGTTGGGTCTTTTGCGAGGGCCTTTTCCGCTCGGGGTCGGCCCGTTACCGACTTCGCTGCCGCGCTGGCCTTGCGGCGGTGCCCCAGGATGGGAAGGGAAGGGAGGCGGCCGGGAGACGCTTGCGTCCTGTGGCGGGAGGCTTGTTGTCTGCTGGGCGCCAGCTGAACGGTCCTGGAGGAGGTCGTGAGCCCAGCACCGTATTTTTAGCCAGGCGGATGTCTTAAAGCATCTTAGGGTGATTTTTCCCCCTGGAATATCGGGGGAATTCCTTAAGTGTACTATTCTTGTGTTTCTTCCCTTGTTTAAAGTCTGCCTTTCCCACCTCGTGTGAACTCTGACACGAATGAATTTACACTGAATGGTTTGCTCAAGAAAGACTATCAGGTTACTTTCGAACGTGAGTCTTCTAATTTAATTTTGTAAACTGCGAAATGAAGTAGTACTAAATTTGTGGCTGGTACCATATCTAAAAGAACGGAGCATTTCACAAGGAATTTTTAGAAATCTGGGATTATTAAAGCAAGTAACTTCAACAAACATTTAAATAAGTTATAGGTATTTTTAAAATTATTTTTACTGAGTTATAGTTGACTTACAATATATTAGTTTTACGTGTAGGACATAATGATTAAATTATTTGTCAAAAGGATCCCTACAATATGTCTAGGTAACATTCATCACCAGTCAAAAAATGTTTTTTCTTATGGTGAGGGCTTGTAAGATCTACTCTCTTAGCAACTTTCAAATATGCAATACAGTATTATTAACTGTAGTCTCCATGCTGTACGTTACATTTCCATGACTTTTTTATTTTGTATTTGGAAGTTTGTACCTTTTGATCCCCTTCACCCATCCTTCCCCCAACCCCCAATCTTATCTTCTATCTGTGAGCCTAGTTTTTTTTTAGATTCCACATGTAAGTGAGATCACGTGATACTTGTTTTTCTGTAACTTACCTCACTTCGCGTTATGCGCTCGAAGGCCATCAGCATTGTCCCAAATGGCAAGATCAGCTTTTTTAATGTATGAATAATATTCCATTATGTGTATATGTAGGTGTGTGTATTTGTGTGTATAGTGTGCGTGTGTGTGTATACACACACACCTCCACATCTTTATCCATTCATCATCGATAGACACTTAGGCTGTTGTAAATAATGCTTCAGTGAAAAAAAAAGTGTGTATATCTTTTTGGCTTAGTGTTTTCTTTTTCCTCACATAAATACCCAAAAGTGGAAATGCTGAAATACATGACAGTTGTGTTTGATTTTTTTTGACCAACCTCTGTACTGTTCTCCATATTGGCTGCACCAATTTACGTTCCCACCAACAATGCACAAGGTCTCCCTTTTCTCCCCATCCTCACCAATACTTGTTATTTCTTGTCTGTTTGATAATAGCCATTCTAATGTGTATGAAGTGATATCTCATTGTAGTTTTGATTTGCATTACCCTGATGATTAGTGATGATTATCTTTTCATACACCTGTTGGCCACCTGGATGTCTTTGGAAAAATGTCTTTTCTGATACTCTGTCATTTTTGAATTGGGTGGCTTGCTTTTTTCCTGTTTGAGCTGTTTATATCTTTTGGATATTAAAATCCCTGATCAGATACATGATATGCAAGTATTTTCTCCCAGTCTGAAGGTTACCTTGTCATTTAGGGATTTTTTGTTGTCTTTTATATCTAATTATATATATTATATCATTTTGAAATGCTTTACTGTATTTGTATATGTTCATTGTTCTCAACATTTCAGTTAAGGTGTCCTGATCAGCTCAGTTTAATATTTAACTCATATATTATGTATTTTTAGCATATATGTAAACATACATATATGTATACATATATACATGTATTATAAAGTCAATTTTTAAAGTATTTTAAATTTCTATTTTATATCAACTGCATTTTTTTTGACCCCCATTACCAGTTTCTCCAATCCTCCACTCTTCACCCCTGGCAACCACCAATCTGTCTCTGTGAGCTTGGGGGGGTTTTTAGTTTGTTGTAAACATTTCACATGTAAGGCAGATGATTTGGTATTTGTCTTTTTCTCTGACTTATTTCATTTAGTATAATTCCCTTGAGGTCCACTCATGCCGTAACACTTTGCAAGATTTCTTTTTTTAAGTTGGAATAATAAACCACTGTGTATATATGTCAGTGTCTTTATCCAGACATCCATCAGTGGACTCTTAGGTTGTTTTCATATCTTGGCTATTGTAAATAGTTCTACAGTGAATGTGGGGGTGCATATATCTTTTCCAGTTAGTGTTTTCATTTTTTTGTAATAAATATCCAAAAGTGGATTGCTGGATCATTTGGTGTTCTTTTTTAGTTTTTTGAGGAACCTCCATACTGTTTTACATAGTGGCTGCACCAGTGTACCTTCCTGACAGCAGTGCACAAGGCTTCCCTTTAATCCACATCCTCACCAACACTTAACTGTTTCCTAACATTTTCATAGTAGCAGTTCTAACAAGTGTGAGGTGATATCTCATTGCGGTTTTTTTCCAAGCAAAAATAACACTTTATTGACATATTATTACCAGTATAGTTGACATGTTGACGTATTATTACCAAAATAGTAAAATATATGATGATATATAACATATATTGGCAATATAACAATACAAAGGATGGATTTTTTTTTTAATTGAAGTATAGTCAGTTTACAGTGTGTCAACTCCAGTGTAATGTTTCAGTCATGGATATACATACATATATTCGTTTTCATTTTTTTTCATTAAAGGTTACTACAGGATATTGAAATAGTTCCCTGTGCTATACAGAAGAAACCTGCTGTTTATCTGTTTGTATTTAGTTATTATTTGCAGATCTCAAATTCCCAATTTATCCCTTCACACCTCATTTTCCCCCGGTAACCATAAGTTTGTTTTCTCTCTCTGAGTCTGTTTCTGTCTTATAGATAAGTTCATTAGTGGCTTGTTTTTCTTTTTTTGGATTCCACATATGAGTGACATCATTGGTATTTTTCTTTCTCTCTGGTTTACTTCACTTAGAATGACAATCATCTCCATGTCCATCCATGTTGCTGCAAATGGCATTATTTTATTATTTTTTATGGCTTAGTAGTAGTCCATTATATAAATACACAAGAACTGCTTTACCCAGTCATCTGTCAGTGGGCATTTAGGTTGTTTCCATGTCTTGGCTATTGTAAATAGTGCTGCTGTGAACATTGAGGTTCATGTATCTTTGAATTAAGGTTCCCTCAATATATGCTCAGGAGTGGGATTGCTGAATCATGTGGTAAGTGTATTTTCAGTCTTTTGATGAATCTGTATACTGTTTTCCATAATGGCTGCACCAAACTGCATTCCCACCAACTTTGTAGGAGGGTTCCCTTTTCTCTGCAGCCTCTCTGGCATTTATCATTTGTGGACTTTTGAATGATGCCCATTCTGACTGGTGTAAGTTAATACCTCATTGTAGCTTTGATTTGCATTTCTCTGATAATTAGCAATATTGAGCATTTTTTCATGTGCTTATTTGCCATCTGTCTGTCTTCATTGAAGAATTTCTTGTTTTTGTCTTCTGCCCATTTTTGGATTGGGTTGTTTGTTTTTTTCTTATTAAGTTGTATGAGATGTTTATATATTCTGGAAATTAAGCCCTTGTCAGACTCATCTTTTGCATCCATTCTGTATGTATCCATCCCATTCTGTATGTTGTCTTTTTCTTTTGCTTATGGTTTCCTTTGCTGTGTAAAAGCTTACAAGTTTAATTAGATCCCATTTGATTTTTTGGTTTTTGGGGGGGTTTTTGCTTCTATTTCTGTTGCCTGAGTAAACTGCCTTGGGAGAACATTGCGAGGATTTATGTCTGAAAATATTTTGCCTATGTTGTCCTCCAGGATGTTTGCAGTGTCTTATCTTATATTTAAGTCTTTAAGCCATTATGAGTTTATTTTTTAGTATGCTGTGAGAGTGTTGTAACGTCATTGACTTACATATGGCTGTCCAGCTGTCCCAGTGCCACTTGCTGAAGGGACTGTCTTTTCTGCATTGTATATTCTTGCTCTCTTTGTTGTAGATTAATTCACCATAAGTGGGTGGGTTTATTTCTGGACTTTCCTGTTCCATTGATCTATGTGTCTGTTTTTGTGCC
The DNA here is from genome assembly GCF_009834535.1 of Camelus ferus. Lineage (NCBI taxonomy): Eukaryota > Metazoa > Chordata > Mammalia > Artiodactyla > Camelidae > Camelus > Camelus ferus. The sequence continues at coordinate 8,415,731 of NC_045701.1, forward strand.
AGTACCATACTATTTTGATGACTGTAGCTTTGTAATATAGTATGAAGTCAGGGACCATGATTCCACCAGCTCTGTTCTTTGTCAAGATTGTTTTGGCTATCAGGGTTTTTGTGTGTCCATATAAATTTTAACATTTATTTGCTTCAGCTCTTTGAGAAATGTTATTGGTAATTTGATCAGGAGTGTATTGAATCTGTATATTTCCTTGGGTAGTATGACCATTTTAACAATATTGATTCTTCCAATCCAAAAACATGGTATATCTTTCTTTCCATTTGTTTGTATCATGTTCAGTTTCCTTTATCAGTGTCTTATAGTTTTCAAAGCACAGGTCTTTTGCCTCCTTGGGTAGGTTTATTCCTGGGTATTTTATTCTTTTTGGTGTGATGGTAAATGGTATTGTTCCCTTACTTTCTTTTTCTGTTATTTAGTTGTTTTAGTGTATAGAAATGCAGCTGACTTCTAAATATTAGTTTTGTATCCTGTATTTTACCAAATTCATTGATGAGTTCTAGTAGTTTTCTGGTCACTTCTTTAGGGTTTTCTATGTATAGTGTCATATTATTTGCAGACAATGACAGTTTAACTTCTTCGTTTCCAATTTGGATTCCTTTCATTTCTTTTTCTTCTCTCTTTGCTGTGGCTAAGACTTCCAAAACTATGTTGAATAAATGTGGCAAGAGTGGACATCCTTGTCTTGTTCCTGATCTAAGAGGAAGTGCTTTTTGGCTTTTCCCTGTTAAGTGTGATATTAGCTTGTATATGGCCTTTATTTGTTAAGGTATGTTCCGTCTTTTCTCATGTTCTGGAGAGTTTCTATCATAAATGGATGTTGAATTTTATCAAAAGCTTTTTCTGCATATACTGAGATGATCATACGGTTTTTATTTGTGAATTTGTTAATGTGGTGAATCACATAGATTGGTTTGCAGATATTGAAAAATCCCTGTATCTCTGGGATAAATCCCACTTGATCATGGTGTATGGTCCTTTTAATGCATTCTTGCTCGTATTTTGATTAGGATTTTTGTATCTATATTCATAAGTAATATTTGCCTGTAATTTTCTTTTTGTGTGATATCTTTGTTATTGGGGGGGGGTTTTTGGTATCAAGGTGATGATGGCCTCGTAGAACGAGTTTGGAAGTGTTCCTTTCTCTGCAGTTTTTTGGAATAGTTTAAGAAGGATTGGTGTTAAGCTTTCTGTAAATGTTTGGTAGAATTCATCTAATAAGCCGTCTGGTCTTAGACTTTTGTTAGTCAGGAGTTTTTAAATTACTGATTCAATTTCAGTGCTAGTAATTGGTCAGTTCACGTTATCAGTTTTTTCCTGGTTCTATCTTGCCAAATTGTACCTTTCTAAGAAATAATCCATTTTTTCTACATTGACCTTTTTGTTGGCATATAATTGCTCATAGTAGCCTCTTACGATCTCTTGTATTTCTGTATTGTCAGTTGTAACTTCTCCTTATTCATTTCTGATCTTATTAATTAGGCCCTCCTTTTTTTTCGAGTCAGACTAAAGGTTTATCAATTTTTTATCTTTTCAGAGAACCAGCTTTTAGTTTCATTGATCATTTCTATTGTTTTTTTAGTCTGTATTTCATTTATTTCTGGTGTAGTCTTTATGGGTTCTTTTCTTTCTGGTAACTTTGGATTTTGTTTGTTCTTCTTTCTCTAGCTGCTTTAGGTGTAAGTTTAGATTTTTATTTGAGATTTTTCTTGTTTCCTGAGGTAAGCTTGTATTGCTATAAACTTCCCTCTGAGAACTGCTTTTTCTGCATCTGAGACGTTTTGAATCATTGTGTTTTTGTTTTCATTTGTCTCAGATTTCCTCTTTGATTTCTTCAGTTATCTATTGGTTGTTTTTTTCTTAATATTTCATTGTTGTATTATTTAACTGGGGGGGGGGAGTAATTACATTTATTTATATTTTTTAGAGGAGGTACTGGGGATTGAACCCAGGACCTCATGCATGCTAAACATGGACTCTACCACTTGAGCTATTCCCTCCTCCCTGCATTGTTTGTTTAGTAGCATATTGTTTAGCCTCCACATGTTTCCAGTTTTTGCAGCTTTTTTTCTTGTAGTTGATTTCTAACCTTATAGCATTGTGGTCAGAAAAGATGCTTGGTACGACTTCAGTTTTCTTAAAGTTGCTGAGGCTAGCTTTGTGATCAGCATGTGGTCAGTTCTGGAGAATGTGTGTGTGCACTTGAGAAGAATGTGTATTCTGTTGCTTTCAGAGAGAATGCTCTATAGATAACAGTCAAGTCCATCTGGTCTAATGCATTATTTAGGGCCTGTGTTTCCTTACTGATTTTGTCTGGATGATCTCTCCACTGATGTAAGTGGAGTATTAAGGTCCCCCATTATTATTGTGTTATTGTCGATTTCTCCTTGTTGTCTCTTAACAATTGCATTATATGTTGAGGTGCTCCTATGTTGAGTGCATATATATTTACAGTTGTTATATTCTCTTCTTGGATTGATCCTTAAGCATTATGTAATGTCCGTCTTTGTTTTTTGTAACAGTCTATCTTAAAATCTGTTATCTGTAATATAAGTATTGGTATCCCAGCTTTCTTTAGGTTTCCATTTGCATGGAATATTTTTTTCCATCCCCTTACTTTCAACCTGCATGTGTCTCTAGCTCTTGTAGACAGCATATATATGAGTCTTGTTTTTGTATCCATATAGCCAGTCTGTGTCTTTTGGAGTCAGATGCACTACTGTTGCACCACGAGGTCAGCCAGTCCTATGTCTTTTGGTTGGAGTGTTCAATCCATCTACATTTAATGTAGATATCGATACGTATGTTCTTATTGCCATTTTGTTAATTATTTTGGGTTAGTTTTTGTAGGGTTGTTTTTTTTTTTCTATTTTCTATTTTCTTGTGCTTTGATGACTAGAGAAGTTCCTTTAACATTTGTTGTAAAGCTGGTTCGGAGGTGCAGAATTCTTTTAGCCTTGATATATCTGAAACTTTTGACTTCTCCCTCAAATCTGAATGAGAGCCTTGCTGAATAGAGTATTCTTAGTAGTAAGTTTTTCACTTTCATCACTTAAATATATTGTGCCACTCCCTTCTGGCCTGAAGAGTTTGTGCTGAAAAATCAGCTGATAACCTTATGGGAGTTCCCTTGTATGTTACTTGTTGCTTTTCTCTTGCTGATTTTAGTATTTTCTCCTTATCATTAATTTTTGTCAGTTTGATTACTGTGTGCCTTGTTGTGTTCGTCTTTGGGTTGATCTTGTCAGGACCTCTCTGCTTCCTGGACTTGGGTGACTGTTTCCTTTCACAAGTTAAGTTTTTGGTTATTATCTCTTCAAAAATTTTCTCAGGTTCTTTCTCTTCTCTTCCTGGGACCCTTATAATGCAGATATTAGTGTGCTTCATGTTGTCCGAAAGTTCTCTTAAACTATCATCATTTTCATTCTTTTTTCTTGGTTCTACAGTGGTGATTTCTACTACTCTGTCTTCTAGCTCCCTGATCTATTCTTCTGCCTCATTTAGTCTATTCTTGGTTCCTTCTACTGTGTTATTCATTTCAGTAATTTTATTCTTCAACTCTGGGTATTCTTTGTATTTTCCAGCTCTTTGCTGAAAACTTCAGTTTGCATCTATACTTCTCTTGAGTTCTCTGAACATCTTCACCATCATTACTCTAAACTCTTTCTTGGATAAACTGCCTATCTCATCACTTATTTCTTTTTCTTGGATTTTTATCTTGTGCCTTGGCCTGGGAGATACTCCTTTACTGCCTCATGTTGTCTATCTTTCTGTTTTTTAGGTAGGTTAGTTACTTGCTCAGCCTTGGAGAGGTGGCCCTCTGTGGGAGACGTCCTTTGCGTCCCAGCAGTACACTCCTCTCTTATCACCCGAGGGCCAGGGTCCAGCGTAGAGTCTGGCCTGTGTTTGTGGATTCCTTCCACAGGCTTTGGGATTATTGTTTTCTCATTTCTGGTATCTGCCCCCTGGTGGATGAGGCTGGACTAGAGGCTTATGCAGGGTTCCTGGCAGGAGGAGCTGGTGCCTGCCCACTGCTGGGTGAAGCTTGGTCCTGGACCTCTGGTGGGTAAGGGTGTGTCCAGAGGCTTTTGTGGCTCAGGAAGTCTGCTGATGGGGGGGCTGTGTTCCCACCCAGTGTGTTGTTTGGCCTGAGGCTTCCCAGCCCTTAAGCCTACAGGCTGTTGGGTGGGGCTGGGTCTTGGTGCTAATGATCCAATCAAGATCCCAGCCTCCAGGAAAGCTCATGTGGATGGGCACTCTGGGAACATCCGACATCAGCTTTTATGTCCCCTGGGTAAGGCGCAGCCATCCCCTACATCCCCAGGAGAACTTCCAAAACCAGCAGGCACGTCTGGCCCAGGTTCCTATGAAATCACCATCTCTGCCTTTGGCCCTGGTGTACCTGAGATTCTGTGTACACATCCCCAGAGAATGAAGTCCCTGTTTCCCCCAGTCCCGTGGGGCTCCCGAAGTTAAGCCCCCAGTGGCCTACAAAACCATATGTCCTGGGGTCTCCTCCTCCTGGGCTGGGGCGCCTGACTTGGGGCTCAGAACTCTCACTCCTGTGGGAGGGCCTTTGTGAATTAATTGTTCTTTAGCTTGTGGGTCACCCACCTTGGGGGTATGAGGCTTAGTTATATCACAAGCACGCCCTTCCTGACAGCCCACTGTTTTTCCCTCTCTGTTTCTAGTGAAGATCTTTTTTGCTAGGCTCCAGTCTTTTTTCTTAATGGCTTCTCAGCAGGCGGCTGTGGTTTTGTTGTAATCGAGAGGAGAGGCGAACTTGTGGTCTAACTACTCCCCCATCTTGACTGAAAATCCTCCAAGAGTCGGAGGTTTTCATTGCTTTAGTTCTCTCAGGAAAGTAGAAAAGTTACAATAAATGCATCTAAGTATAATATAATTTGATATTAGCATTTTGACTTATCACCAAGTTTATTCACTAAAAAATACTTTTTTATACCATTCAGTAATAAGATTAGTAGTGGTGTTGTTGTTGTTGTTATTGTTATTATTATTTAAGCTGGTACATGAAACAACCTGGATAAATTTCTAAAACATTTTAAAGAGAAGACACACACACACAAAAGAATACATATTGTAAGACTTTATTTACATAAAATTCAAGAATAGACATAACTGATATTTGATGAGAGAAACGAGAATAGTTATTATCTGCTTTTTTTTTTTTTAAGGTAAGCACTGGAAGTATAAATTTGCAAGTCAGTAGCAGATAAAAGTGTTTAAAGCCGGAAGCCTGGATGAGGTAAGTGAGGGAGGAAAGCATATAGAGAAGACAGAAGTCAAATTGCTGAGGAGCAGCCAATAAAAGGAAATAAGGAACAGTAGTAGCCAGTGAGGCAGGGGAGAAAACGGAGTGTGAGGTCCCAAAAGCCAAAGAAAAGGCTTCAGGAAGGCAGAAGCGATCTGATGCTCACAAGCTGATGTGTAATGTGAAGACTGGTAACGCACCATTATTTTTGCTGAGTTTGACCGGATGATTACTCCTTGAATCTCTCTCTCTTGTCCAGCTCTAAACTGACGGTGCCGTGAGGTCAGGGATCTTACATGTAACGTGTAGTAGAAGCTCAGCATTTGTCGAATCTTTTCTGCTGCCACTCCCTTGGGGCCCTCATCCCTCAAATATGCCTAATCTTGCAAGCACGTTCTTCACATCGCTGCCTGTTTGTCTGATGTTTCCAGGCTTGAATGCTTCGGGGGCTCCCAATTACCTGCTCTGTATAACCCTGGCACCGCTCCTGATGAACAAAGCCATCCTTGTCATCTTTTTCAGCCTCGTGTCCTACTACTTCCTGTCCATACTCACACCCAAAACAGGAACAATTTATAGTTCTTGCTACCAAGTGTATTAGTTCTTACTTCTATGGATATACTTATTCTGGCTTTTTCAGCCTAAGATGACTTTCCCCCTGCGCTTGGGCAGAGTCTACCTTGAAGAATCAGGAAGCTTTTGTGAGCCAACCCATTCATCAGCAGGCAGCCGCCACAGGACACCGTGCGTCTCTCTTATCACAGTTCTTAGTCTCTAACTTTTTTATAGGCATAGGCGTGTTACCTTCTCTAAAGTATAAATTTTTTAGGGTCAGCAGTTATTTTTATTCCTCATCCTCTCCATGGTACCTATCACAGTGCTGTCTTCTTGGTAGGCACGCAAGTGTGAGCAAAGATTGGATCAGTGGCTGGACAGTAAGAAAGAAAGTGGTACATAGTTCTAGAACTAGGTCAAAATGTAGACATTTGAAAGAAATGGCAAAGATGTATGCTTTAATATATATCTATACTTTGTGTAAGGATGAAAAATGTATGTCAAAGTAACTGGAAAAATACAAACATCATTTTTAATTGTTTCTTGTAATTCCTACATTACATAGTAACTTACAATGTTTTCCTTTATTTTAAAATACTTTTAATATTACGTTTTTAGAACATCAATGCAAGCCTGAATAAGAAAAAGAATTTATCCCTCCTGAGCCATGGCCTATCAGTTGTACAGGAATACCACTTTGGGAAACAGTCTTCAGGAGAGCCTCGATGAGCTCATACAGGTGGGAGACTAAAAATCAACACTTCCTATAGATGGTCCATAGTAATTCTTGTTATACCCCATCTCCCAGGCAAAGAGATACACTGACCCAGCAAGTCAGTCATTCAGGTGAATAACCTCAGCTTGCTGTGATTATACCATCCTTGCTGTGGGATATGAAATATAATGAGTGTGGAGTTAGCTGATTTTCAAAGATGGTTGTTGGTTTTCAAAGAATTATGACATTTGATGTAGCTTTACAATAATTTTGGATGCGTTAACATAAGTCTTTAGCTTTTAATAAGTTTTGAATTTACATTCTAATTTTAGAAAAATTAACCTTTTTATGTAAATCTGTCGTCTAACAATATATTAACGTTTATTGTCATATACAGTTTGAGCTTTGATGAGATTCATTAGATTTTTTAAAACATGATTGGTCCTAGGTTTCTTATTTAAAAGAAGCTTTTTTCCTTTAAGTTACTGAATACCTCTTTACAGACACGCTGAAGGAGTGGTAGACAGAGTTGTCTAAGGAATTCCAATCTAGCGGCTCTGGGTAACCTCAGTTATGTCTTAGGTACTACCTAAAAGTACTATGTAATTACTACCCAATGGTCTGTCTGGTTCTTCCCTAAGGACTTACCATTCTTTCTTCTTCTTGCAGTCTCAGCAGATTACTCCTCAACTTGCCCTTCAAGTTCTGCTTCAGTTTGATAAGGCTATTAATTCAGCGTTGGCACAGCGGGTGAGGAACAGAGTGAATTTCAGGGTAAGGACACTGTTTTAAGGGAGGAAGGTTGCATCAATGGGGATTGGGGGGGGGGGGGGGAGGAAGGACCTGTTCCCTCCCTTGCCAGGAGTGGAATTTCCTATAATCCAGATCAAAAGTTGCTCACCCAAGTATGATTTTTTTTAACCCATGTACATTTTTGGTTCTTTCTAACTGCTTTTAGGCATATAAATTTCTTTTATCAACTTCTATGTTTCATACCTGAATATGTGTGTATGTGGGTATCACATTATGACTGTATTCAGATGCTTCTGTCACACTCTTCAAGTTAGCTTTTCATGTTCAGATACATCTTTAAAATAAGACGGACGATAATACTGTACTTCAGCTGAGGTAAGTCACAGGATTATATTTAATGTTTCCAGGACTGCCCTGCTTGTGCACAAAGTCTGTACATAGAAATTCACATGAACTTTCATAATGTAGCCACATGAGGGCAGTAGAAATACACAAATGTCCATTCTACTTCAGCTTTCAGTGCTGAAAATAGATTTTAACTCTTCCCTGAGAAAGTTTATGATTTTTTTTTCTTCAAATGATAGGATGAAAATTAAGGGAAAGCTGAAGCTAATAATACTATTTTAAGAATTATGTATTTGGTTTCTTATAATTGCCTGGAGAAAAATGTGACAGCATAAAATGAATTTTCATGATTTCTCTAAATATTTTGTTTTAAAGGGCTCTCTAAACACATACCGATTCTGCGATAACGTGTGGACTTTTGTATTGAATGATGTTGAATTCAGAGAGGTGACAGAACTCATTAAAGTGGATAAAGTGAAAATTGTAGCCTGTGATGGTAAAAGTAAGTGCTTAACTAAGTGCTGTGAAAGCAGAGCTACTTGAAATCTTGTCTTCATGAATCTTTAGAAAATTGTCATCCAAAGTTGGGGGAAACGGCCTATGATCCACACCCAGAGAGCTGGATTCTCTCAGCAAGATTCTGAATAATAGCCTTTTACTGACTTAACGTATAAATTTCATGACACACAGATTATGTCCACAGGTTGAACTGGATCGGGGGGGGGGGGGCTGGGGGGAGCACTTTCATAAGCTTTTCTTCCCTATTTCAGTTGCAGAGTCAAAGTGCTTACTTTTTTTCAAGAAAGTAGTTAACCTCAGCAGTTCTGTGGTTTCTGTGTTGCTGGCTACCTTATACATTTTATATTGCAGACCTAGGAACTTGTGCGGGTCCTTAAATGTTTCAAAACTGGAGATAACGTATCACCTTTTAATATTTTGCTGTATGCCTTTCCTGTCTTTATATATATTTATATATATATACACAAACATATATTCTGTGTATATATATATATATATTTGTTCTCACATTAAGTCATTAACTAGTCTCTTAAGCCTGATTTTTCATAGCTACCTAAAATTATGCCTTTAGCCCTTTTGAAAGAAACTTTACACTTAGATGACTTTTTGAGGATCAGATACTTTGTTCCTTGCTGTAACAGCAAAAAAGATCTGTAGGCTTTTTTTTTTTTTTTAACAGTTTCTAGATTACAAATGATAATATTTCTCTGTCAGATAATGTATACTTCTTTTCATGCCTTATAATTTAGGCTAATAGCATCCTCATAACCCTTAGTAAAATCTGAGCATCACTGTATAATTTCTAGACTTCTATCAAAATGAGTTAATGATGTAGCCCAGTACTCTTCATAAAACTTTTGTACTGATGGAAATGTTCTCCGTCTAGTCTCTCCAACAGCCACAACTGGCTATTAAGCACTTCAGATTTCCCAGTTGCCCTAAAACATTTCGGCTTATAATTTTTATTTTATTGTATTAGTTACCTTTACATAGCCACGTGCGGCTAGCCAGTGGCCGCCGTGCTGGCCAGCACAGATGCAGACTGCTGGAGTCTCTGTTTCAGTCACTTGAAACATACAGCCTGTGAACCAAAAAGTGGGTAAGACCCCTGAGCAAACTGTATATCAAAATATGTATTTCACTTACCAGAGCGCCAGCGTGCTGGTCCCTAGAATATATTTCTGTTGCTTAAAAATAGAAGACCGCATCCCTTGAAGTCTGAACAGACAAAGTACACAGCAGTGCGCCTGCCCCACCTGCAGCACAGCGGGGTGACTGAGCATCGAAGAGAAAACTGTGGCATGCTCGCAAACAGCTTAGACTGTGCGCTGAACACTCTGTGTCAGTAGAGACGACTACAGTCAATCATTAAAATACAAACTGGTTGTGGTATTTAGTGGTAGAAGTTTACCTAAGTAATACCTTTCCTAAGCAGTCAGATAAATGCAGCAGTACAATGAGATAAGCCTGTTTTTCCTAAAAATCAGCTTCCTTAAAAGTCAGTTGCTAATATAGATGCAGAGAAAAAGTTGTTATAGTGCCTAGAATTTAGGTTTGTTCCTCACAAGGAATTAAATAACAATTCTCTTCTGATTATATGTTTGTTACAGTCCTTCGTGGTTTTGCAGTTTGACATAGTAGAAGACCTAAAAAAATTAAGTAGCAGTTATATGAACCGAATGTAATACAAGTTGATTTTTCTCGCAGATAAATATGGAGGGCCAACGCTAACCTTCCTTTCCAACCTTGTCTCCCCTACTTCCCCATCCTGCTCACCAGCACCACCATTAGTTCTTGTTTTGCTTTTTAAAGATTTTCTCAAAATATTTAAATCTTTCTCTCCTCTGTTTCCCAGATACTGGCTCCAATACTACAGAATGAATAGAAAAAAATGGCTTTTTTTAATGCCATCTTCTGTTATTGCTCACCGCTTTTTGAAGAGAAGCATAGAAGAGACTTTTTTTTAATTTATTCTAGCATTGGAGAGATGACTACACTGTGCTGTACTATGTGAGAGTTCCAGTAGAGAGAAGCTTGTAACGCTGCACCCTCTTACCTCACCTTTATTATACAGCATGAAGAAGCAGGCCATTTTTTTTTTAAGACAAATCAAACATTGTTTCCTTCGTAAGACTATTCTTTAATAAACTCCTTTTAAACCTCAATGTGAGTAAATAACTGCTAGGGCTAGTAAAGCTAGCAGTATGAAGACTGTAGCCTTGCAAGGGAAATCAGAAAATGTGTTCGCTTCAGTAAAGTCAAGTTAGTTTTATCAGTTGTAACTTTCAGTGATAAAAGCATTAAGGGGGGGGGGGCAAAACCAAACTCTGGATTGGAACTTTCCTTAGAAAAAACACTTTTTTAAAATTACGAAACCAAGGGTAATGACTGGTGTGAAAAAACCTAAGTACAACTCAATAAGGAAAAATTAGACAATCTTTAGACAGCTTCTGGAGCCAAAACAAAAACTAAGAAACCTACTTCCAGCAAAATAGTTTTTACGCAACATGCAAATTATTTCTTGAATTGGCCCTACAAGTTTCATTTAGAATGCTCTACATCTTACCTTTATAGACTTTCCACAAAGTGTTCTAGTACACGTATGCCACGTGTGTGTGCACTGGAAGGAAAAGAGTTTCCCTGTCAGCCTAGGAAGGAATATATGACAAAGAATGTGGCATTTCTAAAACAACACAGAGGAAGAATGTCAGGTGCCAGCTAACTGAGGAACTTAAATTTAGCAGCTGAGTATAGATAAATCAAATCCAACCAAGGTCTGGCCCTGTTTACCGTTCAGTAAAAATAGGCTTTTACACCCTGTGGTCGACCCCAGCTCAACTCATTTCATTTGAATGTATACCCGTTTGCAAATTTTAAATCCTGTCACTGGTGTCAATAGATTGTGCTTACAAAAGATACAGAAGCAACGTTGACCCAGGTGGTGAGTTTCTTGTAAGAAAGGACTGACTGCCATGGCCTGCTAACTGCAGTAATGACTTACTGCCATTCCCTGAGTGCCTCTACGATGTTAACCGCAGCACGTCAGTGTAGACCTTAATTCTCACATTAAAACTTCAGTCCTTGCAGCCTACTGTTCACTTCCTAACCTTCTCTACCAAAGATCACATCGTCTACTCCAGTTACATTCAAGAAACAAGCGAAAAAGCCAGAGCTAAGATTACTTTTTTGTCTTTGGTTATGCTGTTTTCTTCACTTCCCATGACTTTCAGAGGCAAGATCCTACCCACCCTTCAAAACTTAAACATACTGGCATATCTGAGTGTAACCCATACTGATTTCTTCCCTTGTGACCTATTACAAAGCAGTCATTTAAATACATGAAAAATACACAACAAAGGACAGGAAGAACTTGCGTCAGTTGCAGTACTCGCTCGTACTCAGCCCCGTAACTGGTATGGAATGCCTGGCGCTTCTACCATACCTCGCTGTATGCCCAGGGATTACCCCACAGTCCACTGAGACCAGCGCCTGTGCTTAGGTCAGCCACCAGACACGCCTGCTTCTGCCCGGGCAGGAGCGCAGAAATCAGCCCGACACTGCCTCCTCCCACTTCCGGTCACCTGCATACCCATCACATGGCCGACACTTGCACTGTGATACAGGTGTTCTGCTCTCCCCACAGTGGTACCTAGACTTAGTGGGAAATTACAGAAGAGTCACTGCAGCAGCTCCCACACCACTTTGTGCTCTCCTACCTGGCCCACAGGCTCTAGTGATGATAAGCTTACTTGCCTGTTGATGTGGAAACAGAAAAATCCATTAATTCACCTACTGTCGGGACTAAAAGAAAAATCTGGGCTTTTTGAGATCATGTAGAGCCACTCCTCTCTACATCCATTACTTACTGCTATTTTAATACACAAATAGTGGACCAAAAAAGTAGCTTCTTTGGGTGTGATGCCAGACTAGTCATGGTTTGGTCTGTTTATTGTGACTTGTCTTTGGCTAATTTTAGGGGGGAAAATACTTTATTTCTGGGTAGACATCAAACCCAGTTTCATAGGGTATATCGCCTTCAGTTTTGAGTGGGTCATAACTGAATTGCTACTAAGAGTAAAATTTGAAATTATAAAATATGTACATGGAATGTGTATATTTTTTTTTCCCACTCAACTGGGGAAACAATTTTTTGTAGCATAGTTATAAAACGTGCAATCAATAAAACAGAATGCTTGGTAAAAGAAAATGCAAATTCTCCATAAGACTTTGCAACCTTTGTTTTGTCAATCCATTCTAAAAATGCCCTCTAATTTGATGAATATCATCCAGCTATTTTTTATATGCCCTAGTAACAACAGAACCGTTTCATTTCCATAGTTCATAGATAGACACAATGTGCGTGGAACTGGGGGCAAGTCACTTCACCTTTTAAGAGGTATAGGAACTTGGCAACATGCAGCAAAGGGTGTAACAGGGTTACTTTAAGGGAGCAAGGAGACTGTCCGCAGTATTCTCTCTTGAGTGTCCCAACTCTCTTGTCCTCTGAGTCTGAACCTTCTACAGTTCTGTCCCAGGAGACACTGGCTTCAAACCTGGTTCTTCCACCCCTGGGCAGAGATCTGAGATTGTTCTTTCCACTTCTCGAGACACATGGGCAGCACTAACCCTGTGACTGAGCTAAGGGACTGGATGCACATGCACTGTGCTTTTCTCCCTCCGCTTTTACTCATTCTGTTCCCCAAGATGAACCACAAAACTCCCTCAGTAGCCAAAGCAATCTTGAAAAGAACTAAGCTGGAGGCATCATGCTTCCTGATTTCTGACTATGTTACAAAGTTAGAGTAATCAAAACAGTATGTTATATTGGCATAAAAACAGAAACAGGTCAGTACAACAGAATACAGAGCCCAGAAGTAAGTCCATACACATATGATCAATTTACGACAGAGGGAGGCAAGAATACAAGATGGAGAAAGGACAGTGGTGTCAGTAAGTTTTACTGCTGGGAAAACTGGATCACTGCATTACACCATACACAAAAATTAACTCACAGTGGACTGACAACTCGGATATAACCCTGAAGTGCTGAAAATAGAGGAAAACTTACCTGTAAGCTCCTTGACATCAGTCTTGGCAATGATTTTTTTTTTCTTTGACGCCAAAAGCAAAAATAAACGAGTAAAACTACATCAAACTAAAAAGCTGCACAGCAAAGGAAACCATCAAGAAAATTAAAGGGCAAACTATAGGATGGGAAACATTTGCACATCATGTATCTGATAAGGAGTTCATATCCAAAATATATAAAGAACTCATACGGCCCAAAAGCAAAAAACAAAACAAAACAAAAAAAACCTGATTAAAACAATGGGCAGAGGATATGAATAGACATTCTTCCAAAGATGACATACAGATGGACAACAGTTGCATGAAAAGATGCTCAGCATCAGTAATTATGAGGGAAATGCAAATCAAAACCACGTTAAGATACCACTTCACATCTGTTAGAACGGCTACTATCAAAAAACCAAATAAGCAGCACTGGCAAGGGTGCGCAGAACAGGGAACCGCTGTGCACTGCTGCTGGGAGTGCGCATGGGTGCAACCATTGTGGAAAACAATGCGGAGATTCCTCAATAAAATGACCATACCATTGAGCAATTCCACTTCTGGATATTTATGTGAAGGAAATAAAATCCCTATCTTGAAAAGATATCTGTACCCATGTTCACTGCAGCACTATTTACAATAGCCAAGACATGAAAATAACCTGTGTCCACTGATGGGTGAATGGATAAAGAAAATACGTTATCTATGAGGAGGGTGAGGTGGGCATGCAGAATATTATTCAGCCATTTTTTAAGAATCCTGTCATTTGCAACAACACAGATGGATCTTGAGGGCATTAAGCTAAGTGAAATAAGTTGGAGAAAGACAGATACTGTAAGATCTCATTTATATGTAGAATCTAAAGTAAACAACTCAAATACAGAGAAAGGATTGGCTGTGGCCAGAGGCAGGTGGTGATGGGGTGAGCAAAATGAGTGATGGTGGTCAAATGGTACGAACTTCCGATTACAAGATAACTGAGCCTTGGCAATGTAATGTACAGCACAGCGACTACAGTTGACAACACTCTATTTACAGATGACCCTGAACTGTGTGAGTCCACTTACTAGTACACAGATGTTTTTCAATAGTAAATACTACAGTACAACATAGTTTGCAGTAGATTGAATCCATGGATGCAGAACCACAGGTACAGAAGGACCGAATATACAGAGGGCCAACTATAAGTTATGCATGCATTTTTCGACTACATACAGTCAGCAGCCCTGACCCATGTGTCATTCAAGGGTCAGCTGATTTAAAAGTTGCTAAGAGAGTAGATCTTAAAAGTTCTCATCACAAGAAAAAAAAAATTAGATAGATATTAACATTGTAATCATTTTGCAGTATATACATACATAAAATCCTCATTTTGTATATATACCTAAAACTAATACAATGTTTATGCCAATTTTATCTCAGTTTTTTTAAAAAAGGTTGCCGTCTTCAGAGACATCTCTAAGTCATGCCAGAGTAACAACAATGGGACTTAACTTCTTTCCATAAACAACTAGAGAAGCGGACAACACGTATGGAAACTGTTTTCCAGATATTAGGCAACAGGCAGCACAAGGCTGTAATCCCGGGGAGGTGGGGAGGCTATATAATCATCCAGCTCTCTGCACGGAGGCAATATCCAGCCTACAGACCCAGGGAAAGGGATGCCCAGACAGAGCCTGGCAACCTTGCTGAGATGAGGAGACACTGAGATCAGAGTTTGGGGAAGTTGAGGTGGTTGAAAATTGCCGAGTTCCAGAAAGGAATCAAAACAGTGGTCCCCTAGACTCTTCGCTGGGTATCGGCTGCACGTGAGTAGAGGGTCAACTCTACAAAACTAAGTAACTAGGGAATTCATGGTAAACTGCAATTCCCAGTGCTCACACAGGATGGGAAAACAGAGTGAAGAGTTCTCAGTCATCACCCAGGGGTATACTACAGGGAGCGAGACCACCGAGGGGTCATGCCTCAGTAGGAAGCCAAAATAGAGTGAAAGCTACTTTAGCTTAAACCCACCCTAGCAAAAGTGAAAGCAGAATTCGAGGAAATCAAACTGATCTGCAAATAACTGCCAAAACAAAGTTAAATATTCTGTTAAGTAAATAAAATCCAGATTCTCACAACATAGCACCCACAATGTCCTACATCTTAAAAAAAAAAAAAAAATACTAGACATGCCAAGCAGCAGAAAGTGGAACGTAACTAGGAGAAAAGGTAGTCAATAGGGAAAGGCCCGGAAATGATGGAACATAGCGGCAGCAGATAGCGATATTAAAACCGGATTTTGTACAAGTATTTAAAACATGACAAATGGAAAATATTCTTTAAAATAACAAAGAACTTCTAGAAATAAAAAATAGGTGCAATGCAAATTTAGCTACATAAATTAACAGATTAGACAATGAAGAAAAAAAAACAGTGAAATTGAAGATCTCGCAATAAAGTCTATCCAAAATATACTACAATATACCTATCCAAAATACAGCATCGAGACAGCACTGGAGAAAACGGAGCATCAGTGACATGCAGAATTGTATCAAGTGGAAATCTCTACATATCACCACCCCGCAACACTTCATACGCACCCCTCAAGAAGGAAGGGGAGAATATTTTGAGGAAAAAGCCAAGATTTTCCAAATTTGATGAAAACTAAGTTGAGCCAACTTTAAATGGCTCTCACTGGCTATAGTAGCCTGAATAATAGCCCCCAAAGACACCAGGTTCTCATCCCTGGAATGTGCAAACATTTCCTTAGGTAGCAAAAAAAGTATTTGCAAATGTGACTGAAAATCCTGGGGTGGCCAAAGTATAGGATAATTAAGATGGGTCCTAAATGCAATCCCATGTATCTTTATGAGAAGGATGCAAAAGGAGCTTTGACATACAGGAGAAAGTGAAGTAGCATGACCGTGGAGGTAGAGATTGGAGTGATGAGACTATAAGCCAAGGAATGCGGCAGCCACCATAAGCTAGAAGACAAGGAACAGATTCTCCCCTAAAATCTCCAGAGGAACCTTGGCCCTGCCAACACCTTGACTTTGGCCCAGTAAAACAGATTTTGGACTCCTGGCCTCCAGAACTGTGAAAACAATACATTTCTGCTATTTTAAGCTACTAAATTTGTGAGAATTTGGTACAACAGTGATAGGAAAACACATTAGCCAAAGATGAAGCATTTTGAGCATCATCAAAATAATAGTTACGGTGAACCACACCGTATAAATTATGTGTTTAGACAATTCTAGAGTTAAAAATGAATACACATAAATTCATTTGACATTGGTAATCAATTCATTGTTCTGAAAACTGATAAAAGGAAACAGCTGTACTTAAGAGTAACAATACAGTTGATAAGGCGAAGTTCTGTTTTATAAAAAATTTTAAATGAAGGATTTGTAGAATCAGGATACCACCATTTTGCAATTTGTTATGAAATAATAGAACTAAGCAATGATAATCAATGGCTACTAAAATAGTTACTTGAAAGGTTATGGTAAATTTATAAGCAAGCTTACAACTTCCAAATTCCACAGTTCAATCCCAACATTAAAAAAAAAAAGAAAGAAAGAAAAACCAAAGACAAAACAGATATATGTACCTCCTGATGTGATGCAAAAGGAAATACAAAATACCTACCATGAAATTTTCTTGACAAAAATTCAAACCTGAATCTGAAGCTTCTAAATCGAAGTACCAGTTTACAAGAAGTACTGGGGAGAGAGGAATATGGTAAATAATACTGTTGAGATCCTATTAGCAGAATTCAAATATGGGGAACTCTTGAAAAAAAACCTAGCTTATTCAACAAATTGCCAAAAAAAAAAAAAAAAAAAACACCCTATAATTAAGAGATGTGAGAGATTTATCAATCCAAAGTGTCAAATAATCCACTGCAGAACCTAATATGACACAATGGGGGAAATTAAAAACCATTTGGTATTTGATTAAATTAAGGAATTGATACTATTTTAGGTATGGTACAGTTGGCTGACTTTTTAAAATATCTATTACTAATCTTAATTTAGGGATACATACTGAAGAATAAATGAATGAAAAAATATGATATCTGGGATTTACTTCAAAATAGCCCAGTTGGGGCTGGAGATAAGTGTAGATAAAACAAGACTGGTCAGGAGTTGGGAGTTGCTGAAACTGGATGACGGCTCCCTGGGAGTTTCAGGACGCCATCCTGTCTGCCTTTTGTGTATGTTTGAAGACTTCCATATTAAAGTTTCTTTTTTAAAAAATATTTCTTTCTTTTAAAAATATCTTCTACAGATCCTCATTACTTACGGATAAAGTCCGAACTGCTTGACAAGGTTGAAGCAGAACACAGGTTTTCAGCAGTCTGGCCATCTTCTAGGCTCACCTTCACCTGCCTCCATTTCCAGCTGCCTCCTCTTTAGCTACAAGACACTAAGGTCAGTTCCCCGAACACACCCTGTGTTTTCACACATTCAGTAATCCCATTTGCCTACCTGGAAAACCCTTCAGCACTTCCATCATTTGGTGAACTCCATGGCCCAGTTCAAATGTAACTGTTTCTATAGATCTTTTTTTTTTCTTATTTAAATACAGTCAGTTACAATGTGTCCATTTCTGGTGTACAGCACAATGTCCCAGTTATGCACACACATACATATATTTGTTTTCACATTCTCATTAAAGGTTATTATAAAATATTGAATATAGTTCCTTGTGTTATACAGAAGACATTTTTAAAATCTACTTATATATATAGTGGCCAACATTTGCAAATCTCAAACTCCCAAATTTATCCCTTCCCACCCCCTTTCTCCAGTAACTGTAAGATTATCTGTTTCTGTTTTGTAGATGAGTTCATAGTGTCTTTTTTTTTTAGATTCCACATATGAGTGATCTCATATTGTATTTTTCTTTCTCTTTCTGGCTTACTTCACTTAGAATGACGATCTCCAGGTCCATCCATGTTGCTGCAAATGGCATAATTTTATTATTTTTAAAAGCTAAGTAGTATTCCATTGCATAAATATACCAAAACTTCTTTATCCAGTCATCTGTCGATGGACATTTAGGTTGCTTCATATCTTGGCTATTGTATACAGTGCTGCTATGAACACTAGGGTGCATGTATCTTTTCGAATTAGAGTTCCCTCCGGATACATGCCCAGCAGTGGGATTGCTGGATCATATGGTAAGTCTATTGTCAGTCTTTTGGGGAATCCCCATACTGTTTTCCACAGTGGCTGCACCAAACTGCATTCCGACCAGCAGTGTAGGAGGGTTCCCTTTTCTCCACAGCCTCTCCAGCATTTATCGTTTGTGGACTTTTAAATGGTGGCCATTCTGACTGGTGTGAGGTGATACCTCATGGTAGTTTTGATTTGCATTTCTCTGATTATTAGCGATATTGAGCACTTTTTCATGTGCCTATTGGCCATTTGTATGTCTCCACTGGAGAATTGCTTGCTCAGGTCTTCTGCCCATTTTTGCACTGGGTTGTTTGGTTTTTTTTTTGTTGGTGTTATTAAATTGTATGAGCTGTTACTATAGATCTTTAATTGACTCCTTGAAATAGAACTAATGCCTCACTTCAAAGCAATCCCAACACATCACAGACATGACACGCCAGTATACCCCTTATATCGTCCCATCATCGACCTCTCCCCTCCCCACCTCACCCAGATAGAACTCCATGGTCCATATTTATGAGCACTCCCTTTAACACAACCTGAACTTCTTTGCCCCTCTCTCATACTTGCTGGGATAAATGATAAAACTGATTAAATCCTACAGTACGCCTGCACTCTTGCAGGTGAATGTGGCTGAGAGGCTGGTTTCCTTTTTAGACTCACTTTCCCTAATGTCAGTGGGTCCTTAATGCTGCCAGGCATTATTATTTCTTCCCTTGGTCTGGCTTCTTTTCCACTTTCCATTCTGCAACAATTATTTATATCTTTTCCTCTTTCCAAACCTGCATATCTCTTCTCCCATACACATCTCATAAAATCATCTTGCTCTTTATTTCACTGAACAAAATAAAGGTAATAAAAGGAGAACTTCCAGGATATCCAAATGGCTAATAAGCATATAAAAAGCTACTTAACATCATCAGTCATTAGGGAAATACAAATTAAATCAACTCTGATACCACCAACACCCACCAGAATAATTAAAATGACAAAACACAGATAATAATACTAGCAAGGAAATGGAGCAAATGGAACTCTCACACCTTGCTGGTAGATCATGTAAAAATTATAGGACAGTTTTTACTAAAGGCAAACATGTGTATACATTATGGCCCAGCAATTTCACTCCTACACATTTACCCAATTGAAAGGTATACATATGTTCTCTTTAAAACATTTCAAGAAGGTTCATAGGAGCACAATTCATAATAGCTCAAAGCTGAAAACAACCCAAACGTTCATCAGCAATAGGATGAGTAAACTATGGTAGCTTCATATATGGAATATTACACACCAGTGAAAATCATTGCGCTGCTCCTACACACAACCTAGATGAAACTCATATTGGCGAGTTTAAGGAGCCATAAACAAAAGGGAACACAGTACTTTCAAAAAAAAAAAATCAAAAACAGGCAAAAGAATCCATGGTGTAGTTACTAGACTGAACTCAGACCCACTCACCACTCACCATTTTGTAAGCAGCAAACCCAATCTACTAACAGCAGATTGCCATAAAGTCAAGTACAGTATTTACTTGCAGGGTGCCAAGCAAGGAGAACAGGAAGCTAATGCTTGGGTCAAAAGACCCAAACTCCCCAATGGCTTTTGGGTAAAAATTTTTAAAGGCAACATTAGAGGTCACAGGATGCATGGTCAGCTCATAGACATTCTTCCTGATTGGTTGGTGGAAAGGCAACAGGGTGAGGTTTGGGGAATCTTAATCATCAGTCTTCTGGTTCCAACCAGTCTGGGGTCTATGAGCTTGTGATGCACCGAATGGAGGGGTCTCAGTTTCTGCAGAACAACTCCAAGATATATGTTAGGTTGTTATCTAGATTCCTTTGGGATGAACTAGGAGTCCTGTGACTGTTTTCCAAGCTCCTTCCTTTGCTCCTGCATTTTCCAGTTCTCCAATCATTAACTGTTTGAGTCCGCTTTTGGGAACTTCAAGAAGGCCTAGGAAAGGAAAGCTTTTTCGATCAACAAGAACCGGGAACATGGAACGGCTTATACCCAGGAGGGCCCCGCTAGTTCCGCTCAGTGTCAGTGTCAGTGTCAGGGCAGTGGTTATCTTCACCGCAGCTCGGGGAGTAATCTGGAAGGAACACAGGAGCCCTCTGCGTGGCTGCTAATGCTGTTTCTTGATCTGGGTTCTAGTTACACAGGTTTGTTCACTTTGTAAAAATTATTGAGCTATATACTTGTGATTTTTGAACTTTTCTACATGGATATTATGCCTAAGATAAAATGTTAGTTAAAAAAGAAAAATAGAATTCCACAAACCACCACATTGACCCATCTATGTGCATGTGAGCCCACCGACCCCGCCTTCACTCCTGTTACTGTGGGCAAACTGTTGTTCACTCTTCCATCAGACAGGCCCTTTCTCCCATGAACTACATCATTACCGCGTCTTCTTCACCAAGAGCCACTCTTTCAAGTATCCTATCTCATTCCTTCACTTTTTCCTCTTGACTCGATCCTTGCCATCAACCTACAAACATGCTATCACTTTTCTAATTTTTAAGACAAACAACCTTCAATTACTGTACTTTTGCTTTAAGCCAAGCAAAGGAGCGTAAGACTCAAAACTTTTGTCTATACTTGTTGTTCTCACATTCTCTTTGAACCACCTCCAGCTGTGTTCTCACCTCCACGCTGCACAGAAGCTGATCTTATCAAGGTCACCTCCACATTGTTAAATGCCATAATCACTTTCTCCTCCTCGTCTTACAGTGATTCTCAAGTTTTGGCCATAGTCATCAACTTCCTCTTTGCAGAATCACTCTCCTTTAGGCTTCTAGAATACTGTATACTGTTTTCCTTCTACTACGCTAGTCGCTCCTTTCCCACTTTCTCTTGTCGGTTCCTCCTCACCTCTGTGACCTCTGCATTTTGGAGAGCTCCCGAAACTCATTTAGGAGCCTCTTTTCTCTGTGTTCACTCCATTGGGATTCTCATCCAGTTTCCTGGCTTTACACAATCTCCAAAATGACGAACACCAGGTAAGTGTCTCCAGTCCAGATCTCTCTCCTGAACCCAGACTCCTGTCACATTCATCTCCTCGGCATCTCTCTTAGATGTCTAACAGGCACCTCCAGTTTTCTATGTTCAAAAGTGAACTCCTGATCTTCCCCTCAAGAAACCACTTTTGCAGTTTCCATGTCTTGGTTAACGGTAACTCTGTCCATCCAATTTATCATCAGGGCAAAATCCTTGAAGTCATTCTCGACTCCTCCACTGCTCTCAGAAAGAAACTCAATCTGTCAGCAAACCCTCAAACTTCCAAGCATTTCCAGGATCGGACCACTCTCACCATGTCTACTGCTGCTACCCTGGCTTAAGCCACTATCATCAGTGCTGAGATTATGACCATAACCTCCTAACTAGCCTCCCTGCTTTCACCCTCGCCTCCCAGTCAGTCTGTCCTCAGCGGAGCATTAAAATGTTCATCAGATCATGTCAGTCCTCTGCTCGAAACCTTCCAGTGGCCTAAAGTGTCACTCAGGGAAGACAAAGTCTATGTAATGGGTCACCAGGGCCTTCACAGTATCCCCCCAACCCCACACTCTTCATCCTTCCTCCTCCCTCCTTTACTCTGTGCCATTTACACCAGCTTCCTTGCTGTTCCTCACACATGGCAGGTGTGTTCCTGCTTCAGGGCCATACACCTCTCTCCTCTTGACCTAGAATGCTCTTCCCCCATTTATCCTCCTGGACCATTCCTGCATCTCCTTCAGATGTTCACTCAAATGTCGCCCTTTCAGTAAGGGCCTCCCTGACCACACTATTTAAAATTTTCCTCCCCTCCCCACTCTCCCAAGGTCTCCATCACTTCCTTCAATTTCCCTCTAGCACCTGTCTCCTTCTAACAAGCATATGCATTACTTACCTACTTAGAGTTGTTTTCCCACCAGTATGTGAACAACATGATTGTGGGGATTCCTGTCTGTCTCATGGACTGCACTATGCCCAGTGTCAGGAACAATCCTGGGACATGTTAACAGCTTAGGCAGTATTTGTGGAATGGATGAATGAGTTACTTCATTGCTTGTCACACACTCAAGCGTCATAGAGAAGTGGGCCATAACTTAGCTTTGTGATGACCGATCGACTAAAGGAAACAAGTAGGAACAGATATGTAAGGCAGGTAATGGATTTAATTATTCTTTCCCTTTTTAACCCAAAAAATTGATCTCCCCAAATAAATTATGTCATCCGTTCCTAAACAAGGTTAACTGCCTTTCATTTCTGTCTTAAATTTTCAATCGATCAGGAAAAGAGCAAAGATTACAATAGGCAGAATATGTGAAAATATAGTTATTAAAACAACATTCACCCATAGTCCACAAATCAAAAATAAAGGGGAAGGTCAAGCCTTGAGAAGTAATACAAACATAGTTGCTCATTTCATTAATAAGATGTTTCCTTTCCAGAGAAAGGTTAAAGAAGCTGATATGACGCAGAGGAAAGGAAAAATCAACAGATGTGTTGGTTTAATTGCACAGTTTCTAAAATACACTAAGCAAATGGGGGAGAAATGTGACCCTTCTGATACGAAGACCTTACATTTGTTATTAAACAAAGAGTACTTCCTACTCACCCAAATGTATTTCTAGAGGAACTTTCAATGCTTGGGGGATTCCTGCAACTTGTTCCCCCAAATGACAGGTTCACATTTTAATCCTTTCAGTTTGTTTTTATAAAAAGTTCTCTTTTATTGCACACAAAAACATATAGAGAAAGTTGAGTATGAAGCCAAAGACCCACGTTTTCCTCAGAACACCTGCACTCAGCTTTTCTGCCCCCTGGCAGCCCCTCTCAGAGGAGGACCGAGGACCATCACCAAGGCTAGTGGGTGGAGAGGTCCACAGCCACTGCTGGGAAGAGACCCTGCAGGGCTCATCTGCTGAGCGTATCACTGGTCGTTAGTCGCCCCCGTGGTGGGGCTGACAGCAAGCGGGGGAGGACTCAGTGTGCCAATGCAGGGAAGCTGGTGGTGGCAGTGCCCACTACCACAGGAGCACAAACTGACAAGGAGCAATCACTGACTTAGAAGATTCAAGGCGTCAGGCACGGTGACAACTAAGTCAGAGCACATGGGTTGCAGGGAAAGCGGATTGTGAGAAAAAACCTGATTAACTGAATCACAGTCAGAATGAAACACACTAATGACATCAGGACATATTATTGGGAACATCATTCAAATTACACAAATTATTTTGGACATGAATCACTTTTCCAGAGCACATTGTATGTAGACCAGCTCTACTATGTAACAAGATATGCTCATCTGTTTATAAAGGATCCCTTTCCAACCACAGAAGAGAATGACTAGTAGCCAGTTGCCCGCAATTACCTGACAGTTATCTCTGGAGCTTTAGAAAGGAAACTGGTTCACTCGGTAATATTTGTTGGGCAGGTGCATGGAAGGGTGGGGCAGAGAGCACACACGCACGCACACACACAAATTGTCTCCCCACAAGGAAACGTATAAGCCACAACACCATGAACACTGACCATTCCATTCACATACTTAAATAAGAGTTTAGACTCGAGAGGCATAAAGACAGAATAACCAGGCCTAGTTTATTCTTGTTACCCAATGTAATTATTAATACTACAGCCCCTCAACTAAAATCTGTTCCAGTTTGAACAATACATTATATGGTGACCTTAGTAATGGCTACTGTCTTCTTGGTTATGGAACATTAAGCTTTGGCTGTGAAGCTGGCAAGATTAGTGCTGTAATTTTCCCGTAAGGATATGGGTGGTCAAACTGGTCAAATCACCTCACCTTCTCCCTTAAAGTCATGAATCTGGATTTCAGTAATGAACGAATCAGCTGTGTTCCTCCATGTTCTTCTGAATCTGCCCCTTATGCAGCCTGCCATGATCATTCTGGAGCAATGGGATTCTCTTGCCAGCCTCGAGGGATCTTAAGTGTCACCAACAGTTATGAGAGAAAGTCTGTTTTATCTTACTTCTGGCTTACTAGACAAAAAGTACAGGTAAGGATTTGAATGAGAAGCTATTTATTTTTAAGTTAATAGTACAAAATAGAAGGTTCTCTTTCCATCAAAATCCCCTCCCCTCTACTAAGCCTAGAATTACTAGGAATGGCATTTCCAAAGAGTGGAAAAGCTGACACCAGGAATTCAGCTGAAATCCAGGGTCTCCTGCCACACTTCCCTCCCTCACTCACCCAAGTAGCTGGTTCTTATTCTCAACTCTGAGAAAGTCAGTGGAGGAGCCACTGGAAGTGGGGTGAGCGAAGAATCAGCATTCACCCAGGGCAGTCATCTGCAGGGCAACAGACTGACTCACCCACACTCCAACAGCAGTCCCCTTCCACCGGGGGATGCCGTGGATTCCAGAGCCCCGGTCTCCACCCCACAATGTCCCAGCACGTCCTAGGCATGTTTACATCTGTTCCTGCCCCTCGGGTAGCAGTTCTCTCAAGGTGTATCTCAGAGTTCAGCCCCATAGATGGCCTTATAGCGTAAATACTCTTCTAAGCACTGAAGAACATTATCATCCACCTTGGGGTCAAACTTGTTAGCCAAGAGGTGATGGTTCTGGAGAATCCAGTGCAGGTCCCCAGCCCCATAAACACAGACAGCCCGCTGGTGGATTCCAGAGCAAGGGGCATAAGGTGCCCCCATACTGATGTCTCCCTCGTGGTCTTGCCACTTGACCAGCCTGGCGATGGCCATCATGTCTGAGATGTGAAACTTGGGGTGGTAGGGAACAGAGCCAGGCATCCATGGTGCACGCTGAAGGGTAGCCCAGAGGTGTTCATCGGGGCTATAGGTGTCTTTGGCCCATTCAATCAGCCGTTGGGATTTGGGGTTCTCTAAGACATGTTGGATAAAGCCTCGAGAAGCCACAATATAGGCATTCCCCGTGAACATAGGTAAATTATCAGGGGGAGGGTCCTTCATCTTGTTGGTTACTTGCAACGTGTCTGTCACTTCGTAGTGATATTTCCAGCGAGTCTTTTTGTACTCAGTAGGTATCTCTGACTCCATACTGTTCTTCCCATTCAACATCTTGAGGGCCAGGACCATCTCGGCATTGGTCTTTATAGGAAAGTCTGTCCCGCAGGTGTTCAGTAAGTATTTCCACGGCACCGGGCTCCGGAGCAAGTCTTCCATACAGTTCAGGTCAGCCTGCACCCTGGACCAGGAGGCATAAACCACCCGAACCAATTTACTGGCCATGAAGACATTCGGGAAGCATGAAATAATGGCCTTGACTGCCTCTTTGAAAGTTTCTGGGGACTTCTCATCTACATGGACACAGTATATGTTCTGAGGGGCATACACAGCTCGCAGCAGCCTTTCAAAGTTTTCAACCTTCTCATGGACCACCATAGAGTAAGCGATGGGAAAGTCTAATTCTTCTTTGCTCAGTGGGAACCGTATGAACTTCCTTTTGGCCTTAAACTGCTCACAGTCCCTGGTCATGTTGAGGTAGTCAGTGTCTGTGAAAGGCTCCCGCTTCTTCTTGACCTCCAGGTTGTCCAGGAGAGCCTTGATCACTGCTTCCTGGTCCCCTCGGGTGATCCCAGAACAGTTGATGGATCTCTTTGCTGGCAGCTTCAGGGACTTGTACAAGATGTCCCTACAGTGCTGGCTTTGCAAGTCCCTGGACTCCAGATCCAGGGAAACTACGTCACATTTCAGTCTGAGAGAAAGTCTCAAAGCAACAAGGGCCAGCAGCATATAGCAGCCCAAAGCCCACAGATGATGCCTCCGGCAGAATTTCTTCTTCCACCAAGTCATCTTCGTGGAATGGGAGATTGGCAGAGTTTGTGCACAGGGAAGGAGGA
This sequence comes from Camelus ferus, assembly GCF_009834535.1. NCBI lineage: Eukaryota > Metazoa > Chordata > Mammalia > Artiodactyla > Camelidae > Camelus > Camelus ferus. The sequence goes on from NC_045701.1 coordinate 8,441,974, forward strand.
GGATGAAATCCTTAGACAGAACAAAATGCCTTCAATTACAAACTAATCCTGAATGGGCTCAAGGAACATCAAGTTCAACTCCACAGTGATGGCAAAACCAGATTTCTTCTCTAGACAAGTATCCTCAGTCCAGATCCGCCTAGGATCCTCATACACCCAGCCTGCTGATGGAGTTCTCTCACCTGACCCTACAAAGCTGATCGTGCTGGGGCTGGGATTAGGACCCAGCTCCACCTCCAACCCGGGAGAGATAAAGGGAAGCAGAACTGAGTACCTGCTGCTGGAGAGGTGTAGTGAGTAAGAGGAAGTCCCTGCCTTCATTGTTCCATTTTGCCCCCAGTGCCTTCCCACCCTGCTTCTAACATAGTTTTTATCTAGGAGCTAGAATGATCAGTCTAGAGAGAAAAATCCATGAAATTCAGACTCTCAGCTTCAGTTCTAGAAGTCCAAAGTCCTTTGAAAAGAACAAGTGCACTTCTCGCTCCGATTAGATAATTCATATATTAAGATGCCTTCACCACATATAATTCATTGGTTAGATGTGGTATCTAGACACCCTTTAAAAAAAAATGTTCTTACACAAGCACAAAAAATTGGATGTAATCCCCCCAAATACATTGTAATCATTCATATAGACGACTCTCAGTCTATTCAAATTTAAAATATATCTACACACACAGACACACAGAGCTATGAATATGCAATATTTAATGAGTGCTTTTTTATAGGCCAGGAATCTTTCTCTACATTGTCCCATTATAATCTTCACAACATACCTGAAATATAGTATTATTAGGCGTCTTTTGTAGAGAGGAAAATAGAAGCTAAATAACTTGCCAAATATCACAAACATTATAAGACACAAATCTGGGACTCTACCATGCTCCCAATTCCTTTTTTTTTTTTTTTTTTTTTTTTTTTTTTTTGTCTAGAAGCCTAATACTTGTTCCTCCAAACCACAGCTACCTTTTAAATACAATACAGGGTACTTAGTACCATCCAAGAAAAGCAGACATTAAAGGGGGAAAAAAATCCCTAAAGGGAGAGAAAGACACCAAAACGTGACATATCTTGTCACGCAATGATTGTTCTCCCTTTTTGCGATCTCTTTGGAAGCTTAAGATTGTATCCTCTTTAGTAATAACTTTCAGGGGAATCTGAGAGGAAGGAAAAAATGAAAAATTAAGGAAATTCTCACCTTTAAGAGCTTTTTTCCTGCTTAGGGAAGATCTCTTGCCACGATGTGTTTCTCTTCCCAAAGAAAGATTGGTTGGATTCCTGTGGAAGCAAATGTGAATACCATATTCTCTGGTCTTCTTTCAGCCTCTCCGAAAGTACATTTTCTAATATTCCCAGCATGTCCAGGAAACCGTATCAGGCTCCTCCTTAATCTCTGCAAAGTAAAGAGCAGCAGGAGGCTCCGTCACTCACCTTCAGGACTTCCTGCTCTCAGATAAGAGAGCAAGCTCAGCTATGTCATCCAGGGCATATTCTTGAGAACGAGTTATTCCTGGCAGGTGAGCGAGGCAGGGAAAAAAAAAAAAAAAAAAAAAAAACCACGCTGACAATGTCTCAGAAGGCAAGCAGCTGCTTCATCCAGGACCGCCCAGTTTGTACCCAAGCTCTCCTGCCACAAAACCATTTATAAAAACCTGCCGATGCTCATTCTAGAACCTGAAGCTTTTTCCCCCTTAAGAAGGAACCACAGAGACACACAGGTATGCTCCTGCCTTCTTTCGGCCTGGAGTCCAAATGTCACTCCTTTTACATTCCCTTAATACTCCCTGAATTTCACTCAAGAGGAAAGCAATAAAAATGATCTTCAATGACTGTTTCCTTTGTTTTCTTAAAGGAAAGAGTCAGTGAAAACCAGAGTTCATTCTTCGATGGCAACTGTTCAAAAAAATTCATTTGTCTGCCTTTCCGTGACTGTTACTAATCCGTAGGTTGCAGAAATATCCTGGGGGTTTCAAACTGTAGAGCTCCTTCCCTAATGTCTGCGAGTCCAGGGCTCCGGGCAGTCTGAAGAAAGGACAACACTAAAGGCGGCTGGACTTCAGTGGGAGCCCCATGGGGGGTTGTGGCATTGCAGCGTGGAAAGTGCCTCCTTCAAAACTGCTGACACTGTTTGCCCCTATTCGCCTCTCCGCCTCGCCCCCAAAGCACTCCTCCAAAAATGCAGCATTCCTGGCCAAACATTTGAAATAACAAATTTAATAACTGGATGTAAAGAACTTAACTAGGTATGAAGTTGTTAAGCAGCTAACGGAAAGTTGGCCGCGGGTGTACACGATGCTCAATTATTAGAGAAGTAGCCACTGCTAGGCGCTACCATCCTGACGCTGGAGGAACGAGGGGAAAAGTCGGGAAGTGCTAAATTGAGAATATGAGAAGGGTGCCAAGAAGCGGAAACTCAGGCCTCTGAGAGGGGACTTCTCAGTTGGTGCTGGGGTCTCTGAGCTCAGAGAAGGGTTGCGATCCCCTAGACTGAGACCCAGACCTCTCCTGAGCAGCTGCTGTCTGTCCTCCGTCACTAAACTGGCTTCAGGGCCGCTACGTAACCGAACCGCCACCGCGGGGTTGTTGACATGGCCCTGCTCATAGAAGCAGGAAGTAGACAGGAAGCAGACAGGAAGTCCCGCCTCCAGCCTCTCTGTCGCCCTCCGGCGCCCCCTGTTGGCAGAGCCGATAGGGGGCAGCTGGCCAAGCACCAACGTGGTTTGCAGAGTACTCCCCACCCCCGCCGCACGTCAAAGCTGAGTCCAGGAGGGTGGACTTTATCTGCACAATAGCATATGACGGAGATGAGTTAGTGTTGCCTTCTTCCTACAAGAACTGCTTATGCAGCCCCCAATATGGTGTAGGGCATTTATGTCTTTTTTTTTTTTTTTTTTTTGGACCTCCTCTGCCTGTGTCTGACTATAGAGAAAGACAGGCCAATAGCAGGGAGCTATAAGGGGTCTCTTTTATTGGCACCACTCCACGGGCTCTGTCTTCTGCCAGCTTCTGTCACTCAGATTCTGTGTGTCTGTGTTGAGCTGTAAAATCTGAGGCAAAAATGATTACAGGATAAACACTTGCTCCAGTATGTGAATCTAGAGGAATCTTTCCAATTTGTTTATATCTTACTTTTCTTTGATGGCCCCCTCAAAGTCCCACCTTCTTTCCCATAAAAATCACACCCCAAAGTCTCTCAATAAAAAGAAAATAGTTTGAATATTTGATATTTAAGGTAACCAAAACAGGTATCCACTCTTATTTGCTAAATGTGTGCTACTATAACATTAACAAATTGTGGATCTGTTTGGCTGAAATAATCTATATATTAGTAACACGAAGTGGGTAGCAGTTATGAGCACACCTGGGCTTTGACAGCACAGAGCTAGGTCTGAATCCTGGCTCTGGTACTTTCTAGCTGTGGGACCATGGGCACATTTTGCAATCTCTCTGTGCTTCAGTGACTTCCTGGGTATAACTGGAGCTAATACTATTCCCTATTTTACAGGATTGTCGTGAAGCTTAAACAAGGTAACACATACGAGACACAACTTCAAACCCGGCATATGTGGCCCTTCGATGAAGGTTACTGTTAGGGAGGCTCCAGTGACAGGCCGCAAGGGCCTGATTTACTCCCAGAACAGCTCAAAGAGGGGACAAATAACATTCTTTAACTCTGGATCAGCAAGAGTGTTGATGCTGGTGATGTGACCAGATAGGGTAGATCAGGGAGGAGACCGGCATTAGCCCCTTCTCTGGGCTCCAGAAAGAGACTCAGTTATAAGTGGTGGGTGTTAGCACCGCAGAGAGGAGGGTGAGCTGCTGCTGGCCCCAGGGAAGTGCAGGAGAGGAAACAGAAGGGCTGGAAAGAGGCCCCGGGAGATCAGGAGCCAGGCAACCTGCGGAAGTCACAATGCAGCCGACCTCGCGCCCTCCATCCACACTGGCCTCGAAGAGATGGTGGGGTCCTGGGAAGAGGGAGGAGCCCAGACCCAGCATGCCTGGGGACCAGGTAACTTTCCAGGCAGGAACCCAGACCCAGGGAATGAGTCCCTTCATGAGGGCTTCTTTTTGCCCTGCTGAGGCCCGACAGAGCCAGATGGTCCTGGAGGCAAATGTAACCATGAGTCCAGGATGCCATGAAGATGTTCACAAGTCCCAAGCACTGAAAATGCTGAGGGCACGCACCTCCCTCCAGTATGGAAAGCGAAGGCAACATCAGGCCACATAATAAGCCCAATGCAGTCCAGAGTTCCCACCACGACGACCACCACGGCGCTGTTTCTGAAAGAGCCAACTTTTGCTGCTCATACCGCTCGTCCTTGTCTCCTAATCACAACTTCAGTTGGCTTATCTGGCAAATAGCTTTGCCTGCTTCCTCTGAGTTTCAAGTTATAAATCCCTGTATGTTTGTGAAATGGTCTGAGAGTTCCAGCAGTGGGGAGCAGAGACACAAAGCCAGGCTCCTTGAGGTAGATCTGGAAGAACCCAATGGAATGAACACTGATGGAGGCACTGGGAACCCTACAGCCCCCACAATAGGGTCAGAGGAGGCCCCAGGCAGCAGGGATCTAGCCATGTTAAGTGAATTTACAAGCTGGCAGATGCCCCTCTTTACTTATTATGGTGGTGTTTACCTCTAGCATGCAGTCACTCTCGGCCTCTCATTGGACTGGAAGCTCCTAGAAGTCATGTTCTTTCTCTCAGCACCCAGCAGCAGTAGGCATTAGGAGAACTCTAGGAGAACCCTGGAGAGCGAGGTTGCATGCGGTCATGGGTTGCAAGGGCGTCCCTACTAAGAAGAAGAGGCCGTGGCTCAGAGGGGCAGGAAGTAAAAAGAGACAAGCCAGCCAAGTTACTGTGCTACTGATGGGCTGGAGCTGGGCTTTGAAAGAGACCCAAGGGACTGAGGAAGATGGGGTGGGGGTGCCTGGAGCCCTAACTTTATTTCGTGTTCTGTATCAGTAGGCTCTTGGAGAAGATGAGCTATGAGCTCTGGCCACAGAGAAATGGTTAAAAGACTCAATATGATCATCTTTCTCTCCAATCGGGGATGAAGAACGCAGCTCCGGCAGGGCTGGCAGGCTGGCCAGGGGGAGCGCTCAGTCCCTCCGCGGAGCTCCACTCCCTCCGGGCACCCAAAGCTCTCCCTTCCCCTGGACACACTCCACACAACCCCGAGCGAAAGAAAAACAAAGATTCAAGAAAGAAAAGAAAAAAAGAAGAGAAAACCCCACAGAACTCAGTAAGTTCACTAAATGCAGAGGAAACTTCTGAGCGGAGGCAAGAAAACCATCTCCTTCACGGGCAAGAATCCAACTAGTTCCTCCCTGCTCCTCATGTTCCAAGGCAGATGACTTGCTAAATTATCAAGGCGGCCACTTTCCCTTAACACCTCCCTCCCTTCGGGTGATGCTCCACCAAGGCCGTGGGCCCCACTTCTCAGCACCGCAGACTGAGGGGCGGCCACAGCAACCTTTCTCTTCAATTTTTTAAAAAGCTATTTTAGAATCATCTTAGGAAACACAACCAAATAGTGCTCTCCTTGACTGTGGAAATCAACCACGCTTTTTCTTTCTTTAACCTCTTTGCAGGTCTTTGTGAACACATCCAGTCATTTTCTTGGGAAAAGTAGGATTGTGAGTGGGTGTGTGTGCATGCATTTATGTCTAACTGAATACTAGTGGGTGTGTGTGCATGCATTTATGTCTAACTGAATACTAGTAAAACTACCTTTTTAATGAATGTCAAATTGGATGTTCTTATAACGAGAGCAACTTAAACGAGATACACTTGCATCACCAACACTAACAAAATGCCACTTCACTTACTTATAGGATCGATCTCTTAAAGGAAAATGACCACTGCGCCAACCAATATATGAAAAGACAGAAATGCATTACATGACAAAACAACACACAGTACATCTTCGTTCTATTTTCTTGGTCTTAAAAAAAAAAGCAAAATAAAAATAAGAAAACTGCTAATTCTGCATGCCATCCTTTTGGGTGGCACATGAGGAAGTATTTCTAGGGTAGTGCCCTCTCCAGGCTGTCCTAGCCCATAAGGTCCAGTCAACTGCACATACTCTGGACCCCTAGAAGGTTTCACATGTGCGATCATGGTCATGTCCATCCTTCAGGCACAGACCATTGAGACAACATGCCAGCTCCGGGCAGAGAGTCGCTACCTTCCTGGGTGGGGAGCAGACAGAAAGGTGAAGAGGGATGTAGGAAGCACTGGCGAGTCTCTTCCCCACACCTATGGGTCAGGAAGGCAGAGTGGATTCCTGAGCAGGTGAGAGGCCAACGAGGCTGGATTTGGTCCTTGGTACCTTTCAAGCCAATACTGCAGTTCTGTTACAGAAACGACAGGCCAGCCAAGAAACAAGCACCACTCGTAGGGCTGGAGTACTCAGGTTTATGCGCGGGGGCTCTGAGCACCTCTAAGACGTGTGTGGGAGGTTTTATAGGGTCGATTACAAGCTTGGGTATACTGGCCAATAAGGTGCAAACAGCTCAGCAACATCACAAAAGGGAAGCAGGGAATCAGTAAACTAGAACTTTTCCAGTAAGAACAGATCAGTTACAGACACTAATTAAACTTAGATTTATGAGTTAGCCCAGCCTGGCTTTTCCTTCTCAGTTCCAGCCCATCAGAGAGCAGCTTTGTCTTGGAGCAGTATTTCCTACTGAGCCAGGAGTGAAGGGGGCAGGGCACAACCATTCAAAGAATGACTCAGCAATTAACACCAGGATGGCAACTCCCAGGAGGCCCTGAGGCTCAAGATAGTGGGAGATTTATGTCTAGTAGACCTTGAGCTTCATTCTATGCTCACTGTAATATATTAGCATGATAAATATCATGCTCATAGGCGCCATGACAATCCCAAGGCTGGCCACAAAGGTCAAAGAGTGGGAAATGGCCAACTTCCTGGGAATCCCAGCCCCTTCCCCAGGCTAGTAAGACTGGTCCTTCCATTCATTAGCATATGAAGCTACGGAGCCCATAAAAACTGGCAACACTGCCCCTCACGGCCTTTTTGCTCCCTCCTCTTTGGAGACTGCCCGTGCTCTGTCTATGGAGTGTGTACCTAACTTTTACTTTAACCTGAGTACCCAATCGCCACACCTCGTGGTTTCTCTTCCCTTCTAAAACAGCTCACACTGTATGCAGTATGTATCTCTCTAAATAAATCTACCTTTACTCAACTGTGGCTTCCTCTTGAATTCTTTCCTGCACAAAGCCAAGGACCCACACTTGGCAGGGTGCGTCCTAGGGGCTCAACCGAGACCTGGGATATGGCCCTCCTAATACCCCACATCCATTTTTCCTGCCTCACTCACACCCCCTTTTTTTTCCTGTAGCCCTGCTATGGCCCTGGCCAGCCAAGCTTGGCTTCTGCAGCCCACATCCACCCTGAGTACACACCTGCTTCCCATAGGTGGTAGTGGACGCGAGCCCACGGTGGAATAGCTGCAGAATTCAAGAACGCAAGTGAAAATTCTAGCTCCCTTTGTCCTTGGGAAGCTCCTGGATCCTCTGCCTACATCTTTTATCTCATGTATGAGACAGGTAACAAGTATGCGCGGGTAAACAAGCACCATGCAAGTATAACCGAGTAGTCACTCACTGTTTGGCAGGGAAGAGCAATAAACAAGCAGTGACAATAAAGTGTGCAGAAGACCAAGGTTACTTGTACCAAGTGTACCCAAAGCTCTGTGGGAAGGTGGGATCCCTGGAGGACATCCTGGAGGAGGAGGCATTTAGACTAATACCTGATGGGTGAAAAGATTAGTCAGCCAAAGAGTAGGGTTCGAGGCAGTAGTCAGGCTGAAGGTTGGCCACAGGTGCCTTATCCCCAAGATCACAATACCAGACTTTGCCCCACCTGTGCCCAGGGACTCCTCCTGCCTCACTTTCAGCTCTTGGAAATTAACAGCTTTTGTTTCAGCTCCGGAATTTGCCTCAGGCTGTTCTCTCCACCCAGAGGGAATGGCCACTCCGACCTCCTCCAGGTCTCAGCTTGGTTGTTACTTCCCCTGGGCAGTTCTCCCTGACCCTCCAGCCTGGGGCGGAGGCCCCTACCCACTTTCTTTCTTTCTAATGGAAGTATTACAATGCTGTGTCAATTTCTGGTGTACAGCATAATGTTTCAGTCATACATATACATGCATATATTCCTTTTCATATTCTTTTTCATCATAGGTCACTACACAATACTGAATATAGGTCCCTGTGCTGTACAGAAGAAACTTGCTGTTTATCTATTTTATACATAGCAGTCAGTATCTGCAAATCTTGAGTGTGAGTGGTTCAGTGGTGGAATTCTTGCCTGCCCCCCCCTTTTCTTACTTTCTTAACATCCTAAAGCATTTCCTCATCATAGTATTTCCCACACTCTGTTCTCCACTATGTCATCAATTCCTTTCATACAAGGACTAAGCTTTCGTGCCCACCTTTTAAACCCTCACGCCTCGCAAATAATCGTCAGCGCACACTGAGACAAGCTGCTTGCCAGGCACTGTCTTACGCACTTTACGCTTCATTCTCGCCCCAAATCCTGGAAGGCACAGAGACACTGAGTAACTTGCTGAAGATTTCACAGCGAGTAGGTGACAGGGCCAGCTACCCTAGTGCCTGCACCCTGGTGTCTGGCCTGGTTCCCACCCCCTTATCCACTCTACTGCACTCCAGCAGCCCACACTAGGAATACAGCAATCCCTAGCCAGGCCGCCTCTCCAGCTATGATTCTAGATCAGCCTCGGCCTCTCCCTGACTGGGAAGCCACCTGGGACGTAGCCTTTATCCTCCTTGGACCTCCGTTTCTCCCACCCATAATGTAAGATAGAGTAGATCATGGGTAAGGGAAGAAATAACCTGCCCAAGAAAAGAGTGCCATGAGATGGGTTCACATGCAGGCAATCCAGTTTCAGAGTCAGCCTATTTAATCTCGCTCTCACTGCCTCAGGTGCACAACGAATGTTTGTGGAATGAGTGAGTGGGCAGGTGTTTGAATGGATGAACCCTGCCCATCTCGGAGGGGAAGAAAGGTCACTGAATTCTAAGAGATACTAATCCAGCACTCTCATGATTGACTCATGGTATCTTTGTAGAAAATCTGAAGAATGCGTATCAACGGATGTCAACATACATAATTATTATGATGGTGATGCCAAAACTTGGATTATGTTTTACCTGCCTTTTTGAATCTTGCTTTTTCTCTTTACAATACACCCCGAAAGTCAATGTCAATACATTTTTATCAATGTAAATGAAGTGATTTCCAATGCATTTCTAATTATAAAAACTGCTGCATTAAAAAATGATACATAGTTTTGTACCTGTGGGCAATTACTTTTATGGAACAAATTATTAGAAGCATAATTTCTAGGTCAAAGATTATACAGCTTTAAAATTTTTTAGTTGGCACTACCCAAAAGGTTTTACGCATTTTAACTTACAGAAGTACCTATTTCCCCTTTGCCAGGGACCAAATAGCTATGCTTTGAAACAAAGCTTTTAACCTCTCGGCTTGGCACTTAAGGACAATGCTCAACACCAATAAATGGAGGGAGGAAGGGGGACGGGGACCTCAGGAAACAGCGCTGCCTTGACGTGGAGGTGTCACCAAGTTCCAAAACAACATTTGATTTTGATTATGTAAACACCAGTCAGTGATTTTGAAAAACGACACAATGACGGCAATTTTGTGGGGGAAATCAGAACGTGATTCATAAGAGAGAAAGCAAACAAACTCAATCTTAATTGGTATTACACACGGGACTGTACTACCTCTATTAGGAAGCACACAATCTTGGCCACATTCTGAGTGGCAGAGTCTAAACACCTCGGGAGCTATTTAAGTAAGATACTCTTGTGGGCTCTAATCCAGATCCGCATTGCAAAGAAGCAGATACAGACTATGGTGTGGGCAACCATGAAAAGGTAAACAGCATCGAACATCAAGCTGTCTCAATTATACTTGCAGCAAGTAAGGTTTTTAAGGGACTAGCTCACTTGTTGGTTTCAGTGGAAGAATCCAAAAAAAGAGAGAGGTTAGCAGGGGGCGTCTGTGGAGGAAGGCACGTAGCACCGGGAGGGCAGAGGGTTGGTAGAAAGCCGAAACATACAGTGAAAAGCAAACAATTAATTATGAGTGTATCAGGAAAAACCAGCCACACGGTCCATTGAGCGGAAGAAGGAAGCCAGACGCTTCTGGGGTTAAAGGAGGCGAGATACTAACATCAAAGGAAAGCAGATCGGGACTGCTCTAGGGTGCTGACTGGGGCCAGATAAGCCTGGATTAGTTGGCTACCCCCTTCTCCAGGTCCATTAATGGAAACATTTTCTGTCCTGTACTATGCAATGGAAATCAGGGGGGAAACAGGGTAACATCCGGGATTTATGCACAAGCCAATTTCCAGGGACTGTCCCAAGGCCATTCAATCTGCTTACTAACCTCTTCAGAAAGATTCCACTCTTTCACTGTGTGACTTTAATCAGTTACTTGGCTTCTCTGGGCCTCAGTTTCTTCACTGTGTAGGAACCCTAACCCTAAACCTCATTCTTAACCCCTAACCCCAAGTCTGAAATACAAGCTCTTTCGGTTCAGAAATTCTGTGACACAGCTGTCTGGTGTCTTTGTCCCAGGAGCCACATGTCAGAGTTGTAGGCCGAAAATCCTTATTTGGTGGCAGAGCTCACCAGGGATGGAAGGAAGGAGGAAAAGACTGGCAGTGGGAAGGCCAACTGGGCAAACATTGCAGTGGTCCAAGTGGAAATGACGACGGCCCCACCAGCTCAGTGGTTGGCCAGTGGGGACAGGAAGAGGGGAGGGCTGTGAGAGACAGGGAGAATTTAAAAGCACCACGGAGACAGGTCTGAGAAGGCTTGGAAACCAATTCTGAAAACCAGGAACCTTCTGACCCAAAGTTCACAAAGGCAACTGCAGGACATGCCAGCCTTGAAAGGCAAAGTGCATCATGCTAAGTGTAACTCACAAAAGTTAAAAACTATTCATAAATATACACTGAACATGCTTAAGACACTACTCTGCTCACTAATCGATGAGAAAAGCAGTAAGATAGTAAAGCTGGTTCAAAGAGCATCTTGTTGAGTGGATAAAAAAGATGTGGTATAGGGATACAATGGAATATTACTCAGCCATAAAAAGATTGGAATAATGCCATTTGCAGCAACACAGATGGACTGAGAGATTATCACGCAAGTGAAGTAACCCAGAAAGACAAATACCGTACAATATCCCTTATACGTGGAATCTAAAAAATGACACTAATGAACTTATTTATGAAATAGACTCACAGACAAAGAAAACAAACTTATGGTTACAAAAGGGGAAAGATGGTAGGGGACGGATAAATTAGGAGTTTGAGATTAGCAGGTACAAACTATTATATATAAAATAAATAACCAACAAGGGTCCTACTGTATAGTGCAGGGAACGATATTCAATATCCTGTAATAAACCATAATAGAAAAGAATATATATGTATAACTGAATCACTTTGCTGTACGTCAGTAACTAACACATTTTAATTCAACTATACTTCAATTAAAATTTTTTAATTTAATTTAAAAATAAAAACAAAAACATAAAAAGAAGCATCTTAAGAAACTGGCTATTTGAACACATTTAAAAAATCTTTTTAAACATCTTTTTTTCTTATTTTATTTATTTATTGGTTGGGGGTGGAATTAGGTTGATTGATTGACTGATTTTTAGTGGAGATTCCAGAGATTGAACCCAGGACCTCCTATATGCTAAGCATACACTCTACCACTGAGCTATATCCTCACTGCTTTGTACACATTTATAAAGGAAGGTTAGAGACAGGTTCCTAGGTTAGATACACAACTGGCTAATGCCATACAAGATAATATAAAACCATAACATTTGGGATCTGTCTTCTACTGTGTAGAAATTATTTGGGTATTGTGAATGAAAAACTGCAAGCCATATCAGTAAACAAAGAATGCTGAAGCCATCAAGTCATCAGCGGCTGCCGCCACCCCCCAGTGAAGACAAACCTGCAGCCCAGCCTCTGCAGCCACTCACAATGGTGCACTCTGAGGGGACTCAGAATAAGAAAGGACAGGATACTGGCCCTAGATAGATAGGTGCTTGTCAAAGGAATGAATTCAATGAGCCCAAATGTTTGCTTCCTCCCATACAGAGAAAAGCGCTAAATTCTTTAACTGGTTTTCATGTTCCAACTACCTGGTCTTTGTTGTAAAGCTCCTATATATCCCTAGCTCCTCCCCTACCTCTTCCGAGCAGTCCCTCAGAGCCAATTTGAGAGGCTGTCATCCCAGCTCGAGTCCTCAGAATTGTCCACCAAGTAAAACGTAACTCTCAACTTTCAGGCTGTGCGTTTATTTCAGTCACCAGCATCTCGAGAACGAGATCTGCGAATTGACAAGGAACGTGACTGAGTCTGAGTCCTTCATTAACACCAAACAACAAAGACAAACAAATGTTCATTCACTAAAATGTTTATGGAGCAATGATTCCCAGGCACTGAGTATATGCAGATCAGTGAGCAAAGCTGTCTTTCAGCTGATGGCCAAGGCCCTGGATTCCTCCCCTATCCCCTCTGCATCCTCCCTGCTCTCCTATTCTTGCCTGTAGGTTCTGCAGCTGCAGCCTCTTGAGTTATTCCTCTGCCCCAGTCTGGCCTCTCCTGTTTTTAGATTATCACCCTGAAGCATAGCTCTGCCCGTGCAACTCCCCTGCTAAAAACAAATCCCCAGGAATTTCCTTTTCCTCAGGGAATGGGCTCAGAGGATAAAATCCAGACATATTCACTCAGCAACCAGGTTCCTTCATGCTTAACCCCTCCGAGTGATCTTGCTCAAATATACTACTGTGAAATTACCATTCCGGCTCCCAATACAGACGGCAGGCTTCCCCACACCCTCGCCTTCCTTTTGCATCCTCATTTGTGATGACTCTCTTATCTGCAGGTATCAAAAGGTGCCAGTTAATATATCTGTCATGCTAGATAAATATTTACCGGCCCCAAAATAAATATTCCTAGCGTGAGAAGACAATTTATGGTAATCTACGGCATGTCTGTAGATTAACAACACATTTTTCATAGTTTTTTTCATTTAAAAAATAAATTTTGCTACTTCTAAGCATTCCCCCAAGGTAGAGTTTAAAACTCTAACCTAACTTAAAACCTAAATTTGAAGCAACAAGTTCTTTGGGAAAAAGATACTCATCAAAGGAAGCAAGTACTACATTCTTTTTAGGATATATTCACGAAGAAGATTTATCATTTCAGTGCTGCACACGAGAATGTTCCTGGTGAACCAAAGGTGGTCCCTTATCTCGAGGAAAGTAATAGATTACTGGAGAATACAGGCAAGTATTTGACCATGTGTTAAGTCATCTGATAAGGTGCTTTGGAAGCACACATGTGAGTCAGCGACAACTCCTGAAAGAGGTTACGTCTAGGCTGAGACCTAATGTTTGTTTCTATGAATTTTTTTCATTTTCTTTTATAAGCAGCAAGCTTCAAATACCAGGATCGTCCAATTTCAAACCTGAACCTCTTAGCACTTGCCACAACGTGGTCTCGACAGTCATTTAATCTCTGGGTTTGCACCCCACTACTTCACTCCTTTGTCCTGCCACATTCTTGCAGATAAAGACTATCTTGGAGACAAGGGAACTCTCCTACACTGTTGGTGGGAATGTAGTTTGATGCAGCCATTATGGAAAATAGTATGGAGATTCCTTAAAAAACTGAAAATAGACTTACACTATGATCTAGCAATCCCACTGCTGGGTATACATCTGGCGGAAATTCTACTTCGAAAAGATACATGCACCTCAATATTCGTAACAGCACTATTTACAACAGCCAAGACATGGAAACAACCTAAATATCCATTGACATATGGCTGGATAAAAAAGTTATGGTATATATATATATATATATATATATATATATATATATATATATATATATATATATATATATATATATATGATGGAATACTACTCAGCCATAACAAAGAATGAAATAATGCCATTTGCTGCACCATGGATGGACCTGGAGATTGTCATACTAAGTGAAGAAAGTCAGAAAGAGAAAAATACCACATGATATCACTTATATATGAAATCTACAGAAAAAGACATAATGAACTTATTTACAAAACTGAAACAGACTCACAGAAAACAAACTTATGGTTACCAGTGGGAGAAGGGAGAGGGAAGGGATAAATTGGAAGTTCGAGATTTGCAGATACTACTACATACAAAATACATAAACAAGTTTCTACTGAATAGCACAGGAAACTATATTCGATATCCTGTAGTAGCCTATCATGAAGAACAATATGAAATGAATATATATGTATATGTATGACTGAAACATTATACTGTACACCAGAAATTGACACATTGTAAACTAACTATACTTCAATTAAAACATTTTTTTTAATTTTTAAAAAGACTATCTCATGCATTATATATCCCCAGTACCCAGGATTGTGGCTAGTACTTGAGCCCAACAAATTGTTGGGACAAAATGCAATGAAATGGATAAAATGAAAAATAAAATCATTTGGTGATACTGATGATCAAATTCAATTCATATGTGATCAATTCAGTCCAATCATTGCCTTTACCTCCTTTTTCTCCACTTGGTTGATCTAACCAAGCCAACCCCTCCACAGGCAACAGCCACTGAAAATCCAACAGCACAGCAGGCCCTGAATGGAGAGCAGTGAAAGACAAGTTCATGCTGACCCTCTCTTTATCAAGTGCTGTGCGGGAACCCCACAAGTGAGCAGGGAGGCAATAAATATTTACTAGCAAGTGAGATTGAACTCTCTTCCGCAGCTGTTCAAAGGTATGGAGGGCCGAGCATTTAGACCTTGCTTTCTCATTTCAGGGAAAACTCACAAGGCTTGAGGTCGTACAGTTGACCGTTGTACAACACAGGTTTGAACTGCGTAGGTCCACTTGTACGTGGAATTTCCCCCCAATAAATACATACAGTGGTCCCTCACAACCCGTGGTTGGTTGAATCCACAGCTGTGTAGCTGCAGATGTGGAGTTACACGGATTGTAAAGTTATACTTGGAGTTTGGACTGCGTGGGGGTCTGTGCCCCTAAGCTCTGTGCTGTTCAAGGGTCCACTGCAGTTTAAATGGATGTGAAATGTGTCCTGCTTGGACTAGTAATGACATATAAATAGGATTGTCTAGGTCTGGTCGACCAGGTGGGTCTTCAGACCAGCTGGGATCCCATCCTGTGCTGCCGCTACCTGTGCTTCTCCTAAGGCTTAGGGTGGACGAGAAAAAGGTATCTCAAGCAGAAGGTGACCAGAAACGCCTCACTCGGTAGCTTGAAACTCCCTTTCCGATTTTTTCCTAACCACCACCTTTCTTCAAATCAAAGATGTTGATTAAAACATCCATCCCCCTTTTTTCTTTTAAAAAAATTGGGGGGATGAAGGAAATTAAAGAAGACTTTAAAAAATGGAAAGATATTCCATGCTCTTGGATTGGAAGAATCAATATTGTTAAAATGGTCACACTGCCCAAGGCAATCTACAGATTTAATGCAATCCCTATTCAATTACCCAGGACATATTTCACAGAACTAGAACAAATCATAATAAAATTTATATGGAACCATCAAAGACCTAGAATTGCCAAAGCATTACTGAAGAGAAAGAAAGAGGCTGGAGGAATAACCCTCCCAGACTTCAGACAATACTATAGAGCTACAGGCATCAAGACAGCATGGTATTGGTACCAAAACAGACATATAGACCAATGGAACAGAATAGAGAGCCCAGAAATGAACCCACAAACTTTTGGTCAACTCATCTTCGACAAAGGAGGCAAGAATATACAATGGAATAAAGACAGTCTCTTCAGCAAATGGTGTTGGGAAAACTGGACAGCATTATGTAAAACAATGAAGCTAGAACACTCCCTTACACCATATACAAAAATCAACTCAAAATGGATTAAAGACTTAAACATAAGACAAGATACAATAAACCTCCCAGAGGAAAACATAGGCAAAACATTATCTGACATACATTTCAAAAATTTTCTCCTAGAAGAAATAAAAGCAAGAATAAACAAATGGGACCTAATGAAACTTACAAGCTTCTGCACAGCAAAGGAAACCAGAAGTAAAACAAGAAGAAAACCTACGGAATGGGAGAAAATTTTTGCAAGTGAAACCGACAAAGGCTTGATCTCCACAATATATAAGCAGCTCATACGACTCAATAAGAAAAAAATAAACCCAATCCAAAAATGGGCAGAAGACCTAAACAAGCAATTCTCCAAGGAAGACATACAAATGATCAAAAAGCACATGAAAAAATGCTCAATATCACTAATTATCAGAGAAATGCAAATCAAAACTACAATGAGGTATCACCTCACACCAGTCAGAATGGCCGTCATTCAAAAATCCACAAATGACAAATGCTGGAGAGGCTGTGGAGAAAGGGGAACCCTCCTACACTGCTGGTGCGAATGCAGTTTGGTGCAGCCACTATGGAAAGCAGTGTGGAGGTTCCTCAAAAGACTAGGAATAGACTTACCGTATGACCCAGGAATCCCACTCCTGGGCTTGTATCCAGAAGGAAATCTACTTCAGGATGACACCTGCACCCCAATGTTCATAGCAGCACTATTTACAATAGCCAAAACATGGAAACAGCCTAAATGTCCATCAACAGGTGACTGGATAAAGAAGATGTGGTATATTTATACAATGGAATACTACTCAGCCATAAAAACCGACAACATAATGCCATTTGCAGCAACATGGATGCTCCTGGAGAATGTCATTCTAAGTGAAGTAAGCCAGAAAGAGAAAGAAAAATACCATATGAGATTGCTCATATGTGGAATCTAAAAAACAAAAACAAACAAACAAACAAAAACAAAGCGTAAATACAGGACAGAAATAGACTCACAGAGAATACAGACTTGTGGTTACCAGGGGGGTGGAGGGTGGGAAGGGATAGACTGGGATTTCAAAATTGTAGAATAGATAAACAAGATTACACTGTATAGCACAGGGCAATATACACAAAATGTTATGATAACTCACAGAGAAAAAAATGTGACAATGAGTGTGTATATGTCCATGAATGACTGAAAAATTGTGCTGAACACTGGAATTTGACACAACATTGTAAAATGATTATAAATCAATAAAAAATGTTAAAAAAAAAATTGGGGGGGAGGGGATTACGTTTATTTATTTATTTATTTTAACGGAGGGACTGGGGACTGAACCCAGAACCTCACGCATGCTAGGCACTCACTCTACCACTGAACTATACCTTCCTCTTCAAGATGCATCTCTCCTTTATGGGCCACTAAGGAAGAACAAACACCACCAACTAAAGCTGGACACAAAGCTTTCTTGTCATTTAGAATGTTTACTTTCTGCTTATTGAAAAAGCTCCTTCCAACGTATTTAGACACAAATGACCTGTAACGTGGGCTCTAACTTTTAGCATGGACGGCATAATTTTTGAGGATGAAGAACCCTGGGGGTTTAGTCAGTATTTCGTATTTGGCTACATTTACAGTTTGGGTTTTAGCTCCACTGAATCACTTGTCTCTGGAAAAGGAGCCACGTCTGTTCAAACTCCACAGTAAGTCCCTCACAAGTTCACGGCCAACTCCTTGACAGTAGTTCAGCATGATGCATGTCACACTGACATGTCAGTGCTCTGAACTTTGTTTTACTGTGTGTCGATTATACCAGCGTGAAGCTGTTTTTTCAAAATACTGTAAATCATCAGTGAATGAATGGATAAAACAAAATGTGCAAAAGGAAGGAAATTCTGATACACGCTACAGCACGTAGCCAGCTCTTATACACACCTGGCACCCTGGTTTTGTGTCTGCTGCCCAGGGGTGACTCTTGATTGCCTGGCTCTGGTGGCCAAGGGCGGGGGTGGGGGCGGGCACTTGCATTCCTGGGCTCTACCAGTGGTAACAATTCAAGAGATAGTCCCTGACAAGTTACTACCCACAGGGCATGGCACTGACCGCAGACTGAAACTGAAAAAAAAAAACACCCCCAGTCTTTCCGTGAAAGAGGCCTATTTACTTGTCCCGGAGCTTCAGCCTGAGGGCCAGCTTCAGGTCTGGCTCACAACTAGAGGCCAGTGGAGATGCTCTCAGGGAACACAGGCCGGTGGACATCATCTCTGCAAGCCTCCCTTGGCCTCATTGTAGCATCTCAGTATCTCCCAGAAAGCAGCTTAGACACACACCTGGAGCCCCAGTTTTTGCAGCGGCTTCCCATGGGACATCTCCAAATTGCCAAGCTTTCGCCAGTGAGGCTTACACTTACAGTCCCACGGGACTCCATATATTTGCCTACTTTAAAAGCTGCTGCCTGAGGGTCGGGCTTCTAATCAGCCTGCATCTAGGTGCTGACTGACATCCTTCCCTTTGGGCCCCTGACAGGTCTTGGCACGCCCTCAACTACTGGGAGCGATGAAAAAGAAGCTGCTTGGGCAATCACAAAGGTTTGAGAGATGACCAAGAGCTGTGCAGGGTTAAACAGTAACATTTATCTCCCATAAGAGGCTCCTTCTTAAAGACTGCAACAGATGGCTGTTTTATCTAATACATAGAAACACACACAGAGTCAAACAAAATAAAGAAACAGAGGAACATGTTCCAAGTGAAAGAAAAAGATAAAACTTCAGGGCGGGGGGACCTTAATACAACACAGAAAAGATAAGTAATTTACTTGATAAAAGAGTTCAAATAAATGGTCATAAATATGTCCACCAAACTTGGGAGAAAAATGGATGAATACAGCGAGAACTTCAACAAAGAGATAGAAAATATAAAGAGGGGGAGGGTATAGCTTAGTGGTAGAGTGAGTGGCTGGCATGCACAAGGTCCTGGGTTCAATCCCCAACACCTCCACTAGAAAAATAAATAAATTTAAAAAAAAAAAAAACCTACCCCCCTACCCCAATTTTTTTTCTTTAATCATCAAGAGTCAAATAGAAGTCATGGAGCTGAAGGATACAATAACTGCAGAGAAAAATACACCAGAGGGATTCAATAGCAGCCTGGATGAAGCAGAAGTAAGGATCGATGAACTCAAAGCAGGGCACTGGAACTTGTCCAATCAGAGCAGCAAAAAGAGAAAAGAATGAATAAAAATGAAGATAGCTTAAGAGTCTTAAGAGAGAACATCAGGTGGACTGACATTCACATGACAGGGCTTCCAGAAGCAGGAGAGGAAAAAAATGGCAAAGAACTTTTTGAAGAAACTATGGCTGAATACATTCCCAACCTCAAGATCCAGGAAGCCCAGAAAATCCCAAATAGGAGGAACCCAAAGAGACCCACACCAAGGCACATCATAATTAAAATGTCCAAAGTTAAAGACAAGGAAAAATATCTTAAACATAGCAAGAAAAAACTAGATCCTCATGAGACTATTGTCAGGAAATTTGCACCCACAAAGGAGTGGCACTATACATTCAAAGTGCTGAAAGGATAATAAATAAGAATAGAGTACCTGGCAAAGTTATCATTTAGAATTGAAGGAGAAATAAAGAGCTTTCTAGACAAGTGAAAAGCTAAAGGAGTCATCACCACTAAATTGGCCTTACAAGAAATATTACAGGGTGTTCCTTAAGTTGAAAGGGTGCTAATTAAGGACAAGAAAACATTTGAAAGTATACAAGTAAATATATAGTTAAGGTAGTGGATTAATCACTTACAAAGCTAGCATGAAGATTTTTTTAAAAGTAGTAAGACAATTACTGCAATAATTAAAGGATACACGTGACAAAAATATGTAAAACTGTGACATCAAACATATAAAACACTGGAGGGGGAGAGCAAAGATGTGGGATTTTAGAATGAGTTCAAACTTAAGTTAAAACAGACTGGTACAAATACAAGTTGCAAATATAAGTTGCGAATACAAGTTGTTCTGTGTAAGCCACATAGTAACCATAAAGCAAAAACCAATAGTAGATACTCAAAAGGTAAAGATTCTAAACATACCACCACAGAAAGTCATCAAACACAAAGGAAGAGAGCAGAGGAAAAGAAAGGAACAGAGAAATTACAAAACAAGAAGACAACAAGACGGAATAAGTATATACCTATCAACGAATGACTTAAATGCAAATAGAATAAATTCTCCAACCAAAAAACAGAGTGGTTGGATGGATACAAAATAAGACCCACCTACGCGTTGCCTCCAAGAGACCTGCTTCAGAAGTAAAGACACACACAAACTGAAAAGGAAGGGATGGAAAGAGATATTCAAAAGATACGCAAATAGAAATCAAAACAGAGCTGGAGTAGTTCTACATATTATGACACAAAATAGACTTTAAAGCGAAGACAAATAGGGCATCACGTAGTGATAAAGGGGATCAATCCAACAAGAGGACGTAACACTTGTGAATATTTATGCACCCAACAGAGAAGCATGTAAGAACGTGGAGCAAATATGAACAGACCTAAAGGGAGAAACAGACAGCAGTCTGCTGACAACAGTAGTCCTGATGAAGAATTCAGCGGACCAGATACAAGTCACAGGAAGAGCAGGACTAAAGAAACTGCAAGCTGCTAACCCTCCCAAGGTTTGGAAGTTTGTTGAAATTAATGTTCCTCTGGGAGAACTACAAAAATTCAGACCTGTTTGAATATTCCACTTTGTTCAGCCCCTGGATACAGTGCTGGGTGGCAGCATTGGCTGTACAGTCTGACATGCTCCTGGAGGGATTGGTTACTTAGTGGCCCAGGATGACGTGAAATCGTATCAGAGCAACGCATAGGTGGTTCTTACCGGACGTAGTGCAGATAAGCAAGTTGCAGCTTATTCTCATTGTCATGTCCCGTTTTGAAACATGTGGCCTGGAAGGAGTCAACAAGGAAATCAAGATGGAATTGGATTGAATTTCTTCTAGAAATCTTGGTTGTGGAAACAGAGTTAGTGATGATAATGGAAAAGAAGAAAGATCCCCAGTCCTGGATGAAAGCTCTCCTTTCTAGATTCCTTACCAGTTGGGGAACAGGCAAATGACTTTACCCTGTAGAACTGGTGAAAACTAATTCTGTGACTTGTAACAACGGGACTTGATCTAATAATCTCTGCTCTTCTGCCAAAATGGGCCACGCAATTTGGATCCAAAATTGCAAAAAATGGAAAAGAATCATGAAAAGGCATCTGATAAATGTGGAAGGAAAGCTCCAAGCCATTTCCTTAGAAAACCTTTCCACTGAAAAGGATATTAGAACATAATACTTCACAGTGTAACAGCTTTTACTGAATAATGAGTAAAAAAATAAATAAAACACACACACACAAATAGACAGCAATACAATAGGAGTAGGGAACTTTAATACCCCACTTACATCAATGGATAGATCACCAAGACGGAAAAATCAATAATCAATCATCGGCCTTAAGCAGGTTGAAACAGAAGCACTTCACAGATCTATACAGAACATTTTATCCAAAAGCAACAAAACACACATTCTTCTCAAGTGCATGAGGAACATTCTCCAGGATAGATTATAGGTTAGGCCACAAAACCAGTGTTTAAATTTATGATTGAAATCACATATAGCATCTTTTCCAAGTACAACATTATAAAACTAGAAATCGATTACAATTAGAAAACTTGAAGATTCACAAATATGTATAGATTAAAAACATGTGACAGAGAAGCCAATGGGTCAAAAAACTCAAAGAGAAATTTAAAAACCTGTAGATAAATGAAAATACAACATAACAAAACTTACGGGATGCAACAAAGATAGTTTTAAGAGGGAAGTTCATAGCTTAAATAACTACTACAAGACAAGAAAAAAACCTCAAACAAAAAAACTAACTTGATACTCAAAGAACTACAAAAAGAACAAATGAAGCCCAAAGTTAGTAAAAAAAAAAAAAAAAAAAAGAAAGGAAGACCAAAGATCAGAGGGGAAATAAACGAAATAGAGATTAAAAAGACAATAGAAAAGATCAATGAAACAGCTGGTTCTTTTGAAAGATAAACAAAATTCATAAACCTTTAGTTAGGCTCACCAAGATCAAAAAAAAAGGAAGGACTCAAGAAAAATCAGAAATAAAAAAGAAATGTAACAACTGATGCCACAGAAATACAAAGGATCAAAAGAGACTAATGTGAACAATTACGTGCCAACAAATTGAACAACCTAGAGGAAATGGAAAAATGCCTAGAAATATACCACCTACCAAGACTGAATTACAGAGAAATAAAAAGTCTGAAGAGACCAATTACTAGTAAAGAGATTGAACTGGTAATCAAAAACTCCCAACAAACAAAGTCAGGACCAGACAGCTTCACTGGTAAGTTTCACCAAACATTCAAAGAAAAATTAATACCAATTCTTCTCAAACTTCCAAAAAAAAAAAGAAGAGGAGGAAACAGTTCCAAATTTCTTTTATGGGGCAGATTATCCTGATAGTAAAACCAAACAAGGATGCAAGAAAGTTACAGGCCAACATCCCTGATGAATATAGATGCAAAAATCCTCGGCAAAATATTAGCAAACGAGATTCAGCAATACATTAAAAGAATCACACACCATGATCAAGTGGGATTTATTCCAAGGATGCAAGGATTGTTCAACATTCACAGAGCAATCAGTGTGATACACCACATTAACAAAATAAAGGATAAAAAACATATGATTATCTTAATAGATGCAGAAAAGGCATTTGACAAAATTCAACATTCATGTATGATAAAAGCTCTCAACAAACTGGGTACAGAGGGAATGTCCCTCAACATGATAAATGCCATGAATGACAAGCCCACAGCTAATGTCATACTTAATGATGAAAAGCTGAACTTTTCCTCTAAGATCAGGAACAAGGCAAGGATGCCCATTTTCACCATTTTTATTCAAAATAGGATTAAAATTCCTAGCTAGAGTAGTTAGGCAAGAAAAAGAAATAAAAGGCATTCAAATTGAAAAGGAAAAAAATTTTTAAAGACTATGAAAAGGCATATATATGTATACGTATGACTGAAACATTATTCTGTACATCAGAAACTGACACAACATTGCAGGTTGACTCTACTTCAATTAAAAAAAATTGAAAAAGAAGAAATAAAATAGTCACTATTTGCAGATGACACATTGTATATAGAAAGCTGTAAAGATTTCACCAAAAAAAAAAAAAAAAAACCTATTAGAACCAACACATGAATTCAGTAAAGCTGCAGGTTACTAAATCAATGTATTAAAAAATCACTTCTATACACTAATAACAAACTATCAGAAGGGATAAAAAGAAACAATCTCATTACAATTGATCAAAAAGAATAAAATACTTAGGAATAGATGTAATCAAGGGGGTGAAAGACTTGTACACTGGAAACTGTAAGATGATGAAAGAAGTTGGAAAAGACACAAATATATTCAAAGATTATTCCACGTTCATGGATTAGAAGAAGTAATATTATTAAAAAGTCAGAACTGCCCAAAGCAATGTGTAGATTCAAAGCAATCCCAATCAAAATTCCAATACATTTTTTAGAGAATAGAATAAATCATCCTAAAATTTGTATGGAACCACAAAAGACCCTGAATAAGCAATCTTGAGAAAGAAGAACAAAGCCGGAGACACCATGCTTCCTGCTTTCTAACTATATTACAAAATTGTAATAATTAAAACAGTATGGTGTGGCATTAAAAACAGACACACAGATTAATGGAACAGAATAGAGAGCCCAGAAATAAACCCAGATATATAGTCAATGATTTGTGGCAAAAGAGGCAATACTATACAATAGAGAAAGAACAATCTCTTAAATAAATGGTGCGGGGTAAAATGAATAAAACTGGACCACAATTGCATACCTTATCCAAAAATCAACTCAAAATGGATTAAAGACTTAAACATAAGATCTGAAACCATAGAACTCCTTGAAGAAAACATAGTAGGCAAGCTCCTTGACATCGTTTTTGGAGAAGACTTTTTTGGATCTGACACCAAAAGCAAAAATAAATGGGATCACATCAAACTAAAAAGATTCAGCACAGCAAAGGAAACCAGTAAGAGAATGAAAAGACATCCTACCAAATGGGAGAAAATACTTGCAAATCATGTATCTAGTAGGGGGAATATCTGAAATACACAAAGAACCTGTATAACTCAATAGCAAAGCCCCCACCCCCACAACAATTCAGGTAAAAAATGGGCAGAGGATTTGAACAGACATTTTTCCATATAGTGAAAAGACATACAGATGCCCAACAGGTACACGAAAAAACGTTTAACGTCACTAATTATCACCTCACACTTATCAGAATGGCTGTATCAAAAAGACAGGAAATAAGTGTTGGTGAGGATGTGGAAAAAAGGAAACCCTTGCACACTGTTGGTGGGAGTGTAAAATGGTGCAGCCACTATGGAAAACCATACGGAGATTCCTCAAAAAATTAAAACTAGAACTACCATATGATCCAGCAACTCCACTTCTGGGCATTTATCCAAAGGAAAGGAAACAAACACACATAACATGAAGTAAGCCAGAAAGAGAAAGAAAAATACCATATGATATCACTCATATGTGACATCTAAAAAAAAAAGAAAAAGAAAAAATAAGACACTAATGAATTCATCTACAAAACAGAAACAGACTCACAGACGTAGTAAACAATCTTATGGTTATCAGGGAAACAGGGTTGGAAGGGATAAATATGGGAGTTTGAGATTTGCAAATGATAGCTACTATATATAAAAATAGATTAAAAAACAAATTTCTTCTGTGTAGCACAGGGAACTATATTCAATATTATGTAATAACCCTTAGTGAAAAAGAATATATGTGTATATATACACATGACTGGGACATTATGCTGTACACCAGAAATGGACACATTTTAATTGAGTATACTTCAATTAAAAAATACATAAGATGAAGCACACTAAAACAAACAAACAAAAAGCCCAGAAGACCCACATAACAAAACAGCATAATTTTCCCTTTCTCTCCAATTACCATGAGGATAATTACTCTTCCTTCCCCAGGCTCTTCTATGATTCAGACAGACTCCTGACCCATCCTTATCACCTGTCCTTAGACAAGCCCAAATGAGTCAGCGGCCCAGAGTGAACACGATGTGAGATCACACAGAGACCCCACACACAGTAGTCATGTTGCACCAGTCTCGGAAGACGTCTCAGAGCACTCAGCTGCTGAGCAGAAGGCTCACACTCTGACAGAATTTGAGAAATAAGCTGCTGTTTTGTAGGAATTAGGAACCCTAATGAAGGAACCGTAATTCCTACATGATTCTTTCAGGAATCAGTGAATTATACAGACTTAGGGGTCTGTCCGGGGTGGGGGGGAATACTTTGAATTACAAAAGGCTTACATTCTTGAAAAACTATACAATACCATATATAACAGTATACAATCACACACATATACAATGGTTATATATGCAATGGATGTGTAATTTACATAATTGCACAGAAAATATACACCCTGTATATAGTATGAAATGACATCTTTATAGCAATTACACATATATCCTTTTTCTCTTTTTTCTCCTCATATCCTATCAGCACTGTATTAAAACTGCATACAATTATGGTTAGGAAAGAAAGTAGGTGAAAAATGACATTGCCTCCAGGCCCTAGGGGAGGGGCACTTTTAAATACAGAAGAGAATTAACTGCTCAATTTCAACAGCCTCCAAGTGCTGGTTCAGGTCCTCTGCGCTGCAGACACTAAAATGGGATTGAACATGCAAGACAATTATTGGGGAAAGAGCCTGTGAAGGATAAGGGAGAGAGTGAGGACGGTGGGCGTGCTTTCAAACTGCAATCTAGGGCCTGTTGCCAAAGGCAGAGAGAAGGAAGGCTTTTGTAGGAAGAGCATCAGTTTACAGTTCTGGGAAACTTTTGGGCAGGATGGTGGGGAGTCAAAGTGGCCTGTTAGAAGAGCTCTGCTCTGGGCAGGAATTGGTGGGCACACGTGCCCCAACGCGTGCAGCCCCCTGGCTGGGAGCAGCCCCAGAAGAGTGCGGCTTCAGCATTCACAGGGCAGCCTCTGGGGCTGCCAGTCAACCATGCTCCTGCTCTTGAAAGGTGAGGTGAGTGGGGTGCTTCATGGCCAATAAAGAGCCGCTTCTTAAACTTGTTCAGGAAGCAGGCTTCCAAGGTTCCCATGGGCCTCTCTTCCCGAGAGGAAGCTTAGGAAGACTGGTGGGATAAATTACAGCCCCGCTTGGTCGCAGGGACGGACCTGGTACTCTGTTCCTTACCTAAGTCTAAGTTCCCTTCACCTTCTATCTATCACCTCATAGGCCTTGGTGGCTCACTGGTGATGCGTCACAAACCTTTAGTTTCCAGGGACTGCATCTTTGGTGATCAGACCCTTCTGATGTTGGTCCATGTTACAATGAGGCAAGGAAGCACTCAGTTTCCACAAATACTCCTTCCTGCTCCCTCTGTGTGACAGCAGCCTTGAATCTTTCTGATGATTGGGGTCAACTTCCCTGCTAAGATGATGACCCCTCTCCTCAACTACTGTCTGTCAAGGCGAGTAGTTCACGGTGTCCTGGTGACGGAGCCTGGACCTGCAGGAATCAGAGTAGTGGGGATGGAAGCACCAAGACCCCTTTGAGTCGCCGATCATTTCTGGTTTTACCTATGTCAGTGCGAGCCCACCAAGAAACAGAAACAAGATGAGATTACATATGGGAGCTTTACTGGGGAAATACCTGCAAGGGATAAAGGCGGAGGAGGCAGACTAGGCAGGGAGAGACTTAAGACCACAAAGCAGGTCTGACACCTTTGAAAAAAGAGGATAATGGAAATGTTTTGTGCCTTGATATCCACTCATCAAAGCTGGCTGAATAATACACTTAAGAATGAGCATTTTACTGTACATAACTTATACCTCAATAAAAGTGTTTTTAAAATATGAGATCTAATTATAAAGAAATGAAACTACACAAATGGTAGAAGATAAATGGATGAATTCCTGTATAATCTGAGTATAGGGAAAGACGTCCTATTAATGACTCAAAATCCAGATGCCATAAAACTAGACTGATACATTTAACTACATAAGTGTAAAAAAACTTTGCGTAGGAAAATTAGACCAAAAGCAAGGTAAAAAGATAAGTACATTGGATGGAAATATTTGCAACGTTTGCACAATTAAAGGACTAATATCCATAATATATAAATTGCTTTTAAATAGAAGGGAAAGAGGCCAATTATTTTATAAAAGGACATGAACAGAAAAATCATCAAATGATAAAAAATGATCCTTAAATATGTGAAAAGATACTTAACTTCAGTCCTAATAAGAAAAATATTAATTAACAATTCCAAACCTTGGTCAAATCTATGGGCAAACAGGCCCTCTCAAACATTTCTGGTGGGAATGCAAAAAGGCTTAACTTGTATGAAGAGGAATTTGACAGTATCTAACAAAACTATGCGTGCATTTATATTTTGGATCCAACAATTTCCAGTACTGGGAATTTGCCCTGAAGTTATATACTCAGTGATTCAAAAACAGAAACGTACAAAGTTATTCTTATGTATACATGCACATGCGCGCACGCGCGCGCGCACACACACATACACATATATAGGGAAATTCTATTTACAGTTACAAAATACTTGAAACTTTGTGAATGGCCAAACACAGGAGACATTTCTATTGTGGTTTATCAACACAATGCAATATTCTGCAGCTGTAAAAAGGTATGAGGAAGATCTCCTGATACGAAATGATTTCCAGATATACAGTCAAGTGAAAAAGTACAAAGTACTCTTCCAAGTACAAAGAACACATTACATACTACCTTCTCTTTGTAAGGAAAAAAAGAGAGACACAAGAAAATAGCCATGTTATCTGCTGTTTTGGGGGGGGGGGGGAATACAGAAAAAACAAAGTAATGAAATTGGTTAGCCTAAAAGGGAGAGGGGAAGAAGGAAGGATGGAAAGGATGTGGAAGGAAGGGACTTCTGTATCTTTTTGACTGCTGGAAGCGTGATAATGTTCCCTAAGTTCAAAAAATAAAATAGTGGTGGGGAGGGGAGTAAAACTAAAGACAAACAGAAATAAATAAGTCCCTTTGTATTCCAAGTGAGTAACATAACCACATTGAAGACCGTGGGGGGAGAACTAACCCAAGTGACTCTGAATGTACTACTCTGACTATTTGCCTTTAGGCTAAAGGCAAAAGAACTCAAAAAAGTCTTGAACTATTTCTAGTAAGTTTGTTTTTCATAGTGGTTTAGGATGCAAATCTAAAACTATTTTAAACAAATCGTAGGTCTGAGCAAATGAACAATATGAAAAATATGTTGAGGCTGTTGGGAGCCAGCGTTCTCACTATGGACGAAGGGAAATACAAATGTGGAGTGAGAAAAAACAAAACAAAACCCTGTGGGTAAAATCAAAAGTATCAAAGTCAAGTCATGGTTTCTAAAACATGTGTATTTTTAGAAATCATGAATCAAACATGTATAAACATATTTCCTCTAGCTCAATACACTGACAGAACCTAGGAACAATGACACCCCCAAAATTGGGAGCATACTTAGTACCCAGAAATTGGCTTCTAAATACCACTCTCCCCTAAAAGGAATTGTTACCGAGTCCAAACTCATCCTGCTCACCACACGACAGGCCAACAAATTGGGAGACAAGGTGTTCGGGCAAGAAATAGAGACTTTATTCGGAAAGCCGGCACACCGACAGGATGGCAGACTGATGTCTTGGAGAACCATCCTGCTCCAATCAGAATACAGGCTCCTTTTATACAAAAAAAAAAAAAACCCAAAAAACAAAAATGGGGGGTGGGGGAGGTTGGTTGTTGCAAACCTGTTGGTGTACGAAGTCTTTGTTCCTGCAATGGTCCACATGGGCCAGGTCATGGTTCTCCTACAAAACCTCCAACAAAACAAAGGCTACCCTCTATTCTGCAACTTGTTATCTTTATGTAAGTGCAGAAGTTTTAATATCCTTAAAGATAAGAGCCTTGAGAAAAGGCTCTCCTGTTTACCAGACAGGATAAAGGCAACATTCATTTACAAAAGGTGCAGAGCTAGCAAGAATGAACCCAGAAAAAAAGGGCACAGTGGTTAAAACTAAAGGAACAGATCCAATATAGAGTCAGATCTGTTCTCTTCTATTGCAGAATCAGGGCTCCTTGGAGAAGTAGATGATTCCAGGGCTGAGTTAAGGAAGGTACAAAATGAGACTGGATCATCTTGTTGTGCCAGAAAGTAAGGAAGTGCTCAAAACATGGTGGAAGCACATTAAAAGGACACAGGAACCAATTTGAAGTGACTTATCTCAAACACTTGAGCATCAAAACATATTAGAACAGTACTGGAATATAACTCCTGTAAGATAGGAGTCTGTGGGTCCATACTGATGAAATAGATGGATGGATGACGGGTAGCTGGATGGATGGATGGACAGACGGACAGGTAAGCAGGCAAACAGGCAAATGAGCGAGGAGGGGGTGCTCTTCCGTACAGCAGAATACCAACCGCTAAATGTGAAGGGAGTGAGAGCTGGAAAACCACCATTTTGCAACTATCTTAGTAAAGATTGGTTCATGCAAGGATCATCAATGGATTCTAAATACAGGGAAGATTCTAAATACAAGGTGGAAAGTTTGAGGAGGAACAGGATATCTGAGGATTTTAAAGTGCCTTCACAGATGTATTCATTGCAAGGGGTAAAATATTAATACAGTGGAGAAACCTGGACAACACTGGCACCCGGACCTGGTGATGAATTACCATCGCCAGTGAGGGGCCAACAAGACATTATGTGCTGCAGAGGCAATAGCCTAAGACACACACTGTCTCACATAATATTCCAGCCAGACTTGACTATAAAGAGGAGGAAACATCAGGCAACGCCAAGCTGAGAAACATCCTGGAACATAAATAGCCTGGTTTGTTTGTTTGTTTGTTTGTTTTTAAAGTCAATGTCTCGAAAGCTAAAGAAAGGCTGAACAAGTGTTCCAGATTAAAGCAGCCTAAAGAGGCTGGATAGCAACATGCAACATGTGACCCTGCACTGGGGAAGGAGAAAGTGCTGGATAGAAAAAAGCCCTGTGCGTAAAAACGTGCTATAAAGAACACTCATAGGACAACGGACAAAGTTAGCATGTGGACATAGACAGAAGCGCAGCGTGCAGCCTCCAGCTACGATTTCCTGAACTTGATACCTATGCTGTGGTCACGTAAAAGAACATCCTTATTCCAAAATACACAGGGAAGTCAGTCTTAAGGGAAAGGGATCAGAGGGTATGAGGATGTAACCTCTCAAATGACGCAGAGGGAAGAACATCTGAGTGTTTTCATGTGTCCCGGGGGTTGAGGAAAGGGTGGGCGGGTGGGGGAGAGAAAACAATGAAGCTGAAGTGGTGAAGTGTTAAGATTCCGGGAATTTGAGCGAAACACACACGGGATTTCTTGGTGCTACTTTTGTAACTTTTCTGCTAGTCTGAATATACTTTTTTATTAAAAAATAAAAGCAGTTTAAATCTATTCTTAGTATGATCTAAATTTTTTTTTAAATCCAGTAAGTATGCAACCAAGAGGAGAGAAAGGGGGAGGGGGAGGAGGAAGAGAAGGGGGGTACAAGACCCTCCCCCTCCTCCGCACCCCCAGACCTGTTTGCCGTGTGTGGTAGCGGGCTGGGGAAAAAGCAAAGGTGTCCGTTAGTTTGATTTCAGGACATCAAGGTTATTTTCTACAGAAAGAGAAAAGAAGTCAATTACGGAGTTCAAATGAATCATGCATGAATTTTTACAGAGCCCTTCGCGACTTGACAAATACAGGGTGCTGAGCGAGGGCTTTTTTGGTCTAGGCTGTGGAACCCCAAGGTTGTCCGACCTCGCCTCCCTGATACGAGCGCGTGCAAAAGGTGTGAGAAGGCCAGTGTGAAAGGAGGACGGAAACAACGATGTCCGACCAAGGATTTGCCATTTCTAGAATTTTGTGGACAGAGTTAGGACCCAGGTCCCGGCCAGTCTCAGGCAATGCTACGGAGCTCAGCTTCTCTGGGTCAGAGGAGCTGGCCATTTGCCTCACAGCTTCAGTTCTCGATTACTCCATGGGTTGCACAATCCTTCTCTGTCTCCTGGCACCCCACTGCTCCCAGGGACGGTGACATTCTTCCTGAAGTAATGCATCAACCCCACCTGGATGGCAGGCTCAGGGGTCAGAGCTGTCCCTTCCATGTGCTCAGTGTTGTGGCTGCTCTCCAGGTTCCCAGAATTGCGTGGGGAGGCTGGGATTCCTGGGCTACGGGGAGACCACCGGGGTGCAGGGTGGCCAAGAGCCACACTGCTGGTGGGCTGGGGTGCCAGCCCTCAGACAGATCTTCTGCTTCCAGGTTCAGTGGCTTTGACCTCAAGGGCCCCTGTTAGCCTTTGCAACCTCTGTCACTATTTTTTGGAGCATCTACTTATGTTTTTACAGAAGCAAGGATGAGGGTACTTTGCAGTACTTTCCCATGTTCCCCATCAATAACTCTTTCCTCCTTTTTGGCTTCCCCTACCCACCCCTGACACTTCTCATTTTTCTCCACCACTTCTACACAAAGATCTAACATTTCTATAGTAATAGCAAGACACTGGAAATAACCTAAATACCTGTACTGGAGGAAGAAGGTAATAAACTAGGCTACATCATTATTAAACAACTTAAAATAATTACTAGGAGAGCCACTGAGACACATAGGATAGTGTACATGATGGTGATTAGAACATAAAGCCAGACTACAGGCAGAAAAAACACAGCTTACAGATTTCGACGCGTACTATACTCATGAGAATGCAAATCGTGTGTCTGGGTGAGGTCTGGAAGAGAACCTGAAAAAGTGAGAATCATTCCCTTTTGATATTAATATTTACTTGACATGTGCTAGGCCTTGTCCTAAAGGCTTTAGAAACAGACTTAATTCTCTCAAAACCTCATAACAAGGTAGGTACTAGCATTTCCCCTGTTTTGTGAATGAGGACACAAATAGGTTAAGTTGTTGAAGGTTACGTAGCTGCTTAGCGGTAGAATTAGGACTTGACCCCATGCAGTCTGGGTCCAAATTTCCCTGATTCTTCTCCACTACTCTTACACAGTTGACCCTTGAACAATGTGGGCGTTCAGAGTGCTGGCTGCCTTCATGGTTGAAAATTTGAGGATAACTTCAACTTCCCCAAAAGTTAACTAGTAATAGCCTCCTGTTGACCCAGAAGCTTAGCCAGTAACATACACAGTCGATTAACACATATCCTGTACATTATATGTATGATATACTTTTATGTATTCTTTTTTTTTTTCAGTCGAGGGGCAAGGAATAGTGACTTTATTTGGAAACCCAGCAGATCGAGAAAACGGTGGACCAGTATCCTAAAGAATCATCTTCCCTGAGTTAGAATGATATACTGTATTCTTACAATCAACTAAGTGAGAAAAAAAGAAAATGTTACTAAGAAAATCATAAGGAAGAGAAAATACGTTTAGGGTACCGTATTTATCCATCTTGTAAGTTTCCATCGTCTGTTTGTAGGATGAACCGTCTGTCAGCACCTTCATCAACATTGCTTCCTATGATACAAATTACTACAGATGTCATGTATTCCCAACACTAGTCATCAAAAGTGTAAAGATAACATGAAAAAGAAATTCATATGTATGTACAGGTATGATTCGCGCACTGATAACACAGCAGCAGCAATAGGACTGCTTTAGAGCAGCCTCGTATTATCAGTATAATCGCTTCAACAGCCTAGCCTATATCATTACCAAAGCTTTTATGGCCTAAGTATCGCAGTCAGAGTCTTAAAACAGTATTGGAAACATTATTACCTTTTTTTTTTTAAAACCACTTACCTGTGAAGACAGGCTGACGACGGGCTATTTCTCCAATAGGCTATTTTCCAGCGAGGGAAAGAGAAAAGCTATACTGCTCATCTGCTAGCGTTTTCAAGTTGTAGCAAACTTCCTCAAAAGCTTCCCAATATATTGACTGAAAAAATTTAAGTGGACCCATGCAGTTCAAGCCTATGTTTTTGAAAGGTCAACTAAGGGAACGCTGTATAAAGTTCCCTTACACTACTCTAATCTTGCAAGTTAAGAAACTGGAGACAAGTTCCTCTTTCGTTTTCGTTTTTTCGCTCGCAGTCTATCTTTTTCTTCCCCCCTTAGTTTTTTTGCGGGGCAGGAGGAGGCAGTTAGGTTTATTTATTTATTTCTGAGGTAGTCCAGGGGATTGAGCCCAGGACCTCGTGCATGCTAAGCATGCACTCTACCACTAAGCAATACTCTCCCGTTATTTTATTTTTTTTCTCATAGGCTATCTTGCAAGTTAAGAAACTGCAGATAAGTTCCTATTTTTTTTTTCCTCTCACTATGACCCTTATTCTTTATGACCTAAAAATTTAAAACAAAACCACTAAAATCAACAAGACCATTTGGTCATGTTACATAAATATGTCATGTGTATAACTCTAAGATCAGATCCATTTTATTCGTGAGTTTTTGGTAGGCAATGTTTTCTAATGACCGCAAGAGAAATATTTTCATGTCATGTCAATTGAGAAAAGGCTAGACATTTAGCTTCATCTGCGAGAACGTAGAATGCGATTATTTGGGATGTGATATATTGACGAGCAATCTCAATAGATGTAGCCCAAATCAGTAACTCAAATAAACACTGTCTTGTTGTTATGTTCTAATTCAAGAATATATTTACAATATAAGATAAGACGCGGTAAACCTCCTAGAAGGAAACATAGGCAAAACATTCCCTGACATAAATTGTAGCAGTGTTCTCCTAGGGCAGTCTACCCGAGCAACAGAAATAAAAGCAAATATAAACAAATGGGACCTAATTGCTGATAAGGTTCTGCACATCAAAGGAAACCATAAGCAAAACAAAACAACAACCTACAGAATAGGAAAAAATATTTCCAAATGATGCAACTGACAAAGGCTTAATTTCCAGAATATATAAACAGCTCATACAACTTAATAACAAAAAGAAAACCCAACCCAAAAATGGGTAGAAGACCTAAACAAGCAATTCTCCAATGAAGACATACAAATGGCCAATAGGCACATGAAAAAATGCTCAATATCACTAATTATCAGAGAAATGCAAATCAAAACTACAATGAGGTATCACCTCACATCAGACCATCATTCCAAAGTCCATGAATGATAAATGCCAGAGAGGGTGTGGAGAAAAGGGAACCCTCCTACACTGCTGGTGGGAATGTAGTTTGGTGCAGCCATTACGGAAAATGGTATGGAGATTCCTCAAAAAACTAAAAATACACTTACCATATGATCCAGTAATCCCACTTCTGCGTATATATCTGGAGGGAACTCTATTTGAAAAGATATGTGCACCCCAGTGTTCAGAGCAGCACTATTTACAATACCCAAGGCACGGAAGCAACCTAAATGTCCATCAGCAGATGACTAGATAAAGAAGGTGTGGTTTATTTATACAGTGGAATACTACTCAGCCATAAAAGAGAATAAAATTATTCCATTTGCAGAAACATGGATGGACGTAGAGATTGTCATTCTAAGTGAAGTAAGCCAGAAAAAGAAGGAGAAATACCATATGATATCACTCATATGTGGAATCTAAAAAAGTGAAAAGAAAATAAGGACACCATGAACTCATCTACAAAACAGAAGCAGACTCGCAGACATAGTAAACAATCTTATGGTTACCCGGGAAAGGGGGTGGGAAGGGATAAATTTGGGAGTTTGAGATTTACAAATGTTAGCCACTATATATAAAAATAGATTTAAAAAAAATTTCTTCTGCATAGCACAGGGAACTATGTTCAATATCTTGTAATAACCTTTAATGAAAAAGAATATGAAAACAAATATGTATGTATATGAATGACTGGGACATTGTGCTGTACACCAGAAATTCACACATTGTAACTGACTGTACTTCAATTTTAAAAAAAAGAATATATTTACAGATAAGATGATATAACATCTAGGAATACTTCAAATTAATAGTGAATGGAGGTATGAATAGGGCACGGCTGGCCATTAGGTTAATAAATATTGAAGCTGCGTGATGGGTTCATGGAGGTTCATTTTACTATTGTGTCCACTTTTGTGTATGCTCAAAATCCTTCATAGTAAAGGTTTTCTTGAAGTATACTTACTATGAAAAAATGATGGCATCCAATGTTATTGATACAATACTACTATTGATACAGAACTATTTCTTGGGAATTTACAATTATACGTAGCAAAGGATAAAATAGTAATGAACAATTCTGATTTTTTAAGGGAGTTGCATTTTTTAAAATCCAAAATGTAGCTTATGCTGAGTGAAATTTTAGTAATACAGGTTTGAATTGTCAAAGAACAAGTTTCAAAAAGTTTAAAACATAACAAATTAATGGTGAGCATAAGTCAAAGACATACTTAACTCATTAATATGGGAATTAGCAGGATCTTAGAGCTGGTTTCAAGGAGGCTAGGATTACTAAATACATAATTAATGGGGGAAAGAATGTCAAAATAAGCCTTCTCGTTAATGCTGCACAAGATAAATCCACCGTAAACTTTCAGGTTATCTTTCCTATAGACAAAACCAGTTGCATCAATTAAGGACAAAAATCCACAAATTAACAGTAGTTTTGTGCAACCTGGGCCTAATCAATAGTAAATAATAGTCTAAAATCACATCTCTTAGAATTAGATGCCTTAGCAGGTGTGTTAGACAATGCTTCGGTATCTCCTATGATTTTGAAAGGGCATGCAGCAGTCTTATTGCCTCATTTCTCAGTTTTAGATAGTTTTTCTAGTTATTTAAAATTGAACTATAGTTGATTTACAATGTTGTATTGGTTTCTGGTGTAAGCATAGTGATTCAGTCACATATGTATATATTCTTTTTCATTATAGCTTATTACAAGATATTTAATATAGATCCCTGTGCTATACAGTAGGACCTTGTTGTTTATCTTTCTTATATTCAGTAATTTGTATTAGATAGCTTTTGTTAATAAGATCTCAACCCCTCAAGAACCATGAAGCATTAAAATTCTTTGCAAAGCCTCAACCAGAAAATTATGGACTGGATTCTACGTGTTGTCATATCACTTCGAGTTCAGTTCATTTACTAAATGTCTCCTTTGTGCCCTAGTTTCTATTCCAGGTTCCGGGTTGCCAGAATAAAGACAGCCCTTCCCTTACCAGTCTGGAGAGGCGAGAACACAGACCTGCCCGCATTCCACCCGCAGGGTTCCGGTTTGCACCTCAGTTGACGTTTTCAGTCTCAGGACGCATAATCCCTGCCTGACCTCCCTCACAGGTTTCTTCTCTTGCTCATTTATGTCCGAGTATATGAAAACACTTTGTAACAATAATGGCACAATAGCACCAGCTGGCTTCATCATTGTTATTACTCATTAGTCTTGGCCTAGAGTCTAGAAGTATGTTTATCTCCACTACAAATACAGGGATGGGTCTTCGGGGCTCCCCTCTTCTGGGGTCTTACCTCAGCTGCAGAATTTGGTGAACAGATCTATACTTTTTATGCAGAACCCCGGTTCCCCAGGCTGCACTAGACTTGAGGTAAAAGCGAACATTTCAGACGTCTTTCTCTGGCTCCAATCCCCACAGACTTCGTGGACCAAGACCACCACCCTTTGTCCTTTAAAGTCACCCCCGAGAGTGTCTCCCATGTTCACTGAGATGCCAGGTTCTCCTTCCCTCAACTGCTCTTCTGAACCATCCCCTGGCTGAAGAGCCACCTGCAAGAAGCTCACAGCTTCCTCTGAAGCTGGTGTCAGCTGTGAATGGCCTGTTGCCCATGCCAAGACGCTGTCACCCACTGCCCCTAAAGTCACTTGTGCCTTTGAAGTCATACATACCCTGGTGGTGCTGAGCTGAGCCTATGCTGAGCCAGCGCTGCCAGGGGACCCTGTGGGTGAGTGATGCCTGAAGCTAGAACGTCCAGTGTTCCACCAAGGCAACTCATTTTAGCCACTGCTGGCAAAGGGAGTGGTATCAGCGCTGGCACCATCTCTTATCGGCACCCAGAACCGGCTACATCATTTGCTGGGCCCGGTGCAAAACATACCATATGGAGCCCTGTGCCAAAAAGTTATTAAGAATTTCAAGATAGTGACAGAGAGCATTAAAATAACCACAGGGCCCCGGGGGGTGGCACAGGTCACATGCCCACATAGCCTGTCCCGCTAACACTCTGAAACCATCAGAAAGAGATATCCCAAAGAATTCATTGCTTCCTTCACCTTTGTGCCCCACAGTGTTAAACTGGGCTTGATGCCAGCTCCGCCTCTTCAAGATCATGTGTCTGACCAAAACCATGAGGTGTTTCTGTTTGGTTGTTACTGTTGCTGTTGTTGTAATTGCTGTTTGCTTCCATCACCCTCTCCACTGGACCCAGCAGGATGCACGGGTGCCGCAGTCTCAGTCCCCACCGCCTACCTCCGCCCACACCCAGCCACAGCCCTGCCCCGAACTTCTCCCTTGGGGTGAGTTCCTGGCAGTTCGTGCAGATGGACTTATGGGCATTATGGGGACCACCCGCACCCTCCTCTAGATGCATCAGCCTCCCAGGGTACCCCCACAGTGACTGATGCCCCCAACAAGTCTGGCAGTTTGGTAGCTAGAAGCCAGGGAGGGCACTATGTCAACACTGCCAGCAGTTTGAGGTTTAAAGGAGAGGCAGTATTCAACCGTGGTGCTCAAGTTAATCTTTCATTTTGGAATACTTCGTGGCTATTTTGGGACTTGCAAAGCAAACAGCCAGATCCCGCCCAAGAACAGGAGGCCTGAGTCTGAAGGGGTGTCATCCTTGAGGGTGGAGCTACGTATCCACAGGGATGCTCAGGAGGGGAGGGGAGGATTTCCTCCGACCTGGGGTGTGATAATGTGATTTATAAAAATATATAAGAAATATATATTTGGTCTTCATCCCTCTTTCTGGCACTGGAATCCTAAAACCCTTAGAATTTTTTAAGTTATGAGAGCAAGAAAGGTGTCTTTTGTTACGACAATAAAATGACTTTTGGAAGGTTGGGTACTGGGTACCAGAAAAACCAATCTAATGATTAGAGGGTTGGAACTTTCAGTCCCTCCTCCTGACCTCCAGGGAGAGGGGAGGGCCTGGAGGTTGAATCAATCACCAGTGGCCAATGAGTTAGTCAGTCACACCTATGTAACAAAGCCTCCACAGAAATCCAAAAGGACAGGGTTCAGAGAGCTTCTCGATTGGGGAACAGATGGGGATTTGGGGGAAATGGCACAATGGAAGACGGCATGGAAGTTCTGTGCCTTTGCCCCATACCCTGCCGTATGTACCTCTTCCGTCTGGCTCTTCTGAAGTCACATCCTTACATAACAGACCAGTAACCTAGTAAGTAAAATGTTTGGGTTCTGTGAGCTGCTCTAGAAGATTAATCAAGCTCAAGAAGGGGACCATTGGAGTCTCTGATCTATAGTCAGTGCGTCAGAATCACAGGTTACAACATGGGCTTGTGACTGGCATCTGAAGTGAAGGGGGATGAAAGGGAGACAGTCTTGTAAGACTGAGTCCTTAACCTGTGGGATATGACAATATCTCTGGGTAGATACTGTCAACATTGAGTTGAATTGTATGACACCCAGCTGGTGCTGGAGAATTGCTTGGTGGTATGGGGGGGGGGGGTCCACAAATTGGAAATTAGTACCAGAACCATTACCAGGGAAAGGAGAGATAAGGGGCTAGATCAAAGCAAGCAAGCAAGCTGGCCTGGGTTGCGAGGCAACCAGTAGAGTCAAGGGAGAGGGTGAGCCTACAAGTGACCCTTTCTGTTATCAAGGCTTTGTTTATTGCGGGAAGAGCCCGTGTCCTTGCTTGGGGGCAGGGATAACAACTGTTTGGAAAGGATATTAAGTGATGGCTATATATCCTTCCGGGGAGAGTCTGAAGCAAGAATCATTGCTGACACCAGCACAGCCTCGGGACAGACAGGGAGACAGGCTCACATTATCTGGGCAGTCTCGGAAATATTTGTGGAGAAGAACCCAGTGTCTCCTGGACAGAGGCAAGACCTGTGTTATCTGGGTAAAAAGGGAAGGGTGACCCCGCCCGGGTGGAGAAGTTGCAGACATCTGGGTTACATCTATTGTATCCAACACAGATATATGCTCCTTTCACGGTGGTGTCTGTACCCTGTCCTAGGATTTCTGGCCCTGCTGCCCTTGCTTTTCCCATAACATAGAATCTACCCAACGAAGTTAGGAGAGACCTCCACAGCAAAGGCAAGTAAGTTGAAGTTTCACTGTAGTTCTCTTTCTTGATATCCTATTAAAATATTCATGTCCATTTCTAAGATAAAATAATTCTGCCCAGAGCACTTGAAAGTAATGAAAAAGATTACTGTAAGAGGAGACATTACAACTTCTACCACAGAAATACAAAGGATCATAAGAGAATTCTGTGAACAACTGCATGCAAACAAACTGGATAACCTAGAATAAACAGGTAAGTTTCTAGAAACATACTACCCAGCAGGACTGAATCATGAAAAAATAGAAAATCTGAACAGACTAATTACTAGTAAGGAGATTGAATCAGTAATCAAAAACCTTCCAATAAACAAAAGTCCAGGACCAGATGGCTTCACTGGGGAATTCTATCAAGTATTCAAAAAACAATTAACATCAATCCTTCCCAAACTCTTACAAAAATAAAAGAGGAAAGAACACTTCCATTTACAAGGCGAGTAATGCCCTAATAGCAGAAACAGACAAAGTCAGTGTAAGAAAAAAATTACAGGCCAATATCCCTGATGAATGTAGGTGTAAAACCCACCAACAAAATATCAGCAAAGCAGATTCAACAACACATGAAGACTACCACATACCACGATCAAGCAGGATTTATTCTGGAGACGTAAGGCCGCTTCAACATCCACAAAGCAACCAGTGTGATACACCACATCAACAAAGTGTAGGATAAAAAAGCATATGATCGGGGGAGGGTATAGCTCAAGTGGTAGAGCACATGCTTAGCATGCACAAGGTCCTCGGTTCAATCCCCAGTACCTCCTCTAGAAATAAATAAGTACACCTAATTACCTCCTGATCCCTGCCAAAAAATTTAAAAAGTAGATAAAAAATAAAATAAAAAAGAGAAAAATATATGATCATCTCAATAGATGCAGTAAAAGCATTTGACAACATTCAACATCCAATTATGATTTTTTAAACCCTCAATAAATTGTGTATAGAAGGAATGTATCTCAACACAGTAAAAGCCATATGTGACAAGTCCCCAGCTAACATCATACTCAACAATGAAAAGCTGAGAACTTTTCCTCTAAGATCAGGAATAAGACAAGGATGACAACACTCAACACTTCTATTCAACATAGTATTGTAAGTTCTAGCCTGAACAATTAGGCAAGACACAGAAATAAAATGTACCAAATCAAAAAGGAATAAAACAGTCTCTATTTGTATATTACATTATAACATATGTAGAAAACTCTCAAGACTGCTCCAGAAAATTATTAGAATAAACAAATTCAGTTAAGTTGCAGGATATAAAACCAATATACAAAAATCAGTTGCATTTCCAAACACAAATAATGAACTATCAGAAAGAAATTTAGAAAACAAACCCCATTTATAATTGTATCAAAAAGAATAAAATATCAAGGAAAAAATTAACTTTAAGTTTAATTTAAAAGAGGAGAAAGGCTTATACAATGAAAACACTAACACTGATGAAAGAAATTGAAGACGACAAAAGCCAATGGGAAGGTATTCTATGCTCATGGGTTGGAAGAATTATTATTGCTAAAATGTCTAAACTAACCAAAGCAATCTCAGATTCAGTACAATCTCTATCAAAATTCCAAAGGCATTTTTCACAGAAATTGAACCAACAACTGTAAAATTTATACGGAATCACAAAAGACCCCAAATACCCAAAGTAATCTTGAGGAAAAAATGAAACTGGAAGCACCACACATTCTAATTTCTGATCTATAGTCAGACGCGTTATCCATTGCGCCACTGGCCCCTCATATGCGTTCTAATTTCTAACTATATTACAAAGCTATAGTAATCAAAACAGTACAGTACTGACCTAAAAACACACAGAAACCAATGAAACACAGTAGAGAGCCCAGAAATAAACCCACACATCTATTGCCAATTAAGTTATCACAAAGGAGTTAAGAATAAACAACGGGGGAAAGGACAGTCTCTCCAGTAAGTGGGAAAACTGAAGAGCCACATGCCAAAGCATGAAACTGGACCACTGTCTAATATCACACACAAAAATCAACTCAAAATGGATTGAAGACTTGAATGTAAGACCTTAAACCATAAAAATCCTAGCAGAACACACAGAGGTCACCCCCTTGACTCTGATCTTGGTAACGATTTTTTTGTACTTGACACAAAAAGCAAAGGCAACAAGAGCAAAAATTAACATGGGACTACATCAAACTAAAATGCTTCTCTGCACAGCAAGGGAAACCAACAACAAAACAGACAGGCAGCCTACAGCAGGGGAGGAAATATTTGCAAATCAAGTATCTGATAAGGGGTTAATATCCAAAATATATAAAGAACTTGTACAACTCAATAGCTAGAAAACAGGCTGAAGATCTAAATAGACATTGTTCTACAGAAGACAGAAAGTAGCCAACAGGCACATGAAAAGATGCTCAACACCACTCATCATCAGGGAAATGCAAATCAAAACCACAATGAGCTATGACCTCACACCTGTTAGAATGGCTATTACCAAAAAGACAAGAAATAACAAGCGTTGGCAAGGATGTGGAGAAAAGGAAACACTTGTACGTTGTTGGAGGGAATATAAATTGGTGCAGCCACTGTGGAAAACAGTATGGAGGTTCCTCAGAATAGAACTACCATAGGACCCAGCAATCCCACTTATGGATATTTACCCGAAGTAAAGGAAAACACTAACTCTAAAACACATTTGAAATCCCATGTTTACTGCAGCCTTATTTACAATAGCCAAGACATGGAAACAACTTAAATGCCCATTGATGGATGAACAGATAAAGACAGTGTGGTATAAATATATTTTAAAGCCATAAAAAAGGAAATCCTACCATTTGTAACAGCATAGATGGACCTTGAGGGCATTTATGCTCAGTGAAATAAAACAGAAAAAGAAAATATTCTATGATCTCACTTACTTGTGGAACCTAAAAACAAAACCAAACTCAAGGATACAGAAAACAGACTGGTGGTTGCCAGAGGTAGGGGGTGGGATGTGGGTGAAATGAGTGAAGGGGGTCAAAAGGCACAAACTTCCGTTTATAAAATAAAGCCTGGGGATGCAGGGTGACTGTCGTTAATAATACTATATTGTATTTTCAAAAGTTGTTAAAGAGTAAATCTTGAAAGGTCTCATCACAAGAAAAACATTTTTGTAGCTAAGTGTGGTGATGAGTGTCCACTAGATTATTCTGATGATCATTCTGCAATATTACATACATTGAATCAATGTTGTATACCAAACACTAATACAATGTTTTATGTCAATTACAAATCAATTGCAAAAAATTTCTGCATGTCACTGGGTCTAACAAGAGCTTATAAGTACTCAGCTTGCTAAAGCAAGGTTAAGAAGTAGCACCAAAAGCTGCTGTAAGTTTGCACGGAGGGGGACATGACAGTAAAATTGTTTTTCCTCCCTCTTCTTCCTATTAAAAAAAAAAGGGCATCTTCAGAAACATTATCTACCAGTTATTTATTTATTTTTAATGGAGGTACTACTGGGGTTTGAACCCAGGACCTCGTGCATGCTAAGCACACACTCTACCACTGAGCTATACCCTCCCCACTCAGTTATTTTTTGATAAATCAATTAAATAACTTATAGCCCAGCTTTGAAAGTTAAACTCTAAAGCACTACATGCAACAAAATAAATTCAGACACTCTTCTGCAAAGCAATTAAATGTTCAATTTTTACCTATTTTAGCGACTTGATTAAGGATGGGGATGGCAGTGGGGCCGGCAGAGAGCAAGGCTGGGCCCTGACTCTGTCTGCCTCTCCTACCTTGGAAACATCTCAGAGACCTGTCCGCAGAGCTTGCAGGTGCCAGCCCAAA
Organism: Camelus ferus; assembly: GCF_009834535.1. Classification (NCBI taxonomy): domain Eukaryota; kingdom Metazoa; phylum Chordata; class Mammalia; order Artiodactyla; family Camelidae; genus Camelus; species Camelus ferus. The sequence goes on from NC_045701.1 coordinate 8,485,177, forward strand.
CCTCAGGGTACTGGCCAACCCTCAGGAGGAACGGACCCAGCCAGGAGACGGCTCCTTGCCTGCTCTCTCTTTGCATCAGCAGCCCCATGCTCTCCTCCTGTTTTCTACAATGACTGTGATCAACATGTCTGCTCTGAGCTGGGAATGCTGTCTCAGAACAAGCAGAGACTCAGGGACATTGCCAGTGCTGCCTCCAGTGTCCAACCCTGGCCCTCCTGCAGTCAGGGGCTGAGCACCGGCTTTAGGCCCTGGGGTCCCCCAAAAGAGACTGGTCCCCCACTACAGCTCTTGGACTTGATATCCACATTTGGCTGCTCTGAGTTTCCCCCTGCCCATCCTCTATTAACTGATGCAAGGCACATTAACCCTAACTTGGGGATGGAAAAGGGACTCTAGCTCAGGTGAGCGGATCTGCCCCTCTACTTGGAAGAGCTAGACTAGGACAACCCTGAAGCCTAGCTGAGTTTGGGCTGAAGAAACTGACAAGAGAAAGAGACATCCCAGGCTGTCTGAGCTTCAGCCCCAGACCCGACCACCAAGCCAGCTGGTGAATGGACCCTCTGCAGTTGGACAAGACCAAGAACAGGCTGGGCTGCTGTGAGTTTGTCTGGGAGGGAATCTTAAACAGCCCTCCTAAAGAGTGGGTCCCCAAAGGGTGTCCAGTTAATTGAAAAGAAATAACCTGGACCTGCTGAGAAGTTCAACAAGAAAAGGAAATAAAACCTCTTATGGTTACCAAGGGGGAAAAGGGGTTGGAAGGTATAAATTGGGAGCTCGAGATTAGCAGATACTAACTACTATACATAAAATAGATAACCAACAAGTTTCTTCTATATGGCACAGGGAACAATATTCAATATCTTTTGGTAGCTGATAATGAAAAAGAATATGAAAATGAATATATGTCTGCACATGTATGACTGGAAGATTATGCTGTACACCAGAAATTGACACACAGCGTAAGTTGACTACACTTCCAAAAAAAAGAAAAAGAACCAAAAAAGAACAAGAAGGTTAAAATTATCCCTAAAGTAGCTGTCCAGGACATACTGGTTCTATTCCCATCATTTCAGGTGCTACATGGACTGGGGGTGAGAAGGTGGGGTTCCCCTGGGTGGACAAGGGACCTGGTTCCCCACACAAAGGGTACAGGCCATCTGGCTTTTGCTGGGAAGAATGGGGAGACCTGGGAAGGCTTCCCAGGGGAAATGACCTAGCTAGGACACCGGAAACCCAGCATTGACCATGGAAAGGAGGAGAGGAAAGGGAAGGAGGAAAGGGAAGGAGTTTTCCAGACAAAGGGACAGCACATGAAAAGCTTTCAGGGTGAGACAGAAGAGCGGAGCTTCCCATAGACAGATTACAGGAGACTGCAGATCTGACACTGGGACAACAGCAACACATGAGGCTGAAAATGTGAGTGGCTTGTTTATGAAAAACCTTTTAAGTCAAGGTAAGGATGTTTCCCGCTTTTCCCCCTGCGGAGCACAGTTAGGGAAGAGGGACAGAGTTCAAGTTATAGAACCATCTGCCTGTTGGCAGGGTGGGGTATAGACCAGGGTAACACTTGAAGCACAGGGCCGAGGTAGGAGCATCTTAGACCAGCTCCCAGTGAAACAGAACCACCTGAGATAACAGTGCTACCAAAACGTGCTTAATACGGCCACTGAGCTGGGCACAGTGCCAAGTTTGTTATCCGTATCAATCATCTATCCTGCGCAGCAAGCCCATGGGGAAGACGCTATTCCACCTTACATTTGAGGCAGAGAGAGTCAACAATTTGCCCACGGCCATATAGCAATGAAGACAGAGCCAGAATCCACCCATGGTGCTCTCAACCATTACAGGTCCTCTCTTGAAGGTGGGGGAAAAGTAGACAACAGATTCTAGAGACGGTTAGGAGGCAGAATTGATAGGACTTGGTGGCCAATAAGATATGAGAAGAAGAGTCAAGTCTGATTCCCAAATTTCTACCTTGCATAACTGGATGGATGACAACGCCGCTCACTGAGCACAGGTGCACAGAAGATGGTCCATCTCTGAGGGCATTTCAGGGAGGACAGGGTGGTCAATACTGGCAAATGCTGCTGGAAAGCCCCAAAGGAAAAAGTCTGAAAGGTTTATGGGAGATATGAGGAACAGCAGAAGCAGTGGATTCAGTGGGAGTGGGTTAAGGGATCGAAGCAACGTCGAGAAACAAGAGTGTGTAGACAACTCCGTAGAAGAACTTGGCTGTGACGTGAAAGGAGAGAAACGTCCCATGAGGAGGGCTTGCAGTTTTGCTATTGTGTTAATATGACCGAGACCCGAGCAGCTCCCACACGGTGACAGGAGGGACTATGAACAGGGTCAACTTGGTGGGTTCAGTAAAAAGCAAAGGGATTTGCCACTAGGTGGTTCCTGTTTTATCTGGGGGTGCTGTGGGGGTGGTAATAGAGCACCTCATATATCTGTTAGGTGCTGTGCCCACGGTTATGCTGGCTTGTCCTCCTGTGTTCTTCCTGTTATATGGCTTCTTAAAAGGTTTCTTTTGCTTTTTCTCAAGCAAGTAGCTTTGAAATACTCCTTTTTGTATAAAGTAGAATTATAATATTTAGTATTTAAGCCATCTTGTCGGATAGGTTGCTTTCTCTCTCAAGAGGGGACTTAATTTCAAACGGGCTTGTGGAGAAGGTGTACTGCACAGGATTCGGAATAAATGTTCTGTTGTTGAGATCAGGAGGCTTGTGTACTGAGATGGGTGAGGAATCCCTTACACATTTTAGACGGCAATGCAGCTTTCAGAAATCCACTTACAAGTTGTATGCCCAAAGAACTCTTTTGAAAAATAAGTAGTTTCTCCATTTTTGGTTTGTATTATAAAAAGGGCGGGGGGGGGGGGATGAAGAGTCCACATAAAGACCATGGAGGCTGGATTGATTTGGAAGATGCTCTTAATTAACCTTTTATAGTGAGGGTTCCAGATAGACTCAGCGTCCAAAAGCACAGTCTGTGTAGTAATGTATCCAAATGTAGAGAGATGGGTGGGGGAGGTGGAGAAAAAGAAGAAGAGAGGGAGAGGGTGCTTAGTGTAAAAACCCGGAAAACAAAACTAAGGACAAAATTTCACCCGTCTTCTAACTGGAAAATCCTATCTGTCTACCTCCAGGCTTCTGGTAATGCATCAAAAAGTCACTCTGTACACACAGTTATGAAGTCTGCTCTTTTCACTTCGTATTATATGCTACGCCACTGCTCATGCCATGAGGACCTCTTTGTAAACATCATTCAAATGGCAGCATTTGATCCCAGCCCCGAGACTTCCTGTAGCCCGTTTCCTCATTCACAGGGCCCCTCTTGGGCAGTGAGTATTTGCCATCTGCTTGTTTGCAGAGTCAGGTGGCAACCAGGGGCTTGCGGCTAAGAGGAGTGGGGGCCTTGCCCTCCAAACAATATAATTTCTCTGACTGGCTGGGCTTGACTTTTTATTGTGTTGAAGCAATAAAAAATCAGCCAGCAGGAAAATGTTAAGCTTGATCATTCAAGGATTACCATTTCTCCGGTTTTTCTATTTTCTTGGTTTCTGAGCCAATAATTATTTACTTAAGTTCCTATGAGCTTGGCCTGGCTCAGAGTTTGGGACAAACGAAGGCGTTACACTTCACAGCCTTAAGTAAATAAGTTAATAGGTTTGATGTCCTTCTGTCATCCAAGAGGAAAGACTTTGATGGACAGGCATCTCCTGGTCACATAATAAAATATAAAACACCTACCCAGATGCCACCTCCCACAATGCTGTAGGAATTCTTCCCCATCCCGGACCCCCAGCCCCCTAAACAGACTGTGGGATGCTAAATCCCTCCGCCTAACGAGCCCAGCGCTGGGCCTTGGCCATGCTGGGCTACTCTTCCTCTCCACATGGTAACCTTCCTGCAAGCCCTACCCGCGCAATTTTCCCAGACTAAAATGTCTGACTTTCTCAACTGCTGGGGAGCAATTAATCCAAGCTTCAGCTTCTTACCCTGTAAAATGGGAAGAGTGTTACTTAGTCATATGGTTGCAGGAATCTGAAATCGAGTTTACTTCTGCCAAAAGAAGAAGTAAAGATGGTGATTAGGAAGTGTCCCCACACAGAAGGGACCCTGATATTCTCAAGGGAAGGAGGCTGACATTTCTCACCATATGTTAGTTTCAGTCCTTTGACTTACGAAGCTGAGATGAAGGCATTGGACCACTAAGAAGCCATTCCACATTATCTAGAAGGCTGGTATTAGGAGGAACTAAATTCAGGGAAGAAAGAGCCACGGCTTCTGATGCAGCAACTGGGGGAGTTTCAGAGCCCTGGAAACTCCCGAGCCACCGCGGAGCACCCTCTGCTTGCCCAGTGCAGCGTTGCAGGCATCAACGTGGGAGCAGAACGCCTGGGTTCAGATCCCAACGAGGCTACTTCTTGGCAGCATGACTTACTTGGATGTGTTCTTTAACCTCTCTGTGCCTTGGTTTCCTCATCAAGAATGAGTTCAATTTCACAGAGTTACAATACAATATGAATAGATTTAAAACCCTTAGAGGAATACAACGAGTATCCGGACACAAAGAAATAACTCTACAGACGTTTGTTATAATTAATCAGATGCTGTTTGAGATCTAACTCAACTCTTTCCTTTCCCTTCGAAGAAACTCCTGACGTTGGAGGAGCAGCAGAGGGTCAACTATTGAACACAGGATTCGTGCTTTTTCTGGGCTAGACACACACAACTACATGTTTTACTCATTGAGTTCCAACAGCAATCCTGTGAAGTTGATGCTGTTATTCCCATTATACAGATGATAAAATAGAGGCTTAGACTGATTAAGTCACTTGCCCAGATCAGCAAAGGAGGTGAGGAGGAAGGGTCACTTCACTGGGTGTCCCCCACCTTCAGCGGAAGGAAGCAGGCTTTATCCCTGTTTGTACCATCCAGAACCTTTCATTTAGCAAGCTCTCCCAAGTATTTTTGGATTGATTAATTTATTAAGTGTGCAGCTAGCTTGACCTCTGAGGAAACCTCAACTTCACTATTTTTCGCTTTTGAATAACACGCGTCAGCATATGCAGCAAGATGCTTATTTAATAGATAGCTCTGGCATAATTAGCTTTCCATCGGGAACACATAAAGTCAGATCCATACTTCATCCCAAATACAAAATACATTCAAATCAATTAAAACTTAGTTTTAAGCAGACTCACAGACATAGTAAACAATCTTATGGTTACTGGGGAACGGGAAGGGGAAGGGATAAATTTGGGAGCTTGAGATTTACAAATGTTAGCCACTATATACAAAAACAGATTTTAAAAAAACTCAATTTTAATATAAAAGCAATAGAAAAACTGGAGGATAATACTTGTATTGCTTCAGGGGAAAGACGATCTTTTAAAGCAAGACAAGTAACACAGATGCTGTAAGTAAAATTTGAAAGCCTGCGACTTCACAGGATACAAGTTTGTTTCAGTGTGGCAGAAGACACCACAAGCAAAGTCAGCCCAGGGACAATAATGTTCACTTAACACCCGTAATAAGTTATTTCTTCTATATGACAACTAGAGGTAGCCATGTCCTGCTAAAATTTGCAGGAATATGTTTTGTGACGGGCCCATGATGTCTCATCAGGTGGGTACAGGGGTTGTGGGACAACAGTTTCACTTTACTGCATATGCAAGATAAATAGAATCAACCAATTCTAAGTAATTTATTGAACAAATCAGTAAGTTAATTCTATTTAAATCCTTTTAGCAGCAACTGGGACTTTCAAAGTGCTTTCACATACATGTTGTCCTTAGCCTGGCCAAATAGGCACATCTCTGGCTGTATATGCAACAACATTCTCCCTCTTCATTCCATTCCTCACTCACTAGCCTCCTTGCTAGTCCTCAGACATTCCTTTAACATCTCCTGCCTCAGGACCTTTGCACATACATTTCCTTCCTTTGGATACTCTTGCCTCACATAGTCTCTTGCTTGATCCCTCATTTCATTTAGCTCTCTCCACAAACGCTCCCCCCTCAGTCAGGCCTTCCCTGACCACAAGGGCAGGGACTCTGCTTTGCTTCTACTGTGTCCTCTGTGCCTAATGCAGTGCCCTGCCCATAGCAGGAACTCAAATGAAAATCTGTTGACTCATACGATTAATAAATTATTTCACTTAATTTGATATGCATAATAAAAAGGTCCATTTATCCGAGATATTTACATTGCTTGATTTAAATGCTAATACATGCCCTGTTTTGTTTTGTTTTAACATCCATCCAGCTCAACACACCTGCCTGCCTGAAGCATTTAAAGGTTCATTCTTTCCAAATGTGCCAATGTGAATTATTCCCACTACAGAGATCCCACTGTCTAAACAACTCTTGTGAAGCCAACACTTGCAACAATGACTACTGCAGTATCACCCATCCTTATTCCTCCAGCTCACGACACAAAGCAGGCAGCATGGAAATCCAGCAACCTGACAACTGTAAGCAAGTCACCTCACAGCATTCCTTTTCTGTGACGATTCCAGGTTAAAGTGCCATTTCATTGTCATTTTCTGCAATAATTTCCACCTAAACATGAAGCTGTCCTGCCACTATCCCTGTGCTACCTGCAGTCACACAGGGGGCAGGTTTCACCACAAGCCTCTGCAGGTCCCAGCAGGGAACAGAGACATGAGTGTTCTACATCAGGGCCACGCTCAATGGGCCATTGATTCTTGGAGAAGGATAAATGTGATTTCCATCATCTAGCCTGGGGCAGAGGGTGAATAAAATATACAAAGTAGATTTAAAATCTTTGTTCTCACAGATTCAATATGATCCCTATCAAATTACCCAGGACATTTTTCACAAAACTAGAACAAACAATCCTAAAATCTATACGGAATCACAAAAAAACCAGAATTGCCAAAACAGTGTTGAAGGAAAAGAACAAAGCTGGAGGAATAACCCTCCCAGACTTCAGACAATACTACAGAGCTACAGTAATCAAAACAGCGTGGATCTGGCATAAAAACAGACACACAGATCAACGGAACAGAATAGAGAGCCCAGAAGTAAACCCAACAACCTACCATCAATTAATCTTCGACAAAGGAAGCAAGAATATACAATGGAGAAGGCAGTCTCTTCAGCAAGCGGTGCTGGGAAAACTGGACAGCCACATGTAAATTAATGAAGTTAGAACACTCTCTCACACCACACACAAAAATAAACTCAAAATGGCTTAAAGACTTAAATATAAGACAAGACATGATAAATCTCCTAGAAGAAAACATAGACAAAACATTCTCTGACATAAACCGTAGCCATGTTCTCCTAGGGCAGTCTACCCAGGCAATAGAAATAAAATCAAACATAAACAAATGAGGCCTAATGAAACTTATAAACTTTTGCACATCAAAGGAAACCGTAAGCAAAACAAAACAACAACATACAGAATGGGAGAAAATATTTCCAAATGATGCAACTGACAAAGGCTTAATTTCCAGAATATATAAACAGCTCATACAACTTAATAACAAAAAAAACAAACAACCCAATCCAAACATGGGCAGAAGACCTAAATAAGCAATTCTCCAATGAACACATATAAATGGCCAATAGGCATATGAAAAAATGCTCAATATCAGATATATCAGAGAAATGCAAATCAAAACTACAATGAAGTATCACTTCACATCAGCCGTCATTCCAAAGTCCATGAATGATAAATGCTGGAAAGAGTGTGGAGAAAAGGGAACCCTCCTACACTGTTGGTGGGAATGTAGTTTGGTGCAGCCATTATGGAAAACTGTATGGAGATTCCTCAAAAGACTAAAAATAGACTTACCACATGATCCAGCAATCCCACTTCTGGGTATATTACTGGAAGGAACTCTAATTCAAAAAGATACATGCACCCCAATGTTCACAGCAGCACTATTGTTGCGGGAAAATGTGTTATAGCTCAGTGTTACAGCTCAGTTGTGACAGCAACCTGGATCCAGGCGAGAGACCAAGCAGCACTCGGAGAGTTGGAGAACTCAGGTTTATTACGCCAGCAGGCCAGAGAAGTTAACACTCCAAGCTCTGGACCCTGTCTGTAGGTTTACACAGGCCTTTTACAGGCTGCCAGTTTTACACTTTGCAACATCATACGCAAATAAAGTATAACAAATTTGACCAACCAGGAACAAGCTTTGTAGAAATAGACCAATCAGGAGTGAGCTCCATGCAAATGAAGTACTACAAATTGACCAATCAGAAGTTAGGGAAGTGGACCAATCAGAAGTGAGAGTAATAACTAATCAGGAGTGAAGGAAATAACCAATCAGAAATGAGCTCAGGGAACCAATAGAATTTTAGTTGTAAGTTAGCCACTTTAGAGGCAAAGAGTGAGATAGAGCCTCTGGGCCAGGGAACCTGATGGTGCTGGGAGGAGAGCAGCGCTCCTGCCTAGGGTTCCTGCTGGTCTTTTTATGGGGCTTCCCGCCTCACTATATACAATAGCCAAGACATGGAAGCAACCTAACTGTCCATCAACAGATGACTGGATAAAGAAGTTGTAGTACACTTATACAATGGAATACTACTCAGAATAAAAGAATAAAATTATGCCATTTGCAATAACATGGATGGACCTAGAGATGGTCATTCTAAGTGAAGTAAGCCACAAAAAGAAGGAAAAATACCATATGATACCACTCATATGCGGAATCTAAAAAAAGAAAAGAAAAAAAAAAAAAGGACACTATGAACTCATCTACAAAACAGAAACAGACTCACAGAGATAGTAAACAATCTTATGGTTACCCAGGAAAGGGGGTGGGAAGGGATAAATTTGGGAGTTTGAGATTTACAACTGTTAGCCACTATATATAAAAACAGATTTAAAAAATCCCCCCAAAACACATTTCTTCTGTATAGCACAGGGAGCCATATTCAATATCTTGTAATAACCTTAATGAAAATGAATATGAAAACATATGTATGTACATGCATGACTGGGACATTGTGCTGTACACCAGAAATTGACACATTGTAACTGACTATACTCCAAAAAAAATTTTTTAATCCTCAGTCATAAGTTCAAATACAATAGGAGATTCAAGTCATGAAACCGTGAAGCAGCTTATTATAACAGAAATCAGAATGAAATAGAGGCTAAATTGAAGTCCAAGCACCGTTCTGTAGTAAGGCACATCGAGGAGGAAACGAGAGGTTCTGTTTGTATTTAAGGATGAGGATGCTTGGTAGACTGTGGTAGACTTAAGGGTGTGGGGAGGAACTGAAGTTACAAGAGAAGGGAGGATTACTGACGCTAATGAGTGCCTGAGTGGACAGAACTGTCTCTAGCGGGAGGAAGGACTATTTCCTCCTCTGAGACATAGAGACATGAGCTGAAGAGAACGCATGGGGAGGTGGCGACATCCTATTGAGGGATGGGAAAGTTTACATCACTGCCTTCTCAGAGAAGTGGAAGGCTAGGTCACTGAGTGAATGATGGCCAAGAAGGCGGCTGCAAATGAAAATATTCCAAAGAGCTGAGGAGAATGCGAGAGAGTAACAAAAAGAAAAGAACCAAGCAGCATTCAGAGGGGCAGCTTTAAGAGTGATTGCCTAACTTCGTAATAAAGTCAAGCAACGTGGTTTTGGTTTGGGCTTATAGAAACAGCGTCTGTGCACATGTACAGGGAATTTGCAGCTAGGTTTACCTGCAGTGGGAAATTGACTATGTTCCTGAAAAGAAAATTAAGAGTGAGAAGAAAGCAGAGAAACATGAGAGCAGAGAAACAGCTGAGCACCAGGCTCATACCAGAAAGTGAAACAAATGAAGCCAGAGGGGACCAAGGCATCAGGGGAATCAGGAAGTGTTGAGGAGCCAGAAGTGGAGATGCTATTGCAGAGCAGGTGGATGAGGAAAGAGGATACAGAAAACGTAAAAGGTCACCTTCAGAGAAAGGAGCTTAAGGTTTGTAATTTCAGATTCTGCGAGAGGACCTGTCCAAGCAGGCTGCTAACGTGGAGAGGAGGAAGATATGGTGGGACCAGATGTTGGATGGGTGAGTCACTCATCAGGACACTGGGGATGCCCTAGCCACCAGGGACGGAGTAGTGGACAAGCCCAAGATCCAGGGGCTGAGATGCTCAAGGCATCTGCAGGAGACCTGGAGGAAGGAGCAGCAGCCAATATGGCCGGTGGTGGTGGCTTAAGAGAGGGTGATCAAATCACCGTCCAAAAGCAGAAATAGAAAGCAGAGAGGTGGTGCTCTCCTCTCGGCACCGATATGCAGGGACTATGAGTTTGTGGAGAAATTGGGGGAAAAAAAAAAGGGCTGAGCCCACAAGGAAGAGCGAGGACAATGACAGTGGTGGGAGGGTCAGGTCAGGTGAGGGACCAGGCCACTCTTAGACGGCCCTTCCCTTCAACATGCTCCCTTGTAGCATCTCCCTCCCACTACTCATGACACTTCAGTTACATCATGGGGTTTCTTTTTTCTTTTTTTTAAATCATTTTTTTAAGCATTTTTTTCACTTTTTACAGTTTTTAATGTGGAAACTTTCAAATACTCAAAGATAGAGAGTATAGTATAATAAACCCACATGTACCCAACTTCAGCAATTATCAACATTTTGCTAATTACACTTCCTTCCCTCCACCTATTTTTTGCTGCAATATTTAAACATCATGAGGTGTCTTCAAGTTTCCCTCAGGTTAGGGGATTTCAGTGGTGGCATCATGCTCTTTGCCTGATGGGTCCCCAGCATTCATTTTTTGGGTTCAAGTAACAGATATGAACTCTACAGATGAAAACTTCCAAGTAATTATTGTCCAGTAGGGATGAACTTTCCCAAGGCAATACCTGGGTGTGTCCGGACACAGGCCCATGACCAATGACCCCTCTACTGAGCAACCGTTCCTGGCTAACCGTGAACAAGGAAATGACATCGCAGAAAAATCCCAGTTAGGCAACAATCAAATAACCATCTGTCCTCCAGCACCTTGTTCCTCTTCTCCTCCCTACCTCACCCCCGCTCTTGTGTCCCCATAACCAAGGGCTGGAGGCCATCACAGTGAAGGTGCTAACAGGCTGCAGGGAGGCCATGCTGGGTAGCATTTGTAGGGACCGACTTTGATCTCAGATGCAACTGTGATCCGGTTCAAACTCTGCCACACCCCAGCTCCTAAGCAAATTATATTATTTCTGTAAGGTTCAGTATACGCACCTCTAAAATAAGGAAATAAAATACCACTTACTTCATACACAATTTTTGTGACTACTAGGTAGGTGCAGTTCCAGAGGCTGGCACATGGAAAATGATTGCTAAATATTAAGTATTATTACTGATACTAACCATATTAATATCAACATTGTTATTACGCATGTATCTATATGCATTAACACACATGCATGTGTGGGCATCACACAGCAGATCCCCCGCGAACGTCTGTGGAATGAATGCTTATGTACCTCTCCAGGGATGCATTCATCTAGCAGTAGGCATTAGAGATACGGAGACATTTGGTTTCTTCCTTGCATATGAAAATTACAAGAGTGTTTTCCATAGACGTTACATTACTCCATTAGATAGAAGAGTCAAACAGGTCACCCCAATTTGCCTTCCCCACTAAGACCTATGATAAAGTTGCTGGCTGCCTAGCTTTCGTCACCTTTGGACCAACCACCATTCAAGCTCACTCTCCACGCTGCTCAGGCACCAGGGCACCTTTCGGAAATGGCAGTGGTATCAGATACTTCTCTCCAGTACCACGCTGCGTAACATGGTGAAGAATAGATACTCTGGGCTCGCTCCTCATCTTAGGAGGTAAACATTCAATCTTCCACCATTGGGTATGATTGCAGCTATAGGTTTTTTATAGATTTCCTTTACCAGATTGAAGATTCCTAGTATACTGGGATTTTAGGCAGGAACGAATGTTGGATTTTGTCACATGCATTTTCTGCAGCTTTTGAGATTATTATGCTCTTCCTTGGGTTTTTTAGTATGGTGAAATACATTGATACTCAAACAGTAAGTCAAGCATGAATTCCTAGATAAATGTCACCTAGTTACAATCTCATGTCCTTGTTATATACTGTTGGATTTGTTTTGCTAATATTTTATTAAGAATTTTTGCATCAATATTCGTGTGAGATATTGCTGTGGATTTTTTTTTCTTGTAATGTTTTTGTCTTGTTTTATAGAAATGCTAGCTAGCCCTATAGAAATTTCAGACTGCCTCATCTTCAATTTCTGAAAAAGTTTATTTAAAGGTATTCTTTCTTTCTTAAATGTCTTGTAGAATTCACCCGTGAAGCAATCTGGGCTCGTATATTGCTTTCACGGGTGTGGAAAGGTTAACTACAATTTCGTTTTCTTTCATTGATTTAGGGCTATTCAGGTTATCTGTATCTTCTTTAGTGAGTTTTAGCAGCTTGTGCTTTTCAAGGCATTTGTTCATTTAGTCTGTGTTGTCATTTTTATTGGCATAAATTTGTTTATAGCATTATCCTTTCCCTATATGCAGATTTTGTAAGAATGCCACATTTTTCATTCCTGATATTGGAATCTTATGTCTTTTTCTTTATCACTCTAGAGGTTTTTAAGTTTTATCAAAGTTCTTAACCAGTTTTTGGTCGTTTTTTTCCCTTCCAGTTTTATTGATATTTAATTGACATACAGCGGTTTCTGGTTTTTATTTCTCCATTGTTTTTGTTTATTCATTGATTTACCCTCTGGGTTTCATTTCCTCCTTTTTGTAGTTTTAAGTGGAAGCTGAGTTGATTTGAGACTTTTTTTCTTTTCTAATACAGATGTTTAGTGCTACAAATTTCCCATATGTATTACTTTAGTTAGATTCTAAATAGAAACTTTTTAAGTGAAAATACAGCGTATCTAATTTTACTTCTGATTTCCTCTTTGGTACAGGGTTATTTAGACATGTTATTTAGTTTCTAAATAATTTCAGATTTTCCAGTTTTCCATTAGTGATTTCTAATTTAATTTTACTATGGCCAGAAAACGTACTTTGTCGTACTTGAATTCATTTAAATATACTGAGAACTGTTTTATGTATGGCCCAGAATATGGTCTATCTTGGTAAAAGTTCCATGTGCATTGAAAAAGAATGTATTATGCTGTCATTGGGAACAGTATTGTATAATCACCAGTTAGATCAAGTGGATTGATATTTTGGGAGCAGGGAAGGGAGAGATGTAGGGCCCCATCCCAGTTAAATGCTTCAACCATTACTTAATTAGTTCATTGGCCAAAACTGATTCCATGGCTCTACCTACCAACATGGGGCTGGGAATGTTGGGGAACACATAGATGTCACCGTGACCTTGCCTGTGTCTTTGAATGGAGGCAAGAGTGACCTCTCTCAATAACGTACCCCAAGGAGATGAGATCTGGAATCATCATGTTAATACACGGTCTCCTGAAACTTCTACAGATGCAAAGCAAAACTGGGTTTGCTACGAAGGGTGACACCTGGGAGTGAGGAATGTCAGTTCTTTATCACTTTAGTTTCTGCTCTCATCATTGCTCGTTCTGTGCTATTTAGTCCGGATTAAGTAGAAATATTTCTGCTATTTCATTTCTTCCAGTGCAGGTGTGGTGTGCACGCTTTGTAGTCCCATCTGCCCCAGGAAATTCCAGGCATTAATTACCAACTATACTGACTTTGAGTTATTAAAGGCAGCAAGGATAAGAGATAAGAGCAGATAAGTCAGTGCTGTTTATTGGTCTTACTTTGGACTCCTCATCATTCTTTCTGGTAAATCTTTCAGCACATCTGTGTAGTTCAATTTGGAACAATATTCTGTGATCTCAGTTTCTGATACAGACCAAGCTCCTGCCACCTATGACCCACAACTCCAGTATTCAAGGTCCCGAGAAAGGGCAACACTGGGCACCGGCTGAGCAGCCAGGTCTTACTCTTGTGATTGTCTTCCTTCAACTCTCCCAAAGGGCATCCTGGAACTCAGTACAGAGCCAAGGATGCAGGTAGGGACACAAGGCCACCCCGCAGAAACTCAGCCCTGGTGCTGTAGCCCTGAAAACCCATCCAGTGTGGAACCATTGACAGTTACCAGGGTTTCCCATTCTTTGTTTCATGACACATGCATGTACCCATCCCAAATGTTCTGTGACTGGGCGAGGGACCAATTTCTTCAACTCCCTGTCCCTCTCCTGTAGAATTCTTATCCGTATATTCCTCTCCCCTCAGGTATCTCGTGAACTCTGATGAAAATGTCTCAAGTTAGAATCTCAGTATCCCCTCCATTAACCAACCCGTCTCCCAACCAAACCAGCCTCTCTTCTAGGTCTCCCATCAGTAAGGGGTACCAACCGCTATTATGAGAAACCCAAGCATCATTCTTGACACCAAAGGTTTCCTCATGCCAATGTATCACCAGGTCCCTTCAATTCCACCTGTCAATGCCATATTTCCTCAATTTCTGAAACACTTAGATATTCCCAGAAACAGAAATGCTGTGAGGATTGAACTGAATAGTTGAGAAGTTGCTCAATATCTACTATCCTATTTTCTTACAACCTACACCAAATAGCCATTAGGCAAAGGGGTGAGTTTTGTCACTGACACCTGTCACTATTCCCCACGTGCTGACCTCACTGGGCAGCACAGATGTTCTGACGTCTGTCACCACATTTATGGGACACCTCACAATAAGAGTATTTCATTTGTATTCTTCTTTCCATCCAAAAATGTCATCAAAAGGATCCTATCATTATGCAGGTTTTTTCTTTTAACTTTTTAACACAACTAGCTTATGGAAAAACTGCAGAAAATTTAGTACAAAGCCTTCCCTTTACCTTCATGAGGTTCCCCAAATTTTAAGATTTTATTTGCTTTCTGAACCATTTGAAAGTCAGTGACATGAATGGTTAGACATGCCTCTTTACCCCTAAAGAATTCAGTTTGCATTTCCTAAAAAATAACACTCTCTTCAAACACCACAATGCCCTAAATCTGAAGATTAACACGGATTCAACCCTGTCGCCTAATCTGCAGAACTTACTCACATTTTGCTCATTGTCCTGAGTCCTTAGCAAAAGAAAATTCTGGATCATGCAGAACATTGTGTTGTCACAGCTCTTTCAAGCTCCTTTCACCTTGAACATTTCCTTGGTCTTTTTAGTCAATGACATTGATATGCTGGAAAAGTGCGAGCCAGCTATTTCGTAGACTGTCCCTCATCTTGCATTTGTCTGCTATTTCCCTGTGATTGGGTTCATATAAGGCGCTTGTGTCGAGAAAGCCACAAAGTAGGGTTGTGTTCTTCACGGTCACAATACAGTTTTAAACAAAAATCTCTTAGATACACACAAGATTGCCTAGCAATGCCAACTGTAAACACTGCCTATTGTTCTCAGACAGGAGGGGTTGGAAAGACCTTGAAAGACTGTCAATCACAGCTGAACATCTGTTCAAAGGATCCAGGTAACGTTCAGGAGAAGCCGTTTAATTTCCGGCATTATATCATTCAATTAGGAATAAAAACCAAATCTGCGAGTTCATCAAATAGAAAGTGCAGGTGACCCCTCTTTTCCATGCTTTTCACTATCCCTTGAAATGATATTTTCAATTTGCAAAGGTGCTGAAGAGACTGAGGTTACGACACAGTTTGGGGCGTAGCAGGGAGCGACGGCCTGAGAGGCTAATGGCTGAAAGTGATTCAGGCTCTTGAATTTTCAAAATCTTAGGACTTTTTGACACTGAAGAAAATAATCATAATTATGTGAATAATCGTATGTGACCATCAATTAATTTAGAACCAGAACATTTAAGATGCAAATACTTTTACCCATAGAAGTATACCAGTGTTACTTACATACACACATATTACTCCCTATACCTAGGGAGAGAAAAAAAAACACCCCGAAATACAGAACTATATAAAGGCACAATGGCATGTGCCACTAGAATGATTTTTATACATTAACAAATAGTAAGAATATCAGATAAGATTGGCACTTTTTCTTAAGTTCAACTGACAATTGACAGAATCCTTACAGAACAACAACAAAAAGTGGTAAAGAAAACCCCATGTCTGTCCTTATTGAATCAGGAAAAGTTGCCCCCCTCTAAGATGGTTATTTAAAATGTTTCCAATACAGAAAACAGTTACTTTCCAGCTTTCAGGAAATAGCTGAGTTCAAAGTCTGTAATTCTGAAATCTGGAGTTCACTTGCTGTCGGCAACATCAGCATCACGGCAATACTCAGATTTTATTACCATGAGATTTGTTATCAGCTCAGCCGTGTACTGCTGATTGTTAAGCTGGTATATTCTCATTTCTCGAAAATAAAAGATGACGTTTCTCCTCACACATACCCCACCCAGCCAAACGGTGTTCTGTTAAGATCCAACAAATGAGAAGGTGAAGTAGCAACTTTTCTGTAAGTAAAATTTTAAAGGTTCAGGCATGTCATGAGCTCAGAACTCATAATTCAACCAGTCTCCTACATCACTTTCAGCTACAGCTCGCACAGTGATAGTTGATGTTAATCACCACTCTTACGATGCATAATGAAGTTCCTGGAAAGATAAATTACGTGCCACTAATTTTAGTATCATATCATTCTACAATTATGGGCTCACTGCTTCAAAACAGATTACCCATGTGTAGTAAGCAGAGAAAATCTCCACTAAAGAGAATTTTCAGTAAGTCAGACCATATCTAATTTCCTGACCTTTTTGGTTAAACAGATCGGTATATTAACAATGCTATGAATCAAGTAGCATTCCCAATTAATAGGGAAACCCCTAATTTACAGTTTTTGACCATTTCCATAGTATAAATCCTCTATTACACCCCATTTCAAGTTATCAGTGGTTCAACAACCAGTTCACAAATTTCCTCCATACACAATTTAACAATAGGTTCTTGTAAGTTGGTATAAGCCGGCTCCAGACCAACACCCATATTCTGAAGAAACTTTCTAAATTGAAGCAATGGAAAGGCTAGAAAATGCAGATGAGAGGCTAGAGTCAAAGGCTAGAAAATGCAGGTGAGAGGTAAGACCAATAAAGAATATAGGGTGAAGTTCTTTAATTGTAACCTAGAATTCCAGAAGGCAAGGGGTAGAAATGATCATCAAGATATTACCTGAGCCTTCCAAAACTGATAGAAGACATTGATCCACACAATGAAGCTAGAATACTCCCTCACACCATACACAAAAATAAACTCAAAATGGATGAAAGACTTAAACATAAGACAAGACACAATAAACCTCCTAGAAGAAAATATAGGCAAAATATTAGCTCACATACATCTCAGCAATGTTCTCCTAGGGCAGTCTACCCAAGCAATAGAAATAAAAGCAAAAATAAACAAATGGGACCTAATGAAAAGTACAAGCTTTTGCACATCAAAGGAAACCATAAGTAAAACAAAACGACAACCTACGGAATGGGAGAAAATATTTGCAAAAGATGAAATTGACAAAGGCTTGATCTCCAGAATATATAAACAGCTCATATGATTTAATAGGGAAAAAAAAAAAAACCCAATCCAAAAATGGGCAGAAGACTTAGACAAGCAATTTTTCAGTGAAGACATACAAATGGCCAATAGGCATGAAAAACTGTTCAATATCACTAATTATCAGAGAAATGCAAATCAAAACTATAATGAAGTATCACCTCACACCAGTCAGAATGGCCATCATTCAAAAGTCCACAAATGATAAATGCTGGAGAGGCTGTGGAGAAAAGGGAACCCTCCTACACTGCTGGTGGGAATGCAGTTTGGTGCAGCCACTGTGGAAAACAGTATGGAGATTCCTCAAAAGACAAGGAATAGACTTACCATATGACCCAGCAGTCCCACTTCTGGGCGCATACCTGGAGGGAACCCTAATTCAAAAAGACATCTGCACCGCAATGTTCATAGCAGCACTATTTGCAGTAGCCAAGGCATGGAAACAACCTAAATGTCCATCGACAGATGACTGGATAAAGAAGATGTGGTATATTTATACATTGGAATACTATTCAGCCATAAAAATGATAACATAATGCCATTTTGGATGTCCCTGGAGAATGTCATTCTAAGTGAAGTAAACCAGAAAGAGAAAGAAAAATACCACAGGATATCACTCATATGTGGAATCTAAAAAAAATAAAAGAAGACAAATGAACTTAAATATAAAACAGAAACGGACTCAAGAGACATAGAATACAAACTTGTGGTTGCTGGGGGGAGGAGGTGGGTGGGTAGGGACAGACTGGGAGTTTGAGATTTATAGATACAGACATGTATATATAGAATAGATTAACAAGTTTCTACTGTACAGCACAGGGAAATATAGTCAAGGTCTTGTAGTGGCTTATGGTGAAGAAGAGTATGAGGGTGAATGTATATATATTAATGTACGACTGAAAAACTGTGCTGTACACCAGAAATTGACACAACATTGTAAACTGACTATAACTCAATTAAAAAAAATTTTTTAGTTAAAAAAAGACATTGATCCACAGATGTGAGAAGCCTTGTAAACCCCAAGCAAAATAAATTTTACAAACCTTTTTTCTAGACATGCGATAGGAAAACTGCCCAGAACCAAAGGCAAAGAAAATCCTAAAATGCAGAAGCAGCCAGAGGAAAAAAAAAAAAAAAAAAAAAAAAAAAGGCTTATTGTTTTCCAAAAAACTAAACTAAGAGCTAACATGATAGAATCCAGAAACCAGGAAGTAATGGAAAGAGATTACCAAGCTTCTGGAAGAAAATGACTGCCAACCTAGAATTCTACAACCAGTGAAATCAACCTTTGAGACTGAAAGAAAAAGAAGTTTCAGACCGACACTAAGAACTGGCTGCCTGCAGTAAAGGAGACATGAGAGAATAACCTTCAGGCTGGAGAATTCAGTCCCAAGTGGAAGCACAGAAATGAAGAACGGAACGATGAAAGAAAACCGGAAAATCTAAATGAAAATAAAAACAGCAACAACTATGTCTTGTGGGATTTGAAATGAATTAGAACTCAAATATTTGACAAAAAATCGCATGTAAGTCAGGTGTGATATAAACAGACTGAAAGTGGCGGGGAGGGCATAGCTCAAGGGGTAGAGCTCATGCTTAGCACACACAAGGTCCTGGGTTCCATCCCCAGTACCTCCATCAAATGAATAAATAAACCTAATTACCCCCCCTGCAAAAGTCAAACAAATAAAAATAGGCTAAAGATTCAGAGAGATACTTCACCATAAAAAGATATACAAGTGGCAAAAAAAAAAGCACATAAAGATGCTCAATGTCATTATATTAAAACCACAAGATACCACTACACCCCTATTCAAGTGGCTGAAATTTTAAAAACCTTGGCCATATCAAGTGCTGTTAAGAATGTGGAGAGATTAGAACTTGCATACTCTGCTGATGGGGATGAAAAATTAGTACAACTACTTTGGAAACCAATTTGGTAGCTTCTTGAAAAAGTTCCACACCTGTGATGTAATCCAGCCATTTCATTCCCAGGTATTTACCCAGGAGAAAGGGAAGTATTTGTCCATACAATGACTTGTACATAAACACTTATAACAGTTTCTGTAACAGTAAAAAATAAAAATAAAATAAAAACTGCGAACAAGTCAACTGTCCATCAGCAGGTGAATGGGTAAACAAATCAGCAAATGCCAACTAATCTGTAGTGATGGAAAACAGATCACTGGTTGCTTAGAGAGGGAGAAGTGAGGAAAGAAGAGGACGGGAATACAAAGGGCCAGAAGGAAACTTCAGGGGATGATGGACAGGTTCATTAGCTGAATTGTGGTAATGGCTTCACAAATGGGTCCATACATCAAAACTTAACAAACTGTACGATTTAAATAGTATGACTGACATAAAATAATATGCATATAAAGTTTCTTTTAACTCCATTAAGGCACCATTTGTTGCCTATTAGAGTTGAAAAAATTAAATACGACAACCAGAGAAACCGGAGCTCAGTTAAAAAGGGCGGCCTCCATGAAAAGCTACATGATACAGATTATCAACATAAAAAAAGCAACTGCTCTGACCTGCCTTGCTATTGCTGGCAAATTACCCTACAGAAATACTTTAATATACACAAAAATGTATTTCGGGAAGACGTGCTAAAGCATTGTTTGCAATACTTTTACAAAGTAGTATAAACACTTTGATGCCCATCAATAGGTCTAATAAAAGTTTCTTAAAATCAGTTATAGTAAATTGACATAAGAACACAATATAGCTATAAAAAGTAGGGAGTTTTTTTTTAACGTAGTGATAGTGCAAAGAACCTCAAGATACATAGGTGACCCTTCCATAACACAGGCTTGAATTGCATGGGTCCACTTATAGGTGAATTTTTTCCCATAAATAGAATACCTGTATCTACATTTTAAACACACAAGTGTGGGGCAAAGTTTGCGCTTGATTAAAGATCACAGAATGTGGGAGCAAAAGAACTAGAGTTTGAATCCTGATTCTGTCCAAGCCACTTCAGCTTCCTGCCCTTGAGTGAATCATTTATCAAGACCTTTGTTTTTGAGGCAGACAGCAGTACCTGGATTTTTGACTGGGGCGGGGGCACCCCTAATCCCTGTGTTGGTCAAGGGTCAACTGTACTTTTAAAGGACAAGGTGGAGGACAGTGTGTCACGTAAATTACCAAGTGAGGAAAGCGAGGCTGAGAGAAAGAATGAGAATGTCAAGACTGGACACAAAGATGAAGATGGCATTTGCCATGTCACAAAACATTTCTTTTCAGAGTGAGAAAAAAAGACAAGAAACTAAGAGGAAGAAAATGGTAAGAGACCAAGTATTTACAAGTGAGGATATCCAAATGGCCAGTAAATATGAAAATATGCTCAACTTCATTAGCGACAGGAAAATACCAATGAAAGCCACCAGGAGATAATATTACAGATCTGCTGAATGCCTCAAGTTTAAAAGACTAACAATACCAAGTGTTGGTGAGGATGTGAACTAACAAATTCTACATTGCTGGTTGGAGTATAAACTGGTACAGCCACTGAAAACAGTTTGTCAGCATCTATTGAAGCTGAAGGTGCTCATACACTGACCCAGAAATTCCTCTCGGAAATATATATCTAACAGAAATTTGTGTACCTGTTCACCAAGATACACATACAAAAATATCCCCAGGAGCCTTATCTTCAGTAGCCCCTATAAGTCCCGCACAACCCAATTTAATGCAGAGGGAAGTTCTTCCCACACCACCAAGCAACTCTCCAACACCAGCTGGGTGGCCTACAGTTCAGCTGACTTCCAACACTGTCTACCCAGGCATAGCATCCGACTTCACGAGTTAAGGGCTTAGTCCCATGCGACTGCCCTCCACTTCATATGATATTCACAAGCCTAGGTTATTTGTGCTTCTGACCAAATCAGAGGTTCCCATGACCCTCTCCCTGGGTTCAATTTGTTTACTGGCTCACAGAACTCAGGAAACCCGTTTACTCACTAGACTGCTGGTTTATTACCAAGGATATTAAATGACACACATCAACAGCCATATGAGTAGGTAAGGTCCTGAACAAAGGTGCTTCTGTCTTTGTGGAGTGTGGGACCCTGCATGGTGGCACATGGAAGACATTTGGTTCCCTAACGTGGAAGCTCCTCAGACCTGTTCCTTTTGAGTTTTTATGGAGGCTTCATTGCATGGACACTATTGATTAAGTCATTGGCCACTGGTATTGATTCAGTTTAGCCCTCTTCCCCTCTCTGGAGGTAGGGGTTAGGGTGGTGGCGGGACTGAAAATTCCAACCCTCTAAAATATTTCCCAAAGTCACTTCATTAACATGAAACCAATGTGGTAGAAAGGGGCTTGTTAAGAATTTTGGTTTTATGGCTCTGAAGCTACTGAGGACCAGAGCCCAAATATTAGAACAAAAATGCTCCCATTGCTCTTATCACTGGGAAATGCCAAGGGTTTTGAGAACGATGAGCCAAGAACCATGGACAGAGACCAAACATGTATTTTCTATAAGTCATGATATCACAGCCCTAACCAGGAAACAGCCCAAATGTTCAGCTGCAGCAGAATAGATAATTAATTGTAGCATATTTACATAGTGGAATAGTGTACCCAGCAATAAAAGGAACAAACTATAGCTACACACAACATGGATGAATCGAACAAATGAAATGAACAAAGCAGCTTGTTACAAAAGGATATGTAGCATATCCACAGACATATGGTGTTATCCGGTAACTCAAACACCACCAGTCTTTAGAGACACATACCTAGGCAACAAAACCATAAAGCAAGAAAGCAGGTGACCGTAATAATCAGGATAGCAGTAATCTTTGGGGACAGGTGATAATGGAGAGGCTTATGGGGTGACTGCAATGTTCTATTTGTTCACCTGGATGATGGTTTCACAGTGTTCACTCTACAGTAGTTCAGCAAAGCATTATACATTCTGTTCTTTTCTGTATGTCATCTGACTGCAGAAGTGTTGAAGGTATACAATGGAAGGTCCTGCGGCCACCCACACTTGTCCTCTGCTGCCCAGTTCCCATAGCCTCTCTGATGTAGGACTACTTTAACTTCCCATTACAAGGCACGTTTTTTAAGTGTATGTATAGGACACATCAATATATTCTTACCATCCCCCTTTCTTCTACACAAGATACAAGCATATTTTTGGTCTCTACCTTGCTGTTTGTTGCTTGGGTTGTTTGGTTTGTCTTTTAGTTAATAGATCTTACAGATCTTTCCACAGATTCTCTTCTACAGCGGCATAGTTTTCCATATTTCCTATGTACCATGGCTAGCCCTCTATTGAAAGACATTTGGTTTGTTTCTAACCTTTCCCTATTGCAAAGAATGCTACAATGAGTAACTTCATAGATACATAATTTAATATGAGGATACCTGTGTATCTATAGGAGAAAGCCCCAGAAATTGAATTGCTGTAAGGCAGAGTGTGCATTAACTTTGATAATGTCAACATAGAACCAATTTGCACTTCCACCAGCCATGTATGAAAAATGCCCATGTCCCCACTGCCCTGTCATCAGTGTGGGTCACCTATCTTGGTAATTTTTGCCCATCTGGTATATCAGCCTAGTGTTATTTTCCATTTCTTTAATTATGTATAAAGTTGTGCTCTACCTTTCCACCAAATATTTGACAGCCATTTTTGTTTCCTTTTCTACAAATTGTTCACATATTTTGCCACTTTCCTCTGAGTCTTAATCCCTTTCTTCCCAGTTTCTATGAGCTCTTGCCATAGCAGAGACACTAGCCCTTCACCCTCACCCTGTGACACGAGTCACAGCTATTTCCCCCCAGGTTGCTATTTGCTTTTTGCCTTTTCTTATGATGTATGTTTTGCCAGTTGGAGGGTTTGTTTTTCTCTTTCTCTAATGTAGTTAAAGTTATGTACCTTCTCTTTTTAGATTCTGACTCAAGTCATATTTAGAAAGGTCTTCCCCACTCTAGAACATAAAGGAATTCTTCTATGTCTTCTAATACTTTTGTGATTTCAGGAATTTTTTTACTTTTTTTTTTGAAGTGTAGTTGATTTACAATGTTGTGTTAGTTTCTGATGTACAGCACAGTGATTCAGTTATACATACACTTTTTCACATTCTTTTTCATTATATATTATTACAAGATATTGAACGTAGTTCCCTGTGCTATACAGTAGGAACTTGTTTATTTTACATATAGTAGTTTGTATCTGCTAATCCCAAACTCCTAATTTATCCCTCCCCTGCCCTGTTTTTCCTTTGGTAACCATAAGTTTTCTATGTCTGTGACAGTCTCCTGTTTTGTAAGTAAGATCATTTGTATTATATTTTTTGGATTCCACATTTAAGTGATATCATATATTTGTCTTTGACTTACTTCATGTAGTGTGATAATCTCTGGGCCCATCCATATTGCTGCAAATGGCATTATTTCATTTTTTATGGCTGAGTAATATTCCATTGTGTGTGTGTGTGTGTGTGTGTGTGTGTAACCACATCTTTATCCAGTTGTCTGTAGATGGACATTTAGGTTGCTTCCATGCCTTGGCTATTGTTAATAGTGCTGCTATAAACACTGGGGTATATGTATCTTTTTGAGTTATGTTTTTCTCTGGATATATGCCCAGGAATGGGACTGCTGTATCATGCAGTAACTGTATTTTTAGTTTTTTAAAGGAATCTCTATACTGTTTTCTCTAGTAGCTGTACCAAATTACATTCCCACCAACAGTAGTAGAAAGGTTTCCTTTTATCCACTCTCTCTCCAGCATTTATTATTTGTGGACCTTTTAATGATGATCATGTATGTTACATATTCTGGAAATTAACCCATTGTCAGTCACATTATTTGCAAATGTCTTCTCTCAGTCCATAGGGTCTTTTTGTTTTGTTTATGGTTTGCTTTGCTGTGAAAAATCTTATGTTTGATTCGGTCACATTTGTTTATTTTTGCTTTTATTTCTATTGCCTTGGGAGACTGAAGCAGGAGAACATTGGTACGATTTTTGTTGGAATCTACTGCATGTGTTCTCTTCTAGGACATTTATGGTGTCCTGTCATGTTTAAGTATTTAAGCTATTTTGAGTTTATTTTTGTGTGTGGTATGAGAGAGTATTCTAACCATTGATCTACATGTAGCTGTCCAGCTTTCCAACACCACTTGCTGAAGAAACTGTCTTTTCTCTATTGTATATTCTTGCCTCTCTTGTGAAAGATTAACTGACCACAGGTATGTGGGTTTATTTCTGGGCTCTCTATTCTGTTCCACTGATCCATATGTCTGTTTTGTACTGATACCACAGTATCAGTATCAGAAACTGGAGGGTTATGCCTCCAGTTTCGTTCTTTTTTCTAAGTATTGCTGTAGCAATTCTGGGTCTTTTATGATTCTATACAAATTTTAGGATTATTGATCCTATTCTGTAAAAATTGTCTTGGGTAATTTGATAGGGATCATACTAAATCTGTAGATTGCTTTGGTTAGTATGGCCATCTTAACAATATTAATTCTTCAAATCCAAGAGCATGGGAACCTTTCCATTTCTATAAATCATCTTTAATTTCCCTTATTAATGTTTTATAGTCTTCAGCATATCTTTCACCTCCTTGGCCAGGTTTATTCCTGAATATTTTTATGTGATTTTAAGAGGGATTTTTTTTTAACTTTCATTTTCTGATATTTCATTTTTTGTGTAAAGAAATGCAACCGATTTCTGTAAGTTAACCTTATATCCTGCTACCTTGCTGAATTCGTTTATCAGTTCTAAGTAGTTTTTGTGTGAAGTCTTTAGGGTTATATATATATAGTATCATGTCATCTGCATACAGTGACAACTTTACCCTCCCTTCTAATGTGGATTCCTTTGAATTCTTTTTCTTGATTTCTGTGGCTAGGACTCCCAACACTATGTTAAATAGACGTGGTGAGAGTGGGCATCCCTGTGTTGTTTCAGATTTTAGCAGGAAGGTTTTCAGCTTTTCAACATTCAGTATTATGTTAGCAGTGGGTTTGTCATAAATAGCTTTTATTATGTTGAGATATTTTCCCTCTATACCCACTTTGGTTAAGAGTTTTTAATCATAAATGGATGTTGAATTTTATCAAATGCTTTTTCTGTCTCTATTGAGAGGATCATGTGGTTTTTGTCTTGTCTTTTGTTCATGTTGTGTATCACACTGATTTGCATATTTTGAGCCATTCTTGTATCCCTGGGATGAATACAATTGATTTTAGTGTATGACCTTTTTTATCTGTTGTTCAATTCAGTTTGCTCATATTTTGTTGATAATTTTTACATCTATAGTCATCATAGATATTGACCTATAATTTTCTTTTTTGGAGGTGTCTTTGTCTGGTTTTGGTATCAGGGTGATGGTGGCGTCATAGAATGAGTTTGGGAATGTTCCCGCCTCTTCAACCTTTTTGAAGAGTTTGAGAAGGATCAGAATAAGTTCTTCTTTGTATGTTTGGTATAATCCCCTCGTGAAGCCACCCAGTCCTGAACTCTGTTTGCAGGAAGTTTTTTGTTTGTTTTCTAGGGGTTTGTTGTTGTTGTTTTACAGATTCTACTTCACTTCTAGTGATTTGGTCTGGTCAAATTATCTATTTCTTCTTGATTCAGTCTTGGCGGACTGTATGCCTCTAGAAACTTGTCAGTTTCTTCTAGGTTCTACAATTTGTTGGCATAAAATCGTTCATAGTACTCTCCCGTGGTTTCCTGTTCATCTGTGGTGTTGGTTGTTATTTCTCCTCTTTTGTTTCCTACTTTGCTTATTTGGGTCCTGTTTTCTTCTTGGTGAGTCTGGCCAGAGGTTTGCTGGTTTTTGTTTGTTCTTTCAAAAAACCAGCTCTTACTTTTATTACTTTTTTCTATTTTTTAATCTGTTGTATTTATTTGCTCTCTGATCTTTATTATTTCTTTCCTTCTGCTGGCTTTATGTTTTGTTTGTTCTTCTAAATCTTTCAGGTGATATGTTAGGTTGTTTGAGATTTTTCTCATTTTTTTGAGGAAGGCCTGTATCACTATGAACTTCCCTGTTAGGACTGCTTATGGTGCATCCACTGATTTTGTGTGGTTGTGTTTTCATTGTCATTTGTCTTAATGAAATCAAAGAGAAAATTAAAAAATACCTTATTGACCCACTTTTTTTTTTTTAAACCATTACCATACCTACTTGCTTTAGACTGGTCATGTAGGCTCAAACACGATTTCTGTTTTTAATATTTAAATCTTCAGTCTATTTGGAATTTACTTTGGTCAACAACATGAGATACGGATCCAACTTAATATTCTCCCTGATAATCGCCTACTATCTCCTCACTGTTGACTGCATAGCCCATTGCTGCTTACTAGTTTTGCTCAGTACTCCAGTAGTAAAATGAATACTGGAGTACTCAGAGTCTCCCAGTAGTAAAATGAATAATTTATTTTCCAGAAAGGATTGTTTCAAGTTATCCTCATTCTATGCTTTCAGAGTGCTGAAAATTCAAACAGTACCTCTACAGAGGCAATCAATCCTGGTCTAAATGAAATGAAGGAGAATGACGCAGCTTCCTCTTAAGAATCAGGAAAGGTATAGCCCAAGTAATAGATCTGCCTCCAAAGGACTAAGAGTGGCAGGTCAGGACCATGTTCCAGGCTTCCAGATCAGCCAACTCAGGTTGCATCTTTCTTTCACCACAAATCCCTGGTTGTGAAGTTCTATTAAATGTTTTCTAAGATTATATTAACCAAGAAGCTGGTTTACAAGTAATAACAAACAACTCATTCTTATTCTTATTCTTTCAATGCATTCCTCCCCTCCATCTTCACTGAGTTATTCTATCCATCAAAATACTATAGCCATGTCCACAAATAATAAATGCTGGAGAGGGTGTGGAGAAAAGGGAACCCTCCTACACTGTTGGAGGAAATGTAGTTTGGTGCAGCCGTTATGGAAAACAGTATGGAGATTCCACAAAAGACTAAAAGTAGACTTACCATATGATCCAGCAATCCACTCCTGGGCATTTATCAGAGGTAAACTTAATTCAAAAAGATACATGCACACCAGTGTTCATAGCAGCACTACTTACAATAGCCAAGACATGGAAACAACCTAAATGTCCATTGACAGATGACTGGATAAAGAACTTATGTATTTATACAATGGAATACTACTCAGCCATAAAAAAAATAATAAAATAATGTTATTTGTAGCAACATGGATGGACCTGGAGATTGTCATTCTAAGTGAAGTAAGCCAGAAAGAGAAAGAAAAATACCATATGATATCATTTATATGTGGAATCTTAAAAAAAAAAAAAAAAAGACAAATGAACTTATTTGCAAAACAGAAAAAGACTCTCAGACATAGAGAACAAACTTGTGGTTACCAGGTGGGGAGGAGTGTGGGAGGGGTTAATTTTGGAGTTAGAGATTTGCAGATACTAACTGACATGTATAATAGATAAACAAGTTCATGCTGTATAGCACAGGGAACTATATTTGATATCTTACAGTAACTTATGGTGAAAAAATATGAAAACAAATTATATATATATATATGTTCATGTGTGACTGAAGCATTGTGCTTGTACACCAGAAATTGACACAACATTGTAAACAGACTATACTTCAATTAAAAAAATACATAAGCAAAAATATAATGGCCATGAATTTCAATTGAAAATACACGTTACAAAACAGGGTAGTGACAACAGTATAAATACTTTCTTCCCCATTGAATTTAATGGACAAAACCAGAGTAACAACAGGAAAGGACGGTGAGAAGAAAAGTATAAAGAGGACAGAGAGCCTGGTGATTTATTTTCTCCAGAAAAGTCTTTTTTCACTTACCTCCTTCTCTCCTCTTTGACCAACGACGTTGAGTACCTCCTATGGGGCAAACCATGCTAAGCCCTACTTAGGTGTGGCTGGATCTTGTTTGGAAGAAACCTCAGTTAACAAACAGGAAGTTGAAGGGAAATGATTACCTTTCATCTGGGTGATGTGGGCACTAAAGGGTGGAAAGGGCACTGAAGGAGGAGCCTGAGACATGGTTTTGCTCTTTATCCACTGAATAACCTGAAACAAGTCACGTAATCCTTCTCCAATCCCTGATTTCCTCCTCCCTAATATCAAGTATTATCTCTTCCATCCACACCCACAATTGGGCTAAGAGTTAAGTGAGGTATTATGTACAAAAAGGCTTTTCAAAATGCAGAAGTGTGATTTAGACTGCGAGGATGGAGAACAAGTCATGTGCTCTAATCCGATGTTTCCATTTCACTATAGAGAACCTGCCCATGGCCAGGCGGCGGGTCTGGATCCTCAGCCAGGACAGAGTTGGAACTGGAACCCTGACCTCCCGATGCCAAGCTCAGTGATTTTTCCAAGCTGTCGTGTTACAGGCCTTCAGGAGACTGACAGTGAGACTACAGCATCACTCAGTCACACAGCCCAGGTGTGTGTCCACAGCTGCACCTGCCACTCTCAATATGCCCTGGGCCAAGACCCTCACCCCCCCCTTGGTCTCGGTTATCTCTTCAAATCAAAGAGTTGGGCTACACACCTTTCCAGCAATTACATTCTAAGGTATAATCCCAATGTCAGTACACACACACACACACACACGCCCCTTTTACCCGGCCACAGAGTGGGCATTGTGGTTCTATGAATTGCCAATCCACCCTCAGTTTCTAGGATTTCTCATTGCCTTTAGATGACATGTCAAGTCTGAACACCCTTCCTTGACATTCAAAGCCCTACCGCCACCCCACTGCCTTTCTCATTTTCACCACTCACTCACCTGAACTTCTCAGCCCACTGTGCCCCTCACTGTCCCCAAATGTTCCTGCCACTCTGCCAGCCCTGCGTTTGGTTTACGCTGCTCCTGACTTGCCATCCTTTCCCCACTATTAGCAAGCCCCTGCCTTTCTGTAAGACAGGAGGGTGGCGGGAAGGATCCCGATTCGCCTGGTGTACCACATACACGTGCTGCATCCCCAGGGTTTGATGCTTTGGGGGCCTAGGACACGTTCTGTGCTTCTCGCTGTTCCCATGGTGCTCAGTGATGCCTTCACACACAGCAGAGTTTCCACTATCAACACTTTCTGCTTTTGAGTTTAAATTTTTTGTCAGGTTGGGGTAAAAGGGATCTGGAAAGGGGACAGGTTTGGCCTAATGTCACAAAGCTGAACAAGGACACATCCAAGACAGCCACACTGGAAAGAAAGCCTGGCTCCCCTGACTTCCAGGCAACAAGTCTGATCTGGTTTTGCCCCACTGGTGAGTTGAATAATTGAGTATAGCTCAGTGGTAGAGCACGTGCTTAGCATGCATGAGGCCCGGGGTTCAATCCTCAGTCCCTCCAGTGAAAAATAAGTAAATAAATCAATCTAATTACCTCCCCCCCTTCAAAAAATAATTGAGCATCTTCAGTGGGCGTGTCTATGTTCACTGAGAGTCTATTTTTAAGACTGAGAAATTGAAAGCCACCAAAATAAGAATACATTATGGTACTTCCAGTCTGTGAACGCTATGAAGTCATTAAAACGTTTTTAAAGAGTCATTTGCAGTCTTTAAAAAAAATGAGTTAAAGCATACAAAGAATGAGACAGCCTGGGGAAATAGCCAGGACAGGTGGTCAACGTAGGGCAGTATGAATAACACAAACACACGTTTACCAGCACATACGCTCACTTACACACGTATGTAGGAGCACACCAGAAACCTGGCCTGGAAATGGACCTCAACTTGTTATCAGGGCTTTGCTGCCCTGGGAGCATTACTTGGAAGTTACATACATGCATAGTGTTTATACGTGTGTTGAAATGAACATGCGCCACCTTTATTATCAGAAAAAAACAGGATCCATCCATTTTGAAAACACAAAATGTATAAAAAGAGTTCTATGCCAGGCGCCCACTTTGCTCCTGCAAAGGAGGTCACTGTGGCCCCGCACATCCTACCTGGCGGAGGAAGGGGACACAGAGAAATGCACACAGGTGTGTGGCTCAGTGTTGGGACCGTTGCCATCACGGTACTAGGTGATCTCTAACCTGACAAGCTTAATTGCTCCCCTGGTGTAAGAGCTTTCCCATTAAGCCCTTAGCAGCTGTGTCAGAACATCAGAGCTGGTCCTCAGCTGACAGGAACCTGAGGGTCGGCAGAGAGGTGAGGTCCTGCAGGAGGAGATTCTCCAGTGTGGCCCCCGGATGGTCTGAGAGCCCCTCCCACACCATCTCTAACCACCTTGCCCTCTGTCCCTCTCACTCCCAAGGATGCTTTCTCGGTTATGGTAGGAATTACAAGACTTGGGGCTTAGTTCTTTTACTAATTCCAAGACAGGGGGGCCAGTCACCTTCTCTCTCTGACCCAGTTTCCTCTTTTACAGAGTGACACTCTGCCCTACCCCAACCCGCTTATCTCCCAAGATTTTCATGTCATCTTACTTAAAATATGATACATCGAGACCTTGGAATTCTATGTAGACATTACAAAGACCAGGGGTAGATCCCACGTGTGAATATGCCAAGGGCACCACAACAGATTAGCAAGTGAAAAAACTCAAGGCACAGAAAAAGTGCTGTGTTGATCCTGTTTGGGTGGGAGATAGAAATTACACGCTTTTATGTGCTAGACGATTTCTCCAAGGACTCTGGAGAAACTCAGACCGTCCGAGGGAGACAGGGCTGAGATGACCAAGAAAGCATTTCTCATTTTGGTACCATTTGGTTCCATCTGAATTTTACTTTATCTTGTACTAATTTTCTTACAACAATTTAAGCTAAAATAGGCAATGTTATCTACCTTATGGGCTAGTTAAAAAGACTCAGTGAAGCTGTCTGTATAAAACTTTTCTGTAAAGTTGAACATAACTCACCAATATCACTTTTATCATTCTTGATAGCATCAAATATCCATTTATTGAAATCTAAAGTTACATAAAAATCATAAGAATCAATCACCTGATTTAGAACTTTGGTCTTTAATATTTTTGGGAGTTTGAAACAGCAGAGCAGTCACCATCTTCGGGTCCTGTGTGGGCCACTAGGATTTTTCCACCCCTCAGGTCACTGTCCTGAGGCCAAGCCAGCATGTAACTGGGCTCCTTGCTTCCTTGACACTATCTCTCCTACACAAGTTACAGGAAGCAATTGAAACTGATTACATTTCTCCTCTGCTCACAACTTCCTAGTGGCTGTCACCTCAGCCAAAGCCAAATTCTTTACACAGCCCTTCAAGGTCCTCCATCATCTGCCTCTCTCCTTCCAATTCTCAGACCACAGCTCCAGCCAGGGGTCTCTCGGCTGCTCCTGGCACTGCAACAACTCCCTTCCCTTCCTCAGGGCCTCTGTTCTCACTCATATTCCATTACCTCATCACCCATCCCTGGGTACCTGCATCGCTCACTCCTGCAAGTCATCACTCAAACGCCACCTTCTCAGGAGCACCTTCGCCCATCACCCACTTTCCAATCACACCCCTCCACTGTGTACACACGTACCCCGTCCCCCTTTCCTGGTTGATTTACCTCTACACCACTTGCCACCGTGTATTTTATACATTTAGTTTATCACACATTTAGTTCATTGCCTCTCTCCTCTCACGGCAGACTTCGCTCCGTGAAGCAAGGAGAGTGTTTTGTTCACTGCTGCATCCCTGGTCCCTAGAACAGTAACCGGTACATAGAAGGTGCTTAATGCATCATTCTTTACTTAATTCTGGCCATGGGGAGGTGGAATTGAGCTACCTGCCAAAAGAAAAAAGGAACTTGAGCAGGTAGGTGGGACACCCACCTTTTGGGCTTTTTTATGTGTGTTTTTTTTTAATCTGAGGATCTGTGTGTGTGATGAAAGCAGGAAGAAAATCAGCAAGACAATATAACAGAACCATTCACTTAGATTGATTGACAAGAGTTTAAGGGCAGACGTGAGTCAGGCATTTACTAAGCGTCGTAAAGGCTCCCAGATGTTGGGCAGTGTTCAGAGTGCAGCCCCCCGGGAGGGAGATGAGGGAACATTCTCGCAACAGGTGAACACAGAATCAACACAGGTAGTAAAATAAATGCAAATGTTAACGATGATAAAGCATGCAGGGTTAAACATTTACTCTGTGCTCACAGTAAGTGCGTTAGCAAGTCATGGGGGCTGCGAGATCCTGGGGCACTTCCGGATCAAGTCAGTCAGATAACGAGCGGTCATTATCTCTCCTCTGACAACTTCCCTTGGGTTGTGGCCCCAGTGTCAGGGTGGCTGTCAGTTTCACAGCAGTGCTCAGCCAGCTGGTGGCTCAGGTCGGTCGCTGTGTGTGCCCTGGGAGGACCGCTAAGAGTCCATAATGAGGATAATGAGTGACTGCCTTCCTGGAATGGTACAGTCACTGCTGGGCGGGAGCCCCAGGCTTGTGAGTCATGAGGAAGCCAGAGGGGTCCAGTATCTCAATGTGAGGGGAAAAAATAAATACTAGACACTCCCAAACCACCACACAGGAGAAGCTGCACTTTCAATACACCCGTGCAAAGCACCTGGGGCCGGCCAGGCCACTGTGGGGAGGTCCTTGGTATTGCATGATGTCTGATCGTCTATACGAAGAGGGGAAATCTCACTCCTGGAGAAGAGCTATTTCATTCTGCTTTGGGAAAAGCTCTGTCCCTCCTGCCCCACGTATTTCCAGCCTCCTCTTCAGCCTCTTCTATCTCCTTTCCTTGCCTCCCTCTTAAATCTCACTTCTTTTTTCCTCCCAGTTTCACAGCATGTGACAACTTTGAGTTGGAGAGTTTTAGAAAAAAAAAAAGAGGGGGCAACTATTCTATTTCCTCTGGATGCTTTTCATTTCTGGAAGCCTGCGCAAGTTAATATTCAGTTTATTTCTTTACTTATATTCACACTGATCCTACCAAGAGGATTTAAATTACAATATACATAAAATATACTAAATTAACAAGAATTAGGATGAGTCGGAAAGATGAGGCAAAGACACAAAAGGGACAAGACAGGACAGGAGTAAAACCATCAGGAACTTGCTAATACAGAATGCATACAAGAAAGTCTCATGCTTGAATAAAGAAGGTTTCATTTTCAATTTTAAACTTACTAGCTTAAAAAAAAAACTATCAGTAGTGTGAATCCTAGGGTTAGATTAAAAAATAAAATGGTTTGAGAAACACATACGTGACCTGATACCAACGAGAGAAAAAAAAATTTCTTCTACCGATATGTTATGAACGATGTCTCATCACTTTAGAAGGGACAAAAAAATGACAGTTTCGTGGAACTACCTCTTTTTAGATCCCTCAATAGTGCAGCCATTATGGAAAACAGTATGGAAATTCCTTTAAAAACTAAAAGTAGACTTACCATATGATCCAGCAATCCCACTGTGGGCATATACTTGGAGAAAACTCTAATTTGAAAAGACACATGCACCCCAATGTTCATAGCAACACTATTTACAAGACATAGAAACAACCTAAATGTCCATCGACAGATGACTGGATAAAGAAGTTGTAGTATATCTATACAATGGAATACTACTCAGCCATAAAAAAGAATAAAGTAATGCCATTTGCAGCAACATGGATGTGCCTAAAGATTGTCATTCTAAGTGAAGTAAGCCAGAAAGAGAAAGGAAAATACTATATGATATCACTTATATGAGGATTTTTTTTTTTAAAAGAGACAAATGAACTTTTTTACAAAACAGAAAGAGACTCACAGACACAGAAAACAAACTTGTGGTTACCTCAGGGATAAGAGGGGAGGAGAGAAATAAACTGGGAGTTCACGACTTGCAGATACTAGCCACTGCATATAAAATAGATAAACAGCAAGGTTCTACTGTATAGCACAGGAAGTACATGCAATACCTTGTAATGGCCTATAATGAAAAAGAATATGAAAAGGAATATATATATGTATAACTGAATCACTACACTGTACACCAGAATTAACATTGTAAACTGAAACATTTTATTTCAATAAAAAAATAAAAAAAAAATTTTTTAAAGATCCCTCAAGGAAACCATGGGCATCTCTCCACAGAGCCATTTATTGACAGCAATTCTAGAGAAGTCCAGACCTGGGGCAACGACTTCTCTGGCATAACTGGGTCACAAATGAGCAGCCCACACATGGGCTTGGTTTAGCTGGGATGGGTTTGTGATTATTATTGTTACTGTTTTAAAGTTAATGCCCTTCAATCTACCCAAGCAATAAAAATAAAAGCAAAAATAAACAAATGGGACCTAATTAAACTTATAAGCTTTTGCACAGCAAAGAAAACCATAAACAAAACAAAAAAACAACCTACAGAATGGGAAAAGAATATTTGCAAAAAATGAGACTGACAAGGGCTTAACTTCCAGAATATATAAACAGCTCATACAACTTAATAAGAAAAAAACAAACAACCCAATCCAAACATGGGCAGAAAACTTAAGCAAATCTCCAATGCAGACATATAAATGGCCAATAGGCATATGAAAAAATGCTCAATATTGCTAGCTATCAGAGAAATGCAAATCAAAACTACAATGAGGTATCACTTCACAGCAGTCAGAATGGCCATCATTCCAAAGTCCACAAACAGTAAATGCTAGAGAGGCTGTGGAGAAAAGGGAACCCTCCTACACTGCTGGTGGGAACGTAGTTTGGTGCAGCCACTGTGGAAAACAGTATGGAGATTCATCAAACAACTAAAAGTAGACTTACCAAATGATCCAGCAATCCCACTCTTGCGCATATATCCAGTGGGAACCTTAATTCAAAAAGACATAGGCACCCCAATGTTCATAGCAGCACTATTTGCAGTAGTCAAGACATGGAAACAACCTAAATGTCTGTCGACAGATGACTGGATAAAGAAGTTGTGGTATATTTATACAATGGAATACTACTCAGCCATAATAAAGAATAAAATAATGCCATTTGCAGCAATATGGATGGACCTGGAGATTGTCATTCTAAATGAAGTAAGCCAGAAAGAGAAAGACAAATACCACATGATATCACTTATCTGTGGAATCTAAAAAAAAAAAGACAGATGAACTTATTTACAAAACAGACTCAGACCTAGAAAACAAACTTACGGTTACCAGGGGCAGAAGAGGGTGGGAAGGGATAAATTGTGAGTTTGAGATTTGCATACACTAACTAATATATATAAAATAAATAGCAAGTTTATACTGTATAGCACATGGAACTATATTCAATATCTTGTAGTAACCTATGGTGAAAAGAATATGGAAACTAATACATGTACATTCCTATGTGACTGAAGCATTGTGCTGTAAACCAGAAATTGACACATTGTAAACTGACTGTACTTCAATAAAAATAGATTAAAACTGAAAAAATAAATAAGGTTAATGCCCTTAGCAGTCTACCCAGGCAATGGAAATAAGAGCAAAAATAAACAAATAGGTCCTAATTAAACTTACAAGCTTTTGCACAGCAAAGGAAACCATAAGTAAAACAAAACAACAACATACAGAATGGGAGAAAATATTTCCAAGTGATGCAACTGACAAAGGCTTAATTTCCAGAACACATGAACAGCTCATACAGCTTAATAAAAAAACAAACAATGCAATCCAAAAATGGGCAGAAGACCTAAATAAGCAGTTTTCCAATGAAGACATACAAATGGCCAATAGCCACATGAAAAAATGCTCACTATCTCTAATTATCAGAGAAATGCAAATCAAAACTACAATGAGGTATCACTTCACAGCAGTCAGAATGGCCATCATTCAAAAGTCCACAAACACTGAATGCTGGAGAGGCTGTGGAGAAAAGGGAACCCTCCTACACTGCTGGTAGGAATGTAGTTTGGTGCAGCTGTTATGGAAAACAGTATAGAGATTCCTCAAAAAACTAAAAGTAGACTTACCAAATAATCCAGCAATCCCACTTCTGGGTATGTATCTGGAGGGAACTAAGTCAAAAAGATACATGCACCCTAATGTACATAGCAGCACTATATACAATAGCCAAGACATGGAAGCAACCTAAATGTCCATTGACAGATGACTGGATAAAGAAGCTGTGGTATATTTATATAATGGAATACTACTCAGTGATAAAAAAAAGAATAAAATTATGCCATTTGCAGAAACATGGATGGACCTAGAGATCGTCATTCTAAGTAAAGTAAGCCAGAAAGAGAAAGAAAAATATCATATATCACTCATACATAGGATCTTAAAAAAAAAAAAAAAAAGACTATGAACTCATCTACAAAACAGAAACAGACTCACAGATATAGTAAACAATCTTATGGTTACTGGGGAAAGGGGTGGGAAGAGATAAATTTGGGAGTTTGAGATTTACAAATGTTAGCTACTATATATAAAAATATATTTTAAGAAAGTTTCTTCTGTATAGCACAGGGAATTATGTTCAATATCTTATAATAATCTTTAATGAAAAGAATATGGAAACAAATATATGTATGCATATGCATGACTGAGACACTGTGCTGTACACCAGAAACTGACACATTGTAATTGACTGTACTGCAATAAATAAATAAAGTTAATGCCCTTAGCAAGGACATGCGTGCTTCAACTTTCCACCCTGTTTTTACTCTAGTCATTTCCCATACATTTATGTTATGTAACTGGTCTCTAAAGTCATTTCATGGGAAACACCACTTATTCATCTATTTACATATTTTTGAGCCCCTCTTATTATCTGTTACTGTTCTCTGCAAGCAAACAAACAAAAGACATCCTGCCTCAGGAAGCTAAAATTCTAGTAGAAAGGAACGGATAATCAACAAGTAAAAATATGTGGTATACCGGATGGGTAACTGTCACGGAAAATAACAAAGCAAGAAAGGGCAAGGGAGTGCTGGAGGGAGGAAGATTTTACATAGTAGCCAGGGATGGCCTCACTGAGAGGGTCACATGTGAGTCATGACCTGAAAGAAACGAAGAAGCTTTGTGGGTATCTTGGTGAATAACAAGTGCAAAGGCCCTGAGGTAGGGAGGGGCTTGCCTAGATGGAGGAGCAGCATCCAAGCTAATTTAACCAGACCATAAGGCCAGGGTGAGCCAAGAAGCCCTAAAGGGAGAGAAGAAATGATGGGAAGGCAGGGCACATAACATAGGAGCCTGGTAAGTCACTGTAGGCACTTCAGAAAAAGCCGCTGAAGGGTTTTGAGTGGAGAAATGACATCACCTGACTCAAAAAGGACCGCTCCATCTACTGCATACAGTAGAGGATCATCTAGCAGACCCCTGCAATCATCCCCTGACTTGGAACAATGGAGAAACTGTATATTCTTCAAGAAGTTACCCTACGTATGGTTTCTCGCAGCCTTCATGGTCATATCCCTGGCAAAGAGCAGGTATATCGCTAGCTCAGGACAAGCCTCGGGACTGAATTGTCAGCGGGCTGACAGCATAAATTTAAGAGCCTGACCAAGACTGGAACCTCCTCCCCTCGAAGAGGAGAGCTGACAAAGCCCTCGCAAGTCCATCCGATTCAGCTCAAGACAGAGGGGTGACTAGTAGCCCCTGGAGCAGGGCTCCCAGCGTTGGCTGCCAACTACTCAAGCAGCAGGTACAACAGAACTTTTATCATCTTAGTCGTAAGACAAGGTGCCCATGGAACACTTCGCTCTGAGCAAAGTAACTCCCGGTGAACCCAAACTGGAAGGTCAACTTAGTCCAACTCTGGCTTCCTGGGACCATGATAATCAGCTAAAAAGTGATTAGATAGAAGCCAGGGCCCCTGAAAGTGGTTTATGGGCCTGGAGAACAATAGCCCCTTCTTCTGGTCTGAATGTGTTTCCATGTGTCCTAGCACTTAAAGTACCTGAGCAGGAAGAGCCCCTTCCCCCACAGGTGGCCCAAGCCCCCGGAGCACCTGCGGGCACTGGAAGGGAGCTGTGGGGGAGGGGGAGGGCTTGGGCCCCTAGGGCCAGTCACCTCTCTGCGAGATACAGCTTCTCATCTCTAGGTGGATTTTTTTTTATGAGGTTTCAGTGAGATTATAAATGTGACGAACAGAGCACAGTTTGTGATAGGGATTCCCTCAATTAATGTTGGTCCCTGTGCCTTCCCTTGGAGGCTGACCAAGGCAGGGTCCCAAGCAGGGGCCCCAGGCCATCTGACTGCTTTTCCCTCAGACTTGCCTTTCCCAGGTGCTGGCTCAGGGAGTCTGATGTTCCCCTGTCTGCCAGTAAGGCCCGAGAAACCTGCCAGAGACATAATGGGTTTGTCCCTAGGGAAGGCTGAGCAGGTCCCCACGCAGGGCCTTGGCACATTCCTGCTGCCAGCCAGCCCTCACACCCCTCCAAGCACTGCCCTTGCCAAACACAACCGAAACCAAGGAGTCAGAGCAGGAGAGCGCCACACACAGGCCTGGCCCCACTCAGCCCTCATCAGAGCCCCCGGGCCTGGACACTCAGCACAAGTGTTTCTCTCCATCTCTCTACCAAGTAATGAAAATGCAAGGTTGCCTACAAGGGCCCCAGGTTTCAAGAAAGAAAAAGAGGAAGTTCCTTGGTGGAAGAGCATTTTCCTGGGTGTTTCATAAGCCTCGTCTGTTTGGGCTGAAGGGGTGCGGCCTGCCCAAAGGTCAGGGGTCAGGCCACAAGCCCCTGGACACAGAGTCCCAACACTTGGCAGCCACTGTTCTTTGTGGCTCTCGGCCTCCCTCCCAGCCACCTCTCAAGGTCTTGGAAACCACAGGGAGGCAGGGGATCCAACTGGCAGATGCAAACTACACACTGAAGCCAAGAGGGGAACTGAGCCGTTGGAAAGATGGAGCCTGAGAAGGAAGAGCAAGAGCCAGAAAGTCAAGCAGCCAGTATCCGTGAGGCCGCCCGGGGCCCAGACGGCTCCACCCCGGCCTCCCTGGGCGGGTTCCCCCAGCCTCTGCTCCTCAGCTCACCAGCACCATGGGGCTACCTGGCTTGACATGACGGGACTCTGATCCTTCCACCCAAGGAAGTCATGGTGCCACTGTCCCCCTCGCCTTCCTAGAACCGTTTCTATTGAAGCACCAGGCCACCCCAACCCAAGCCCCTTTCTCTGGCTGTTGCGCAATACACACCGCCCAACTTCACCCCAACTTTTGGTCCTGCCTCCCATTTCCTTGCGCCTCGCAGGTCACATGTCATCCCCTCAGATACCATATCACAGCAGGCCAGGGACTCAGAACTTTGGGGTCACAGAATCTGCCACCTCATAACGTGTCTTTTTGGCATAATTGTTTGACGCTGGTTACTGAGAAGCAGCAGACAAGGGAAGGGCTCTGAAAACCAAACAGGAGGTGCCCTTTTGAAAGGAACATTTACATGTGTAAGGGAAATCCCTGGTTTTAAGGGTGACTCCCTGTCTGTATCTGGAAGAGGAAGACGACCAAATCTCTAGATTTATCAATGGAGACAGCAAGGACTTGAATGCACGCAATAACCTTACCCTTGTTTACTGTGCTTTTCCTGGTCCCCGCCCGGAGCCGTCTCCACCCTCCACATCCTCTTTCATCTTGGGCTGGGGATGGCATTTAAGGTGAGGGCGTCAGCCATTTTGGTGCGTTACTCAATCTTCCTGGGCCTTTTCCGTGTATACAGGTCATTAAAATTGTTTGATTTTCTCCTGTTAACCTGTCTCATGTCAATTTAATTGTTAGCCCAGCCCGAAGAACCTCGAAGGGCAGAGGAAATGTTCTTCCTCCCCAACACCCCTTTGCGGGCATCTCCTCATAGGACACATTTTTTTTTTTTTAAATCCGTTTCAGTCCACGCCACTGCAGTCGTCCTGACCCCAAACCCAAGTTCTGGTATGTCTCACGTCAGCTCCACAGACACTATGTCCCCAGGTACCTGACAGTCCCAACACTTCAACTCCAGAGACCCACAATTACAGAGCAGCAAGAACGCTTACAAGCCTCCACTTCTTACAGAGCTTGAATTCCTCCTGCCGCTCCTAAGAAGCGGCAGCCGCCGGAGCCCCAGGACAAACCACCACGCCCCGCTGGACAGAAAGGAGCCCCGGGGCCCCCAGGGTCTTCCTCTGGACCCCACACCCCTCAGCTTCCTCCTCCCGGGGCAGCCCTTCCAGGGTCGGAGCACTTACCTGCCCCCTTTTGTTCTTCCTTCTCTTCTCCCAAGGAAACATCCTAACTCCTTCCTCGCCTGCTCAGAAGCTTCAGTTTTGAATCCTCCCCACTAGCCCAAGGGCTCGCCTTTAAATATACGCCGGCGGTTCTGCGCGCTTCTCACGCCGGAACGTGCACGAGAATCACGTGGGCTCCCATTAGCATCCCTTCTGGGCCCCGCAGGTCTGGGTGTGAATTTCCAACGAGCTCCAGGTGGTGCTCATACTGCTCGTTGAAGACTAACACCAGGGGACAGCCTTTCTACCCAGGATCACCTGGGGCTCCTGAGAAGCGTGACTCTTGGGCCCGATTCAGGTCTCCTGAGTCAGGATCTGGGGGTTAACAAGATCCATAGGTGCATAGCATGCCTTCATTTTTTTTTTTATGTATTTTTTTCTTTCCTTTTTTGTTTCTTGGTTGTTTTTTTGTGGGGGGGGGGGTGGGAGGGGGTAATTAGGTTTATTTATTTATTTATTTTTAATGGAGGTGCTGGGAATTGAACCCAGGACCTTGTGCATGTGGGTAGGCACTCTACCACTGAGCTATAACCTTCCCCTAGCATGCCCTTTGAAGTTTGAAAAAGTAGAAGCTCGCAACCAGGGCTGAGAACCACCTGAGAAATGGGAAAATAATCCCATGGCCCAGCAGCACTGCAGACCATTTCCATCAGAGGGTGGGATCCAGGCAGCAGTGATTTTAAACCTCCCCA
Organism: Camelus ferus; assembly: GCF_009834535.1. NCBI lineage: Eukaryota > Metazoa > Chordata > Mammalia > Artiodactyla > Camelidae > Camelus > Camelus ferus. The sequence continues at coordinate 8,526,462 of NC_045701.1, forward strand.
GGGGATTGGACTGTGCAGCTAGGGTTGAAAACTCTGCTGTCAAGGGTCTTAAAGAAGGGCAGGCCCTACTTTTGAGACCAGTGCCAGGGAAAGGCAGGATGTGTTCTGTCACCTTGAACTTATCAGGTCGTGTCCGGAGGTCCCTTGGGCTCTGGGCAGCCCTCCACCGTGCTGATTCCCTTTGAGGCAGTACAGAGCCGTGGTTAGGAGCGCTATTCTGGAGTCAGGTAGATGTGGATTCGAATCCAGAGATCAATATTTATTAGCTGCGTGACCTCAGAAAACATACCTAATGTCTCTGTGCCTCGTGCCCTTGTGGGCAAAGTGGAGCTGAGATAGTACCTACCAACTAAAGTCACCATCAGTGTTGACTTAAGTGAGAAAAGGCATATATGTGTGTGTGTATATATATATATATACAGTTCTTAGCACGGCACCAGCCCCCATGGAAGTGCTCAGTAACTGTTAGCTGCTCTTCTTAACACTGATGCTAAAACTCCTGATGTTTTGCACGTACTGCTTGCTGCTAAACCACATTGACTCCACTGAGGTTCCCCTTCACAAGCAACTCCAGTTTAACCAGTTTTGGCTAACCTAGGCAGAGCAGAAGTATATTAGAAGACGTGCCCCAAACTAAGCACAAGAATGGAGCCCGCTGCAGGGATCTCAGTGGGAAATGTTCGTGTGGTGTCCGAGCAAGGATTCAGTCCTGAGAGCCTCCATGAGCCACCTGACTCGGGGTTCAGGTTTCCAAGCCAGAGTCTGATCCAGCTCAGCGGGGGTCACTTGCCCCCTATGTGGGAGGTAAGGGGCCTGTGACTAACACTCCCAGCAGGACTAGAAGGAAACTAGTTAACTCCAGAGAAACCAGAGACTGTTACCTAAAAGAAGGGGGAAACTGGCCAGGCAAAAGGAGATGTCCTCCTGAGCCCATTAATTCTTGAACCCAAAGACGGGACCACACATTTATTCTTATTACATTTTTAAATGGAAGTTCTTTTCATTTCCTCTTTGAGTATTTTTTAATGATAGCTTTATTGAGATCTAATTCACTCTTTTAAAGGGTACAATTCAGTAAGTTTTAATACATTCACAGAGTATCACCACCATCTAATTCCAAAACATTTCATCACCCCCAGAAGAAACGTCATTCCCATTAGCCATCACTGCTCCTTCTCCTTCCCCCAAAGTCCCTGACAACCACCAATCTACTTTCTAGCTCTATGGATTTGCCTACTCTGAAAGTTTCCTATAAGTGGAACCATAATATTTGCCCTTTTGTGTATCAACATTTCATTCCTTTTTATGGCCAAATAATATTCCACTGTGTGTAGAGACCATATTTTGTGTCTCCATTCAGCAGTGGATGGACATTTGGGTAGTTTCCACCTTTCAGGCTATTGTGAGTAATGCTGCCATGAATATTCTTGTACAGATTTTTGTGTGAACATCTGTTTTCAGTACTTTTGGATCTACACTTAGAGGTTGAACTGGTGGGTCACAAGGTAACTGTATGTTTAACCTTTTGAGGAGCAGCCAGGCTGTTTTCCATGCCAACTGCACCACCTTACATTCCTATCAGCAATATAAAAGAGTTTCAGATTTCTTCCCATCCTCACCAACACTTGTTATTGCCTGTCATTTTTATTTTAGCCATATAAGTAGGGTTGAAGTATTTCATTGTGGTTTTATGATTTGTGTTTCCCTGATGACTAATGATGTTAAGCATCTTTTCAGGTGCCTCTTTCCTGTTGCATGGTCAATTCAGCTCATGATCTCAACTGATCACACCCTGCTCCTATATTGCAATTCTTTCAGTTCCTGGTCAGTTGTAAATATCATGGGCATGCCCTCTATAGCCTATTCTCAAAAAAAAAAAAATTATTGATCGTCTTGGGACAGGTGGCAGGACCCTGCAGAATGCCACAAGGAATCTTTTAGGTTGGTGGTGAACCTCATTTAGTCATCTCTGAGTGAGAATGAATTCTTCTCTCCCTAGCTTGAACCCTAACCAGCTCTCTGCTCAGGGTGTAGGACTCTGTCATCGCCCTCTGCCCTGGGGCTGCTTCTCTGCCCCTCGGCACTTTCAGGAGGTGCTCCTTCAGCTGCCTGGGCCCCTTCTTCGCCACACTTGCCAGCTAAGCTCCCAAACTATAAAGCCTCCAGACCACATCCATGGAGAGAAAACCGTGTCTGGCTTCTGGTGAAATACCCTGACACCTCTCCTCCTGTTTGGTTGGCTTATTCCTTCCTAGGTTCATTCTCCCCAACCGAGGTGCGATGCTCAGGAAGGTGGGAAGACCCTTCCTGATCTCATTCTGGTTTTTGCTGCTTAAGTGACGGGGTACCTAAATACACAGACCCTCCAGCACCGGGCAGTGCGGCCGTGGTCTGACTGAGCAGCCAGAAGCAGGCTCAGTGACTGGGATGGATTTGTCTCCTGTTTTTAGTACCTTCATCCGAGCAGGGTTTTTCAAAATGTGGTCTGTGGACTGCCTGCGTCACATGCACCTGGCAGGGAGGGGTGGTGAAAACTCCACATAACTAAAGCAGATTCTCTACAGGGTGGATCCTGAAAAACCCACATTTAGAATAAGCTCCTCAAGGATTCTTATTTACACTAAATTGTGAAAACCAGACACCTAGAGGTATTATTAGGAATGTATTGCTAATCAACATACATGTATTCATAGGGCTCTTTAGAAACTTACATTTTGGTCCAAGGTCACACATCCTGTCGTCAGTAGTGAGGACACAAACACAAGACTTTCATCTCCTCATCTTGTACTCCTTCCCCCATGTATCAGCTGCCTCGCTTTTGTCTGTGGAAGCCTCAAGGCTAAAGCCTGATACACTGTCACCTACTTGACCCCAGAGAGCCCTGACACTTTCCTGGAAGGTGAGGGGCCCCTGGATCTCACTCCATCTGTTTAATTCTCTCTCCTGATTCCTTCCAGGACATAGAATATAGCCTAAGCTGCTGTAGGATAAATGTCCACATCACCCAAATATTAGCTAACATATGTCAACCATCCTTCACCACATCATCCTCTAGCAAGCAGAATGGATTGCATGCAAGTTTAAATAACTCTAGACCCAAAACCAAGTCATATTGAGGTGCGAAGCCCCATAAAAAGATAGGCAGGACCCGCAGGCAGGGCCACTACTCTCCTGCCAGCACCATCCAGTTCCCTGGCCAGAGGCTCTCTCACTTTTTGCCTCTGAAATGGCTTACTTACCCCTAAAATTCTATTGGTTCCCCGAGCTCACTCCTGATTGGTCATTTCCTTCACTCCTGATTGGTTATTTCCCTCACTCCTGATTGGTCATTTCCTTCACTCCTGATTGGTTATTTCTCTCACTCCTGATTGGTCCATTTCTACAAAGCTTGTTCCTAATTAGTCAACCTCTGTTATACCTCATTTGCATATGATGTTGCAACGTGTAAACTGGCAGCCTATAAAAGCCGGTGTAAACCTAGAGACAGGGTCCAGAGCTTGGAGTGTTAAGTCTTCTGGGCCTGCTGGTGTAATAAACCTGAGTTCTCCAACTGTCCGAGTGCTGCTTGGTCTCTCGCCCAGATCCAGGTTGCTGTCACAACTGAGCTATAACACCAAACTGTAACACCGAGCTATAACACTGAGCTGTAACACATTTTTCCACAACATATCAGAGATCACTAGCTCACCTGTGATCATCTGTCTTCAGTAGGGTGTCCACCTTGGTCCAATCAGCTGTGACCAGGGGTATAAGCCCCGTGGGCAACAGATTGTGTGCAGGACCATTTCATTTAAAGAGTAGTGGGCAAAGAAGTCACCAAAAGCGACATTTCTAGAATTCCAGAAGGTGGCACAGTCACAGAACTCCTGAGTATAAATTTTATGGTAATGAGTGTTCCATATACATTAGTGCTGTTTGCTGGTTTGCTGATGCTTCAGATAGAAACACCATCGACTCCTATACTTCAATACATGTTCAGTGATAATCATTTATTCAACAATACTTATTAATTACCTCTTAGCTACTGGTCTCTTTTCTAGGCATTAAAATAAATTTATAATTTGAGAGGGATTCAGGACAGCAAGGGGCAGGGATCACCATGTAAGGGGAGAACTTCTTACCTCCAACATGTGTTTTTCAGTCTGAGAATAATGAACTCCCATGAGGCTACCTACAACCGCCTACCACAGATAGCTGAGAACTACTAAAAGGAGGTGTTACAAAATCACCTGAGAAAGGTGACAGAAGGAGAGAGGAAAGAGAAGAGGGATTTTTTTTTTTCAGGCTGAAACTAATGAGTTTAACACATTGATACTAAAGTGGTAACTTCTCTTTTCTCATTCTCCTTCCTCCTCCTCCGCAGCTTTAAAGGTCTGTGAGATGCAGACCTAAGTGAATCTGTGCCAAGGAAGGCTTGGACACAGGACTTCCTCCCCAGAAGCTTGGGGGATGGAACATAGTTGCAGTGGGAAATACATTAGGCCTGGGGTCAAAGAATGTGGGTGCCCAGGCTTGCTTCACCAGCCGAATGACCTTGACCAAACTTTCTTGAGATTTAGTTTCCCTATCTGTAAAATGGAAACGGTAATTTCTTTCAGTAGGTTGTTGTCCAAATTAAATGAGATATGCAGTTTTATTTATTTATTTTTGTTACCAAGTCCAAAATCATTCTGCTCACTGCACGACAGGCCAATAAATTGGGAGATGAGGTGTTGGGGCAAGGAAGAGCGACTTTATTCAGAAAGCCGGCAGACTAATGTCTTGGAGAACCATCCTACTCCAGTCAGAATACAGGCTCCTTTTATACCAAAAAATGGGGGGGGGGGGGCATAGTTGGTTGTTGCAAACTTCTTGCTGTAGGAATTCTTTGCTCTTGTGGCCCTCCATGTGGGTCAGGCCATGGTGTCCCTGTAAACCTCCAACAAAACAAAGGTTATTTTCTGTTTCACAACTTGCCATCTCTACATAAGTGCAGAAGAGCTAACATCCATAAAGGTCAGAGCCCCAAGAATAAGGTCTCCTGTATATTTCAGGCTAGAGGCAACATTGTTTTATAAAAGGTGCAGAGCTAGCAAGACTAAGCCTAGAAAACAGGGCAGAGTGATTAAAACTAAAGGGACAGATCTGATATAGAGTCAGATCTGTTCTCCTCTATTACATTGTTTTTTTTGGAGGCGGAGGTAATTAGGTTTACTTATTTTTGGAGGAGGTACCCGGAATTGAACCCTGGACTTCCTGCATACTAAGCATGTAATCTACCACTTGAGCTATGCCCTCCCCCTGAGACATGCAATTTTAAGGTGTCTGCCACATAGACAATTTTAAAGTGTCTAGTGTTCAAGTAAGTTTAGTAACTTCGTTCTCCAGTGAAGACACCCAGATGGCCAACAGGCACATGAAAAGATGCTCAATATCGCTAATTATCAGAGAAATGCAAATCAAAACTACAATGAGTTATTTACCTCACACTGGTCAGAATGGCCATCATTAAAAGGGCCACAAATGATAAATGCTGGAGAGGGTGTGGAGAAAGGGGAACCATCATACATGGTGAGTGGAAATGTAATTTGGTGCAGCCATTATGGAAGGCAGTAAGGAGATTCCTTAAAAAACTGAAAAGTAGATTTACCATATGATTCAGCAATCCCACTCCTGACATATATCTGGAGAAAACTAACTCAAGAAGATACATGCACTCCAGTGTTCACAGAAGTACAATCTACAATAGCCAAGACATGGAAGCAACCTAAATGTCCATCAACAGTTGATTGGATAAAGAAGATGTGGTGTATATATCCATACACACACACACACACACACATATACATACACACAATAGAATACTACTTAGCCATAAAAAAGAATGAAATAACACCATTTGCAGCAATGTGGATGGACCTGGAGATTGTCATACTAAGTGAAGTAAGTCAGAAAGAGGAAAATAAATACCATATAATATTGCTTACATGTGGAATCTAAAAAAAAATGACACAAATGAACTTATTTACAAAACAGAAACAGACTCACAGACATAGAAAACAAACTTGTGGTTAACACTGGGGAAAGGTGTGGAGGGATAAATTAGGAATTTGGGATTAACAGATACATACCACCATATACAAAATAGATAAACAACAAGGTCCTACTGTACAGCATAGGGAACTATGTTCAGTATCTTGTAATAACCTATAATGAAAAAGAATATATGTATAAATGTATAACTGAATCACTATGCTGTACACTAGAAACTAACACAACATTGTAAATAATACTTCAATTAAAAAAAAGATCTTACACACACAAAAATAAAATTAGTAACTTCGGTTTCTGTATCTAAGAATGAGAATAATAATAGTAACACAGGGGTGTTATGAGGGCTAAATATTTTAGGTAAAAATGTTTTGTAAATTACAAAGTCCTATACATGTATCAGGTCATCATTATTTAAGAGATTTGAAAGTTGGGGTGGTGGTGGCAGGGCGTAGCTTTTTCTTCATTGCTTCTTAAAAATCTACCTTATTGCGCCATCTAGTGATAGACTTTATAGCGCTACAATTTCTATAATATGGAAAAAGAGCCCAAATGAGATTAAGCTGAAATGATTTCTTCTTGAGTCTTGTAAAGTCAGAGAAATCTATACCATCTGGTTTTCAGAATACCTGTTTAAGAGAGGTCTGCAATAAATTTTATTTTTCACATTTCGCAAATAACAGATAAATGAGATAATGTACAAAAAGTCACTTCACATAGAGTAAGTGCTCACGAAGTGACTAACGCAATGGTCCCCAAAATTTTACCTTCCTTTTGGAATTTTACCCCCAAATACAGACCTGTTAGAAAGATTAGTTTTTTAAAAAGTGCATTAATTAAACAGTTAATTGATTTTACTTTTTATTGATCAAAGACCTTAGCCCATCTGGAACTTTTTTTTTTTTTTAGATAACTGTGCTCTTTTATTTCATAATAACGAAAATCTGAGATTTATGGATGTTAATATGATGTATATATGCCTTTTGGCTTTGGAGGACACAAAGGGACTTCATTGAACTTATTACAAAGTATTGCTTTTAATTTATTATTTCTAAATAATATTCTGTTTGGACAATTCAGTTACTGAAAAAGAGAACCCATATTTGACAAAAGCACATTGTTGTAACGTTTACCTTTGTTTTATTTTATTATTTATTTATTTATTTATTTATTTATTTATTTAATGGAGGTACGGGGAATTGAACCCAGGACCTTGTGCATGCTAAGCATGCACTCTCCCACTGAATCATACCTTCGCCTTAGTGGTTGTAACATGCGTAATGAAGTGAACTAAAGGAGACACTTGCAATGTGACCTATGCTGTCTCCATCAGTGACTCTCCCTAGTCCCTCCTGAAATTCTTCGTGGTCTACCTAGAAAATGATAGTCCATCTGGAACTTAACTCATGTTTCTAACTAGTATGGGCCAGGAAGCTGCAATACAGGGAGTTGTGATAACCTGAGACAACAGAACGAAACCTGAAACTTGAGTTATTCCACGAGTCTTTTCTTGGTTCGCATCTGACTCGACTTAGACATTCTGAGATAGCTGGGGACATGTGACCATGCCTTCAAGATCACAGTCTAGGGAGAGGATATACTGGATATTTTGAAATAAGCTAATTTACTAATTAATGTGTCATTTGCATGTTCTTGCCCTCCCCCTGCCCCCTGTTCTGAAGTGTCCATTTGCTGGAGAGGGAGTTAGGCTGGTGACACCAGGAATGCCAAGAGAAGGCAGTCCACATTCAGTTTTGAAACCCACAGTAGACAGCCTGAACACAGAGAGAGACAAATCTCAAAAGCCAGGCTTTGTCACGAGAGAAAGACTTTTCTGAATTTCTTTGTCTCCAAGGAGGAGCAGGGGCCATGGACTTTAGGCAGGTCATAAACCCAACCTGCCTCCGTGGTGCACAGAGAGAACACCCCCTCTACCGCCAGGGGCTTAAGCGGGCGGAATGAAGGCGGTTCCAGGCAGAAGCAGGGACAGAAAGCCCTGCCCCGTCTGTCACCCCAGTGGAGCCTGAGGAGGAGAGGGGAAAGCTAACAAACACATCCCCTCTTTTCTCCTTCTTGGGATGAAAGCCAGAGGTGGAAAAACTGGTCAAAACACCCAGATGGGTGCGAGGAAGCCGAGAACATTGTGGGGAGTGTGGAGAAGGCTGAGGTCTTAAGAAACTCAGCGTGTGGTCCTGTCAGACACAGTTTGGGCGGCAGCACTGCAGCTAGTGGACACGGGAGTTCCTGGCCGGATTCTGGCGTGCCCGGCTGGGGACCGGGGCGGTGCTGATAGACCATCAGCAGCCGGGACAGGGACAGAGGGACTGCTCTGTCCGGGACGTCTAGGCGCATACAGGGATCGGTGCCTAGCACGATGTGGGGCACGCTCAAAACAGCGTTAGCCCGTAGAGATGGTGCTGGCTCACGAACAAGCACAAGCCAGCAAGTTCCAAATATCAGTGCGAATGATCAATCAACAATCTATAATAGGAAGAGAAAAGTTTTATTCAGCCAAACTGAGGATTAAAGCCTGGGAGTGTAGTCTCCACCAAGGAAGAAAGTGCTGGGGAGAAGCGTGGTTATGAGCACAGTTTGGTAACTTGTCAGAACAAAGAACATCACATATGACAGGGTACATTCCCTCAAGGGTTCAGAAGAGACGGATTCGCACGTACACAGCCAGTCAGCGTGACCTTGGTGTCCGGGAAGGGAATCTTAGCTTCGAAGGAGCACAAGCCTGGGCACCTTGGGTGGGTGGGGGTGCGTTCATCCTTGTCTTCACAGTGGGACAGTCCTTTACTTCTGGATAACGCATTCTTTTCTTCACAGTTAAAGCAGCCCAAAAGACAGGCCGTTCTCATTAACACAAATTCAAGCCAGATCATGGATGAGCCAGAATGACCTCCCCGCACCTCAATATGTGAATATTTCTTCCATCACAAAGAGCCACACGGCAAGGGAGGAAAAGCCTGTGTGTGATGCGGAGGAGCCACGTGACAATCCCAGGTACAGTTTACCCTCCATTCACCCAGACGCCTCCCTAGGTATTTCAAACAGGGAATGTACTAGAGAGAACTGGTCATCCAGGATATGGAAACGGAGAAGCCAGCAGGGGTCAGCAAGGCATCCAGAGATCATGAAAGCAGGGGGAAAAAGCTACTGTGTAGCCAGAAGGGCAACACATTAGCAGCTAGAAGGACATGGGGTGCCTGAATTGTAAATAGCAATATTTTATAAAAATAAGATGTCATGGGAGTGGGTATAGCTCTGTGGTAGAGCATATGCTTAGCATGCACAAGGTCCTGGGTTCAATCCCCAGTAACTCCATTTAAAAGTAAAAATAAATCGAACTGTAATAATTCGACCTAATAAAACTGAATAAAGGGAAAAAAAACCCTCTAATCAAAAGTGAAAAAATAAACAAAAACACTCCAATCAAAAAAAAAGTAAAAATAAATAAATAAACATAATTATCTCTTCCCACAAAAAAATAAGTAAAGAAGAAGATGGTAAATTCTTCCTGCAGAGATGCCAGCTCCCCCCTTATCTCCATCAAGACTTTGCTTCTCAGCAAGGTCTCCCCTGGGCATCCTCTGAACTGCACCTCCCTTCCTGGCACTCCCTACCCTCAGCACCTGCTTTATCTTCCCCCAAAGCACTTACCATCAACTGACAGGCTGCGGATTTATTTGCCTGTTGACTTTCTCTCCCCATCCCCACCTCACGCTAGACCTAAAATCTGACGAAGGCGGACATTTGGGTCTGTTTTCTTGGCTGCCACGTCCCAGCCGGTGCAGAGTCACCGTTATAGTGACTGCTTGTCTGTCACTCTATTGGGCAGGCGCATCCGCGAAGCCCACTTCCAACTTGTCTGGTACTCGGTTTCCTGTTGCAGAAAATGAAAGTTGAGCTCAGAGATCTCTGAGGGGTCTTCCACAGAGGCGTATTCCTCGGTTCTAGGTTCTGCCTGCTGGAACATACTCCCTCTATGTGGAGTCTGAAAAATGAAACAAACTTGTGCATGTAACAAGAAAGAAACAGACTCAGAGATACAGAGAACAAACTAGTAGGTACCCCAGTGGGGAGATGGAAGAGGGGGGCAAGGTAGGGATGGGGCTTTAAGAGGTATAAACTCCTATGTATAAAATAAATAAGCTACAAGGATACAGTGTACAGCATGGGGAAATCTAGCCGGTATTTGATAATAACTATAAATGGAGTAAAATCTTTAAAAATTATGAATCACTATGTTGTATACCTGAAACTAATCTATTATTGTAAATCAACTATACCTCAATTAAAAAAAAAAAAACAGATTCCCTTTAAGTTTCTATTCCCTTGATGTTGGGACAGCAAAGGACAGTGAATCTCCAAGGGCGGGCCACGTCGTGCGGGGGCGCTCTCCTGTGATGACAGCAAGTGATGAGAACGTGCAAACATCTTCACTCCCTTCCATCCTGCTCCCCTGCCACTCCTTCTCCTCCGTGTCTCAGAGAGGAGTCAGATCTTTGAATTCTTGGTGTCCCCAACCTAGTTCCAAGAAGAACTGAGTCACAGGTCTGCAAATTAAACGAAGCACAGCAGTTAGGGATAAAAACAGACCAGAAACCACCTAAAGCGATCTGACACGCCTGAGATAAGCTTAAAACAATAACTGAGACCTTAATTTAGCTCCAAATTTCTAGACATTTCTAGAATTAGGGGGAGGTGAGTGAGGACCTCACTACAAATGCCAAATATAAAGAGAAGAGCAGCCAAAACCATCAACCATCAAGACAAATATTTTCATGAAATATTTCTAAAAATCCAAATTAACTAAAAAAAAAAACAAAACCCTGATGATGCATGAAGCATGAAAAATTTAAACAAAATTACAGAAAACTTGTATATGGGGCACACATTTTTCTTCTTGCCTCAGTTCTAAAGTAGCTGCACACAGCATGGTCGGATCTGTAATAAGGTTTGATACTTTGTTTATTGTGCATTTTTTGGCATTAATTTTTATCTTTAAAAATACTGCATTAACGTATTATTTATCTTAATGAGAGTTTTGGGTGTACCTTTTAAATTTTCCACCTTGCCTCCTCTTCATCCCAGGCCTGCCAGTCCGTCTCCTTAAGGGGCACCAGAATCACTCGAGTCCCCTGGCCCGCACCCCTGCGGGGGATCCTCCACACATGGGGTGTCCTGGTGAGAACCTGACAGGGGTCGCAGCATACAGGCAGCTGCCCCCGCCCCTTGGCTGACATGCGTTGGCTTTTCCCCCTGAGTCTGGCATCAGCCTCCAGACCCTTCTCAACACAGTGCTCCAGGCAGGAATATCTGCTGATCAGAACTGGCAGAGGAGACAAAGCCTCACAAGGACCTGGAAAACCATCTCTATTTGGGACAATTGACATAACATGGTAGGGATGAGGCTGGAGGGAAGTCCCAGCTCTGAAGCTCATTCCAGGCTGACAGATGAGGGTAAAGAGTTGTGGACAGAGCCGCCAGTTGAAAAGGTGAGGAAATTACTGCTCTACACCACAACTGTCCAATAGAACTTTCTGTGACAATAGAGATGTTCCACATCAGTACAGGTCAGTACTATCGCCATGAACCACATGTCGCTATTGAATGTTTGAAATACGGCCAGTGCAACTGAGCAACTGAATTTGAACTGATTGCCTGCATAGAACGCACATCTTTCAGTCCAGCCCAGCCACTCACTGACTCTTCAGTCTGTACAAACAAGCCTCAAATGCCAGCCGGCCACTGGGGCCTGTTCCAGATCTCATGTCCGAACTTAAACTCTGAGCTCTGCACCCCCAGCCTCCACGTCAGCCTTTACCCCCTCCTAACGTGGAGCTCATCCTTCCCCCAGCTCTGACCTGCTCTCCAGGGGAAGCCACACCTGCTCCAGTGATGAGACTAACTAGCAAGAGGGCATGCCCGGTCCTTCCCCACGCTGGGGACTGTCCCCATGCTGGTCCTGTCTACTTACTCCTTCATCCAGGCTCCACTGCTCTTCCCTGCCTCAGGCTGGGACATCACTTTCTTTGGAGGTTAATCACCTCCCATACACAGTCCCAGCAGACACATGGGACCCTTCGGACCAAAACATGGCCCCTCGTATACTTTCTATGTCTCACCACCAATATTTCCCGTCCCAAGCCCCACTTTTCACCACTCGATACCCAATATTGCATTAACTACTTCAGCATTTTGAAAATGACAAACTAGCTCCCTCTTTTAAATTACCATCTCCATTCTGCAGATGAGAAAACTGAGACTCCAAGAGGTTAAGAGAGCTGCTCAAGGTCACACAGGTATAAGAGAGCAGGGACAGAAAAACGCTACATAGTTTTGGTTGAATTTCCAGGATGTCCTGAGTGGTTTGTGGGTTTTTTTTTTTTTTTTTCCAGGCTGAAAGCCCAGTGTGATGACCACAATTTAGAAGGAGGTGTCTTTCCTATTCTGCTTTGTACTCACCCAAAACAACCCCTCTCCCAGTGCACAGAGCCACAGTCCACTACCTAGGACACCCAAGCACACACGATGAAACGCCTGTCACCTTCCAGTTCTGTGGCACCAGCTGACCCCAGCTCTGCTGATACAACCAGAGGAAGACATCTGACCCAAGCAAAGCTAGTAAGACTGCCTCTCTTAGGTATTTGGAAACAGGGCATTAAAAATGCAAAAGAACTCAGACGGCCAGACCACAGGTTCATACAGAGATGGGCCTGGAGTCGGTGGCCTGGGAAGCCCGAGTTATGTGGGAGGCAAGGATGTGTCTTTAGAGGTAGGGTGTACTGGTTAGGTGGCCAGACTGCAGAAGTAGGGTGTGCAGTTTGAATCATGGCTGCCACTTACAAGCTGCAGGATTTGGGGCAAGTTGCTTAACCTTTACACGTCTCAGTTTTCTCATCCGTAAAATGGGCAAATGTATAGTACCTACCTTGTTATCATGAATGGAGTTCACACACACCTAGTTCAGCAGCATAGGCACACAGCGCACACTAGAGTCTGCCAGCTGCCATCATTCCAGAGGCGAGAAGGTGCCCATAGCCCTGGAGACTGCCATATGGAGCAGCTCCCCGTGACTCTCCAGTTGCCAGCAGGTCTGCCTGGACGCAGAGCACTTGAGTGCAACCACCAAAGGGTTTCCACAGAAAGGTAAGAGGAATTAAATTTTCGCTTCACACTAAATGACTCAAATTTAAAAATCATCTACCACAGTGTTTTGGCAGTTTTATTCTTTTTATTGCAAATTTCTGGTAAAGGAAAGAACAGGGAAGCTGATTCTCATTTCAACTTTGGTGATAAGAGTACGCTGTCGACTGGGGGGCTCACAATACGTGAGTCACCCTACGGGGGTGGCACCTCTAACACATGCTGCTGCCTGTGTCCCCTCCTGGAGGTTCAGACGTCCCCTCCTGGAGGTTCTGACTTTGCTGGACCAGGGGGTAGCCCCGGCGGCGGCGGCAGCTTTTTGCACTTCCCGGGTGATTGCAACTTGCAGCCAGGGTGGAGGACCCGCCGGAGCTCCGACGTGGGGTTGGCAGCATCGGAAGCGTCTCAGCGGTTCAGCAGGCAGCCAGCATGACCCGCTCCCGTCACCCTGGACCCGAGCCCAGCCGGTGTCCTCCTCCCAGGTGTGACAGGTGCCGACTCTCCCTCCTCAGAGGCCCCAGAGGAGAGAGACGCTGGAGGGGCCGTGAGTCTCTGAGCTGTGGTTTGTGCTTAAACGTGGAGAACTGTGCTAAACACGGTTCCTCTATCACGAAAAGAAACTCACTTTCTGATTGCTAAGGAGCATTCACCTCTTTGTTTTTTCATTAAGTGGGAACAGTCTTCCTATATAAAGATGCAAAGACTCGTGACAAAATAAGGAAATATGTGTTGGGTGACGGGTTCCTTATATGACTTCTCAGGTCCAAATTAAAAAACATTTTTTTGTCAAGCCAGTGAGGGTAAACGCTTATGTACTTCAGCAGCACAATTCACATGGGTAAACAGTAACAGCCAGTCAGGGATTTCATGTACGATTTATCCTGAAATAAAAAATGCCTTAATTTTCCTGAGTCCTTGGCAGACAAAAAAAAATGTTTTTAAAATTTTCAAAGTATTTGTGTTTTCTTTTTCCCTGGGCACCCTCACAGTCTAGAACGGTGTGTCTCACTGTCAGCTTTTACATACATAGGTGAACACTCAGCACTGGTGCCAATTTTCAATGACTAATCAAATATGGAGATTAAAAATAAAACACCCATCATCTATGAAGTTGCTCAAAATGACAGTTTCTTGACGTTATTATAAATGCAGTTATCAGTCTGAGTCCCTGGACAATACAAAAGTATGAATTTCTATTCCGTTAATAATAGTGAATGGTTAATGCCTTAAGTGTGATAAAAGTCTTAGAACATTTAAAAAATACATAGGATCCGATTTTTACATCATAATTCTGATGTGTCATCATGCCTTCTATTTTGTCTGTAAACCTTTTACAGGGTACAGTGCATTGACTGGTAAAACCAAGGCACAAGGATACAGTTACAATAAGTGTATATAAATCTTAGCACTTTGTAGCAATTTTGGAAAAATTTAGAGAGGAGCTCCAAAAGCCTGAAAAATTCTCACATCCTATTATGATGAATTGAAAGTGTAATAAACAGGCTATTAACCACAATTCCATTACTGAATATATGGCTGTCACTGTACAGGCTGTGGATAATTGAAAAAAGTTGTTCATATTAAAACCTGTTACAACTAGGTGGTCGATGTAGATATTGTGCCTTGTGTGATTTAGATAACTGTATTAAGTTTCCATTTTAATTTGTAATCTACATGGCAGTTATCAACTTTTAAACTATTTTCACTGCATACACGGTGGGGTTTTTTTCCCCCTAAATGTTAAATCCCGTCCCCCTACAAAAGACAGATTTACAAGAAGATAACCAATATAAGAAATGCACAGACAACAATAATAAAATCCAACTATGGACTCAACTCAAAGGTTGAATTCTAGTCTATCAGGGCATTCTCTTAATTTAGGGTGAGGAGCGACACGCTCCTGTGACAACTCATTAGTTTCTTAATGTAAAAAAATCACCATGACATTTTTCAAAATAGTAAAGTCTTAGAGCATCAAGCACTGAAGGAAAATTGTTTTAAGTCTTTTCATTCATAAAATGAAGGGGATAAAAGCCTTTCAAAACCCAGGGCAAGGAAGATGTTCCATTGAATTTAGATAAGTGGAATAAAGTGGTAAAAATTGTACTTAATACTTTTAAAGAGTGTTTTCAAGACTCAAGGTAAACATTGAGACTCACGAAAACACATTTCTTGGCACATGCATGCCATGAACGGAACAATCCTGAATGCAGCGACAGCCTGGCTACAGGAGGTATCCAGCTCCAGCCCCACGGGCACAACCACTTTTGAGGTACGTGTCCCAGGTCCCTTCACATGGGAGCTTCTGGCTTCTGCATCTGTTGGATTTGCTTCTGTAACTGGTCCTTGTCCAGCTTCATCTTAGCTTCGAGAACTTGCCTGAGGGATCCTATGCTTTCATAGATGGCTGTAAACCCTTTAAGAAGAGATAAATTTCACAAGAGTTATTTTTTTTTTAAAAATGCTGTATCAAATCCCGTAGCATATAGTAATCGTTGATTTGGGCAAAAGCTGTCAATAGACACTAACACTAATGGATTAAAAGTTTAATGGGAAACAGGAGAGTTACATGGTTTCATAGTATCTCCCTACAGATATAAAGGGAAAGAGGACATACTACAGTGGAAAAATCTGACAGACACAACTTTAACCAAGAGATCAAAGCTAACGTCACCAACTGTGGGAAAAACCAGCATCATATACCCCCTGATAAGATACCCCGGGAAGGACAGATTGGTTCTGTGGCACATCTGTCCAAAATGCACAACCGGAATCTAATTAAGAGGAAGAAAAAGAGACCCAGACTGTAGGACATCCCACAAAATACTGGCCCGTGTTCTTTAATGATGTCCGCATCACTGCAGAACTGATTCAGATTCAAAAAGACTAAATAAAGAAACATGACAACGAAATACGATGTGTGACTCTGGATTAGAACCTGGACTGAGGAAGGTTTGCTGGGAAGGAAACAATGGGCAAATTTGAAAATTGATTACTGAAAGATGTTTCATCGGTATTACTTTGTACTATAGTTCTTTAAGAGAATGTCCTTGTTCTTAGGGTATATAAATTGAAATAATAAAAAGGAAAAAGCATCCTGACTTCTGCAACTTACTCCCAAATGACTCAGGAAAAAAATTATATTCATACACAACACAACACATACACACACACAGAGCAGATTTCCAAAATGTTAACAATTGGTGACTCTAAGTGAAACATATGTAGGGTTTTTGGACTAGACTTACAGTTTTTCTAAATTTGAAATTATTTCAAAATAAAAAGCTAAAAATAGGAAAAATTCCCCATCAAAAGGTCACTTCATGTTTTTCTATATTCCTATTGGTTTTTAAAATAAATGCCAAAGAGACCTCATCTTCATCAGTAAATTTAGAATTTTCTCAGAAAATTTTCTTTATATAACAGTTCATGAAAAAAGAGGTATAAAAATTACTTATTAAAAATAATGTTCTAAAAAATAAAAATAATGTTCTTACTGAATGGAAAGATACACCATACTGTCAAATAAAAGGGTAGGTTATAGATCCGTACGTATTCCACGAGCTTGCATTTGAAAAAGCATATATATATATAATATAATATATAATATGTGTATATATATAATATATATATCCTATATGTATAGAAAGATACACACAAAAATGACGTCTAGGTGATAGAAGGTTTTTTTTTTTAACATTTTGTGCTTTATAATTCTCCATTAAGAAGTGTATTATTTTTATAAATATTTTGAATTTTAAAAGGCTCATATGTATTTCTTATTAGGTACTAAATATTAACAATCTTAGTAAGAAGCTGTATAGCTGATAATAAACCTACTCAGGAAATGATGCAAAGTTAACCATCGATGAAATATTCAAATGCCCTATTTGGATACTACAAAAGACCGAGAAAGAAAATTCATTTTTATCTTCACAAGTTCTCCAACTTATAAATATAATTGAGGCTTCTCCTTAAGTAAAATAGTTTTTGCTGGTCACAACAAAATCATTCTTGGGATAGCTAGCTACCTACTTTTGTTTCCACGTGGCCAAAATATAACATTTCCATGAAGAAAATTCACAGAATCACAGAATTTAAAGGGGTTAGGAGATCATTTAGTCCCCCTTTCCACACTACCAGACTGTCTTCTCTTTCCTAATCATGATCAACCAGCCTCCACTTGAATACTTCAGTAAAGGGCTTGGCAGGGGGAGGGGGTTACAGTACCTCCATTAAAAATAAATAAACAAATAAACCTAATTCCCCCCCCGCAAAAAAAAAAGAGCTCTTGGGCTCACAAACCACCAGTGTCTTTCTAAGACCATTCACTGTTGATGCTTCTGCTTCATACTGGGTTAAAATCTGCCTTCAAGTAACTTCCTGTTACCGGTCCCATTTCTGTATTCCTGGGCTCAGAGTGTAAATCCAATCCCTTCTTTATCTGACAGCACTTCAGAACCTGAAATCAACTCTGATGTTTTCAAACAAGTGTGAATGCATGGGCCCCATGGACTTCTGAGTAGAGAAGAATCATTCACTGCCGCGGTGGGACACTGCCAGCAGTGAAAAATGAGCCTTCAGAGGCCCCTCAAAGATAGGCGCTTATTCCTGAGATGTGCTGACCTTGGCTAGGACCAGAGGACTCTGCAGATAGCATTAAAGAGAAAGCACATCAGTTGAAAGCTAAGCGGCTTTAGTTCAGTCTGCCTGTCTCTTGAGGTGTATCCATTTTCGTGTACTTGGAGCTGAAACTTTTTTTTTTTTTACTAAAGTTTAGTTGATTTACAATGTTGTGTTAGTCTCTGGTGTACAGCATAGTGAGTCAGTTACACATACGTATACGGATTCTTTTTCACATTGTTTTTCATTATAGGTTATTATAAGCTATTGAATACAGTTCTCTGTGCGACACAGCAGGATTCTGCTGTTTACCTTGCCTGTATAGAGTAGTCTGTATCTGCTAATCCCTGAAACAGAATTTTAGCTCAATACAGCACAGTCACTTAGAAAATCACCTCAGGGCATTTCACCAGCCAGGCTCGCAGGCAGCTGCAGGGGGATACTAATTAACTGGCTTATTCAATGAAACAGGAAATGAACCACGAGCACTGCGCCCTTGCTGGCCTACCCGCGTCAACCTCCGCTTTCAAATCCTTCATGTCCTCGTTCAGCTGTAGCTCCAGCTTGCTGATGCGCCCGTGCACCTTGTCTTCTTCCTGCTTTGCCCTCTGCCCCTCCACGTTCTTCTTTTGACTCTCTTCTATTTTGTCCAGTCTGGCTGACATCTGGCTGAGCTTCTTCTCCATGTCCCTTTCGCTGGCTCCCTGAGATCCATGATAAGAAAGGCACTTGATTATTCCAAAGAGTCTGTATTGCATTCGCATCAGTCATAGTATCATTTAACAACAATCTGCAGGGAACAGAATCGCAAAGGTTGCTTGTTGCTCACCCCAGCATCCAGCCTCCCCTTGTTCCATAACAGACCCCCAGTGTTCAGCTGGATATAAGGTCACCCAGGATAAAGACTACCTTTTCTATTGTCTCCTGAGTTGGCTGTGGCCATATGATTAAGTTCTGGCCAATGAGATGGAAGTACAAGCATATGCGGCAGCTTCCCAGAAAAGTTAAAAAAATAGCTGAGGCATAGCCTTGCCTTTTTTTTCTTCCTTCTGTTCCTGGAATTCAGATGTAATGGCTGGAGCTCTAGCAGCCATCTTGAACTATGAGCACAGGGGTCACTGTAGGACTGGCAGAGAGTTATGCCAGAAAGATCATGGGCCACTTAGGACTGACAAGCTGCCACAACAGCCCTGCAATCCCTACACCCAGACTATTTTTATGTGAAAGATTAGTAAGCTTCTACCATATTAAAGCCACCATTATTCTGGAGTTCACTGTTAGTTATTAAACCCATCTACATGAAACAATAGTGATCCAGAGATCCAGAAGTCTACAATGTATTATTATGAATCCAAGTAAATCAACCAGTAGATCTGATTAAAAAAATGTGGGGACACAAATATTTGAAATAGGATATTTTCTTTCCTTTCCTCATCACCATGCTTGGTTTTTATGGGCATCTTGGGCCTTAGGCAAGCTTTAGAGGCCAGGACTACAAACACAAAGCTGTAAGTGGGCTACAGCATGACAAAACTCTCTTGCTGTGTTCAGTGCAGAGCCTGCAATTCAACAGCTCGGCACTGAGAGAGAGAGAGCAGAGTCAGAGATGCAATCTGCACCAGTCACTGATGCTCCATCAAAGTCCCAGGGGAGGAAGCAGTGCAAGAAAAGAGAAGGGAAAGGGCGATGGTCAGGCTAGAATACCAAACCAAGAAACATCTGTATCTCAAGCATATATGCAAGGCTTTCTTGATACGGTGTTTGAGCAGTTCTGCTGGAGAGTGGGGTAAAAGGACAAGAAAGATGAAGAAGAAAATGATGGATTCTGTTTATAGGTTACATTCTGACACCTCACACTGGGATTATAGCATGAGGAGGGGCCTGGAGGGAGAAATCCAGTCAACACTTTTTACCAGATCATGAAATTAAAACAAACTAAGATGTATGTTTCTAATTGTTAGTTTTAGTCTTGACTTAGGCTCATCTTAGCTCAAAGTATTGACACTGTCTACTTAGCCTTTGTTAACCAAAACCAGTCAAAGTGTTCCATCTCTAAATGTAGCAAACACAAAGAATCAACACGAACCATGGAGATAGATTCTAAGGCAAGAAACAACTGAACAGCTTAACATAGGTGTGAAATAAATGAATGGTAATTTACTACGTAGTATCCCAGCACGGCAGGTCCCACCGAAGGGCTTTACTCTGTTATTGCTATACCTACACAGTTTTCCTTAACAACCAAGGAAAGCTGATCGATTTTCTGTAAAAGTTCTTTTTCTATCCGTTCTTGTTCCTGTTGCAACCAATTCCGTGCAGATAAAATCTGGTTACTGAGTTCCTCAACTGTACCTTTAAATCTAAAAGAAGAAAGCAAGTTAGAGGTAAAACAATTTTAAAACGACATCAAATAACTTCAGTCTCTATCAAATCCCTCATAAGTGTGTCAGCATTCAGTTCAGCTCACTCAGGATTATATGCTTACCTATTTCTCAGAATTGCATTTAGCACTAACCTGGGAAGGGAAGAGGGAGGGAGAGTATAAGGGAAAAGCACCTGGTCACACTTCCTCCCCGTGCAGAGACGGCAATGTGTGGGCACTGGGGTGTCACACGGTGATGCAGAGCCAGGCCAGGTGCTCATCTTTGCAGTTCAGAGGGTCCAAGTGCTGCTGGCTTAGGGGACACAGTATCCCGACTCCCCCTCCAGGCTCCCCTCCTGCCCTGGGCTTTTCCTCCGAACAGGAGCCTGGTTTCCTTTCTCTCTAATGTTCTCCAAACTGCTCTTGCCCCACACAGATACTTCTTAATTTAAATCAAAGAGAAAATTAAGAGGAAAAAACCCGCAACTCAATCTTCCATTCCTATAGTCCTCTCCCTTCCTAAATACCTTAACATAACATCCCACGCTTGCTGCCCTTTTAAAGTATTTTTATTGTGAAATATAATAAAGGTACAAAAGTATATATATGGCTTAAAATAATATGAACACGCACTGTGGTAGCTGTCCCTAATTATCTGCAGTATCTGCTCTCCTCTTCTTCCCTATTAAGAAACCTTCAAATGTGAACTGGGTCCACGGCTGCCTAGCCAAGACTACCTTTCCCAGCCTCTCTGGCAGCTCGGTGTGGCCATATAACTAAGACGGGCAACGGAACACATGGAGAAGTGATACGTAAACTTCCTGGTCAGCTCGTCAAAAACAAGGCTTCTCAGCTTTACCTGGATGGGAGGCCAAGCCAGCAGCCCCGCCCAACTGGTGAACTCTGCCCACAGCCCCACCTGACCAGGGAGACTGACCACGCAGCGCAGCAGCTTTACTGGATTCATTTATTCTAACAATTTTTGGTGGAGCCTGTAGGGTTTTCTCTATATAAGAGCGTACCATCTGCAAACAGGGATAACTACCTCTTTTTTTTCTGATTTGGAAGACTTTTTATTTTTTTTCATTTCTTTTTCGTTTTGTCTCATTGCTCTGGCTAGGACTTCCAGCACGATGTTGAACAGCAGTGGTGAGAGTGGGCATCCTTGCCTTGTTTCTGATCTTAGAGGAAAAGCTTTCAGAATTTCATCGCTGAGCGTGATACTAGCCATGGGCTTGTCATATATGGCCTTTATTATGTTGGGGTACAGCCCTTTTATACTCAAACTGCTAAGACTTTTACTATAATGTTGAATTTTGTTAAATGCTTTCTTCCGAATCTACTGAGATGATCACATGATTTTTATCCTTCATTCTGTTAATGTGATGCATCACATTGATTGATTTGTGTCCACTGACCCACGCCTGCATCCCAGGGATAAATCCCATTTGATTTGTATGACCCTTTTAATGTGCTGTTGAATTTGGTTTGCTAGCATTCTGTGGAGACTCTTACATCTATGTTCTCAGGGTACTAGCCAGCAATTTTCTTGTAGTGTCTGTATCTGGCTTTGGTATCAGGGTGATGCTGCACTTGTGAAATGAGTTTGGAAGTGTTCCTTTCCCTTCAACTTTTTGGAAGAATTTGAGAATGACTGGCATTAATTCTTCTTTAAATGTCTGTTAGAATTCACCTGTGAAGCCATTTGGTCCTGGTTTTTGATCACTGATTCAATCTCCTTACTCGTTATTGGTGTGTTCAGATTTCCTATTTCTTCATGATTCAGTCTTAGCAGGTTGTTTCCAGGAATTTATCCATTTCTTCTAAGTTATCCAATTTGTTGGCATACAATTACTCATAGTAGTCTCTCACGATCCTCTGTATTCCTGTGGTGTCAGTTGGGGCACCTCTTCAATCATTTATAATTTTATTTATTTGACTCCTCTTTTTGTCTTGGTCAGTGTAGCTAAAGTTTTGTCTATTTAAACTTATGAAATAGTTCTGTTGATTTTTTTCCCCATTGTTTCTATTCTCTATTTAATTGATTTCTGGGCTAATCTTTATTATTTCCTTCTTCCTGCTATTTTTTGGGCTTAGTTCTTTTTCTAATTTCTTGAGTACAAAGTTAGGTTGTTTAGTCCAGATCTTTCTTTTTTCTTAATATAAGTGTTTATCACTGTCAACTTTCCTCATAGAACTGCTTTTGCAGCAAGCATCCCATAAGTTTTGGTATGTTGTGTTTCCATTTTCATTTGTTTCAAGGTTTTTAAAATTTCCCTTTTTATCTCCTCTCACCCATTGCATGTTCAGGAGTGTGTTGTTTAATTTCCATGTATCTGCGAATTTTCCTAATTTACTCCCATTGTTAATTTTTAGTTTTATGCCATTTTGACTTGAAAAGGTACTTAATATGAGTTCAGCCTCTTTAATTTGTTAAGACTTGTTTTGTGGCCTAACATATGATCTAACCTGAGAACGTTCTGGGCGCACTGAAGAGGAACGTGTATGCTGCTGCTGTTGCGTGGAGTGTTCTGTGTATGTCTGTTAGGTCTCCAGTTGGGCAGGGCTGCTGCCCACGCTCTGTCGTATGGCTCCCCATTCAAGCAGGGGTGCTGGCTGGGCATCAACTGGAGCCACTAACTGGGCTCTGTAATTACCACTGGCCAGGTGGGGATGCTGTGCTCCCTGGCAGGGTGGTGCTGCTGGCCGGACTCTGATTTGGGGGAGGATGGGATCAGGCTATGCTCCATGACTGGGCAGGCTGCTGCTTGTGCTTGACTGTTGAGTAAGGTCACCTGGCCAGGATCCCCAGTCAGGCAGGGCCACCAGCTGTACCCTGCAGCTGGGTGGAGCTGGAGGCTGTGCTCTGTGGTCAGGTGGGGTGCCTGTCTGGGCTCCTTAGTCAGGTCAGGTCGCAGGGTATGTTCTGCTTTTGGGAAGAGTTGTCAGATGGGTTCCCAGCTTAGGCAAAGCGGAAGACTCTGCTCAACAATCAGGTGGGCCCGTAGGCTGGGCTCCAAGGCTGCCTGGGGTCACTGTTCAGGCCCCCCAAGAGGTTACAGCTTTTATTTTACATTATTATATTTTGTAGAAGCTCTATTTGTTTATTTGTCAATTCCAACAGATCATTTTTAATATGCTCTATTCCTTAGTCATAATTTCAAAATGTATGTGTGACTACTCATGCATACATATACACACACGAATACTTATTTTATCCAATAATCCCTATATATGCAGTATTTAGAAGTCTGATTCTGTTTATTGTTGCTTCTTCTCATTCTATTATTCATGTGTCTTTCCTTGTGTCGTTCTGCAGTTTTTGATGGTACATTCATGTTCCTCAGAACTCATCTGTCTGTGGGAAGATGTAAAGACTATGTATTTACATTGGCTTCTGCCAGGCATCTCAGACCATTATCAAATCAAGATCATTTGAAGACAAATTATCTACTGTGGTTTTCTTCAAGGTGCTTGAATAATGTGAATTCTAACTCTAAATCCATATAAAGGTTGTGTTGTGGTCCTGAATTTTCAAAGAGTATCTTTTGCCCCTACCCAGAATCAAGACGCAGACACGTAAGTCTCCTTATGATCTCTTTGTGGAATGGTTTTTTCCTAGTTCATCTAACCATGGCCTCACCTACTGGGTCTCCAGTCTGTCCTTATACTTTGCACAGGCACCAGGCTTGGTCCCGTTTCCTCTGTGAACAGCCGCTGTGTCTGGACTTCTAGAGTTTTACATTGTAGGAAATAAAATAAAGATGTTCATGCCTGGTGACTAGTAATATCTCCTAAGGAAATTATTCACAGAAGGAAAAAAAATACTAAGGTGTTGATTTTCTTCCTGTGTGATGAAAGGAAGGGGATAGGAGAGGACTTTCTGTACTTGGCAAGCTTGTAGGAGCTATGAGAAATGGTGACATAACTCAATAACGATATAAATACAGATAATCAGAGGAAAGAGAACATGGTTTTTATAAGAGAATTCCTCTTAAATCAGCCACAAACCCTGAAATGGCATTAAACAGGGAGACAATGAGATATAAGAACCAGGAGAATGATTACTTTAAAATTTCCACAAATCTCTAACAAAGTTCCATATTGAAGTTATCTTTAAAAAAACATAACTCATCTGCAAAACAGAAACAGACTCGCAGACATAGTAAACAATATTATGGTTACGAGGGAAAAGGGGCGGGAAGGGATACATTTAGGAGTTTGAGATATACAAATGTTAGCTACTATATATAAAAATTTAAAAGTTTCTTCTGTATAGCACAGGAACTCTGTACAATATCTTGTAATAAACTTTGTCGGAAAAAAATGTGAAAACGAATACATGGATGTATACGCGTGACTGGGACATTGTGCTGTACACCAGAAATGGACACATTGTAATTGACTGTATTTCAATTAAAAAAAAATATGGAGGAGGGTATAGCTCAGTGGTAGAGCACATGCTTAGCAAACATGAGGTCCTGGGTTCAATCCCCAGTACCGCCACTAAAAATAAATAAATAAGTAAGTAAATAAATAAATAAACCTAACTGCCCCCCCAAATAAATAACATTTTAAAAATATATATTAAGTCAAATACACGCAGACACACATATACATATAGAGTCATATATGGTCGCTTTGGCTCTGCTCTGGCAGGAAAATGCCAAGCTCAGGAAGAGTCACGACAGGGAAAAGTGTATAGTTTTGCGACTGAGCAGAAGAGCAGCAGGTGAGCTTCATGGTGGGCAAGTACAGTTTAAAACACCACTGTGACACAAAGGGAAAGGACAACGCGTTAATTAATTAGTGTCCTAACCAGACAGCTCAGCACCCCAGCAGTGCAGACCTCTCTCACCGACACGGCTGCAACAAGGCCCCCAGCTCATGTCCCCGTCCCTGCCACAGCCCGTTGTGATCCCTCTCCCAGCTGCAATCAAGGCCATTTTAAAAATGACACATAAATCTGGCTGTATCAGCCTGCCTGCCTGACAGTCTCCAATGGCGCTTCTGCTCTAAAGAAAGAGACACAGAGTCCTGAACGTGGTCCACACGTGGGGCCCTGCACGCCGGCCTGCCTCCACTCCGGCCTCGCTCCCCACCCTCACACTCTGCTCGGGCCACCTTGCGGTTCCCTGCCTGTCACGCTCCTCCCACGCCAGGCTACTCCATCTCCTGTGTTCTCATCTCGCTCTTCACCCAGTGAACGCCATTCACTCCGAACGTGGCCTCCTCAAGAAGGCCCCCCCGCAGGCCTCCGTTACTCACTCTCACAGCACCGCTGTTTTAGTGTCTCGGAGCTGCTATGACAGATCACCGCACACTTGGTGGCTTACAACAGCACCTTTATTCCCTGTCAGTTCTGAAGGCCAGAAGTCTGAAATCGGTTTTACTGGGCTGACATTGGGGTGTGAGCAGACGTGGTCCCTTCTTGGAGGCTCTGAGGGGAGAATCGTTCCCTTGTCTTTCTCAGCTTCTAGAGGCCACGTGTCTTCCGTGGCTTGTGGCCCCCACCCCCATCTTCAGAGCACGTCACTCCAATCTCCGCTCCCGTTGTCACATGCCCGTCCCTCTTGACTCTGACCCTCCTGCCCCTCTCTTACAGGGGCCGTAGGGTGACAGCAGGTTTACCCAGATGATACGGTATCATCTCCTCATCGTAAGACCCTTACCTCAGTCACATTTGCAAAATCCCTTTTGCTGTACAATATTCCATAACATATTGACAGAGATTAGGACGTGATATTTGGGGGAACCATTATTCTGTCTCCCACAACTGTGTGCCTTTCCTTCAAAGCACTTAGCACCATTAGTAATAATATGGCAGACACTCGTTGACGTCATTATGTGAGTGACATTCATCGACTCCCCAGACCATCAGCTCCACCAGGATAAGAACAGGGACCGTTTTCCTCCCTGACTGGACCCTCAGCACCCAGGCCAGGTTCAAGAAATACTTACTGAATGAATAGACGGGTTATTATCCAGCCACTAAGAAGAATAATTAGGAAGGTAAAGTGGTAACATACCTATAACGAAACTTTTCCTGTGAACTTCCATTACGGTTTTCGCTTTGTTTGTGCAATTAATCAAAACCAAAAGGAAACAAACAAACAAACAAACAAAAAACTCTGTAGTAAGCTCACAAAGAACTTCACCCGAAACAGATGTTTCTAAACTGACTACTCACTTAGTGTCCAAGAGCTGAAGCTGGTGGTTACTGTCTCTGTGGGACATCTTCAGTTTGGTGCTTTGCTCTGATATTGACAAGTCCACTCTGTTCAAAAGCTGAGAAATCTGGAAAAGAAACTTTGCTTGTCAGTGTCCCGGCAAACCTTTTCAGAGGCAATTTCAGAAAACAGTAGTAAGCAGGTATTCTAGTCTTAAATTAGATTAAATTCAATCTAATTTCAGTAAATTCATTTTAATAAATTCATGTCTCCAGTTTTCTTTCATACACATCCACAAAAAATCCAGACCAATAGCATTCGACTACAGGTCTCTGATGGGCAAGCCCAGCTCCTGCCAGGGACCACTACTTCCACCTGCTGGCACAAAATGTAAGTCCTTTTTAACCAGGAATTTCTACCATTAGGGAGGCTGCTAGTCACAGAGAATGGCATTCTTATCACTTACAAAATCCATCAAAATTCCAGATTTACCTCCGCATCAAAGTAAGTTACCAGAAAATATAATTTGCGGGTGGGGGTGGCTTTGGGGGTGATTGGGTTTATTTATTTATGTTTAATGGAGGTACCGGGGACCGAATCCAGGTCCCCATGCATGCTAAGCACGCACTCTACTACTGAGCTATTCCCTCCTGAAAATACAACTCTTAAACTATAACCCCCTTACTCCTTTCTCCCACTACCTACTCATTTCCCTCATCTTTTTACTGAAATTTAATACAAAACTAGTCCTCTACGAAATGCCTTTATTTTCTGCAATAATTCCATCTGAAGAAAGGAACTGATACTCAGTGTTCCTTACTTCAAGATTCCTGGAGTAAGTATTTATCAGATCTGGAGCAAAGGAAAAGCACATCACTTTTCATGGATTTCTATGTGTTTTTCTACTTGGTTTGGCTACCAGAAAGCTTCGTATTTCCTTAGCAACTATTTTCTGATGTAATAATTCTGTCCTCACTTTTCTTTACAGAAAATTATTGGACTTGTCATGTCACTGTACCTCCTTTTCCCCATGATTCAATAATAACTGTGCTTTTTACATGAGTAGCTTTCGATTCTGGTTGGAGGTTGTCAGGACACAAGCATGTTTAACCCAACAAACTGACCAGACACCCCATTTTACTAGAACAGCCTCCCTTCAAATGAAGAGGCAAGCAGACACTGCAGGGAAAGTCCTAGAAGATGGGCCACATTGTGACAAAGGGAAACTTCCAAGTGGCCAAAAAGCAACCAAGAGTTTTGCTTTGAGAAGCTAATCTGTGAATTTCAAGGTGGAAGCCTCTGAAATCTATGAGCCAGCCTGCCCTACAGCTTTGTTCTAATTTTTCCCCGCATACAAACTGTGTGCTGAGGCAGCCCACCAAGTCCCATGAATACAGTAACTACTTCCTGAACCCAAAACTGGTACGAGACGCATGTGAAACAATGCTTTGACCCCTTACCTGTGCAGGAGGTAGTTCTGGAGACAGAATTTAGAATTTCTGGGACACATTAATTGTTTGAGGGACGAGGGGTAAAGAATCTTTAAAATTAGGATTGTACTGAAAAATCTTGGCATTTTGGTCGCCAGACGTATGAAGGG
This sequence comes from Camelus ferus, assembly GCF_009834535.1. NCBI lineage: Eukaryota > Metazoa > Chordata > Mammalia > Artiodactyla > Camelidae > Camelus > Camelus ferus. The sequence goes on from NC_045701.1 coordinate 8,554,399, forward strand.
TCACCCCGGTGAAACAGAAGGAAGAAATGAAGAAGAGAGATGCTTACGCAGGGTGCCCCACCTCGTTTCTCCTGTTACTCTTAGATAAGAGCAAGTCACCCCCTTTGGGAGAGCCAGCTGAAACGGGCCCTACCTGTCCCTCTGCGTCCTTGATCTTTGTTTCCAGGAGAAGCTTGGCGGCTTGCTGCTCTTTGTTCAAGTGCTGGAGGCCCTCGCACGTGCTTTTGTGCTCTGCAGAGAGCCGGGCAATGCTGGCATCACACCTGTCCAGGCAGACAACAAAGCTAATTCTTACTAGATTTTTAAAACACGCACTGGGGCTTCCTCCCGAACTATGCACTGCACGACCCCGCTCAAAGAAACCGCACTGTGAGTCACTCTTTTTCAAAGAGATTTGCCTGAATTCAGAGAGCTGCTCTCATCGTGGATTTTAAGCTAAACCACAGGGATGCGGCTTAGTCAGCCTACAGGGGTAACCATCAGAGGAGCAAAGGCTTTACGATGCTCACGAGTACAAAGCTGAGCACACGGTGAGAGCCCAGTTACAGAAAGCTTACGGAGCGAGCTGGGTGTGGCCCGTCTCTCTTCAGTGCCACCTCCGCCCTCTCAAGTTCAGGGCCCCTTTGGGTTCTGAGGCAGCTTCTCCCACGTGAGAAAGCACTGCTCCCAGCCTTTTACCGAACCCCCACGAGGCTGCTGCCTTGAGTGGGGTCCAGGCCAGGGGAAGGCTCTGCCGCTGGTCCACGCTGCCCTGCCCTTGGGCCTTACAACTGGGCGGTTTCAAAGGCTCCCCACAGTCTCTGTGGCAGATGAGGTGGGTAAAGCCTCTTGTCCAACCCTAACAGGAGAGTTAGAGAATGACCCCCGAGGAGATTACAGCCAAGTCGTGCTCTGTTTCGACGTTTGAGAAGTGGCTGCCACTTGCTCCTGGGCTCCAGCAGAGGTGGCGTGTCCTAGGCTGGGGTCACCGGGTGACCCCATCACCTGGACCGCCCTTCATGACCACCACGCCACAGAGGAGGGCATACGGGCAGCACTCCATCTTCAAGGGGAGGGATGTATAGACATCAGGCCTCACAGGTCCCAAAGGCGTTGAGTCAGTTACATGAGCCCAGACTCCCATGGCCTCTACTCTTGCTACTTTCCTTCAACTCACATGTATGTCCTGGGGTCAAATGAGTGTAAAATGCGTATGTGCAAGGAACTAAGGAACTAAAAAACAAAAAAACAAAGATAGATTAACATCCATCAAGAAAACTGTGAACTATAAAAAAAAAAAGGCAGAGATGAAAAAAGAACAAGTGGGTAAGAGAAAAAAAATCAGAAATCCTAGAAATAAACTAAACAGCTTTCTTCATGGAACTGACAGACTCTAGACTGGACAAGACTGAAGACAGAGTCAGTGGAGTAGAAGACAGCAAGTAGCAAGGTGCTCACTCAGAATTCAGCAAAGACAGATGGAGACTCAAAACATGAAAAGACAGTTAAGAAAGACGGAGGACAAAGAAAGACGCTAACACAAGAGAAGTCGAGGAGTTCCAGAAGAAATATGGAGAGGGTGGTATAGAAGCAATATTTGAAGTGTAGGTGCTGCCAATTTTCTAAGACTAAAGAAAGACGCGAGTTTTTAAAGTGTTCAGTGAATACAAACTGGAGTAAGTAAAAATAAATAGAGCAGGGTGCAAATTAGATAACCCATGATAAAGATAAAATCTTAAAAGCAGCCAGAGGCTAAAGACAGGTAGGCTACCAATGACTGTAACACAATGATTGACAGAACCCAGTAGGTATCAGGAGACAATAAACACCTGAAGATGTTGGAGAAATATCTTCTCAGGATTGAGGGGAAATAACCTATCAACCAAGAATAAGTACAAAATAAAGATAAAGACAGTTTCAGACACACAAAGATTAAGGAACGTATCACCCACACACCCGTACTGAAAGTCACTAAATACTGTACTTTAGTAAGAAAAGCCCTCAGAAAGGAGTAGGATGCAAGAAACAATGGTGAGCCAACTGAGAAATCTTTTGAAAAATTCACTTTCTGTAGACTCTGAAGCAAGTAAGCTACCAGCTCAATTATTCCAACCTTCTTGAGTCCTCATGTGGTACTGACTCACATTTTCTCCAAGTTGAATAACTTGTTTAGCTTATTTGGTTAAAATGCTATAATCCTTTCGGGTAGTACCAGAAAAAAATGTAATAGGGAAAAAATTTTAAATATTTAAAATATATTTAAAAACACAATGTGACAAACTGCATACATGCATTTTTTAAACTTTTAATATTTGCCATAAAACTGATACAAATTAAAGCAATAATTATACATTGTCCTTCTGTATTGAAAATCTTTTTCAGTGCTAATACCCAATGCTGGAGTGCGTGGAATCAGGCTACATCACACGCTGTAGGTGGAAAAGTGGATTTCACAAGCTTTCTAGAGGGCATCTTGGCAGCATACACCCCAAATCCTGAAACAGGAATATATTTCTATGTCCCTTTCAATCTAGGTATCAGCCCCAAAGGAACAACTGTGAGCAAGTAAAAAATCATAAAGCCCTTGAATAATTTCCTGCTGTTTTAGGATGAAATCAAAATCCCTTAACATGCTCAGAAAGAGCTGGTCCCGACCCACCACCTCCGTGCACCACCTCCCACATTCTGCCCCTTTCTCCCTCTGCACTCAGCCACGCAGATCGCGCCACAGGGCTTTGAACTTGCTCCCGCATCCAGGCCTCGACTCACGTTGTTCTCTCTGGAATGTTCTTCCCTGATCTCTTCGCCTGGTTAGTGACTATTTATCCCTCAGAGCCAAGCACACAAGTCAGCTCCTTACTGACACCCTCCTGGAGCCCCCAGGGAAGTTCAGACGCAGCAATTAGACACTTTTAGGATGCCCCACGTTTCTCTTTTGCTGAACTTCTTATAATTAAAATGGATGATCATTAATCTCTTAATCCTTGTTTCATGACACACTCTCATCATTGGTCCTTGCATGGGTCACTTAATTCAGTTAATTTTTTTTTAATAACTGCTCCAATGAAAGTAAGCATCATGAACCCTGTGTCATCATTCCCTTGTTTTTCTTTTAAGACTGTACTGAACACATACAATCAGCACACAAATGCATGTATATGTCTATATACAATGTCTATTTCTTGAAAGTATATGTATGTGTCTTTTAGTTGAATTCAACTTTCACAGGAGGCATTATGCCACAGGTAATATTTTGATGGTAATTTTTTCACTTATTGCTAAGACTTATCTATATTGTTAAACATCACTGTAGTTGTTCATTCGAACTACGGAATAACAATTTATTGTTTGTTACAATTTAGTTGTCCATACTCCCACTGATGGGCACTTTGGGTTATTTCGGGATTTTGCTATTGTGACCCATGCTGCTGTGAATGTGCCCCCCTGTGGTACAGGTACAATAATGTCTCTTGGGCGGAAATGAATAGATCACAGAGTACGTGAATGTTCAGCACTGGAAGGTAGTATCAGACCCCCCTAATTTATACTCCCCTTAGCAAAGGATAAGAGATCCTAGGCACCTACACCAATGCTTGGCATTTTCAGATGTTTCAGATGCCAATCAGCTGGGTGAAAAAAAAAACCTATGTTGCTGTATTTTTAAATTTTCATTTCAACATCAACCAGTGTTGAATTTTTTCACATGTTTATTGACCTCATGTGTTTCTTCCTTGGTAAACCGTTGGTTCGTGTCTCTTACCTACTGTTACACTGGATCGCTTGTATTGTTCTTATTAACTTGTAGAGGGTCTTTATATATTCGTGACACTACCAGCGTTTAAGGAAAAAAAGGGTAAGGAATATCGCTGTCTCAGCCAGCACTGAGTCAAAGGCATCATTCCTGTCTTTTCAAAACACACTCACAGAAGACAACCTCGGGGCTTGAATGCAGCTGCGTGCATGACTCAACAGCTTTAGCTAAACAAGAATTTGCAATGAACCTGACCAGTTGTCCTATTTCATCCTGATGTTATATTATAGGTGAACCAATAATGTTCTCATTCCAAATTTTCCCTTTTCAGGTCTTTGGGCAGCTGTTATCGCCAAGGCACAGTTCCTGGTGTGGCCAGCAGGTGGCAGAACGACTCTATCGCTTGGCCAATCTAACGGCAGAGAGGTGGTAAGAAGTCCAGGAGAGGGTCCCAAGGACATGACTCGGGCAACACGCCTAAGCAGAACTTCTCTTACAGCTTGTGACATGGTGGCATATGACATTTAAAATATTAAATTGCTCGTCTTCCATATTATAATAACTATTATATATATAATTATTGTACATATACATCATTAAGAACTGGAAATAATTCAACTGAATCAGATTATACAGCAATTTACATCCCAGAGCACTGTCAAAAACAGTACAGCAATGTGCCAGCAATTAGTGGAGCCTAAGATTTGGGTGTGACACCAACAGAGGCAGGCAGCTTAATAAAAGATGAGGGGAAAAGATGGTCACAGAGAGCCTTATTAAAACCACTATCATCCCGGGCTGACCGTGCAGCCTCTGTGGGATGACGTCAGTCCTGACATGAGAGGCTTCATATTGCAAGTAAATAGACATTGCTAAAACAGTCCAGCTAAGTCACTAAACAAAAAAACAAAACAAAAAAACATGCCCAGGGGCATCAGTGTCCCAGATTGCTATAAATGCCCAGTTTTTAACAAAATTTATAAGATATACAAAGAAACAGGAAAATGTGAAATAAACAAAGGGGAAAAGAGTAGGTAAAAGAAGCTAAAAGAAGCTGTCTGTGACAAATGCTGGAGAGGCTGTGGAGAAAAGGGAACCCTCCTACTACTGCTGGTGGGAATGCAGCTTGGTGCAGCCACTGTGGAAAACAGTAGGGAGATTCCTCAAAAGACTAGGAATAGACTTACCATATGACCCAGGAATCCCACTCCTGGGCATATATCCAGAAGGAACCCTACTTCAAAAAGACACCTGCACCCCAATGTTCATAGCAGCACTATTTACAATAGCCAAGACATGGAAACAGCCTAAATGTCCATCAACAGATGACTGGATAAAGAAGAGGTGGTACATTTATACAATGGAATACTACTCAGCCATAAATAGAATGAAATAATGCCATCTGCAGCAACATGGGTGGACCTGGAGACTGTCATACTAAATGAAGCTAGAAAGAGAAAGAAAAAGAACATATATCACTTATAGTGGAATCCAAAAAATTACACAAGTGAACTTATTTACAAAACAGACTCACAGACACAGAAAACAAATTTATGGTTATCAGGAGAGAAAGAGAAGGTGGAGGAATAAATTGGGAGTTCAGGATTTGTAGATACAAATTACTATATATAAAATAGATTTAAACAGCAAGGTCCTCCTGTATAGCACAGGGAACTACATTTGATACTTTGCAATGGCCTATAGTGAAAAAGAATATGAAAAGGAATATACGTACATAAAACTGAATCACTATGCTCTACACCAGAAATTAACACAACATTGTAAAAAAACCGACTATACTTCAATTAAAAAAAAAAGACAATGACTTTTACGATAAAAATAAATGCCTTCTTCACCAAGGCATCTATTGCCCTGTGAATACGTATACACAGCAGCAATAGATTAGATGAAGAATTTAGAAATGTGCCCAATATGGTTAACTTAAAACACCGTAGTATCTACTCTACCAGCTTTCCAGATCTTAATATCCACTTTAGTTTTTCATTCTTATTTATCAAGGAGAACCTCAAACATACACAAAAATAGAGTAGCATGAGGAACCTCCATTTACCCATCACCCAGCCTCAATGACCTTCAAACGTTGGCCAATCATTTGATGCCGTACCCACACCCCCAACCACCTTGCCCCTTCAGTATTAAATTGAAGCAAATCCCAGATACCATAACATTTCATCCACAGATGTTTCAGTAGTGAATCTCTAAAAGATAAGGACCCTTCTTTTCTTAAACATAACCATACTACCATTATCACATCTGAAAAAAAAGAATTAAGTCCTCAATATTGTCAAATATACTAGTGTTCAGTCTTCCAAATGCCTCATAAATGTCATAATTTTCATTGCTTATTTTAAAATCAGGTTTCAAATAAGGTAGTTACATGGTAGTTGCTGCTCTGCCTTTTATATTGCTTCATATTGTGAGGGTCTTCCTCCGTCTCTTTTTTTTTCAAATTTATTTCATAAAGCAAATTAGGTTTTAAAATAAAGAACTATAGGAAATAACAACAAAAAAATAAAATAAAATAACAAGTGTGGATGAGGGTGTGTAGAAACCAGAGCCTCACACACATAAAATGGTGCAACCCCTTTGGAAAACAGTCTGGCTGTTCTGTTCCCCAAAAGGTCAAATACAGAGTTACCATAGTCCTCAGCATCTACACTCCTAGATACACGTATCCACAAGGAAAGACAGGACTACACAAATTTGTACATAAATGCTTGTAACATTATTTACAATGGCTAAAACATTTTAAGGTGATGATGCCCAGCTTATCTATTTTTCCTTTGCCCCTGGATTTGCCTGCCCTGAGGGAACTTGCACGCCTGCCTCAGGAGACAAGGTATTTCTTCTCCTCTAAGGCTCTGACCCTGACGTGCAAACAGACCTCGTAGAGGAAAGTGGATGAAGCCACTGGGTCTTGGAAAAAAGAGTCAAACAATGGACCAAATGTCCTGGTAGAAACAGGAAAGCTAAACTCCCTGTGCTCTGCAATAGGAAGGAATGGGAAACTCTCCGAAAAAGTCCTGTTTAGGGTGTGCTCTGTTTAGTGGGCAAGGGTGTCTGTCACCTCCATAGAGAATCTGCCTTTGCCTTTTCCAGCTGAATCTTCAGGGGGCTATTGGAGTCTGTCTCCTATCAGCTGTCACCAATGGATCCATAAATACTGTAAAATAAAATCTAGAATAATACTGCCACCTCATAATTTAAGAATATCTATTCTCTCAACGTCATGACATAATGAATGCAAGAAAGCCACAAATTTGCCAAGGAACTTTTCTTTCACACGAGTTTATTTCAGCAAAGGCTTCGCTAGCATCCCAGGGGAGAGAGGAATGGAGCCACAAAACAAAGCAAAACCATGCACTGCTCACAATACAGACCGTTGCAGAGTAAAAGCATTTGTTAGAGAAGGAACACGCTGGGGAGAGAAGTTAATAAGAAACTGCAGAAGAAAAATGTAAAAATTCCTGAAAGTATTTCAAAAGAATCTCTCCATTGCGTAACCAGTATCGTGAGGACAATTTCACTGCCGCTGCCCCAGAAATAATAATACGGCTTCCATTAGCTCTGTATTCACTCCATCCTGTGCCCGCACGAAGCCTCTTACATCTTTTGCCTCATTTCATCTTCAACTGCCACCAAAGTGACTAGGGAGATCTTCAAAGCTCTCCTGAACTTCCTCCTCTGCCTGGGAGCTCTGAAGCTCTCTAACTCCTCCCAGTTCTGGCAGGTACAAGAGAGGTGGGGTGTCTTTTAAGCCAATCTCCACAAAAAAGGTTCATGTTTTTTCAATACAATTCCAGTGATTTTCCAGATGATTAATTCATCCACACAAACATTTCCTGAGTATCTACTGTCTTCTAGAGACTCTTCTAGGCACTCAGGTTACAAAAATAAAAGATGTGGTACTCCACCCCTAAGACAGTGAAGACAACAGAGAGACTCGATGGAACAGAGAGTGGTGCGGCAGCTCGGGAGAAGGGGTGTCCAGGAAGAATTCCTGGAGGAGGTGACACTTAAGCTGAACTTTAAAGGCTGATTAGAAGTGAAAAAGAAAGGGAAAAAGCACGTGAGGTACAAGAACAGCATGTCAAAGGCACAGAAACAGGACAGCTGTGGGTCCCTTTTGTCCACTCCCACCCCTTGCAGACCACCTTCATTTTCACCTGAAACTGATTCGAACTGTCTATTAACTCCATGCCCCCGTGTGCACGTGCACCTGACTCTTACTGGCAGCAGAGGGCGGAAGAGGCCCGCAGACACGCCAGAGAGTGTGCCTTTCTGACAAGCCCCCGCGTGACGGTCCACGAGGTGCTTTCAGCAGTGAGTGCTCGCAACAGCGCTTTTCATCCTATCTCAGGGGGAAGACCTTGTTTTCAAACTGACCATCCACCACGGACCAACGCTTTCAGAAAATGAAATAAAAATGAATGATGAGAAAAGTGAAAGCTTAAGAAGACATACAAAACAGAAGTCCCAACTTTGTGTCATTGGACTCGGTAAATGTAACACGAACCTAGCAAATGACACGGGTCAGCTGCGCCCTCCCCGCATCTCCTCTTGCGCCCACAACTCCAACTGCAGAAGCACAAGAAATCATGGCTGCTCAGAAATAGGTCTAATTTGCATCAACAGAGATGGATCTGGAGATCCTCATTCTAAGGGAAGTTAGCCAGGAAGAGAAAGATAGATACCATATGACATCACTCATATGTGGAATCTAAAAAAAAAAAAAGAAGACACAAATGCACTTATCTATAAAACAGAAACAGACTCACAGACATAGAAAACAAACTTATGGTTACTGGGGAGAAAGGGGGTGGGAAGGGATAAATTGGGAGTCTGAGATTTGCAAATATTAACTATTATATATAAAACAGACAAACAAGTTTCTTCTGTGTAGCACAGGGAACTATATTCAATATCTTGTAGTAACCTATAATGAAAAAGAATATGAAAAGAAACACATGTATGTAAATGTATGACTGAAACATTATGCTGGACACCAGAAACTGACACATTGTAAACTGAGTGTACTTCAATTAAAAATAAATAAATAAATGAAGAAGGGGAAAAAAACCCCCAAAAAACTAGGTCTAACTTCCACTGTTAGATTTTTATGCCAAAGAAGATGTACTAGAAGAATGCAAAGAGTCTGCTTTGGGGCTTCGTGAATATATCCCCACTAAAATGGGAAAAGTGGGTGAAAAACAGCTCTCAAAGCAAAGAGGTGCAAACCTCTGACTACCTACCTGGCCACTCTTCCCCGAAGATCTCCCAGACCAGAGAGCTGACGCATCTCCAGGGTCTTTAAGGCAGAATTCGTTCCGTAGCTGATGTTGTCCCGGGCACGGATCTGCTCCTGAAGGACCTGGGCGACACACAAAAACACTAACGGAGTGAGGCGGAGAGCATAGCTCAAGTGGTGGAGCGCATGCTTAGCATGTGGAAGGTCCTGGGTTCAACCCCCAGTACCTCCTCCAAATATAAATAAACCTGATTACCTCCCCTCTCCACCAAAATAAAATAATTAAACAATACAATAATAACAACACTAACGGAGTCATTTGAGAATCCACCTGCTGCCACAGAAGCATTTTAGACTTTTGGCAAAAATGAGAATGTTTAACTCCTTTCATAAGAGGCTCCTTTTTTGACGGTCACCTGATACACACATATATGGAGAACCAGGGGCTTACAAAGAGAGATCTCAGAGATCACACCCAGACCAAGGCCCTTAATTTACCAAGAAAAACACTTGAGACTCAGATGTCTGATTTGGTGCTTGTAATATTATGTTTCATCTTACCTAATGTTAACATCGCTACTGTACTTTATACATAATAAAGCAAATTCTTGCTTGGTCTAACTGTACACCAGGCACCGTTCTAAGTGTTTTAGGTATGTTAACCCATTTAATCCTCACAACACCCTATGGAGGAGGTACCATTATTATCCCCATTTCACAGGTGAGGAGGTCTCTAGGTGGTCGAGTAAGTTGCCCAAAGCCAAGGTCAGTATGAATGGAGCTGGACCTGCACCAGGGAGTCTGGCTCCACAGACCGCGCGCTCCGTCATGACACTACATTGCTTTGCATTTCCATCTGTCCTTCCAGCTCACTTTAGATTTACAACTTAGTTGCTTTCTATTGTTTCCTTTCTCCTTTTCCTTACTTTGACTGGTGTCATCAGATCAGCCTTCACTGCCTTTCCTCCTCTTGTGACCCGGGGAATGTTCTGGGACACCGCTGGCCCACGAATGGCTTCCGTCCCTTTCCCAAAGCTCACAACCATCAGCCCGTCTACTCCAGCTCCAGCCCTGCACAGCAACCCCTCTCCTCCACACCAGACACTCACACCCACCCCTACCTTCTCCCTCGCGGTCTCTCTCTTTGTATTTGGTGCTGTCTCGGCACTTCTACTTTGTCTTACTGGGCAACTAATTCAATTCATGAAAGTCACCATCCTTGCCTCTAGTTCCTCTACTGACTTTTAAAAATAATAAGTTCAAGGAAGGAATATCATGTTGTGCCCAGATCTCCTTAAGGAGTCTGTCTTGGTCAGTTGCGGCTGTTATAACAAAATATGGCAGACTGAGGGACTTATAAACAGCCCACATTTCTTTCCTGCAGCTCTGAAGGCTAGGAAGTCTGACCTGGATGCCAGCATGGTCACATTCTATGCGGGCTCCCTTCCTGGCCTGCAGACTTCTCACTGTGTCTTCCCATGGGGGGAAGGAGGAAGCTCTGGTCCTCTCCTGTTCTTCCTGTAAGGGCCCTAATCCCATCATAAGGGCCTCGCCCTTATGACCTCATCCTAAACCTAATTACCCCCCAAAGGCCCCACCTCTAAATACCATCACCTTGGGGATTAAAGCTTCAACATATGAATTTGTTTGGGGGGAGCAGGGGACACACACATTCAGTCCGTAACATGCCCTAATTATATTTCCACTCAAGGTCCATCTGTTTCCTGTTTCGTCCGGGTCTGTTCGAAGGGCTGTGCTCATTCTTCCTCTCTGACTGCTGGGCCCCTTCAGGTGAGATGTTTCTTTTCATTCTTTGCTCACTGGAGTGAGATTAAGAAGGTGGTCCTGGGTGAAGCGGAAGGAGCTTATGAGCTGGAGGTGCAGCCAGTGAGAGCGTGAGAACCGGCGTCCAGCAGAGGCGCCAGGAGGAAGCTGCTCTGTGTCCTGCTCTCCGCAGCCCTCCCGGCCTGGGGCACGGGGGACACAGCCCAGCATCACAGCCCCTCCTCGCCTGCCTTCATCTCTTTGTGGGCAGGAGACCGGCTCAGTCACGGGGACCAAGGCAGTCAGACTGGCCTTCCCTCTCTGGTCTCTCTGCTGGCTCCCCTGGGCCCTCCTGCCTGCCTATCCCAGCTGCTCAGGAAGGTGGCACTGGAGTTGGAAACAGGGAGGAAGGCACCCTAAGCCACCCCTGTCCCTTTACCTCCTGCACCAACCTAGGGGTTTAAAGATACATTCATGTGGAGCTATTTGTTACTACTCATTTTCAGAAATTTGATGACTTACTGACATTTTGCAGTCCAACTTGCAAATGAACAGGAAAGCCCTTCTGGACATTATAACTATGCTTCCATAAATTATTTCTGTGTTCCTTTCCCTTCCCTTCCATATTTTTAAGTATAACACACATGAAGAAAAGTGCACTTATCTTTTAATAGGATTTTCAAACCTCCTGATAAAAAGCAGAAATTAGGCACGTGAGGATTCTGTGTTTTCTCTATTGGAAACCTGGCTGGCGCCACTATAGATAGAGTGATGCTGACAGTGACAGTAAAAAAAATATTTCACTGAAAGGAATTTGGAACCGCTAAACCTATTTGTTATCTGCTGTAGTTTCCAGCTTTTTCTGAATGAACCTGCTCTGAGGGAAGAATAGAAGAAACCAAACCAGTTACAATCACCTGTGAATGGTAAAACATTAGTCATGGGAGCAGATTCTTGCAAGAAAACTTGAGATCTGACTAATCTGGTTCTGACACTCTCCCACTGATGAAAAGGTGCTGGTGTGCACTGTCTCTTCTAGTAGGAAATAACACTTAGTAGTTACAGTTAATAGAAAGTCATACTTAGTATTCTGTAGCGGTGCTTCACATCCTTAGTTTATAATAAGGCGGAAGACCATGGGTTCTCAGACATCTTTGGGGTGTGTAAGGACCCCGGGGGGGCTTGCTAAACATACAGGTTCCTGGGCCCCACTCCCAGAGAACCAAAGTGAGGGAAAGGCCCAGAAAGGCAGATAGACGGTCATGGTCCCCAGAACACTCCTGGAGAAACACTGCATTAGACACTGTAGAAAAGACAGAGGAAGCAGCAGCGAGGGTGTAGCTCAAGTGGTAGGGCACATGCTTAGCATGCATGAGGTCCTGGGTTCAATCCCCAGTACCTCCTCTAAAAATAAATAAGCAGACCTAACTACCTCTCCCCACCTAAAAATAAAAAAGACAAAGGCTCTAACCACTTGTTTTGTTTGAGTTGTTTCTCAATCAAAAAATCACTAAGCAAAGAACATGACTAGCAATTCACAGAAGAGGGGCTAAAAATAAACAACACATTTCTGAAAAGGTTCAACCTTTCTATAAGAAAGGAACAGGAAATAAAAACCATACCATTATAATGCAACCTAAAACTGCTCTAAAAAAAAATTAAGCCTGTTTTAAATCAAACCATTTTCATCTACTCAAGAAGCAAATATTTCTAATTTATAGAATTAAAATGCATATCAAAAATGAAAAAAGCACAGGTGGCCCTTCCAGATACTGCTTTTCCAGAGCATGATCTTTCAAAAAGCATTCACCATGTTCATAACCTTTGACCCAGTAATTCTAACTCTTGAAATTAATATTAAAGGAAATCATGAGAAAAATGACAAAAATGAACGCACAAAGGTATCGTCGTAATGTGATGCACATACCACGTATTTTACAAGGTATCAACACTGCACATTATTATGCAACCAGTAACAGGTTCATGGAGAGCTATTAAAAACAGGGAAAATGTGTACAGTTTAACATCAAGCAAAAAGGGAGGCTACAAAACCTGATACACAGCAGGATTCCAGCTGTGTATAGGGTAGGTAAGAAATAATACTAGAACATTAACATTTGGCTTATCTCTAGGGTTAGATTATGGTTGATTCCTCTTTTTTGTATTTTCCACAATGAGCTTTTATTACTTTTATAACCAGAAAAAAAAAAGCGTGTGTGTGTGTATGTGTTTTAATGCTAAGAAATAAGAAAAGCCCATTTAACTCAGAATTTTTACGCAGCTGAATAAGATACTGTATTAGAATTGCCTTCTTTGAATAACACAGAAGAGAATTATTTCTGAGCTTAGCACAATATTCACGTTACTGAAAAGTTATGTGAAAACAGAAGGCATTAGAGTGCTAACTATTTAAAGGAATTCTGTGATGAAGCCTTAGAAAAAGTCCCACTGTAAGGCCAGAAATGCTTCTTAGTTTGTCATTTTGTAACAATACATCATCAGGATGTATTTACTTTAAAAAGGTTACAACTCTAAGTATATCTTCAACTCTCCATTATTGCCAATTCAGTGCAAGAAACTCTTTTCTGCTTGCCTACTATGTGCTGTGCACCAGGCCTGCCATCAGGAAGCTCAGTTGCAGGTAAGACCACAGGGTGTTAAGAGTGTGGCCTAAATCCACACGAGCAGAGAGGAAAAACCAGTCACCTTAGAAAAAGGGATGTCCCGAGTCTTCAGTTATTCTTCCTAAGATGGGGCCGGTCTTTAAAGAAGCTCCCTTCCCAAGGGCAGCAGACAGCGGCGCCCGGGGGGGGGGGGGGTGGTTCACGGCGCTCCACCTGTCCCGCCATTTATGCGAAGGCGGTGAGGACCCAAGTGCCGGGACGCCACCCGCCCAGGCAGGCTAGGGCTGCCCGGAAAGGACCGGGAAGAAACAGCCTTCCATGTTCCTCCTGCTTCAGCTCTGCACAGATCTGTGAGGACTTGGAAATGAAAAGTGTAATTCCAGCATCACTGGAGAAGGGCCCAGCTCCAGGAGGGCAGGGCCTCGTAAGACTGTATCTCCTTTCGTGGCTTTTTCATCTTCACACTAGGACTTAAACCTCCTCCAGAGATCCAGCCTCGTGTATCAGATTCCCTTTTCGGCCTTTCCACCTGGATATCCACCGAGGCCCCAAAACTTGCCAAGTCCTAAATGGAGGTCTCTCTCCTCCTAACTTGGAGGAGGTCCTATCAGCTCCATCTCCAGAGCAGATCCAGAATCGACGCCCTTCTCTCCACCCTCACCCTGACTCCAGCATCCAAGCCACCTCGACGCCTGTCTCCCAGCCCCAGTCTTGCTTCCCCACATCTCTTCTCCACCCAGCAGCTGGAGTGATCTCTGTGAAACACAGAGCAGTCTGTAAGCAACACGAGGGCAAGGGTTTTCAATCTGTTTTGTTCCCTGGTGTGTCCCCAGCACCAAAACTATGAATGAATTATTTAAATTCTCTTGCTTAAAATTAAATAATGGTTTCCCATCACCTCCCCCACCCCGGCCCATGACACCCCAGTCCCACTGGTCCTCTGTCTGCTCCCCCAACACACCAAGTTTCTTTTGCCTGATGGCCTTGGAACCTGCGGTTCTTTCTGGAGTGTTCTTTTCCCATGAGTCTCCTCCCCCCACCTCACCGCCTTGGCTTGGCTGCCCCCTCTGTCAGTCTCAGTTCACACATCACCTCACCCCCACCCCCTCTTCTTACAAGAGCCACTCAATCACTCTACATCGTATCATCTTACCAGAGCCCTTGACTCAGGCTACTTAGGGTTTATTCCTGTAAACTCCACTAGAGTGTGCAGCAGCCTAAAAGCAGGGCCTGGTACTCCTGGGTCAGTGCCTCGGACAAGGCCTGGCTCCCAGCAGGTAGCTAAGTAATTATCAGTCACTTCAGCTCTGAGTTCCCGGATCTGATCTTTCACACTGAAGGCCCAGAGAGTCTAGCTCGTTGGTGCCTGAGGTGATCAGGCCCTCAAAGATGGAGGCAGACAAACTAAAATGTATTAGATCTGGGGAAAAGGGGTGGGAAGGGATAAATTCGGGAGTTTGAGATTTACAAATGTTAGCCACTATATATAAAAATAGATTTTTAAAAAAGTTTCTCCTGTATAGCACAGGGAACTATGTTCAATATCTTGTAACAACCTTTAACGAAAAATAATATGAAAACAAATATATGTATGTATGTGCATGCCTGGGTCATTGTGCTGTCCACCAGAAACTGACACATTGTAACTGACTACACTTCAGTAAGGAGAAAAAAATGTATTAAGAGACAAGGGCAGACACCAAAATACCAACTGGTTACTTTACATTGAAACACCTCTACCACATGTTCAGAACGAAACAAATACTCGAATTCCATTCAGTTCACTGCCTTCCGCCCCTAAAGTCCAAGCTGCATGACAAGCCACATCTAGTGGATAGAGTTAAAAAATAATGAGTTTGGACAGTTAATTATACATCAACTTGACTGGGCCATGGGATGCCCCGACAGCTGGATAAACATTGTTTCTGAGGGTGTCTGTGAGGGTGATTCCAGAAGAGAGTAACAGTTGAACTGGCGAACTTAGTAAAGCAGAAGGCTCGCCCCAACGTGGGGACCGTCATCCAATCCACTGAGTGTGACCACAGAAACAACAGGAGAAGGAAGGTGGAATTCGCTCGCTGCCTGACTGAGCTGGGACACTGATCTTTTCCGGCCCTCGGCGCCCCTGGGTCTTAGGTCTTCAGACCTGGCCTGGAATCCACACTGCTGGCTGGCTCTCTGGCTCACGGACCTTGCAACTACACCACCGGCTTCCCTGGTTCTCCAGTTTGCAGGTGGTAGATGGACTTCTCAGTCTCCATGATCATGAACCAACAGCTTATAATGAATATATCCTATGGGTTCTATTTCTTTGTAGACCACTGACTAATACAGGTGATTACCATCAAAGGCCCTCTGCTAATATACGTGTCCCAGTGGGGCGAGATCACGCAGCAGCAGGCTGAAATTTACCTTCTTTGGTAAATATATGAAGTCCAATAGCCAAGGCTCTCTCCTTGTTGACAGTGCTAGACTCACACTGAACCAGGTTCCCGTCAGTCCACCCAATTAAACACTAAATCATTTTCCACACCTCAGCTGTGACGTGCTAGTAAGGCCCAACTCTGCACTCATCACTTGAGTTCAGAAAACTCTTCAATAGCCCCGTGGCAAATTATTAGACTAGAAAATTACATATAATCTAGTCAATTAGATGAAGGCTTGATACATTTTTCCATTTCCCAACTAGGTCAAAGCCAACACCCTAAGCCAGCAGGACATTATGAAGCCTGGGCACACGGAAACCAGGGGAAGTTCTGCAGATTCTAACCAGCCAGGTAGCAGACCCCACTATCTGGCCCCCCAAAGGCCAAAGACACAGTGAAAGCCCCAAAGGGACATGGGGGCCCCAACCACTTCCCTGAGCCATCAAACTGGCACAAAAGGGAAAGCTTACCGCCAAGAAAAGGGCCGTGGGCTGCTTACCAGGCTTGATTCCCACGGAAGGACTGGTGAGATTTAAATCAAAGACAGTAAGGACAACCCAGGCATGTATAATTCACAGCTGACTACATTACCTCTTCTGAATTTATAATGACGACAATTTGTGGAAAGTCTCTGAGGAATAAATAATCGATAACACACTCCATACAGCACGGCACACTGCCAGTGGAGACAATGAGTTGGGATGTATTAAAACAATAGATTCTTTCATTCAACATTTATCAAGCACCTACTATAGACTAGTACACACAAGTCATCTGTTTCGACACGAGACTCAGCTGACAGAATACGGGAAATAATTACAGGGCTCTCGAAGAGCCAAGGACCTCGGAGCCTTTGATTATGAAAGATTTCTTGAGCTCCTACAATGTGCTAGACACCATGCTAGGTGCTAAAAACAGAAAAACTAAGACTCAGCTCTAGCTCTTGAGGATGACATAGGTTAGCGGTTTGACAATATATTTCACTTTTCTTCCTGTGTATAACTGTGTGCAGAGCCATGTGACAGAAAATCATAAAGATTTACTGAGGCAAATTTACTGCGATGTAGTATCTCCATCTGACTGGATCGATCGGGGCCTGGAGTGAGCTTTCATGTTGAGAATGGTTTCAGTTTTAGCTTTATAATACAAAATCACCTGCAGGGACAGGTTTTTACAAAACAGATACCCAGTAAAATTTTACTGAGTGAACTGAAAAATAAACCAGTAACAAAAATAATTTAAAAACCAGGCAATTTACAGAAGAAATTCATTAAGAATTTACAGATAACAAGTACACCTTTCATATCATTTGAATACAACTTGAATAGCTTCACATCTCTTTGCTTTAAATATGCCAATTGTCTTTGCATAGTACCTACTCTCTCAATTTTATGTTGCTTATAAATAAAGACTTCCTTTTAGTACTTTTAAAGATTTTCATTTACATCGTGATTTCATTTTAACAGTGTTTGGCTACAACGTGGCAATTCTGACATCTCATCAAGCATTTCAATTTTGGTTATGTTTGAGTAAACATGCTTAGGGCTCATAATTTATATAAAACTTTGTAATTAGAGTTTCACATAGGAGTCTATCAAATTTCCAAACTTCCTTCTGTTACTCTATGATGATAAACAGTTATTACCAGTTACAAAAAAGTAAATGCTTATATATGCAAAGTAAATTTTTTACCCAAAGTAGATTTTACTCAGTTTTCTCTCTCTGCAACAGAAATCATCTATTCATTTGCAAACTGCACACTCCAAAAACACATGTAAATGGAAGAGAGCTGTCTGGTTAAGGGAAGAACAATCATTACACAAAATGTGTTTCAGATGGAAAAACAGCAGAACTGAAATTACTTTAAAACTCACTGCACTGTAAATTATTTAAAAATCATCTTAAACACACATTAATGAAAAATCATGTCAAAAACACTTTTTAAAAAAAAATAATTAGCAAAAGCCTAAATGACTAACAACTATGGATTCCTAGGTATGTTTGCTATTAACTCTAATTATCTAACAGTTCAGTGAACTCACACCAAAGGAATGAGGGAATGGGGGAGAACTCAGTGAGAACTAAAACTGTAATTACCTACTTTCATGAAGAAATTCTTTCTGAAGGGGTAGAAATACTCAGAAAGCAAATAACAACTGGATAGCACCGCCTCTCACATTTAGAGCTGGTTACCTAAGATCGGGGTTTTAGAGGAGCTTCCGAGAGGCAGAGTAGAAAAGAGAAAGGAGCATATTTTTAGAGTGTAACACTCGGGGTTTAGTCTCAGCACTGCCATTTCCTGGCCTTAAGATCTCAGAAGTCTCTTCACTTCCCTGAAGGGCTCTAAAGGCCTCATGTGAAAAGGGCACAGTTTGCAGAAATGACCTCAGGGTCTCTTCTGGTTTCTTTCTGCTACCAGAAGACCTGCAGAGGGATTCGCTCTGAATCGGGCATTTGTTCACTTGATAAACGTTCACAGCATTTTGCTCCAGACACTGTGCTGGACAATGCAAAGATGAGTGAGGCCAGGGTCCTTTCTGAAGGGCTCACAATCTATCAAGGGATGCAGACTTGTACAGAGACAAGGTCAGTCTCACTCAGTAAATGCTAGGGGACCAGTGGCAAGTGCTGGCTGCCCAGGATCCATCGAGGGAAAAAGAACTGGGGCCAGGGAGGAAGTGGTAGAGAGGGCTTCCTAGAGTGAAGGAACTATTGGAACAGCACTGAGGACACAGATGAAGTCAGAAATTATATACCTGAAATGGTTCCAATCATTGGATTGGTACCAGAGTTTTCTAAGGGTAGAGTTACACTCTCTGCTTTTACGTGAGGACAGTAATGCGGAAAAGACTGTCTCCAGTCTGTAGTCTGTCCACCACCCACATAAGCAAAGAGAACCCAGCTGAGCACCCAAAGGGAAATGCCGGACATGGAACGAACGGGGGAGGCGACACTATTTTCTAACATGAAACATAGGTGTGTCTGCATTTTTTATGACACACTTCTTGCCACTGGTTGAGGGAACAGGAAGCTTGAGAATCATTATTTATTCCCAGTCGCCTGGGTATTTCTCTCTCTCCCTCTCTAGAGTTGAGTGCAGCAGGGCTCTCGGCCCCCTGATATATCTGTAATTCTTTTCAAAATGGAAAAGTTTAAGCTGGGGTTCTTCAATTTTGTGTAAGTGCCAACTTGGGGTTGCCAAGTTATTCAGCCTCTGGGATAAAATTGCTTTAGCACTCAAATGTAAAACTGGAAAGATCATTCTAAATATAGACACCACCTTCCAAAAACAAGTAAATTATCTACAGCAATCTCTTAAGCCTTCCGACATCACTAGAGTTCCTTGGTTGCTAACAATTGAATCTGACTCTGGCCAACTTAGGTGGAAAGTTTGGAATTTATTGGAAGGAAACAGGGCAGAAGTGCACACACAATCAACAGGGCAGCAGAACAGTGGTTTCCAGGGGCTGAGTTATTGATTAATGGGAACAGAGTTTCTGTTTGGGATGATCAAAAAGTTCTGGGAATCGACGGTGGTGATGGTTGAATACAACACTGTGAATGTAATTAGTGTCAATGAATTGCATGCTTTAAAACGGTTAAAATGAGAACTGGCCCACCACAATAAAAAAAACTCATTTTAAAAAATGGGCAGAAGACTTGAGTCAGCATTTCACCAAAGAAGACACACGAATGACTAATAAGGATCTGAAAAAGTGCCCCATAACACTAGTCATTAGGGGAATACAAATTAATAGCACTATGAAACACCACTACACGTTCACTACGATGACTATAATCAAAAAGGCGGATAACAGCAAGTGTTGGTGAGGATGCAGAGAGACTGAAACGCTGACACATTGCTGGTGGGACTGTAAAATGGTGAAGCCACTTTGGAAAATTGTCTGGCTATGTGTTAAAACGTTAAACATAAGCTTACTGCAAGGACCAGCAATTGTACTCCTAGTAATTTACCCAGGAGAAATGAAAATATATCTCCGCGCAAAGACGCGGACACAAGTGTTCAGAGCAGCTTTATTCACAATAGCTAACAGCTGGAAACAATCCAAATGTCCATCAGCTAATGCCTGGATGAACAGAATGCTGTATACCCATAGAATAGGACACTAGTTAGACACGGAAAGAAACGAAATAGTGATACACACTGGAACACGGCTGAACCTCAGAAAGATTACGCTAAGTGAAAGAAGCCAGATGCGAAGGACTTCATGTTGTGAGATTCCATGTCTATGAAAAGACAAATTATTTATAGGGACAGAAAGCAGATTAGCGGTTCCCTGGGTCTGGGATGGAAGAAGGGATTAACTGTGAACAGGCTTATATAAATTTGGGGATTGACCGGAATGTCCTACAACTGAATTGTGTTAATGGTTGCATAATTCTATTAATTTGCTAAAAATCACTGAATTGTACACTTAGAACGGGTGGCTTTTTGTAGATTTTAAAATGTAAAAACTCAAGGAAACTGTTAAAATACATACATACATACATACATACATACATACATACATACATACATACAAATCTGACACTGAAAAATAATGAGTCTTACTTTCAGGAAGCAGTACAATCAAAATATCATCTTGATGACCTGAGACAAAGAGTTTCCTTATTTCAGCTACATGTCTCTTGTTCATACACTGTAACATTACAAGTGAAGGATACTGACATTGGTCAGCGATGGAAGCCCACGCCCTAAATGATCTTAAGCTTTCTGAATTAAATTCCATGGTCCCTGTGTTTGCTCAGCAAATAGCAGTAAATTTACACACTCTAAAAATAGACAACATCAGCCTTTTATTGGGCTCATTTCAAAGAAAAATAAGCAATAAAAGGGAGTCTGAGAAGCAATTCAAATCCCTAGACTGAGTAATAAACTGTGTTATATATAATAATTGTGAACTAGAAACGTTTAATCTGAAGCAGCAAAGGCTGACCTAGTAATTGATTTAATAGCTGTCCTCAGTGATGTGAAGGGTTTTACAGGGAAACTGACTGGTTCTTCTCTCTTTCCATTGAGACCCCGGCAAAACAAAGCGATTTGATAATGAGCAAGGCACACTGAGACTAAACATAATAAACACCGACAGTAACTGCTATCAAATACTGGAATACGTTTAACTAGGATGTGTTTGTCCGAGCTGTTTCCTTGGCAATCCCTAAGACTAGCCCAGACAGGCGGCTCCAGTCTGCCTGGGAGCCCGGACTCAGAGGAGCCCACCTCGGGACGCTGAGCGGGTCTGCGGGGAAGGGACCAGCCGCCCCCCTGACCTGCAGGCGCCTTACCTCGATATCCCGATTAAGCTGCTTCACGATGGCGGTTATGTTCCTGATGTGCTCCTCCAAGAAAAGCCTGGCCAAGCGGTCGCCTCCCCCTTTGTTCTGCATTTTCTGCAAGCTGCTGACAATGTCGTCTTTAATCCGGAAGGCGTGCTCCACGAGGGCGGCCGTGGTTTTCTCGTGGCAGAGGATCCGATCCTCCAGTTGCTCCACTAGGCTCACGGACGAGTAGGGTGCCATGGTCAGGGACTGGCTGTGTCGGGGCATAGTCCGAACTCGCCTGCGGAAGGGAGCCCCCCATCACCAGGGTTGTCAAGTGGGAGAAAGTCATTTTTAAAGCCAGATTCAAGACTTCCCAGAGAAGGAAAGGCCAACTACCTACCCCGACATAAGCTAAATGGGATGTGAGGCAGGGTTTCTGCCCCAAAGGGTCTGCTTCGTGAGCCAGGCAGCATCTTTAAACAATGGCACCCAGAGAGTTAAGCGTGCTGGTAGCAGGCTTCATGACCTCCCAAAGCAAGAGGCTGGAGGACCAACCAGGCTGATTGACAGATTCTCCTGACCTGCCCTCCTCCTCCCTCCCCCTAAAGCAGTGATAACAAACTCAAATGCCTACAAGGATCAGGCAGGTGACATAAACGAGTGAAGCACACCACGTGGGGTACAATAGGGAGTGGTGGGGACTTTGGAGAACTGGAAAGGGCATTCCTCAATTAAAGGGAGCCACAATTCTGCTCCACCCCTGAGGGACCATCTGGGAATGTAGGTCCATTTTAACAGACCAGATGATATTTCAAGAGTCAGGAAATCCAGGCTTGCATGTAAAATCATCTGATTTTTTAAATGTTAACAACTCATTTCAAAAGTCTTTAAGATGATCCAGGCCAAAACACAATGAACTTCTATGAGCCAATTTTGGCCTATGGACTTCCAATTTGCAACTTCTGATTTAAGAAGCGTTTTAGCAGAGATATCAGCCCTGAGCCTCTAGAGGTACGTTATACTATTGACCAGAAGTACAACTGAAGGGCTCCCATGACTCTCCATCTGTCACGGTCACTGAGTGGTCCACAGTATTCCACACGCTGGAAGCTGGAGAGGGGACAACGGCACCACTCTTGCCCTGGAAAAAGTCACTCTTGATAATGTAACATTTGCAAGGCTTCATTTATAATGACCATCACACCCACTAGCAGCCCTTATGGAATTGGTGGAAAGAAAAAGTATACCTTAGATGCATATTTTCCATATATTATACCTTTCCTCAGTGACAAGAGAAGGAAATACAGTGCTCCGTTGGGCCATTTTCTTTTTAATAATTCACATCTGTAAAAAAAAAAGGTATTAAATTATTAAACAGTTTATAGTTAGAACCTAAATGACTGCTAAAGCTTATTATTAAGTTACTAAGGAGATCAAAAATTATGCTGACATGCTGATCAATTATATTATTGAATATCTTATATCTTATATATGACATAAACAGAAAATGTTTCCAAATAAGAAGAAAAGAATCAAGCATCAAAATGCTTCTGAATGTAATGCCACTTAGCCTTGCTGGACAGATCAACAAGGGCCATCAAATGGAGCTTCCTGAAGTTTCCTCACACCGTAATCTGCATCTCAAGCTTGAGAAACTGCTTTTATAAAAACAAGACAGTTTCTTCAAGAAGCTTATTCAGTATTGATACTTCTCCGTAGAAATGTACGGGAAACCACCTTAGTTAATTTGATCTCAGCCAATTTAGTAAATCCCACAGCAAATTAAGAGCACTTATTTTTAAATTAATCTTAATCAAACAATGTGTGATAAATGGGATCTGATTTGGGGGAACTTATCTATCCATGAAGAGAAGGAGAATGATAGTCTTCGTTAAAACTTTAAAACTGTATTGCAAGACACAACCATTCATATTACACCATCCATATATAAGGCACACTGGATCATCATAATGCATTAGAAAGCTGAACAAAACTGGAAGGTTTTAAAAGTATTTCATTACCTAGGTTTCTCAGTACTGCTGTTAACTGCCTTAAAACAATGAATGCCTAGTAACTGTGACCTGATTCAGTAATTAGTTCTCATTTAGATGCTGGATTCAGAAAGCATTTCTGATTAAACTATTATTTTGGCATCAACTATCCAGTGTGTTATTTTTAGAGTTTCAAAATGTGAACATTCCACTTTCTTAGACAAAGAACTTTGAATTTAAACAAATTACATTTAAGAAAAAAAATGATTCATGCCAAACAAGCTACGACACCAAAGGAGATATCAGAGATAATAATTTCTGCCATTTAGATTACATAAAATTAGGTGAGTGTGAGAGATGTTAATGTTGAGAATCACAGAATCTGTACAGTTTTAAAGCTGCAAAGCAGCTTAGTCGAGATACTAATCTATAGAGTAACCCAACCTAAAAAACACTTATTTGGCATCTATTATGTAGCCAAATAACCTAAATAAGTAAGACAAAAATCCCCTTCCTCAAGGGCTTCACAGCCTACAGAGAAAGGCAGACAGCTAAGCCATCAAGCAACAATGGGGTAAGTGGCTAACTAACCACATGAACAAAAACACACGGGGAGAAAACACTGGAAAAGGCAGATTCACTTCCATGTTCATTGCAGCATTGTTTACACAGTAGAATACTATTTGGCCGTGAAAAAGAACGAACTCTTGCCATTGGCAACCACTTGTCATTTGGACCTTGAGGGCATTATGCTAAGAAATAAGTCAGACAATGAAAGACAAATACTGTGTGATCTCACATATAATCTAAATCTTAAACAAAAAACCCACCAAGCTCACAGATACAGAAAACAGAATGATGATGGTCAGAGGCAGGTATTGGGGAGTGGGCAAAATGGGTGAAGGGGGTCAAAGGTACTAACTTCCAGCTATGAAATAAATAAGTCATAGGGATATAATGTCAGCATGGTGACTATATTAATAATACTGTACTGCATATTTGAAAGTCCTGAATAAATCTTATAAGTTCTCATCACACACAAAATTTTATAACTATCTGTGCTGACAGATGTCAACTAAACTTATTGTGATCATTTTGCAATATACACAATGTTGAATCATTACGTTGTATCTCTGAAACCAATATAATGCTCTAGGTCAATTATACCTCAATTTAAAAAATCTAATATTAAAAAAAAGACACAGGAAGGGAAAAAGGAGAGGGATTTGTGTGTGTGTGTGTGTGTGTGTGTGTGTGTGTGTGTTTTCTGGGTGGCAACTAGGTCAGGCAAGAACTGATGAGAATGAGCAGGCTCTCCCAAAGGAGAGAACAGAGAGGGTGTGCCACATCTTCTGTCCTCTACATGCCAGCACCACCTCTGCTTTCATTACTCTCAACACATTCTGGCCTCCCCACCTCTGCAGCTTAGTTCCTGGCCACTCTGTACCGTAGCCACCTTCTCTGGTCAACTCTAACCCTGCCCACGGACAGCCCACCCACCACTGTCCTCGAGCTGTCAGGCTCTTTGCTGCCATCCTACCCACGCCTGTGTGCTCCCTCGGAAACACCCTTCCTACCTCTGCCTGCCTAGGAAACTCGCATCCATCCTGCAAGGCCCCACCAGCCCCTCACGTCAGTAAAACGGCTCCCTCTCGTGTATTCTTCAGCTCTTTATGCTACAACTTCTTATGCTCTATTATTTTTAGCTGTTGGGTAGTCTGTCTCCTCTCCTAAACTATATGCTCCATGAGGGCATGTTTCAAATCTTAATGCACGCCGAGCTGACCTAGGAGATTCCACACTCTGAGAGCATGACTAGTGTTGCAGCATCAGAAACTGCAGCTTATTGTAATTGGCTTATTGTCTTTATTTGACACGAGAGAATGTGGTTTAGTTGAAAGGGCAGTTCTTTACTGAGAATGCATCCCAAACATTAGCCACTGAATACATTATCTGTGAACAAATGGAGACGTCTGGAAGGCCCTTTTCGGAAGGTCATTTCATCCACCTGGAATTGTCCCGCCTGAGAAGCCCAGCCACATCCCCTTTCTCAAAAAGGAGCCTAGCCACCACTCATTGTCTGAGATTGCTTTTCAGTAACAAATCTGCCAGCAACAAACCAAGCACTATGCCTTCCCTGTGACAGTAAATGTCACATGGCGTGAATCCTCCACGCACACCGAGGTCTGCTCAGAATTGGTGCCCTTTTCATGAATGTGGTGGGCACATGTTTATCCGCTAAGTCTCTTGGTTGGTTAGCGTCATGATTCTTTGCCAGAACAAGGAGATCTGGATTGTGAATGAATGCGGATTAAAAATAAAGAAGTCACTGGGTTAACTGACTTCTCAGAGATTGTTTCCAGCTCTTCCCCTTGTCAGTTCTGGCTCACCGGCCTGAGCACATCAGCTCCTGCGTGTAACTCTGATCTCTGGCCCCACGAGTGTGTCCGCAGCATGACTAGGCAGGCCCAGGTCATGTACGTTTTTGATTGTGCCATGTTTCAGTGTTACAATACCCATCTCTAGTCGACGAGTTTAAAAAACTTGGGGGAAATCAAGGCAGGTAGGTAAAGCAGGGAGAGAAGAATTGAAAGGAATAAGAAAAAGCAAAATTACAATGCCCCAAATACGCAATACCTCAACAGAATCCGGGGATTCACAGAAGAGTAAAGAGAGATGCTATTATCTAAACCAAAATGCTTATTTCTGATTATGATGCTTCTGGGTTTATAGAGACACACACATATATTTTAATGACAAAAGGAGACATGAATGCCAACCAACGACTATATTTTTTATAAGTAAGATGAAACTGGGTAGAAATACCAGCAGTATCATTTTAATGTCAAATGACACAGGAGAAATTAAAATGACAATTTTTATGGAGAATTAAAATTTAGTGAGCTTTTCAGTTTACTATTAAAATACAGCGCTGATGTGTTCTGCTGAGTGTCAGTATAAAAAAAATAGGCAAACCATTTATGAATAAAGTGGTTGTAATTCGGTGGTGGAAAAAAAAGCCAATTTCCTTATAGTTAAAAATAGTGAAAGGATGGAGGGCGGGGAACAGATGGAAGTGTGTCTAGGAAGGCAGGTGGGAGTGCTCTCTAACTGATCTCTGAGGCCAGGCTCCGGCTGGGACTCTGTCCTGGGGCAGCGAGGAGTGATCGGAGACAGGACAGTCAAGCGCAGTGAACGGCCAGCTGCTGCGAGAGCACCTCAGAAGCGAGAAGGGGTCACGGGGGTAGATGCTGGACCAGGGGTCCAGCCTGGGAGGGGCGGGATGGGGCCCGGGAGGGAGGAGGGGCTGAGGACTCCCCCAGAGCCTCTCGACTCCTTTCTCCCCATCACTGTGCAGGTCCTCTCACTTCCGTCTCACTGCCTCCTCTCTTTCGATTTTCTTGTTCTTTCCCTCCCATTCATCCCTCTCCATCCACCTTCCTTCGCTCTTTCTCTCTTAACTTCCCCTTTCCACCGTCCATTTTCCTTCCCTCTACTGCCTCTCCTTCCCCTCCTTGGCTCTCTCCCTTTCCACAACTACAGTCCAACATATTTTTCCATTCAGGAGGGCATGGCTGGAGAGTCAGGAAGAACCTTACTTGAATCCTGCCTTCCCAGCAAACCGGATGATGTTGGCGGGCTGGCCCCAGCTGGTCGGGTTGGGGATCACAGAACTCATGGTTGCTCTCTTCAGTGTTGACCCCGTGTTAGGGGCTCAAGCAGCGCATTTACAGGCATTGATTGAACTCATCCTCAGGACCGTTCCTAAAGGGACTGGTCTTATCACCCCCATTTAGCCCAAGGAAACTGAGACAGAAATGTGGAGCACCTGGCCTGACATCACCATTCAGGACGAAAGAGTGTAAGGAGCTGAGCCTAGGACCTCAGCCTCCTCATCAGCAGGCATCACCCCCAGGGAGGCTGTGGGGTACCCAGAACAGAGCCTGGCCTTGGGGGGCTGATATGCTTCCAGCAAGGGCTGGTCCTTCCCCTTCCCTGGCTCATGTCCCTTCATCACATCGGACAGAAAATACACCTGTTTTTAACAATGAAACTTTATATAAAAGGTTCGGCAAATAGTATTCATTTGTTGAAAGCGATATTATATTGGTGATTGCATGGGGTTAGTGGGGAAATTATTAGGCGCCTGCTATCACGCTTTCTTTTGGCCAAAGCTGTTCCTCCTGGCACCGACGTCTGCTGAGGTGACAGCTGGACTGAAGAAATGCTATTGTCACTTGTGTTTGTGAAACCAGAGCACATATGTGAAAAAAAAAACAAAACAATTTGCACCACACATGCTTTGTATCAAGAAATTTGGAACATTAAAAAAAATTTTTTTAAGCTGAAAAATGCTTTTTGTGATTATAAAGTAATACAATATCAAAACTGAGGCTTGGAGTCGGGAGGGTATAGCTCAGTGGTGGAGCATGTGCTTAGCATGCATGAGGTCCTAGGTTCAATTCCCAGTATTTCCATTAAAATAAATAAATAAATACCTAATTATCTACCCCCTACCAAAAAAATAAAATAAAATTTAGGCTCTACATAAAGGCATAAAGAATAAGTTGAAAATCCCCACTCAGAAAGTGGTGTTTGTATCGGTCTACTTTTTTTGAAGATCTCTCTTCGGGATACATATAATTTTCCTTTTTTGAAAAAAAAAATAAAGAACTCCTACTCTATGCTATGTGTACCCTGCATTTCCTAAATGACACTACATCATGAACGTTTTTCTGTCCATATATAAAGATGCCTATCACAATTCTTAACACCTACATAATATTCCATTAAATGGACGTAACATTGTTAGGCAGCCCCTTACTAATGGATAGTTACACTGAAATACTATTTACAATCAGGGTTTAGTTCAACTTTTTGGTCTCTTATTTCCTTACTTTCCTTCATTCTATGCAATGACGCAGGTACTATAAAAAGTCAACAGGACAGATTGCAAGCTACTTTCAGAACTGAAGTTAAGGTGAGACTCTGACAATGAAATCTAAAGACTCAAGAAGGGATGAACCCAGCAGATCTGTGAGAATGATCCCAGATACCACTGACAACTGAAACGAGGCAAACAGCCCCCACACTTGTGGTCACCGGCTCAGCATCAGTCTTTGGCTCTACACTGTGAGCCAAAGGGAGCTGTACTGTCTACAGTTCTAACCCAAGCGCCTGGCACATAGTAGCTGATCAAGAAACGTTTGCTGGGTGAACGAATCTCAAGGATAGATGTCTGAAATGACGTCACTTCCTAACACCCGATTTAGTCAACTGAAATATATTCCAAGGACTGAATGTGCAACCAGAAGGAGAGATGGTACACACAGCATGTCCACTATAGCAGAGTTTGGAGAGGCAAAATTTACCAGTGTTTCCAAGAACCTGAGAAATGGGGCAGGAGGAAGAACCCTGTTCTGGAGAGGGATGCATTAAGCACTCGTGGTCCAGTGGCACTGGCTATGAGGAGACTCCTGCTCACTCTTCTTGCTGTGAGCCCACGCTCACCAAGCACCTCAGTTAGCTTCTTATGTGGACGTGCAAAAAGGTGGGAAATAAAAAGGAATCAGCAAGCCCCAGGCTAACTGCGAGCTACTTTTCTCCTGGTGAATTAATACACTGGCATTATGCCTCTGATGGGAACCAGACTTGGCTAATCAGTCTTCTGCAATCTGATGGTCTCTGACTGCCCTAACAGGGCTGAATGTTTAAGCCTATGACGCTGATACGCGGTGATTACAGCAAGGTACTTATTCAGAGGGCCAGAGGTTCTCCCGTAAGGTGGCCCCCACCTCCTCACCCCCTGGAATTCATACCTGTGTCACCCCTTCCCCCAAGCGTGGTGGGACCTGTGACTCACCTCTAACCAACAGGATACAGCAGACACCAGCCAAGTGGCATTCCCCTGGACTCGGTCAGCAGGGGCAGGCAGCTGGAATTCTGATACCAAATCACACAGGGTGTGGTTCTGCTTACTGGGAAGAGAGTATTTATTTCATAACCTAACTTTTAGGTCATTTAACAGATGTCTAAATGTTTCCTTGCTTAGAAAAATCTCCAAAAGATATTGTAGAAAGAATAAGAACTTTAGCACTTTTTTTTTTTTTAATAACACTGGGTCTGTTTTGGTTGGTGGAAGCAAGTTATAAAATAAATCGAATTTGCTGCAAGAGATAAAAACACAAGAGATACCAATTTATCCCATCAGATTGGCAGAAGTAAGGTAAGATCAAGCATAGCCTGGAATACACGTGGGCCAGCAAGGACACCAGATGGGGTGTGCATCAGCACCACCACTTTGGAGAGTGATCTCCAGTATCTCATAAAGCTAACGACGCACAACCCTCATGACCGAATAATTGTACTGCTAAGAAACACCCAGAAGCTTCTCACACATGACTGTTTACAACAGTACTTAAGGCAGTGTTGTTTCTAAGACCAAAAACGTGGGCAGAGACGGGGACCGAACACCTGAGGCAAATGGATGAATAGACTGTGATATATTCGTGCAATGAAAGAACAAACGGTTGTGGAAATAGATGGATTAAGAATTACAAGTCCCAACGTGAATGAATCTTACAGATATATTAAGTAAAACAGCAAGCTGATATAGCACAGGGAACTATATTCAATTTCTTGTAATAAAATATAATGGAAAAGAATCTGAAAAAATATGTGTGTGTATGTCTGTGTATAACTGAACTGCTTTGCTGTGCACCTGAAAGTAACATTGAAAATCGACTGCACTTCAGTTAAAAAAAAAAAAAAAAAAAGCCGCAAGGTGAAGAAGGGTATAAACACTATGATGACATTTTCATAAAGGTTTAAGCCATGCCAAATAATATGCCAAATTATAATATCTAAAGATGAAGGAAATGACAAACATCCAATTCAGGGAGATTTTCCTCTCTGAATGGGAGATAAAGTGGATCAGACAGAGGACGACGGGGGTTTCAACTAAACGTATGATGTTTTACTTCTTCAATTTATTTTTCACTACACCATTGAAAAGTAAAGAAAAAAATTGCTTCTTCCTGCCTCCACTTAAAAAAATAAAAAACAAATCTGTAAAGCCCACGAGCTTGAAGGGAGTCAAACTGTTAGACTCTCCAGGACATTGCATAGAACTCAGCCTTGCCCTACACATCCTGGGAGCATCAAATCAGAACCACGGAGCTACTACAATAGCTAATCCCCATCAAGTCGCTACCCTTGCACCTTCTTCCATACTCAGTATGCGATCTTACCTGGAGGCTAACATTTCTACCGATGGCTATTGGTTACATGTCCAACAGTAAAAGAGTACTTCATTCAGCCATGGCACAACCACTCGGAAGGATATGGAGAGCTATTTAAAATAATGGTTACAAAGAATATGAAGTAACATAGAAAATATTTATATGCTAGCTATAATGTATAGGTTTTTGTTCTTTTCTTAAATAAGAACAAGATTTGAAAATGGATTTTCAGTACTATATAGAACCACAACCAAGGGCTGGAAACAGAGCTTTGCCCCACGGCGGAACCAGAATTTAGGGGGTGCAAACATTTTATGAGTTTAGAGGACCCCGCAAATTTTTAAGCTCTACCCCTGCCACCTTCCTCTTCTCTACCTCCTCCTCCCCAAGGCGGGGAGCTCGCCCGACCCTGGACCAGCAGAGAAGGATGAGTCACCAAGGACACGGCGACCACCGCCCCTCTGAGTGCCCAGGCCACTCCTCACCTGCCTTCATCCCTCTCCCATCTGCCCACCACGGGCCCCTCTCTGCATGAGCGCTGGCTTCCTGGACTTGAGGCTACCTTTGATGCTTCCTCCCCCACCCCACCCCACCCTGGGCCAAATCTCTGGAATTGCTGTGTAGTGTGAAGAGGTGGTATCTGAGTAGATCATGTGTTTTCAGTCAAAGGAGGAGGAAGAGGACTGTGCAGCTGAGGCCAGGGATGACTAAATTCCAAAGCCAAAGTATCCAGATTGATAAGAAGGTCAAAGAAGGACCACTGATAATAGCAGGAGCTTTCCATAAATTAATGACGGGGCTCAGATTGGGGGATTGCCTCCGAATTACGTGCAAAGAAAATGAAACGGCACATATCTGTCTCCTTCTTAATAGGCAGCTTCCCTCTCCCTGCATCTGGCCAGAATTTTTGAGAATAGATGTGCCATCCTACAAGAACATATACTAGCACTAGGCTATTTGGGGATGTAGATGGCATTATGGTTATGAGGTGGATCTGGGAGAAATCTGGGTAAGTCACCAAAGGAGGGAACGTATGGCCTTATACAGCCTCCAAGGACGTTGGGCATTCTCACACCTCCTCGGACACATCAGGTCAATGGCCAGCAACGCTCACCTGACACACCCTGGCATGTTTTTCAATAGTATTACCTCAGCAACCCAGAAATCCCTCAGCCATCCTGGAGAGAGTGTAGCAGGAATTCCAATCCTAGGACTACTATTGTAATAATATTTTTTTTCTGGGTTCAATCCCCAGTACCTCCTCTAAAAAACAAATACATAAACCTAATTACCCCCCCGAAACAAACCAAAAACATACACACACACACACACACATATATTTAAACAGTAGAATAAATCAAAATATAAATAGTGGTACTGGGTACATTTTTATTCCATTTTCCCTTATTTTGAAAATACTTTAACAAATGTGGTATTTTCACAATGACAAAAATGTAAATAAAAACTTCTCAAAGAATAGACCAATGAGAAAAAAAGCGAAAAAAAAAAAAAAAAGAAAGAAAGAAAACAAAATATTGCCCATTTTCAGCTACAAAAACCAAAGGGATATGGCTGATTCTTGGTTTAAAAGATGATGTGGTCCAGGTAAAATAAGTTTGCTGTTAATTTTCTTTTTTACTGTGGTTAAAAACATACAACATAAAGCAGACCATCTTAAACATTTGTAAGGACACGGCACAGTGTTAACTATATGCACACTGCTGTGCAGCGGATCTCTAGAACTTTTTCAGCTTCCAAAACTGAAACTCTGTAGCGACAGAACAACTTCTGGTTTGCTCATTTTTACCCATTCCCCGTGGGCACATAATGAGGCTTGAGCCAGAACCCTTGCTGAAGCCCTCATGGAGCCCTGCATTGCCCAAGTTACCAGGCATCCTCTCCACCTCCACGCCAGCACATTCACAAGGGGAATTCTGATGGGGCTAGAAAGGTGAAGGGTGTCTGTACTTCTGACCCATGAAAAATGAACTTCAAAATGCTCAAAACATTCACGGTGGCCTTGCAGTCAGGGTAGGGACTGCTGCAGAACTGATGGGATCCCATACATCTGCCACATACGTGTGGCCTCTGACAGATCCAGACGGAGCCATAAGTGGACATCAGGACCCCTGGAACCCAAGCAAGGGCCACCGATGTTGCTCTGATCCACGCTCCACAGCTCGGAGTGATGCTAACGGTTTTAGGAGAACCCCTGCAAAAACAGATTGGTTTCTGTTCCCATCTATTAATAACAGCTATTTTGAAACACTGTTTAAATCTTCTATTGTTATTTGAACTTTTCATGGATTATGTCTCCCCAGCTGAGCTGCTCTAGGGCAGCAGGGACTACGTACCATGTGAATCTGTAACTCTCCTGAGCCCAGCGCGCTGCCCCTTCGCACACACTCATAAACATGTGTTCATTTGCCTGTTTTTCTAATTTGGTAGGGACCATCATTTTAATGATTTAGCGGCTCTGCCCAAATGACATATCGATTGCTGACTCGGGGCCCCTTCCGGCTGGGAGCTCGGCAGATGGCTCCGCGCCCTCACCCCTGCCCGCACCCACACCAGAAGGGAGCTCATAGAACTTTTAGGGTGTTTTATTATGATCAACAGCTATTTTCGGCTACTTCTCTTTCTAGCATTAGAGAAGACACATTATCAAATGTTAAAAAGGGAATCTGCCAAATGCACCAGCTAGAACAGCAAAAGTATTATTAAAAATCGGTGTAAACTCTCTCGCTCCTAAACTGCCTACATCCCCGATGCATCAAGGATCACATGGAGGAGGGGCGGCATGACTTTGTATCCTCACGCAGACAGAACGCTAGTCGTGACTCTTCGGTTCTACCTGATAACAAATCTCTGGCTGAAAAGCTAAGGATTTGGGCTTGGAAGAAAGAGCCAGCCTCCAGTCTCTGCCCTTTCCCTCGTCCACATCGGGAAGGGGCTGGACTCCTCTGCAGAACGTGGCAGGCTATGAGAGACTCTTATTTGGAGTAACGACTTGAGTTCAGCACATTAATTTTGTAACTATTTGAGAGAGAGCAGGGGAGGAGGATTCCTGAGCTCTTTCAGAGATAATTAAAAACGGGGGCAAAAGAAATCTGAAACAAATAAAAAACAAGCTGAAGGCATCAGGGGTTTCTGAATAACATCTTCCCGGTTAAACAATTTTAAGAATTCCATATTGAAAAAGCAACTCCACTCACTCTCTCCCACACAAAATGGGGCTTGTTATTTAAGCCCCATTCGGCTAAGCAGCAGAACCTCCTGCCTTCACTTCTATAGCTACTCCGTCCAGAGAAGATGTCATCTTCACAAAAGCAGCCTTGGGAGGGAAAAGAGGCTGACCAGCCGCCAGCAAGTGCAGGCACATGTCAAGGAGGGGCACCACTGTTGTTCCTCAACCACTCACCACCTGAAAATCTGACTGCTGACTTCAAGCAGCCACTGCGCCTTAACAGACACTGATAACTTCAGGTCTTTTGATGTTCGTCCACCAGCATGTTCCCGGTTACTTTCCCGTTGTAGCAAAGAGATAATCAAAGAAGCCATTTCCTTATCACTAATAACTACATTTGTCCAATACCAGGAACTACTGAGCGGTGGTCGGGGGAAATCAACAAAAGCCCACCGAGCCATGCAAAGCCACTGTTTGATCCTTTTCCACCTGCTTTTATATTAAAAACCTATGGAATGCGAAACCACATCCAAGGAGTCAAAAAATACAATAATCAATCTAGGGGGAGGGAGAAGAGTTCTTAAGAGAAAGGAGCAGACAGGAAGAGGGAAATAAGGAAGAGGAGGAAGAGTGTAGGGAGCCCGGAGGGAGGAAGGCAGGGCTGACTGACGGAACACAGGAGAGTCGGCGAGACCACGGAGAGTAAAGAACAGGTGGTTCGAGGGCTCCAAGGAGGATGCGAGCCGGAGAAACTGCTCCTCACACATTCAGCTGCTCACTTGGGGTGTGAAGAAATAGACGGGCCATTTTTATTATGCTATGTTAGATTTCTCTACTCTTTTTTTTTTTTGAACCGAATACACCCTTTCTCTGTGTTGACATGTTTACGCAAAGTTACGATGTCACGGGTGGAGAGAGGGGGATCATTTATCCACTTACAACCGGGAAATACCTTTGCGAATTACCTATCGCTTTGCTAACAGGCCCTATTGGGAACTAACACCCACCTGCCTCTTGGAGTAAACCATGGGTCCCATACCCACCAGACAACTTTAAGGTCAGCCTGTGTGTTTGCTTACTGATTTTAATCAAGTACTTTAGTCCAGTCAACAAATATTCATTGAACCTCTGCAGTGCTGAATAAGACACAGCCCTTGCACCCAGGAGCTTCAATTCAATAGGGAAACAGAACAGACAGGCCAACCATGCAGGGGTAGAAAGGCTGGTTCGGCCCCATGGTGGTCCACGCCAGGCCTTGCCTCCCTTTGGGCAGGGGGAGGATCTGTTTGAACTGGGCTGTCAGGAAAAGCAGTTGAGAAGCAGGCATTTGAGTGGATCAAAGAGCTGAGTTAAGTCAACACAAGGCAGCATGAGAAGAGGTGGAGGGGGACAGAGCAGAGGAAGCACTGACCAGCGAAAATTACCACGCACACGGGTTCCTGTTGGTAAGTCATGATAAACAGTCTCCAAGACCATGTGCAGAGGCCTTGAATCCATGACAGTCCGAAACAAGCAGGAATGGAAAGGAAGGGACGAATCGAGGGAGACTGTGCAGGGAACAGTGCGACCCTCAACAACCCACTGGATGTGGGGACGTGAAGAGGAGAAAAGTCAGAATAACCCAAGAGAGCAAAAGCAGGTCACAGAGAGGTTGATGACCGCACAGAGACCACCACAAGTGCACCAAGGGGGACACGCCGCCTCCCCTGTGAGGTGCCTCCCGGGAGATGGAGAACCTGGATCTACCATGAGAAAACTCCAGACAAACCCAAGTTAAAGGGTATTCCACAAAATAACCTGCCTCATCACCCTTCAAGTGTCAAGGTCACGAAAGACAAAGACTAAAGGAAGCGGCCACGTAGGACAACGCAGCCCAAGATTCTGGACTAGATCCTGGACCAGGAAGAGACTTTGAAAAAAAAAAAAAGATTTTTTTCCCCTTCTTTTGCTCTAAAGGACATTATTAGGACTAGGACTTGGTAGCACTTGAAGAAGGTGTGTAGATAAAAGTACAGAATCAATTTACTGATGTTGACGCTTGTTATGCCAGAAAGCAGCCCTGTGTTTTTAGGAAGTACACACAGAAGTGTTTGAGGGGGGAGGCAAAGGGGCTTCTTATCTACAACTCACTGTTAGGGTTCAGGAAGAATTACCACATAGGTCCATGCATACACGTGCATGTGTGTGGCGCACATGTGTAGAGAGAGGATGCCAGAGGAGGAAAAAGCAAGTGTGGGGAATGGTTATTATTTATAGAATTTGGATGAGAGGTATTTAGAAACTATTTAAATTATTCTCACAACTCTTCTATAAGTCTGAATTATTTCAAAACAAAAAGTTAAAAAGGGAAAAAAGGGATTAAGGAAGCTGGGATGAAGAGCTGTTTAGAAACAAAATAGCTGGGCTCCAGGGTATTAAATTCTGAATGGAATTTCGGAGAGAAGGGTGGGCTGGAAATGTAGGTTTGTAGGTGTTGGGTGGAGGGTGTTACTGAGCAAAATCTGGGTAAAAGTGGGACTTGAAGGCAGACAGCTGGAGGTCCTCTCTCAGTTCTAATCCTTAACAACCAGTGACAATAGCAATCACTTTAGTTATTCTCATTTCTCAGGTTTTTCACCTACTAAGAGCAGTGATCAGACTATGGCCTCACAGAGGCAGAGCGAGGATTAAAGGACACGTGAACCACGATGCCCACTGAGGCACATTAACCACTAGCTGCCTCAGAGATGGGGGTGATGCAAGGAGAAGAGAGGAGGCCAGGAGAGGAAGAGGAAAAGGCCCAGGACAGGATCCCATGGAATGCCACATCCAGAAATCGGGAGGAAAAAGGAGACAAGTGAGGTCTGAGTTGGCCCTGGACAGACAGTGACACGGGGCGTGGAAGGAGAGAGTGGGGTGGTGTGGGGAGGGGTGTGGACCACTGGCAGCAGACACAGGACAGAGATCAAGAAAGAGGGAGATGGAGTAAAGGCTTCAGCTCGGCAACCTGGACACCTCTGCTGAGACCTACAGGACAGCAGTTTCAACAGAAAGGTGAGGGTGAGGCCAGAAGAAGTGAAGGGGCTGTCCCGGGGGGAAACCTGAGGACGGTTCAGCACAGAAGCGGAGTGTGCGTGTGTGTGTGTTGTGTGCATGCGGAGACAGAATGTCCGAGAAGGCATACTGCCCAATCCAATAGCCATCAACCCCAGGTGACTATTTGAATTGAATTTAACTTAGAATTAAGAAAAATCAGAAGTTTAGTTGCTCAGCCACACTAGCCACATTTCACATGCTCAGCAGTCACACCTGACTACTGGTGACGATGTGACTGCGAGTGACCACCACATTGGACAGCAGAGACATCAAATACTTCCATCACTGCACAGAGTCCTCGTGGACAGAGCTGCGACTCTAGCACAATTTCTGTTATTATGACAAGGATGACTCGAATATATGGAGGAGTGAGGGTTGGGGTAGAGTAAGGAGGGACCAAAGAAATGAGAGAAAGGGAGTAACAAAGGGAGCCAGGTCCCAGAAGAGGCAAGAAGGAAGGGGAAAAGTCCAGGGAATGCGGAGTGTGGAGTGCATGTGAGTTAATCTTGGGTGAGAGCTGGTAGAGATCTTCTTCCTCAGAGGAAGGAAATAAGGAAGGACAAAGATGAGGCAAGAAGGGGGGGGGGGCAGGTGAGGAGGGTACAGTGGGAGCTTATACAAAAGCAGAGAGTGGTAAGCTCAGAAGCAGATCTCCGTAGTCTTGTCAGTGACAAAAGACTGGCTCCAGAAAGGAAACTGACTGGAAGTTTAGAGATTGGAAAAGGTTGGTATAACCTCTAAAGTAATGCAGCTGGGAGTTAATAAAAGATGGATTTTTTTTTTCACAGAAAAGCAAAACCTAGGTGAAATTAGAGCTAGCATAAATTTGCAGTGGAACCAATGCAAAAGTCTTTGTGATAACTTGGCAGATAACTTGGTAGACTGGGAGAAGGAAAATCAGATGATGAGGGTGATTCTGGATTGAGGGCTGGAATATGAGAAGTCCACATGTTAAGACAAAGGGTTCCGGGATTCCAGACAAAACCAAAATGGTTGGAACATATATATTCCAAGCAGAGGAACACAGCCATAGAGAGACTGGAAGGGGCGGTGATTAAGGGACCAGAGTTTTCAGTGATGGTTAGTCTGGTGCAGGAGGTGGAAAGAATCAGCTAAGCAAACTGACGTCCAAGTTCCAGATCTTGAAGTTGGAAACATTTCCATGACTAAACAAGTCCAACAAGTGAGTGGTTGCAGTAAAGTGAGGCCCTAGAAGCTGATGCGGAAGACCATGAGGAACTTCAAGGTCAATGAATTAATAGAGCCTCAACATAAATGCCAAAGTCACTGATAAGAGACAAGAGACAGAGAAGAGAACCGAGCTAGTTGCTCATGTTTGTTTGCCTGTTTGTTTGTTAATTTTTTTGGACCATCAAGCACAGTAATTCCCAACCCTGGGTGTACATCAGAATCACCTGGTGAGCTCTAATTCCTCTCCCCATCCTCCCTTGCCTCCTCTTCCTTCTTCTTTCTGGGTTTGTTTTTAAAGTCAGGATTTTTGGTCTTGGCGACGTTGATGGTTCTAATTTGGTGTGTTTGGGAGAGTCTAAAGAGCCACACTTTTCAAAGTGCTCCGGGCGATTCTGCAGAGTCACCAGGTTCGGCAGGCACTGATTCAGAAGGAGGAGGGTAGGGGGCACAAGCAGACAGCACGACCTTTAGGAAGAAGACTGTTTGTGATGGGTTTATGGTTTGGAGGCAGCACTGAGAAGCAAGTGGCAGCCCAATCAATCCCTGATCCCATGAGATGGGAGAGGGTTGTTGTGAGTGAAGTTGTTCACTCAGGCTCTGGAGGCAGGAGAGGGCCAGGGGATGGACTCAGCCACAGCAAAATGAAAACACAGACATATGGCTGCAGGATGTAAGAAACAAGAGACTGAAAAGCAGGTTGGAGACACACAGATTAGCTAGGCTCGCAGAGAGAGGAGGCTGAATAGTCTGTTAGTAAGGGTTCCAGGTATAATGAGATGTGACTCAGTAAAGGGCTTGTAGGGCTTAGTGGCTGGATTCTAGGGCAGTGAGGCTTTTTTCTATCTGAATGCTATCAGATTTCTAACACATAAACTATTAAAGATTATTAAACCCTCAGGTAAACAAGCTTGCAGAAGCTTATTCATTCACGTTGAAAAAAATCTCTCTTTCCAGAAAACCCACATTTTTATACTGATGAAATCAGACTGAAATGAGTACTAAGGGTTACCTTGGCGCAGAAAGCCAGAATGGGTAACTCCAGAAACCTGCCGGAGGCACAGGGCATTCCCTCCCTTTCCTCTCCCAGGAAGACGGAAGTTTATGAACTGAGAATACAGAAAGGGGCTCCAGCCAATGCTAAAACTAGAAGAGGTGACACAGCCTACTGGGACTTAAGAGCACTTCTCTCCCACTCTCTGCACCACCCCTCAACACAAACATGCACTCCAATGGGCAAATGCTATGGATGTTTCTCGGTAAAGAACATATTGACTTTCACACACCAAACTCTTATTAAATGTTTGCTCCTGCTTCGGAGAGAGCAGCACGTCTGTGGATTTGAATCATTCTAGCATTATTTCTGCTTATTTCTATGGAATAATTCCTGACACTTACATACACAGACTTTAAGATGAGGGTGTGAGCGCAGCAAGGAACACACGCACGCGCAGACACACACACACACACACACACACACACACACACACACACAACCTCGTGCATATTGAATAAATGACTCACTTAATTTGCTGCTGCCTGCCACTACTGGGGTTTTGATTCTACCTGTTCAATTACAAAGTTTCCTATTAGATAGATTAACTACAGGAAAGAACTCAGGAGTCTTAACCCTGATTTTGTTCATGACTTTGGAGCACCTGGGCATCATGAGAAGCCACTCTGGACCAGCCACTGCTTTCTCTCCATAATCTTTCATAAAACCACAATCTATCTCACCACTTTGGGAGCCAATTAATGGAAACTCGATAGAATAAACATAGCTAACCCTTGTATGTTGTGTACCTGCAGTACTTGGGGTCCCTTCTCAGCTCACAGCACGACGGCACAACAGCATCTTGGAACTGCAAAGAACCCAAGCCCCTCCTTTTAAAGATGAGAAAGGGGTGGGGAGGGGGCAGAGAGGTTAATCTGCCCAAGGTCACTCAGCTCCGAGTGGTGGGACGGCTGATTTAGCACTGCCCCCTGGCAATGTGTGCACCACCCCTGCTCCCCCAAACAGTCCCTCGGGGTTTCTGATGGTTTGCTAGCATGCAAGCTCCCCCGGCCCCCGCAAAAATGCAATGCCAGTTGCGCTCTGTGCCCAACTTCATCCCTTCGCGTCAGCATGCAGTTAACCCTCTCGCGGGCAGCGGGTCACATGGGCCACGCTCAGCTCTCTCTCCCCGAAGCCCGGTTCCCCGGCGGCCGCCCCAAGGTCACCAGCGGGCCCGGGGCGGAGAGTTCCCGCCGCGGAGGAGCGGAGGCGGCCGGGCGGGGGCCCGGGGCGCGGCACTCACCGGCGCGGGGGGCGGGCGCGCCGCGGCTGCCCGTGTCCATGCCGACGCGGTTGGGTGCGGCGGCCGCTGGCTCGGGCTGTGCGGGGAGCCCGGCTGCGGGCCCGCGCCGCGGGGAGCGCCGTCCAATCAGCGCGCGCCTGCCGCCTGGCCCGGCGCGCGGCCCGGCCGGGTTCGCGGCTCCAACGGGGCGCGAGCCGCCGCGCGCCGCCCGAGCCGCTTCCGGGCGCGTTGCCTGGACGCGGTTGCCGTGGCAGCCCGAGCTGGAGGCTTTCCCCGCGCCCGCGCCCAGCCCCGCGGCGCCGCCCCTCCTCCCTCCGCGTTCCCACACCCAAAATAGCCTCTCCTCCCGCTGCCGTTCCCCACCCAGCTCCAAGCCCAGCGGCTCGGAGTCGGCGGGCGGGGATTTCGCTTATTGGAAAATAAATCCCGCTGTAGGGCTGGTTGACTCGAAGGGAGAGGTGTTGAAATGGTGCCTGATTAAGATAATAGCCACGGTGGCTGCACTGTAATTCTCTTCAGAACCCTCACATCCCTTATTTACCAAACCTCTTTCCCACGAAAAGCGTTATCCTTCCCCACCCCCTTCCTAATTGGGGAGAAGTTATTTTTTGAAGCCACTGTCTGGGAAACAGCTTGCGCGTTGACGCCCCACGTGTGCAGGGAAAGTAACCCTCGAGGCGGCCAAGTGTCAACGAATGTATCACCCTGACACCCGCCACTGGGGCCAAGGGTCGTGTCTCAAGGCAGCAGACACGACGCAAGAAAGAACTGCTACCACCCTCCTTCCTCCTCCCTTCTGCTTCATCCTTCTCCCAGGGAGTCCTGACTCTTTACACCCTCCTCCCAATTTGGATTCTGAGCAGGATGCACAAGCCGATGCACTCAGAATTTTGCTTCCTCTCCGTGGGCGGGATTTAAGCAGAGAGAGGGACCCCCACCTATGCCCGCCTCGCCGCCTCCGGGTCATACCTCTTTCGTGTCGCTAGTATTTACTCACTACAGGTGTTCCCCTCCCTGACCGGCTGCAACCTCTCCAACCCAGGGAAAGGAGCATGATTTGGTAGAAAGACCCTGGGCTGTGGAGTCAGGCTGAGCTGTTCTGCAATCCTCCCTCCAGCAGTTACTTCTGTGTGGTCTTGGATATTGTGTTTCCATACCTGTACAACGGGATGACACCCCCAAGAAGGGTTAATGCATCCATAACGTTCAATGAACAATGTTTATTGGATGCTTGTCAAACGCTAGAAACTGTGCTTCGCGCTAATACACGACGTGAAGAAGAAAAAGACACGTGTTTCTGCTCTCAGAGAGCTTACAGCCTGAGACACATCAAAGAACCACAGACACGGAGGAGACTGTTATAGTGATAAGGAAAGTGCATGACCTTGAGAGCTGTGGTGTGGCGATCTCACCTAAGAGTATCCTTTTAACTCATCGATTTGTCTTTCCTTTTCTCCCTTAGATTCCCACTGCCTGGCACATGGTATGCACTCAGTAAATATAGATTGAATTGAATCTTATGTCATGGTGATAACAGTATCATTCAGTTTCCCTGACTTTCTGCCAATGAAAATATATTTGAAACATACATAACTCACCGCTATGTCTGGAAGGATGTGCAGGTCTTCCCGGAAAGTACTCATTCAAACCCAGAGCCCATCATCAAGAATCCCAAGAAAGGCTGAAAATGTTTCTCTCAGGTCCCCACTGGATTGCCTTCTAGTGTGTAAGGTGTGCGTCTCAGACGGGCACAGGAAAGTCCCCTCTGCCTCACTGCCCCTCCCTGCTTACAATTCCACTCTCTCCCCTGTTCCTGGCTCCATCCTGCCACACCCTTGATTCAGAGGCTGCAGGGCACCCATCCCTGGCTTCCTAGGAGAGTGGCAGTGATCCTTATAATCCTCAGAGTAGAGCATCCATACAATAAAGGAAACTCCCTCCTGCTACCTCTGCTGCTTCAAAGCGTACTTTGTGCTGCACCTGCGACAAGACTCCATCACTCTCAAGGGCAGAGAAGAAGAGGGCGTGGTAAGTGAGGGGCCCTTGCTACATAGAAATACACCATTTTTTTCCAGCTGGCTGTGATTTCTTTTTTAAAAATTATATCAATTAACATGAACAGAATCCAAAATTTTACAAGCTTCATTAATAAGAAGACAAATAATAGTAGAGCTTTCAAATTCTGAATTCTTCAATAGAAATCCTGAAGTTTCACAGTAGCCTTAAATTAGACCCACGACTTCCCACTTCTGACCTTTTTTGCCCCCGTTCATGTGACATGTTTTGAATCCTGGGGAGACAAAATTTACTGCACAATGATTTAAGCCTCCTTTTTTTCCAACTCAAACTATTTCTGTATGATAAATTTGAAAGAACTATCTGTTTTTCCAGAATTGTTGGATTGTGACTCACTACAGAAAATGGATTTTTTTTTTGCATTACTTTAATTAAAAAGCTATGATTTATCACAGATTATTTTATATTGGCAAAAATGACCAAAATAAGTTTCATCAAAGAGAGCAATTTTATAAACTTTATGGTTGGCAATACTATTCGCCAACCAGTCATTAAATACAAATAATTGGTGCAGTATATTGTGCTAGACACTGTGGAGATTTTTTTTTAATTTTTTAAAAAAAATTTTGGGAGAGGTAATTTGATTGATTGATTGATTTTAATGGACGTACTGAGGATTGAACCCAGGACCTCCTGCCTGTGAGGCATGCACTCTGCCACTGAGCTGTACTCCCCCCACCCCACCCTGGGAATTTTTTTTACAGTGATTTATGGCACAATTGAGTTCTAGTCCTTGGTGGTGTCTCGGCACTACCAATAGTCATGAACATATGATGTACAGGGTATCTCTGAGGCCAACAGGCAGGCTTACCTAGGTCAAGGTGAAGGGATTGTGTAGGTCAAAAGTGGTATTTGTAAAAAGGCTGGAAAGCAGTTAGGCTGAGACTGTGCTAAGCCCTGCAGGATGATTGTGGGTTAGCATTTTATTTTGTATTCAGCAATTCTCAACCCAAGCTTGTAACTCAGTGGAGTGTTAAGATCTACAGTCTTC
The DNA here is from genome assembly GCF_009834535.1 of Camelus ferus. Lineage (NCBI taxonomy): Eukaryota > Metazoa > Chordata > Mammalia > Artiodactyla > Camelidae > Camelus > Camelus ferus. The sequence continues at coordinate 8,597,541 of NC_045701.1, forward strand.
CTTACCAATAACAGAGCATCAAAGATCAACCCACGAGGAGTGGTCATATACAAGAACCAGAAATAGGAAGCGGTTTCCCACAAAGGGAACAATGAGGAAGAACCAGAGACATTAGGGATAACATCTGAGGAGCCCCAGGTGGAAAGTTGCAAGGTGACAAGTCCCAAAGAAGTCAAGAAAATTTGGTGAATAGAAGATCGCTGGTGAGCTTCTTGGGTATTTTTGAGTTATCAGACTGCTGTGGGTTAAGAAAAGACTGGGTGCCAGAAAAATGCAAGGGCAGGTGTGGGTCACTCTCTAGAGAAGATTGGCAGTGCAGGAACGGGGCGAGACAAGGTCAATAGAGAAGTTTTTAGTGCTGAGTGAACATTTTCAAGATAGGAGAAAACAGTCTGCATTTATATGTACTGTTTGAGTTGTGAAGAAATGAAGAGCGTAATACATCATTCTGCACTGACCAGCTCAATCTAAATTCTGCCTCTAATTTCATCATCACCATATCCATTTCCTTTTTAAAAATCTCTCATCAGTGAGGGGATTGCCAAGATGGCAGGGTAGATGGATGCTGTGTTCACCCTCCACAAATACAACAAAAGCTACATCTACAAACAGAACAATTCACACAAAGTACCTACTGAACTTTGGCAGACTATCTCTTACTATCAGAACTACAAGGAGAATCCTCACAAAACTGGACGGAAACAAGTTTCTACTGTATAGCACAGGGAACTATATTCCATACCTTGTAGTAACCTATAATGACAAAGAATATGAAAAGGAACATATGCATGAGTATGCAAGATGGAAACATTATGCTGTACACCAGAAATTGACACAACATTGTAAACTGACTATACTTCAATTAAAAAAGAAAGAAAGAAAGAAATCTTTCATCAAATAAGAAACATCTTACGTTGAACAAAGATGGGGCTCAGACCTTGGGACATTATTCTCTAAATAACCAATTAAAAACTTGCATTAACAACCAGTTAGCATAATATGTGTTATTCTTCATGGTTTTTCTTTGTTGATAAGAGTAACATCTTCAAGTCATGGAAGTCCCTTGTTTTTCTCTTTCATAAGTAAAAATAATGGATTTTTCATATGTTTTGAGTGAACTGTAATTGACTTATCTGTTTCTGTTAATAATTTCCTTCCTTGTGTTGACTAATTCTCTCAAATATTGTGTTTTGCTTATGAATTTGTTGGTGTCTATCCATCTCGCAAGGATTTTTAAAAGTAATTATAATAAAGGCACAACCAGCAGGGAAGCATAAAATATTGGAAGATTCTCCCCAGCAGTGCTAACCTAGGAAGTGTCATCTGTGCCTTAACTTGGATGACTGCTGGTGTACATAGGAGGACAGAGGAAGCCTGGGTGTGTGGTCGTGTGGTGCTATGGCTTGTCCATACAACTGAGACCTAACATGACACTGCTCACCAGAGAGTGAGATCTGGACTAAAGGAGGATTTATCCAAAGAGTTTATGGCCACAAGTTCTAGAATAACTTTATAATAAAACTGCTTCATCCAAAACCCACTTCACAGAAACAGACTCACAGACATGGAAAATAAACCTATGGTTACTAGCGGGGAAAGGAAGGGATAAATTTGCAGACACTAACTACTATATATAAAATAGATAAACAAGTTTCTACTGTAGAGCACAGGGACCTATATTCAATATCTTATAGTAACCTATAATGAAAAAGAATATGAAAACAAATACACGTATGTATATATATGATTAAAACATTATGCTGGACACCAGAAATTGATATAACATTATAAACTGACTATCCTTCAAAAGTTAAAAAAAAAAGTTCAGTGACAGAAGGAGCATTATAGAAAAATTCCATTGCACTTTGATTTTGGAAAATGTTTCTTTTCAATAATTTTCAGAAAATAGGCCAAATAGATACTGTACAGACTTTAAGTGGTTCTGAAGTTTCATCCTCCAATAGCTCAGTTCAGTTTAGCTGAGCAAACATTCATGTCCATTTACCGTGTACTGACCAGTCAGGACACCTCAGTTTAGACAGCGGGACCCCACAGAAGCTGATGGTTTGTTTTAGCTACCCTACCAAGTCACACATTGCTGGACAGTGACCCGCACAGGTAAGAGAATTTAAAAAATTTCATTTGGGTTCAACAACAAAGAAGAAATGTTAAAACCCACCACATGACAATACACACCACGTACACGTCACACGGTGCCATGCGAGGCCACATTTGAGCAAGGCGAAGAAAAAATCAGGACTATTGCTCCTGTCCTTACTGAAAATTTGGATGTTTTATTCATCTTGGATTTTTTGCATTAATTTTGATTTTTAACAGTATTGCATTAAAACATTATTTAGGTTCATTACTGAGTTTTTTAAGCACCCCCTGAAATTTTGCACTTGAGATGAGTGCCTTACTCGCCTCACCTTGACCCTGGCCCCAGTGCTGTGATAGCCAATGTTTATGTGTTAGGCACAAGGCTAAATGCTTTACCTATTACAGCATTTAATTTATTCCTTGCAACAGTCTGTGAGTAAAACTGAGGTTTAAAGACATTACTATAGCTTGTCCAAGCCCTACAGCTGTTCAGCACTAGACTGAAGGAATACACAGGTAGAGACTATGGAAGCTCCATTTGCATGGAGGTATTGGATCATTCATCCATAATTCAGATCTCGGCAGATATGAGTAATGTGTGAAAAGGCAGTTATTGTGTCTGATGTATAGCAGATAGCTAGGAAGAGTCCCGTGAGGGTTTGTAAATAAGCAGATTTCTAACAGAGAGACAAACTTTCATCATGAAGAGATATTTGACAGGGCTGGTAGATCAATAAATGAATTGTTGACAATCTTGATTAGTGCGTGGGGTTTTCAGATGTTGGTTGTTGACGTTCTCATATTTGAAATATGACAATGACTTTTCGTGTCATTGGCCATGGTTAGATTTCATGTAAGAATAAAGACATGAGAGGGGGAGGCTGTAACTCAGTGGTAGAGCGCATGCTTAGCATACACAAGGTTCTGGGTTCAATCCTCAGTACCTCCTCCGAAAATAATAGGTAAACTTAACTACCTTCCCCCCGCCAAAATAAAATAAATAAATAAAACAATGATGACATGTATAGTGTAAAATGTAAGTACCGTTTTTGTAGTATGGTGGAATTTGAACCTGGGCACTTCTGATGCCACCTTCCGATGACTGCATGAGACTAGGACGGAAAAACATATCACAGGCCTATTCAGTGGGTGAAGTGTGCGGCATAGTGTGACCTGAATAAACGTTGTTTCCTTCCCCGCAGGACTGCACACATCAAAGAATATGAATAGTAACATATAAAAGATTTTACTTTGGGGAGAGCAAATTAATTTTAACACTCTATCTGTTTTCTTACACCTTCACCCAGGTTGATACTGGCAAAGAGTGAAGCTTTAGTGTAATTTTCCAAATAAACCTGATAAATGAATCTTTAGTCTGAACTAGACAGAGCCAAAACTGTTTTGGGATTTGAGCATCTTCTTAAATAATAAAACTGAAGTAAGTTCTTTATGAGTGCATGCTTGCTAGCAAAAGGTATACAGAGTGATATTTTAAGTCTTAATTAATAGACAATATACATTCAATATACATTGAAATTAATATTATGCTGTTGTTCTTTTTTTACTGAAGTATATTCAGTTACAATGTGTCAATTTCTGGTGCACAGCACAATGTCCCAGTCGTGTGTGTGTGTGTGTGTGTGTGTGTGTGTGTGTGTGTATTCGTTTTCATACAGTTGCTCTTAAAAAAGAAATATCAAGTATAATCCTTTGTTTCCTCTCCAGCAGTTGGATACACCTGAATTGTTTTCATGTACTTTTAGCAGATTTCCCAAGGCAATGTGAACAAGTTTTAGAATTTTCTATCAGGAGCCATAGCCCGCCCCCCGACTATAGTCATGCAGTAGACTTAAATAAATTTCTGTTCCCCTTAGAATCATAAATTGTAAATCTGACACATTCTTGAAGCTGCAAACTGTTGGCATGTACTTCGGCTAGTTACTTAACCTCCCTTTGACTCACTTCCATCATCTGTAAAATGGGGGTAATGTAGTGCCTACTTCATTGGGTTCTCATGGAGGTCAAAGGCACTAACTTATGTAAAAAAATTTACAATACCATTTTAGTTACTATTTTAATATTATTTACTGTATCTAGTATCATATAAATTTTATTATTGCTATTTTCTCCCAGGAGCCAATCAGAAGAGTGGAGGACTAATTAATGTTGGCTCAACTGCTTTATCTTACACATGCAGACAGAATTTGGTAATTAATCTGGCTGACTCACTCCTCACATTATTACTGACGTTGCTTGTCTTGGAACAAGTCTAAGTGTCCTTCTGGCGTCAGCCACACCCCAAACCATCCTTTCCCTTGCATGAAGTTATTAACGTCCTAGTCAAATGGACGTACAGGTCCCAACATCCTTGATCTTTTTCGGCTGCAGCTGACACAAATTCCAAAGTCCCTTTTCTCTAAGAACAATGAGTGAGATTGTCATATTTTGGCTTCTATCTTATTTATCTGAATTCTTCCTGCCCCACCTGTATGATTCAACCAAAGTACCCACCCAGGCTCTTCAAAAGGGAAAGAAGCCTATGTATTTGGTGCTGTGGGCAAGGTGCGGATGGCATCACCAGCCCATCCTCCTTCCTCCTACGGCCCGTTGAAGTCATTCTGCTCACAATGGACATCTCTAAGGATGAATGTAGCCAGCGATGACTACCTCACCCCCAAGAACGCCAGATAATTACCTGGTCCCTGCTCTCAGCTGTTTGGTTGAGTCTCCTGAACAGTAAAGTAGGATTTCAAAGCATCACCAGAACAAGGAAGACTTTTACCTCCCTAACCGTACCACCACCTGACCTGGGTTCTACCCTCTGAGGTTCTTTTCTCCACCTGCCTACCCTGTTCTAAGCAACAGAAGTGGACGTGGCGCATTCCTGACTAGTATCTTGGCCCGAGTCTCTTACATCAGAAGTTAGGGCTGAGCTTTTCCTGGCTTATATTCTCCCAAATCTAGTCAGAAAAGTGAACAGCTAATTAATATTGGTTTGACTATTTTATTTTGGTAATTTCAGTACTCAAAAGTCAGAACATCTTTTTTTTGATAGGTTACAGTGACAAATACAGAATCCATGCTAATTCACTGTAAGTTTAAAACATAAGCATATCCAGTATCTAACCTTCATAGAATCAGTTTGGCATTTCTCTTTTTAAGGAAGCATCTACCCTTTTTTCCAAGGGGAGAAAATAATAATGATAGTTATAGAAAAATTTTCACAGCTGGTATCAGCTTCCCTTTCATTAAGTTTAAAGAGAAAAAATTATAAATAAAGCTTTAAAAACTTCAACATAGGCATTTTTATGAGCAATACTGAATGACAGGACAACAAATATGACTGCCCATAGTAAGACCTCTGAAGTTACAGAAATCATTCAAGAAAACTTCCTGCAACGGAAAGACATTAGTATTTAGACTGAACAGAACCAAGTACTCAGCACCGTGAGTAAACAAAGACTCCAACCAAGGTAATTCATTTTTTAAAACATTTTTTATTGAGTTATAGTCATTTTACAATGTTGTGTCAAATTCCAGTGTAGAGCACAATCTTTCCGTTATACATGAACACACATATATCCATTGTCACATTTTTTTTCTCTGTGAGCTACCACAAGATCTTGTATATATTTCCCTGTGCTATACAGTATAATCTTGTTTATTTATTCTACATATGCCTGTCAGTATCTACAAATTTTGAACTCCCAGTCTATCCCTTCCTACCCCGCTCCCCCTTGGCAACCACAAGTTTTATTCTATGTCTATGAGTCTGTTTCTGTTTTGTATTTATGTTCTTTTTTATTTTTTAGATTCCACATATAAGCAATCTCATTTGTATTTTTCTTTCTCTTTCTGGCTTACTTCACTTAGAATGACATTCTTCAGGGACATCCATGTTGCTGCAAATGGCATTATGTTGTCGGCTCCAAGGTAATTCATTTTGAAATTTCAGAGCACTAGAGATAAAGAGAAGATCCTAAAATCTTCTGGCTGTAAGTATATCACATACGGAGAATCAGGAGCCAGAATGACATCAGATTTCTCAGTAGTAACACTGGAAGCAAGATCACTATCTTTAGAATTCTGAATTTATTTATTTCCATTCTGGAATTCTACATCCAGCTAAACTATCCATTGAGTCTGAGGGCAAAATAAAGACATTTTCGTATATGCTACTTCCCCCCAAAAAGGAATCCCGTCTGCACATTTTCTCAGGAATTTACTGAGAAATGTAAACCAAAAAGAAATAAGCGTGGGCCCAGAAAGTGGAGGATCCACTCTAAGACAGTAGCAAAGAGAATTCTTAGAAATATGATAAAAGTAATCTCAGGACTGATGTCCAGCAGGTCTTAGGGAGAACAACCCGGGCCAACTGAGGCAAGAAGGAAAGAGAGAGAGAGAGATGCACAGAGAGAGAAACAGATTGCCTAATATGTTGGTACCATAGTGAAAGGAGTTATAGTTCTATCCAAAAGTTTGTAGATGAGTTAGTGAGACGTCTACAAAGAACTAAACCAATGGCCAAAAAAGGCAATTGTTAATGCCTAGAAAAGAAGAAAATTGTGCAGTTATACATAGCTTAGCTGCGAACAGCAGACATAATGTTAACATTGCAAGTTTAATCAAAAATTGTTCCATCACCATATTGGAAAGATTGGAAGAGAAGTTCATGGGGCAGAAGGTAGACTGAGGCCTCTAAGAAAGCTAAATCCTGTGGGTTCGTCACCAGTCGTGGGTTCTGGCCAGCAGAAGTCCCACCGAAATGGAATGAATTACTCAAGACTCTGTGGAAAAAGTCAAGAGAGGGAGAGGGAGTCGGGAGCCAACTCCCCGAACCTCTCAATTGCTCCCACATTTATTGTCTACAATCAGAGGAGAAATCATTGACCATTGTGAGATGGAATGCAGGAATTTAGGAAATCACTGACCATTGTGTGATGGAATGCAGGAATTTAGGGAAAGACAGGGTGGGATTTAGATTGTAGGGTCTGGCTCAAGGTCAGAAGGCCCTCTAGGTTTTAGCAAGTCATATTTGTGTTGATATCAGCGAGCCTTACAGCTTATCAGGGCGGAATGTATGAGAAACGGCTGCTTTAACATTTTTCTTGGACTCAGGCGGCTGTGTCTGTCTTAGGTTGCCCCCCTCTGGGGGTCTTACCTGTCATTGGCTAACCAGCCTTTTCACCTCTGAGTCTGCAGCTTTTTATAACTTGTTTATCATTCCAGCCCAAGGCTCATCCCTTTGGGAGCCTACAGTTTACCTTCTTAAGGAAGTCATGGGGAGAGGGGAATAATATACATTCTTATAGATATATTAAAGCAGGCCACCAGCCCAGAAGCGGCTGGGGTCTGTTACAATTTGTTAACCCAGTCATGGGCTCCCACAAAATCCTCACCTTCCACGGAAAGTCAACAGATAATATTTAACAGTGAAACATCAAGAAACACCAGTATCAGTATCTTTGACTTAATAAGCTAGGTACATGTATTTCTCTGATAAAAAAAAAAAAAAAGAAAAATCCAAAGCTACAAGAAAAAAAATCACCAAGTATTTCAAAAGTACATGTACCTATTATTTTGAAAATCCTCTGGGTATTTATTTAAGAGTCTCATTACTGCCTTTCTTCCTAGGACATAATTTCTGTATTTCTATATTGGGCACTTTCAAAATGTGTGGTTAGCAAACCACAATTCTTCCCTCTGAGAACGGCATTCTGAAACCTTTTTAAGAGGACTTAAGACACTAATTTAAAAACCAATTTTGTTCAAAAGAACATAAACCCATTGACTGCATAGTAAATTGTGCCAAATATATTTTAATAACTTTCTGACAGAAAAAAAAACCCTGTATGGTTTTCCTGTCAGTTTTAGCCCAATAAAAATAGAATAGTCAAGGTAAGGCCTATTTTATTAATACAGCAACACTTTCCAGATACTGTAGAGTATTCATTTAAGGTATGATGTGTGTGTGTGTGTGTGTGTGTGTGTAAATATAATGTTTTACAGCAAGGAAAAAGAAAAAAATTTATTTTAGTTAGCTTTCTATAAGCATTAGGAATAACAAAGCCAGGGGACCTTTTTCCATAACTCAGATAATAAAAATAATTGCCTGCTGAATGTACACAACATGAATGATCATGTAACAGAAGGACGCCAGAATTCAGAATGAAAAGACTTGGGTTCAAATTGTGGCTTCATCTCTTACTAACTGGATGATTTGGGGCGCATCATTTAATTTTTCTGAGCCTCAATTTTCTCCTCTGTTGAGAAGCTAGACGGTGATGGGCACTTTTTAGGCATAGGGGATACAGGAGTCACTGTGTAGTCTGTACCCTCATGGAGCTTATATTTTAAGCTTATATAATAAGCAAGCAAAGCAATTTTAGACAGTGATGAGGTGGATGGAGAAAATAAAAAGAGCCATAGGATAGTGACGAAGCCAGGACTGACAAGCCACGTTGGCTAGTTAAAAAGGATGACTAGCATGGACTTCTCTAAGAAGACAGTGTACAACTGACAGTCGGATGTTCTAAAGTCAGCTATGTGGAGATCGAGGGGAACAGAATTTTAGGCAGAAGGAACAGCCAGTAAAGAAGGGGCTTGATATGTCTGGGCTAAAAGGAGGCTGGTGCGGCTTAAGCTTAGAAAGAGAGGAAGAGAGGGGGCTACTGGATGGACTCAGAGGGCAGTGTATGTAGGAGCTTGAAAGCCACGGGAAAGAGTTAGGGTTTTATGTGAGATGAGAACTGAAGGACAGCTTTAAGCAGGGGACTAACCTGATCTGATTTGCTCTGGTGGAATGAATCTGGAGAATGAATTACAGGAGGGCATAAGAGAAGGCAGGGAAACTAGTTTTAAGGCTGTTGTGTATATTGTTTGGTTTTTTTTTTAACATTTTTTATTGATTTATAATCATTTTACAATGTGTCAAATTCCAGTTGTGTATATTGTATATATTGTGTATATTGTAATGAAGTGTGATGACAGGTTGGATTTCAATGGTGGCAGGGGAGATGGAGATAGAATTGGACTGATCTTGGATATGATGTAAAGGTAGAGTCAAGCAAACTTGTCATGAACTAGTTAGGGATGGAGGAAAGAAGATCAAGGTGGTTGTTTTCTCAGTCTGAGCAACTGGGTAAATTATGATGCCATGTATAGAGTTCTGTGGGGGGATCAAGTTTAGGGGCAGAAATCAAGAGTTCCGTTTTAGATGTTAAGTATGAGATGCCTATTAGACCTCTAGCAAGGATTTTCAAGGTGGCAGCTGGAACTGTGAGTCTGAACTTTGGGGGAGAGTTTGAACAGAAGACAGCATTTGATTAGCATTAGCATATAGAAGGCACTTAAAGTCATGGGACCGGATGAGATCAACTAAGGGAGATAGGCAGATGGCGGATTGCATGGGTCCTGGAACCAAGGCCTCGGTTAGAGAAAAAGGGACCAGATGCCTGGAGTCAAGAACCAAAAACTCAGAAAGGAGATTGAGAAGGAAGAGCCTGTATAGTTGAAAGAGAACCAGGAGAGTATGGTGATGCAGTAGGCAAAGAAGAGTTCCCAGGAGAGTGTTGACCCAGTGGTCAGCTGGGTCAACGGCTGCTGAAAAGTTTCAGACGTTCATGCCCCAGAAGAAAGTGATGGATTTGGCAACATGGAGGCCATTGGTGACCTTGATGAGGGCTGTTTCAGTGGAGTGATGGGGACAGAGTCTCCAACTGAGCACGCTGAGGAAAAGATGGGAATGAAGACGTAATGACCATCGAGATGCTTTCAAGGAGTCTTGCAATGAAGGGGAGCAGAAAAATGGGAGGGTAATTAGAAAGATGTTTTATTTTGCTTTATTTTGGTTTTTAAAATACAAGACATTAGAACAGCTTTCCTTTCTGACAGTAGTGATCCAGTAAAGGGAAATCAGTGACTCAAGAGAAAGGAGGTAGTAGTTTAAAACGGTGATTTAAAAATCCTGACAGGTGAATAATTAAATACAAGTCCTTTAAATTAAATAAAAAACTTCTGGTAAATCTCCCTAATTTTGAACAGCTCTATGAAGATTTCTGGTGTTCTGTTATTTTCCTCATTTATTGTTTCCAAGCATATAATCTCGAGTTTACATGTATCCAGTTTCTTGCTTGGTGACAGTTGAACTTTCTTTAAAATCCATACTTGCAACAGAGAATAACTCTGTGTCCACATGAGGTACTATTTTGTTGTGATTAAGAGATCAAGTCCTGGAGTCATACTGGCTTGGATTAAGCCTCAGCTCTGCCACTGGGTAACTGTGTGGACCTGGGCAAGTTAATTAAAATCTCTGAGCTTCAGTGTTCTTTTCTGTCAAGACTTGATAATAATTCCTGTTTAGTTAGGTTGTTCTGAGGCTTAAATAAGAAAATATATTCTCAACAAAATATTAGCAAACAGAACCCAACAACACATAAAAAAGATCATACACTATGATCAAGCTGGATGCATCCCAAAGACACAAAGATGGTTCAATTTACACAAATCAATCAATGTGATACATCACATCAACAAAAGAAAGGACAAAAAAAATCACATGATCATCTCAACAGATGCAGAAAAAGCATTTGATAAAATTCAACACCCATTTAAAGTGGATATAGAGGGAGCATATCTCAACATAATAAAAGCTATTTATGACAAACTCACAGCCAATATAATACTCAATTGTGGAAAGTTAAAAGTCTTCCCACTAAAATCTGGAACAAGACAAGGATGCCCACTCTCACCACTTCTAGGTTTGGAAGTCCTAGCCATATCAATCAGGCAAGAAAAAAAAATAAAAGAGATCCAAATTGGAGAAGAGGTAAAACTGTCAGTATATGTGGATGACATGATACTATGTATAGAAAACCCTAAAGGTTCCACACAAAAACTACTAGACCTGATAAAAGAATTCAGCAAGGTATCAGGATGCAGGATTAACATACAGAATTCAGTTGCATTTCTTTACACTAACAATGAAATATCAGAAAATGAAAGTAAAGAGACAATACCCTTTAAAATTGTATTTTAAAAAAGTAGTTAGGAATAAACTTGACCAAGAAGGTGAAAGACTTATATGATGAGAACTACAAAACACTGATTAAGGAAATTAAAGATGATTTAAACAAATGGAAAGATAGCCCATGCTCTTGGACTGAAAGAATTAGTATTGTTAAAATGGCCATACTACCCAAAGCAATCTACAGATTTGATGTGATCCCTATCAAATTACCCAGAACATTTTTCACAGAACTAAAACAAATAATCCTAAAATTTGTATGGAATCACAAAAAAACACAGAATTGCCTGAGCAATAATGAAGAAAAAGAATGAAGCTGGAGGAATAACTCTCTCAGACTTCAGACAATACAATAGAACTACAGTAATCAAAACAGTGTCGTGTTGGCACAAAATAGACATATGGATCAATGGAACAGAAATACAGAGCCCAGAAATAAACCCACACACTTACGGTCAATTAATCTTAGACAAAGGAGGCAAGAATATGGAGAAAATATTTTCTCTTCAGCAAGTAGTTTTGGGAAAACTGGACAGCAGCATGTAAATAAATGAAGTTAGAACAGTCCCTCACATCATACACAAAAATAAACTCAAAATGGCTTAAAGACTTAAACATAAGACAAGACACTATAAACTTCCTAGAAGAAAACATAGGCAAAACATTTTCTGACATAAATCTTAGCAATGTTCTCCTAGGGCAGTGTACCCAAGCAATAGAAATAAGAGCAAAAATAAACAAGTGTGGCCTAATTAAACTTAGAAGCTTTTGCACAGCAAAGGAAATCATAAACAAAACAAAAAGACAACCTATGGAATGGGAGAAAATATTTGCAACTGACGCAACTGACAAAGGCTTAATTTCCAGAATATACAAACAGTTCATACACCTTAACAAAAACAAACAACCCAAAAAGTTCTATTTCAAGGAGTCAATTACAGATCTATAGTAACAGCTCATACAACTTAATAACAACAACAAAAAACAAACAACCCAGTGCAAAAATGGGCAGAAGACCAAAACGAGAAATTTTCCAGTGAAGACATACAAATGGCCAACAGGCACATGAAAAAATGCTCAATATCACTAATTCTCAGAGAAATGCAAATCAAAACTACAATGAGGTATCACTTCATACCAGTCAGGATGGCCATCATTAAAAAGGCCACAAACAATAAATGCTGGAAAGGGTGTAGAGAAAAGGGAACCTTCCTATGCTATTGGTGAGAATGCAGTTTGGTGCAGTCGTTATGGAAAACAGTATGGAGATTCCTTAAAAAACTAAAAAGAGAGTCACTATATGATCCAGCAATCCCACTCCTGGGCATATATCCAGAGGGAACTCAAATTTGAAAAGAATACGTGCACCTCAATGTTCACAGCAGCACTATTTACAGTAGCCAAGACATGGAAACAACCTAAATGTCCATCAACAGATGACTAGATAAATAAATTGTGGTATATTTGTACAATGGAATACTACTCAGCCATAAAAAAGAATAAAATAATGCCATTTGCAGCAACATGGATGGACCTGGAGATTGCTATTCTAAGTGAAGGAGGCCAGAAAGATAAAGAAAAATACCATATGATATCACTTACACGTGGAATCTGAAAAAAAAAAAAAAAGACACAAATGAACTTACTTACAAAACAGACACGGACTCACAGATATAGAAAACAAACTTATGGTTACCAGAGAGGGAAGGGGGTTGGAAGGGATAAACTGGGAGTTCGAGATTTGCAGATACTAACTACTATATATAAAATAAAAAAGTTTCTTCTGTATAGCACGGGGAACTATATTCAACATCTTATAGTAACCTATAATGAAAAAGAATGTATGTATGTACATCTATGACTGAAGCATTATGCTGTACATCAGAAATTGACACATTGTAAACTGACTATACTTCAATAAAAATTTTTTTAAAAAAGAATGGAAAAAAAGAAAATATATGTAAAGTGTCTGGCATTTGTAGACATTCCATGAATAATAGCTGTTATTATCATTACCACATAGCAAATAAAAGACAAAGTGGAAAACTATTCATACAATTAAAATATTTATAGTTTTAAGAGTTAATAAATTGCTTAATGAATTAAATCAATGACAGAAATTTCTTCTGAATCACCCAAGGAATCTTTGTTTTCACATAGCTTTCAAAACGTATGCATTAATGGTCGAGCGCATGCTTACCATGCACGAGGTCCCAGGTTCAATCCCCACTATCTCCTCTAAAAACAAATAAATAAACCTAGTTACCTATCTCCCCGACAAAAATATTTTCTTAATATGCATTAAATGTTTTCTGGGACTAGATAGAAGGAGTGGTTGCAAAACAGCATGAAAGTACACGTATACTGAATACTGCAATACGTAAATGGTATACTTTAAAATGCTTAATTTTATTTCTGTATATTTTACCTCAATTTTTTTTAAAAAGGTATGCACTGAACACAAGCTATGTAAAAGGCACATATGCTATCCCTTTACCTTACTTTGTTTATGAAAATATGGCCTTAATGAACTTTCTTTTCCTTTCCTGGTCAAAAACATTAAATTAAAGCAGAGACAGATGATGGATGGATGGATGGATAGATAGACAGACAATCGGGGTTTGATGGTTTAGAAAAATCCATCCCCAAGGAAAGAGCTTAAAGGTCTGAATACCTTTTCCCAGGCAGGACCAGGTATTGGCCAGAAATAAATAAGAGGGATAGTACAGCATCCAAATCCAAGCCGGGCATATTTTCAAGCAAGGATTTAGACTGATGTTTTAGACAGAAGAGCTGAAATTCAGGAGGGGATCCTGTGAGGAAAGACTTGGAAGAAGTCTCCAGCAGCACCAGGGAGAGCTCCCAGCCAGTAGCTGTTTCTTACTACACCCTAAGAAGCAGCTACCCATTTTCCTTTAGAAACTCAGGTCTTCCCCAGCTTGTTATGCTTTCAGACCAAGATCACCTAAAACTTAGGACCTTTCTGGCTACAAGCTGTATGATTCCAACCAAAGGACATTCTGGAAAAGGCACAGCTACAGAAAGAATAAAAAGATTGTGGTTTCCAGGGGTTTGGGGAGAGGGAGGGAGGGAGGAATGAATAGATGGAGCACAAGGGATTTTTAGGGCAATGAAATTGTTCTGTATGATACTATAGTGGTGGCTACCACTATATGTCATTATGCATTTGTCAAAACCCACAGAATGTACAGCATCAAGAATGAACCCTAATGTAAACTATGGACTTTGGTTGATAATAACGTGCCCATATTGGTTTATCGATTGTACCAAATATGCCACAGTGATGAGGGATGTTGAGGGTAGGGGAGTATGTATGTGTGGGTAGAGAGGGCTATGTATGAACTCTATTTTCTGCTCGATTTTGCTGTGAACCTGAAACTGCTCTTAAAAAATAAAGTTCATTAATTAAAAATAAAAACAAAAAAACAAAGAACAACAAAAAAATTTAAGGACCTTTCTGACCTCCAGTGATAGGGACCACATCTGCTTCCACACAAGAACTTTTGGTCAGGCTCTCAAGGACCTGCCTTTCCGTGGAGACCCAATTCTGTGTGGAACATTGCTACCCAAAATGTGGTCTGTGGGCCAGGGGCACCAGCACCATCTCTGTGTCAGAAGGCAGAGTCAAAGGTCCCACATCAGGTCTGTGAAACTGAATCTTCATTTTAACAAGATTCCCAGTTGATTCGTCTGAACTTTAACATGAGAAGCATTCGCCTAGTGAACATGATTCCACCAGGATTTGGTAGAGTCTTCAGGAGCTTTGCTTTTTTCACTGGGGGAGAAACAGTGGTTCAGGAGATAGGAACCCTGGTAATCAGAATCATTGGGAAGAATCTGGAATTTTGTGTTCTGAAAGAACCCCAGGAATATCTTGCCATTTGGAATTTATAAGGAGTATCTATTTGATTATATAATAAATCATAAAAAGAACCAGGATGAAAAGAAACAAATGGGAAAATTCTGTCTAGGCTGATAGTCAGCATGCAACAATATGCAACAGATATTCAGTACAAAAGATGTTTATTTTTCCATTAAACTCAGCTGTCCTAATTTAAGAGAGTCTCCAAAAATATCAGTTGCTATTTAGCATCCCTTGGTTAAGAGTTGTTTAATTTTTTTTTGTAGACAATGAAGTTGATTCTCATCCCCGCAGAAGGCAGAACAGAGTGTCATAAAGCCACAGAAGGATGTCCCCACCTACACATGGTCACAGTGCCACGACTGGGGGACACTGTGACTAAAGGCATGTTCAGGTCATATAAACTTAGAGAGGTATGATGGGGATAGCCAGAATCAGCGCTGGAAGCTGCAGAGAAGTGATGTGTTCCCTGCCCGTGCTGGCTTTTTGCATTTCAATTTTCCAGCAGGAACATTTTTGTCCTGCTTCTTAGATAGCAGTCCCCAAGGAGTGATTCTCCATTTTTATCCTGCAGTGGATTTTCTAGGCCATCATTTCAGGTAAACTCTCTGTGAATCAATCAAGTTTCCACCAGGTACTCGCTCTGAGTCCAACTCTGGACTGGGGAGAGTTATGGGGAAAGGGGCCTAGGGACTGAGACCCAAAGTATATTTAAGTTGCATGATCCCTAGTCTTCAGAGGTTTCTTGACTTTCTGGCCAGAGTTTAAAAAAAAAAAAAAGATATGCAAAAAAAAAAAAAAAAGAGAGAGAGAGAGAGACCATTGGGAAGAAATGGAAGAGTGAAAAAGAGCTAAAGTATATGGTTCACACTTTAAGTACTATAGAAGGTCAGAAAAGAATGAGTTCTTTTCTTCTGAAAAGAGGAAAGGAAAGCTTAAAATGGGCTCTGATGAAATGTGGGACATTTTAATATATACAAGAGGTTATTAGGGCAGCTCCTAGAGAGGAGAAAAGGAGAACAGAGGTGAGGGTTATTTAATATGTTTTAATCTTACTTCCCATTTCCCTAAATGGGAAAAGGAGTAACATTATTTGTTTGTTTGACTCATAGGTTTTTAAGAGACTTAAATGAGATGGTCTTTGTAAATGTTTTCTAATCCAAAGAGTTAATCAAACTGGTGAAATGATTTCAGTAACCAAACCTACCAGAAGTGATTTTAAACTAGAATATGAATTTCTGATTTTATAACTAGCTGAAGAAAAAAAAAAACAGCCAAAAGATTTGGGTCAGTCTTCCACATAAGATTTTTTTCCTGCAGTCAGTCTATCCAGAAACCAAATTACAGATCAAAAGATAATGATGATTGTGACAATCCTGGCCACCATTTATTGCATACCAGTGTCCCGGGCTCCCCGCCCACATGGCCTCGCTGAGTCTGCACAGCAATCCTGAGAGGAGGCCACACTAGTCAAGCTTCACAACTAATAAGTGATGGAGCCCAAATGTAAACTCATGCTCTTCTGGCTTCAAAGCCCAAGCTCTTACCCCTGTGTTACTAAGTTTCAAAAAGGAATCAGAGCAAGAAAAGTTATTCATTAAAGTTTTTTCCTACCATGCCTATTGCTAGCATGGACAACATTTGGAGGGAAAAAACAGCTGGAAAAGTGAACTGTGATCACTGTACCAATCTTGAGAAGCACTTCTGCAACTTGGTATGAGCTATTGATCAGACTGAATTCTAACAACCTTTTTAAGCTTTCTTAACTCACTCTTGGAGAGAATGGGTTCCAGAGAGACCACAGAACTTAAGTGCTTATCCCTGTGAATTAGAGAATGTCGTCTTATGAAAGTGGAAACACTGGGTTACAGCGGATGAATTTGATTGGTTGTGAAAATCACTTTGGGTAAGACACAAGGCATCTCTTTTCCGCATAAAGGGTTTTCTGTTGCCACTGTTCATCGACTCACCTCTACAGCCGGTCTACGCGCACAGTCTTAGCACTACCTCCCAGCTGCTGCTGCATCCTCAGTGCACCACGCAGCTTATGCTATAGCGTTCATTTGGTTCCCTGGAAGGGAAAGTCTTAATGCCCTCCTGGGAAAGTAGAAGAAGTCTTTTCTCTTTTTTTCACTATTTTGATCATAGAGTAAGCTTAACACTTAGGGCTTGAGGAGGTGATATTAAGAAAATCAAGTAAATATGAAAGGGGAGATGACATTGGAGTGGGGATGGCACTGGAGCCACTGACTCAGCTTCCACAAACTCTGGGAGGGACCACAGGAGCAGGATGCTGGAGTGCTCAGCCGTCATCCATCTGGACCTTCAGCACGGTAGACTCACTTTCTATCTATAAAGTCACTAGCTTTGATTTTCCTTTCAGTAACTTCCCAGGATTCCTTCAGGGCAGTGACAGAAGCTCCTCTAACTGCTTCACCACACCCCCTCCTCCCCCACCAACCGCTTTAGGGGTTCTGGGCACATCACCTGGGGAAGACACACCTGCCGAAGTCTAGGATAGTGGCTTACAAAATCTTCAGCTGCTTACCCGCAGAAAGAATTTCAAAAACCTATGTGCCCCACCCCTGCAAATTCTAAAGTTGACATCTAAAAAATATCACCATAATTTCAAATAGTTGCAAAAGATGTAATTTCTAGCACAGTTACATTTTAAAATTGAACTGTTCCAGCACACTTTGGAATGATTCCAATATCCTCTAAGTATTACAGCTCTTTAAAATGCATCCAATAGGGTCATTACAAAGGCTCACTGATGTAATAAATGACAGTGCCCTGCACGTGATAAATACAGTGTATTTGTGGTGTACGTGGGCGTGTGGAGAGAGAGGTGGAAAGGGGTGGCAGGTGTCAGCAGCTCATCCTAGGAGGGCTTGTGGCAGGTGATACTGATGCCCCACACTGCATATTCTCAGCCTGGATTTGAGTTCACTCACCCCCGTGGGTCACAGTTTCTGCTGTGCTGAAGACTATCCATCTCAAACGATGCACTGCCCTGCTTCCCCGCCAAAGAGCTCGCTGCAGCTCCAAGGATGCGAACACTGGTGTTTAGGTACAACCTGGAAACTGAGACAGTTGACTCCCTCGGGGTCAATGCTCAACCACCGGGGGACAGGAGGCAGTGGAAAAAAGCCCCAGTCCTCCCATCTTCTGGGAAGACAACTGTGAAATCTGCTGTACAGTTTCCCAGAGGGTCCCCAACAGAACTAAATCCCAGTGGCCCACAGAGATGACTGTCTTACTAAAGACCCATTATTGCTGTTTTTCCTTTTCCTGTCTTTTCGAAATAAATAAATAGATTTTTGTTGTTGTTGTTTTAGGAAAACAGTCCCACGGTCTGGTTGGACATGGTTCCTGGCTGTGTGCTCCAGAACCGGTTCTATGGCCTTTCCAGAGTTTCTGTGAGCTACTGAATGTCCCTTTTATAAATCTATTTCTGCTTAAAAACAAATCTTTGGTATCGAGTGTGCTTAGTAGCAAGAGGTACAGGAGAGTGGTTCTGAACAGGCAGTCACTCTGTCACTCAAAGACGGCCAAAGCTCTCTCAGTCCCTCTACAATTGCTGTTGCCATCATTAAAAAATTGCCATGAATTTATTTCTGGGCATATATCCAGAAGGAACCCTACTTCAAAAAAACAGCTACACCCCAATGTTCATAGCAGCACTATTTACAGTAGCCAAGACATGGAAACAGCCTAAATGTCCATCAGCAGGTGACTGGATACAGAAGAGGTGGTATATTTATACAATGGAATACTATTCAGCCATAAAAATCGACAACATAACACCATTTGCAGCAACGTGGATGCTCCTGGAGAATGTCATTCTAAGTGGAGTAAGCCAGAAAGAGAAAGAAAAATACCATATGAGATCGCTCATATGTGGAATCTAAAAAAACCAAACAAACAAAACATAAATACAAAACAGAAACAGACTCATAGACATAGAATACAAACTTGTGGTTGCCAAGGGGGCGGGGAGTGGGAAGGGACAGACTGGGATTTAAAAATGTAGACTAGATAAACAAGATTATACTGTATAGCACAGGGAAATATATATAAGATCTTATGGTATCTCACAGAGAAAAAAATGTGACAATGAATATATGTATGTTCATGTATAACTGAAAATTTGTGCTCCACACTAGAATTTGACACAACATTATAAAATGATTATAACTCAATAAAAAATGTTTAAAAAAATTACCATGAATTTAGAGCCTTATCACGGCACAGATTATTACCGTACAGTTCTGTAGGTCAGAGGTCCAATAGAGACCTGGCTGGGCTAAGACTGAGGTGTTGGCAGGGCTGCATTCCCTTCTGGAGGCTCCAGAAAAGGCTCCCTATCCTTGTCTTTTCCAGCTCTGAGGGGCTGCTCACATTCCTTGGCATGTGGCCCCTTCCTCCATCTTCAAAGCCAGCAACAGCGAGTTGAGTCTTTTTCACATGGCATTTCTCTGCTCCTCTCTCTGCCTCCCTCTTCCACTTTTAAGGATTCCTGATTAGACTGGCTCCATCTCAAGATTAGCACCTGCAACCCTACTTCCCTTTTGCCATGTAAGGTAACACATTCACAAGTTCCACGGCCAAAATGTGTACATCTTTGGGGGAGCCACTGTTCTGTCTATTAGAGCCTCATCACAGCCTACCCCCCATCTCCCTACTCTAAGGATGACAGGATCACCTGAGAGGAAGCCAACCCTTCTGAAGCCAATAGGTTTCCAGGCCTTTTCCTGAGAAATGAAGACCACCGTCTTCCAGTGGCTTGAATTAGAACTCTTACATGCGAATGAGGAAGAGCAGGTAATGGCTTAGAACTCTTCAAATTCAGGCTTAAGTAGAGAGACTTTAAAAAAAAATTATTTATTGTTTGTTTTTGGTTTTTTGGGGGGGGTTGTTTTGTTGTGTGGGGACATAATTAGGTTATTTATTTAGTTGTTTATTTTAATGGAGGGACTGGGCATTGAACCCAGGACCCTGTGCATGCTAAGCATGCGCTCTACCACTGAGCCCTCCCACCATGAGAGACTTTTATATATTCTTAAGTTTATATGTCCCCTGAAATAAGGAAATCAGGTTTTCATTCCTAGGTTCACAAGGTGTAATACAATTTATTCAAATGCTGTCTTGACTCAGTTTTGAGGGCCTCCCTAGAGGCCAGTCAGTTCCTCCTTTTGAGCCGTCAATTAAATCCATACCCCACCCACCTCCCTATAAGATACTCACCCTCCAGGCTGCTATATACCACACCAGTCCCTCCAGGGCCAGGTACCAGGAAACCAGGGGCGGCCCCTATGCCCCAGAGCCAGCTGAAATTATTCAAGTCAGCCAGTCCTAAGCCTTCAACCTGATCTTGCCTCTTCCTTCTCACAGAAGCCACGATAAGGTGCTTGCCCCTGGTTCCGCTTTCCCCTCTGCTTGTGACCGTCCCCGGTTCTTCCCCTGAGTGGCCCTCTGCTTCCCCCCAGGGAGCTGTGAGTATCACAAAGCTGTAACACTCTTTCCGGTTGCTCGCATGATCCACGTCTGGCCTGACCCATGATAGTGTGGTTAAAACAGAAGGTAAGCGTGTTGAATTGATTTTTCTCACTGTAAAGTTTGTGATTGATTTTTCTCTCCACAAAGGGCTCAGAAAACACCTTTCTCAATGGGTTCAAGGCTAATTTTAATGCCAGCAAAGAAAAGTCCAAAAGGGCCTGATGCAACTCTGCTGAGGGCCACCCTCTGCTCTCTCAGCCCAGATGCTCAGAGACGCCCCTTGGGCCACTCCATAGCAGATGGCACAGAAGGGGACTGACTGCAAGGCTGTTTCTTTAGAACTGTCTTTTGATTGGTCCAGAGATGACCAGTCCCCAGGGTAGGAACAGGAATTCTGCCTGGAAGAATTAGCACCCCCTTCACAAAGAATCCGAAACTGCTTCTTAGAACTCTGATGCTCCAGGAAGCCTGTTTCCAACAAAACTCGTGAATTGCCTACACCATCTTCCCCAAACCCCCAGCGTTTCCTCTCCATCTCACACATTGTAGTCCCCTTTCCACTTGCAAGCCCTGATTCTCCCCGGCCTCATCCCCTCGCTGAGGGAGGAGCAGAAAGCTGGATCCCTGTACACATCTGGGCAACCAGCCCATGAAGAGAAGCCCTCCCCCACCCCCAGCACGCCCCTCCCATCTCACCCTGCCCCCCCACCCCCACAAGAGCAGCAGCAGATCCACCCACAGACATGGACCTGGGAGAGACACAAAGCACTCTCCTCCTCTGGTGGATGGAAGTGGTGGGTGGGAAACTTTTCCTGCACTTGTGTCTGCCCTGTTCTGAAGGTGAAGTGGTGCAGTTGTGCTGAATTTAAGTCTGAGGACTGCTCTAGAAATGCCCATTCATACTTGAAGTAACTTCCTTCCCCTAATCATGCTTCCGGCTGAATTCTTAGTGGGAATGCAGTGGTCTCTACCGGGAGATATGCACACATCACTTTGCTTCTTCTGAGGGTCGAGGATCATCCCGCTTCTCCTTCCAGTTCTGGGCTCCCTACAACCTCACACAGAAGGAACCCCTCCCTCCCGCGTGTCCCCTGCCCCAAAGACTCTTCCCAAAGCCAATCCCAGCCTGTGCCCCGCGCTCTGTTCACACCTCTCCCTGACCTGTGGGACTGAGATCTGGGTTCATTCATTGAGCAGAACCCATGAATAAAGTAACCGTGAAGCTAATACAATTTGACATAACTCAAAAGAGAAATGAATCACCTAGTGTAAGCCTGACACTCAAGAAATACCTGTTGCTTGAGCTGAGTTTAAATGCAACATTATTCCAACTCGTATCTAACTTTGAAAATGGTTTCTTTCTTCCAGACACAGGATTTGGGAACGTTTCCCAGGTTGATTAGTTACCCATTTCCCTGGTGGTTCTGGGTCACCAGAAAAGTACCTGGAGTTCTTTCTCCTCTAGTCACTGTGATTGTTTGAGAAACAAACAGCTCAGATTCCCCTCCCCTTCCCCACACTCATTCCCTGCCCTGGGGGGAAGGTGGAGGTCAGGGAGAGTATTATGACTTAGTGGTTAAGAGCTGAGTACATTCAGCTAGCTCCAGTGCCAACCCTGTAACCGTAAGGCAGTTCGCTTCACCTCTCCAAGCCTCATTTTTCTAAAAAAAAAATGGGACCAACGATAATAGTACTGGTATGGTTTTCTGTGCTATTAATTTCTGTACTATAACAACAGTACTGATATCGTATTTGCACAATTTCTATATTATAATAACCAACTTCTATACTATAATAATTGCATTGATGCTATGCTCTGTATTAATAATTTCTATAATATAATAATAGTATGGCACCATTTTTGTGCTAATTTCTGTACTACAGAAATAATTGGAAGTAATTTCTGCCCTATAATAATAGTACTGATACTATTTTCTGCACTAAGAGCTCCTACACTTTAAGGATTTCTGTACTAGTCATACAGATGGAATAAAAATTTTGTGCCACTATTAATTCAATAATAATAATTCTGTACGATGTCTACACTAATAATATCTGTAGTAATAATACTAATGGTTTACTGTAAAGTGGGGCTAATAATACCGTTCAGCTGATAGGGTTATTCTGAGCATCCTATGAGAAAAAACAGGTGAGCTACAGCACGGCACAGAGTGGTGCTTAAGAAATGTTGGTTATTGTTACTGTTGTTACCTTTATGGTTGTTGTTTCCCTCCAGCTCTGGCACTAGAGAAGTTTACAAATAAAACTTAAAACTGGCTTGTTTTCAGGTCTGTCTTGGTAAAGAAAAGAGCATCCCTGAGAGGGAGGGGAGAGCATCGCCTTGCCCTGGGGGCTCCGGGAGCCCGGGGCTGCCTCCCCACCCGTGAAGATGCTTTGCTCCTGGTGAGAAGAGAAACAGTTATGAGAGGGGTTGGGATGGACCATGTGGTCATGAAGTACGGGGTTTTGTTCTCTCTGGGTGGAGTGGCCATTTCTCCCAGAGGAACAGGGATGATGGCCTGGAGGAAAGAAGGGATTCAGCTCCCTCATTTCTCTCTCCACCGTGGAGAGGAACCCCAGAGAAAGACATCTCAGAAGTAATGGAGGGTCTAGAGGCAGGAGGTCAAGGTCTGGAGCAGAAGTGAATATTGCAAGTTTTTCTGGCCAGAATGAGTGGGATTTGGGGGCAGGAATGAAAGAGAGTTGACTCTTTGCTATTGACTTCTTCATTCCCCTTTCAGGGAGGAGCTTCCTTGCAGGGTAGGATGTGGCTTTGGATCACGTTTTTTTCCAATCAGATTTGCAGGGCTTCATTCACTCTCTGTATTTTATTTTAAATAGAGCCATTCCTGAAACTGTTTCAAGTAGAAGTTCATGATTAAAATCAACAATTTCACATGTTTTAAGGAATAAAAGAACAGAAAAATCAACAGGTAGGATTCCTCCCTCCGCTTTGATTTTCTGCCTTCAGCCTGGCAGTGCCTAGGTCTGTATCCTCAGAAGCCAGGAACAATTAACACACATTTGGCACAGGGGTGGGGAGGGGGGCGGGGCGGGGTGGGGGAGGTAATAGCTCAGTGGTAGAGTGCACGCTTAGCATGCACAAGGTCCTGGGTTCAACTCCAAGCACCTCCACTAAAAATAAATAAATGCCTTCCCTGCAGGCCTCCTGCAGAAATGGAGGTCCAATACCTCCCTCCTTGTGTTCGTTCATTCAGTGCACACCTCTGAACTGAATCATGAGACTTAACTAAATAGTCTTCCCAAAATAAATGCAATTTTAATTAAAAAAAAACCCAAATAACCCAATCCAAAAATGGGCTGAGGAACTAAACAAGCAATTTTCCAGTGAAGACATACAAATGGCCAATAGGCACATGAAAAAGTGCTCAATATCACTAATTATCAGAGAAATGCAAATCAAAACTACAATGAGGTACCACCTTACAACAGTCAGAATGGCCATCATTCAAAAGTCCATGAATGATAAATGCTGGAGAGGGTGTGGAGAAAAGGGAACCCTCCTACACTGCTGGTGGGAATGTAGTTTGGTGCAGTCATTATGAAAAACAGCATGGAGAGTCCACAGAAAACTAAAACTAGACTTACCATATGATCCAGCAATCCCACTCCTCGGCATGTATCCAGAGGCAACTCTAATTCAAAAAGATACATGCACCCCAATGTTCACAGCAGCACTATTTACAATAGCCAAGACATGGAAACAACCTAAATGTCCATCAACAGATGACTGGATAAAGAAGATGTGGTATATTTATACAATGGAATACTACTCAACCATAAAAAAGAGTAAAATAATGCCATTTGCAGCAACATGGATGGACCTAGAGATCATCATTCTAAGTGAAGTAAGCTAGAAAGAAAAAGAAAAATACTATATGATATCACTCATATGTGGAATCTAAAAAGAAAAGAAAAGAGACACTATGAACTTATCTACAAAACAGAAACAGACTCACAGACATAGTAAACAATCTATGGTTACAGGGAAAGGGGGTGGGAAGGGATACAGTTGGTGTTTGAGATTTACAAATGTTAGCCACTATATATAAAAACAGATTTTTTAAAAAGTTTCTTCTGTATAGCACAGGGAACTATGTTCAATATCTAGCAATAACCTTTAATGAAAAAGAATATGAAAATGAATACATGTATGTATATGCATGACTGGGACATTGTGCTGTACAACAGAAATTGACACATTGTAACTGATTGTACTTCAATTTTAAAAAAATGCAGTTTCTCATAGAACAAAAGATAATTCAGGATGATTTCATTTATATGAAGTACCTATTTTATTTTTCTTTTTTTATTGAAGTAGAGTCAGTTTACAATGTCGTGTCAATTCCTGGTGTACAGTATGTTTCAGTCATGTATATATATATTCCTTTTCATGTTCTTTGTCATGAAAAAAGACTGGAGCCTAGCGAAAGATTGGCTTCAACTGGAAACATTGAGATGGAACCACAACAGGAAGGTAGGAGGGTCGTGCTCATGATATAACTGGGCCCCATTCCCCCCGGGTGGGTGACCCACAAGCTGAAGAACAAGCCGCAGAGGCCCTCCCGCAGGAGTGAGAGTTCTGAGCCCCACGTCACGCTCCTCAGACCACGGCTCCAGCAGTGGGAGGAGGAGACCCCAGGACATCTAGTTTTGAAGGCCAGTTGGGCTTAAGTTCAGGAGCTCCACAGGACTGGGGGAGTCAGAGACTTAACTCTCTTGGGAGGCACACACAGGATCTCACGTGCACCGGGTCCAGGGGCAGAGACAGTGATTGCATAGGAACCTGGGCCAGGCCTGCCTGCTGGTTTTGGAAGGTCTCCTGGGGAAGTAGGGTTGGCTACAGCTTACCCAGGGGACATAAAAGCCGGTTGCTGACATTCCAGAAAGCTCTACATGAGCTTTCCTGGAGGCTGGCATCTTGACTGGATCATTAGCACCAAGACCCAGCCCTACCCAACAGCCTGTAGGCTTAAGGGCTGGGGAGCCTCAGGCAAAACAACATACTGGGTGGGAACACAGCCCCCCCATCAGCAGACTTCCTGAGCTACAGAAGCCTCTGGACACAGCCCTATCCACCAGAGGTCCAGGACCAAGCCTCACCCAGCAGTGGGCAGGCACCAGCTCCTGCCAGGAAACCTGCATAAGCCTCTAGCCCAGCCTCATCCACCAGGGGCAGATACTAGAAATAAGAAAACAACAATCCCAAAGCCTGTGGAAGGAATCCACAAACACAGGCCAGACTCTACCCTGGGACCAGCTCAACCCTGCCCCTTGGAAGACAAAAGAGGAGTGTACTGCTGGGACACACAGGACGTCTCTCACAGAGGGACACTTCTCCAAGGTCGAGAATCATAACTAGCCATCTAAACACACAAAGAGAAAGACTGACGAGATGAGGCTGCAGAGGGACACCTTCCAGGACAAGGCACCCGATAAAATCACAGAAGAAGAAATAAGTGATGCAGGAGAGAGGCTCTGGGCCACCTGATGTGCAGAAGGGTCCTTATCTCCTGAGAGATGCCCAGGTGAGCCCAGAAAAGTCAAGTCTGATCTGCCTGCCAGGAGCGGAATGGGTAACTAGAGTTTGCCTCTAGAAAGAGGCAGTGTGGGAGGAAGGGGGCCGGTCCCCAGATCAGCGGGGAGGGCTTGTCTTCTCCTTGCATGTGGAGGACACTTTATTCTGAAATTCTCAGGGACAAGGATGGACAGAGTGAAGTAGCAGTCATTCTTGAAGGAAAGAGGCATACAATTGCATCACTCACACCCTCACACTTCCAGTTCCCACACTGTCCTTGGCAGGCTGACCTGCTCATTCATTCATTCAACGTACATCTACCAAACTCCTGCTATATGCTCAGGGCTATGCTCCACAAGGTCCTGGCCCTCAGAGATCTTGTATTGTAGTGGGAGACACAGACAATGAGCAAGGAATCAAATGATTCTGTACAGAAACGCTAACAAGCGTAGAGTAGGCAGGAGGCAGGGTGGCTGGTGTAGACTGGGTGATCAGGGAAGACCTCTCTGAGGAAGTGACAGTTTAGCAGAGGCTTGAGGGATCAAAAGAAGCAAAGGTCTTAAAGAAGGGCAATTCCTGACCAAGGGAGGAGAATGCACAAAGGCCCTGGGGCAGAGTTCTATGTGTTCAAGAAGCAGAAAGAAACCAGTGTAGCTGGAGCAGAGTGAAAGGAAAGCATGGTGGCAGGAGATTAGCTCAGGGGGGGTGGTCAGGGCCCAGACCTGTTGGCCATGCTGACCACAGGAAACATGGATTTCATTCTAGGTGGGATGGGAAGCCGTTTGGAGCTTTTGGGGGGCGGGGAGACAGATGATGTGATGTACAGATTATTCTGGCAGGGCAGAGAATAGACTTCTGGATGCAGGAACTTTCTCAAACTGCTAGCACAGAATCCCACAGCAGAGTGAACAGCCCCTTCCACCTTGAAGTCCTCCTGGCCCTCTCTGAGGCGGGAAGAAGTAAGGACCATGGCCCTCACATTCCTGGAATGACGAGACAGATCTCTCCTCTGGCCTTCTCGTTCCCATTTCGGCTCTGCAGGGGCTGTGTCTCCCCTATCCTGTCCAGCCCCCAAAAGAAATGGGATTTGCTGTTTGCTTGTTTGTTGAGATATACCTTTAGAAACAATTCAATCTCCACTAATTCTTTGACATTGAATCCTGTGGCATTGAAGAAAACATTTACAATGATGGGGAAGAAATTTACTACATGAAATGTTTCAACATGAAAAGGATCAGTGACCTCCCTGTGTGCCATGCATGCTCATTCCTTCTTTTTTTGGAAACATCTCTGCAACTCTAACCAGATCTGCATTGCCCAGACTGCAAGAAGGCCCTACCTGGGGCTTCCTAGCAAGAGGGATCTGGACAGAGAAAGGTAGCATTTGTCTGTTAGGGCTGCCATAACGAAACACCAGTCTGGGTGGATTAAACAACAGAAGTGTCTTTGTTCACAGTTCTGGAGGCTGGAAGTCCAAGATCAAGGTGCCAGTGTGGTTGGGTTCTGGGGAGGCCTCTCCCCTCCACTTGCAGACGGCCACCTCTTGCTATGTCCTCGTGTCCTTACCTTTTCCCTCTGTGTGTGCATGGAGAGAGAGCTCTAGTATCTAACCTGGGCACCCTGCGTCTGTGGCCTCTAATTTTCATCCATGTTTTCATTTACTCCAAGGACACATGCCTCACACTTGAGAGGTCCCCATGTCATCAATGCCACCTCCATGGGGGTCTCAAACTCAGTGTTCCCAAGGGCCGGCCAGATGACATGCATTTCAACAGAAGCCGACTTTGTCTGCCACAAAACATCAAAAAACATTAACATTTTCAAATGGTAAAAAAAAAAAAAAAAAATTAAATATCCTTCTGGCCAAACAAAACACACATTTAAGGACTAATTTGGACTGTAGGCTACCAGTTTGTAACCCTGATGAGTATAATGGGTATGAGGTTTGTTCCCAAATGTAGGTTGTGGGACAGAGAAGAACGCAAGTAAACCCTTCTCCGCGAAGGTGCGTCTCGGCCGGCAGCTCTCCTAAGACCCTCGCCCCTCAAGGCCCTGCTGCAGCTGGAGGCTCTGCCCCTGTGGGTGACCCAGCCAGGGAAACACAGCAGCGACTGTGAAATCGCAGGGCAACACGTGTACTCACAGAAGGGAACGTGGGAAACGTGTGAGGACGATTCTTAGCCAAGAGGGAGTTTAGGAAGCACTCAGCAACCAGAGCAGAGAACAGAGAGATGACTGGCGTTCACCGGGAGAAAGGCGGAGCACGCGGCTTGCAGGAAAGCCCCAAGACAGAAGGGAGGGCAGAGCGATGGTGGAACCGACTGCTGACCCAAGTGGCTGGACCGCAGGGAGAACAGGAGGGAAGGGCTCCTGAGCGGCAGGAGTGGTGTGGTTCTGAGGACTTAGCGCTGTGCCGGCCACGGGAAGAAAGCCCCCCTTGGGGATGTATGTAGTGGGGTGGGATCACGAGCATCTTATGCTGTGAAATGATGACACTGGGTGTGGTGTGATCAGAGAGTATAGGGTTTGAGTGACAACCAGAGAGAGCCACAGCGGTTAAGTCAGGAGAGGGTGGTAGTGGCTTGGACTAGCCAGAGGGCAGAGGCGAGGAGGAGGCAGGTGTGAGAGCTATTAAGGTGTATGAGTGGCTGGATGTGAGGGGCGGGGGACAGGGTGGTGCTCAGATAACTCCGTATTCTCACTTGAGTGTGGGGATGTGTGGAGGTGTGTTCATGGAGACAGGGGACAGTGGAGAGGAATGAATTGGTGGGTAAGAGTATGAGTCAGTCTTGGACAAGCTGACTTGGAGATGGCTTTGCATCTCCCAGTGAGCCCTGGTCTCCCAGTTCACAGATCCCACCTGTCATGGTTGTGATAGTGATAGAAGGAGGTTATCTATCTCCTAGGTGTGGAGGGGCCGAAGATGGCCTCCTGGGGGTGCTCTCTGTCCACCTCTCACCCACCCTGGAGCCTCGTCAATGCTTCACTGAAGATGCTTCATTCTTCATTCTCAGTTCTTAAATCCAAGGGAAAAAAAAGCTAAGTTCCTTCTTCAGCAGGACACGGTGTTCTGTCTGCTCTTTCCCTTCCTGCCCTGAAGGGAAAGGCCACGGTCAGTAAACTTGAAGGATCAGATAGAGCAGGAGACAAGGGCGAGAGCCAGACCTCTGAGAACATGATGGGGGAATGAGGGAGTGAGTTCTCCCACCTTCACTTGGTAATCCAGCCAGGAGGAGCGTCTTTCCGTCCTCCCTCTCCCTTACGCCTCACACATGCTGCCTCCTCCCGTGAAACACTCTTCCCTTCCTCCTCTCCCACATCCCCGTCATCTGGATGAGACTCAGTCAGATTTCATTCTGTGCTCAGACATCACCTCCTTCAGGAGGACAATTCTGACATCCATGGCTGGGTTCAGCGTCTGTGGCAGAGACCACTAATAGTAGACACCCAACATCCATTCTCTTCTTTCCTTCTTGGTTCTAGAAGCCCTAATTTTAAAACTGAGTATATGGTGCTTAGGGTAAAGACTACATCTCCCAGCCTTTTTTTTTGCAGCTCGATATGGCCATTTGGCTAAGTTCTGGCCACTGATGTGAAAGCAGAAATGTCTGTAACTTCCAAGACATGCTCTTATGGGGAGGGGACATGTCTTCTTTCTTCCCCCATTTGATGGAGGACATAATGGCTGATTCTGTAGCCACCAAGTTGTACCATGAAAACAAAGCCACACCCCAGGGATGGTAGGGATTTGAACTGGAAAGAGATCGTGTTTCCAGATGGCTCTGTGGAGCTACTGTACATCCATTCTGCACCGCCTACCTCCTGCTTTTGTGTATATAAAAGAGGAATAAACTTCCATCCTGTGTAAGGCACTGTTATTTTGGGGTTTTCTGGGGGGGTGGGTTGTTACATGCAGTCATGTAACAAATCCTAACTTATCCAGTGACCCTCCCATGTGTTTTTCCCTATGAAAATATTTACACCCTACATTATCGCAGCTTAGTTGCTTATCTGAGGGGAACAAAATCACCCTACTAGAGTTTACACTCTTCTTATGAAGCTGGCTCCAAAGTTGCCACCACCTAACATAACCGATCACCCACATATCTGCAAGCACCCTGGAAGTAACCAGAAAGCCAAGCCTACTCATTCCAAGGCAGTGCTAGGAACCACTTCAAAGGTGGCTTTCCAGTCTCGCGTTTCCAGCCTATAGGTGGGGCCCTGCTTAGGGCTATGCCCGTTTCTCCTCTAGTGCATTTTCTTTCTCTTGGACCGAACAGTCAAATAATACCACCAATAAACCCACAGACAACAAGGTAAAAAGGCGCACACACAGATGTCCTATAACTGGCCTCTCCTACTCTCCATGTCCTGATAGTGTGTTGTTTGGCAAATCAAAAGTAATTTAAAAAACTCTGATGGTTTGGCATTTGGAATATTGAAAGCAATCTGGGAAACCCTGATAGCAGCGTTTGTGTCTCCATCGCTAGCTGCAGAAGCAGACTGTCAGGACGAATTTGAGTAAGATCAGAGGAGTGAGTGTGTCCGGGCAGACCGGCTCATCTGTAGCAGCATTGATGAGTTTTGGTGATACACTCTTTAGCAGAGTCTAGTGGTGAATCTGTGCTAATTAATTCACCTTTTCTCCTTGCAGAACCTTTTGGAGGTCAAATGCAGTGTGATGGGG
The DNA here is from genome assembly GCF_009834535.1 of Camelus ferus. Classification (NCBI taxonomy): domain Eukaryota; kingdom Metazoa; phylum Chordata; class Mammalia; order Artiodactyla; family Camelidae; genus Camelus; species Camelus ferus. The sequence continues at coordinate 8,628,274 of NC_045701.1, forward strand.
GTTCCTACCCTTACACCAAGAATTTCTGCTTCAATTGGCTCATCTCTTATTGATAAAGGCTTCAAAGTACAAACAAAAGTAATAATGGCCAAGAGCTAGATAGGCGTACAAAACCTGGACACTCTCTCAGAAATCTGAAATAAAAATTATTGCACGTTATCAAAAGAATAAAGTCCAAGTGTCTGGACAAATCTGATAATCTTACAGGTTGAGGTCTCAATTATGCTGGGTTTTTGGACTTTCACTGTCTTCAGCCAGCAGAAACTGCCATAATAACTCTTATCAGATAACCACTGTTTATTAATTTAAATGACTAGTTCACTTACTATGTAATATTCCATCTGATTCTCCTTTTCTAGCTTTAAAACCACAGTCACATGCCACAGCTTGGAACAAGAACTCCTTGTTTAGGGCTCCAGCCAAAACTTCACAAAGAAGCCTCACTCCCCAGAGTGTAGCCACGAGGGTTTGAGCAAGCTGAGCCTCCAGCACAGGGGTCAGAGAGTCCAACTTGGCAACATCTATATAAGTACAGTCATCAGAGAATTCATGCAAAAAAAAAAAAAAAGAGTGAAAGTCAAAATAATAATGCTGCAGCAGCCCAAACAAAATGACTTCTCTCCCTTATGTTACATGAACTCCCCCTTCCCCTGTCACTGACTGTGCACATGCCACTTGGGTTAACAACTTTCCACCCACTTGGCTCCAGGGATCACATTGTAACCCACGTAGAAGGGGTCTCCTTTTCACACAGCTGATAAGGAGAAAGCGGGAGGGTGGAAGGTTCCTGCTCGTCCCTCCATTTGTCTCTGCAACCTTGAACTTGCACTGAGGCAGTGGGGCAGGCACACCTCCCAAGGAGGATCTGTGGCATCAGTACCACGGGAAAGAAACCAGAGATGCCATACTGATGTAAAGCCAGACTTGTCTATTGACCGGCTGGAAGATTCTCTACAATTGCGCTCAGCAAAAATCAAGTGTTTCCTGGAGGTAAGATTAAGAACGTTTGGGCTGAAGCTGTTTTTCTGGTTATATGTCAGCTCCCGGGAGTATAATCTGCATGAAATTTGTAAGAAGTGTATCTTCAGGGCTTGAAAACACAAAATTTGCCAGATTTAAGGTGGGGGACTCTGGTCAACCTCATCTTCTAAGAACCGATAAGCCAAGTCCAAGGTTAACATTTCAGGAAGCAGCTGGATCTACAAATGCATTCAGCAGCCTATGAGAGGAAGACAGGGGATGGGACGTCAGGACCCAATGGGTGGAGAGGTAGGATCAAAGGCAGTCCTGGCCAACCAACCACAAAGTCAATGTTTTGGAGTCAGCAGACCAAGCATGAGTGAGTTTTTTCATCGTTAAAATAGAGTTAATTAGAGTACCAATTAGGAGAAAAGCTGTTATGACAGTTGAATGAGTTAATGAATATAGCACAATCTGCACATTGGCTGGCATATAATACATTCTCAGCAAATGTTAGCTGTCTTCATTATCACCACCATTATTGTCGTCTTCATCACCATCATCCTGGCTTTTCCACTTACCATGTATATGACCTGGAACAGCTCTATTTTTTTAAACATCTCTGAGTTTCAAATCTCCATCTTTACATTGAGGCTAAAAAAATTTTTACCTTCAAGGATACAGTGAGGATGAAACAAGAGGAGGCACAGAAGCACCTAACACAATGCTTCGCGCATAGTAGGTGCTCATAGAGTGGGTATTATTGCCTAATTGGTTTTAAGATATTTCCTTTTTTTGCAGGGGGGGATTAGGTTGTATTTATTTATTTATTTATTTATTCATTCATTCATTCATTCATTTAATGGCGGTACTGGGGATTGAACCCAGGACCTCGTGCACGTTAAACATGCACTCTACCATTGAGCTATACCTTCCCCTCCTTTCTTGACTGGTAGTCAAAACAGGTGTTCTGACATAGATGAGTGTGACTAGGAAGGATGACACCAAAGTCTGCCCAGTGGGAAAAGTCAACTGGAAGAGACACTCTAGTTTCCAAGGGGAGTTTTTCTTTTCATTTTCTGAATGGCCCCACACGACATCCAAGACCTCAGATGTCCTTGGGTTTTCTGGGTCACACATTAAGCTTCTATTATGCAAGAAATCAAAGATGATTGAAGATTTGGGGACTCACAGATGGAGGGTTGCCAGACTTAGCAAATTAATTAAAAAAACAAAGATGTTCTATACTTTATCTGGCAATCATACATGGATGTCAACTGATCTTCTTGTAAAATCCAAGCTATGGGTTGACCTATGTTTTGTGACTTTCTGTGACGTCATAAAATGCAGGTTCCAGATCTTTTCAGAGAGAAAAAGATGCTACAGTGCTTGAATTTGCTTTCTCAGGGTTCGTGGTTATCAGGGGGACCTTTTACTATGCGTCATATTGGGCACATGTAGGGGGGATCTTGGAGGTTAGACTTTAGTACAAAGGTCCTGAGATAACTTCCTCAGCGTTTCTCTTCATTATTATTTCCTGTTATTATCAACAGAGTGCTGCACATTCCTTCTCTCCCCCTCCCTTACTCTACAAATTCTGTCTCTCACTAATGGAAACACTGCAGGCTCTCCACTGTGTAAGGGATGGTGTGACCTGTGGCTTCCTAATGATATTATTATGAGAACTCAGTGCAAACCTGGCTGCCTGGGCTGCATTTTGTTTCCCCCATAATATTCAGGAGTTATATCATTTCTCTTTCCAAACTCCCAGTGGCATTTCCCAGTAACTTTACTTTTGAAATGAAAGTACAGGTGGCAGAGCTAGTATCCGGTGAATGATATTTAGGTCAAAACCAGAAGAGTGTACTTCCTTCTAAGTGCGGTTTTTGGTGGAGGTGACATGAGCAGACTTCAGAGAAAAGTCAGGTGCTACAGGACCTCCATGACATCTCACCAAATGCCCTACCCTAATACGTTTTCTTCTTCAGAGTAGGTCTTGATTCATGCCCTGTGTGTTTATGAACCTCTCTCTAGAATTTTTGTGTCTAATCCTTACTGGCTGAGATCACATGGAACCAGCCTCCACAGCAGAGACTTTTGGAGCCTAGTAGTGAAAATGGGAGAGGAGAAGCTGGATGCCTTCAGAGCACACCCGTCTCCCTCCAGCCTGAGTCAGAAGAACAGAGATGCTGCACCGCACACCCAGCCCCAGGGCATCAGCTCAGCTTCTCAGCCCCGCCCCCACCCGTTCCCGATCTGCAGTTCTGAACTCAAGGCCTGCAGAGCTGCCCTGTCTCATGGTTGGGAGAACCCCGATGGAGAAGGGTCAGAAGACTTTAGGGTAATACCGTTTGTCTCTGTGACCCTTCTCCAGCCCTTGGACCTCTCTGACTCCCCTCCTTGTGTTCCCTCTCCGCCTTTCACCCTAGGTAACAGGAAAGGTTATTTGTGACCAAACAGGGAAACTAAATATTCCTGCCAACATGCTGTGCCTTTAAAGGTCCTTCCCCATTAGGTGCTTATCTCGACCAAGCAGAAAGTGGCAAAAGACAGAGGGGCACTTTGCTTCCTGTCAGAAGCTAGCTGAAGGGCACTACGTGCTGGGAGTGGACCATGGTCTGCTGAGCTCTCCCAACACCCTGTTCAGCAGAAGGGTGACATAAATAATGCTTAGAAGTCATGAAATCTACCCCGTTGCCTCCTAACAGGCAGTTAATATTGACCTTGACCTTGAATTTCCTCAAACCACAGAGGGGAGGACATACAAAGACTATGAGTGAAGAATGGGCTGTTTGGCAAACCCCCCGTTTTCTGAACACATGTAGCCGCAGAATTCTCTGCCCAGATATCCCCAAGCTTGCTTCCAGGCCCAGAGCAGTCCTTCTAAGAGTGACCCAATGCTGCTATGCACACCTCAGTCTTAAGGAGTCAATTAAGGGTTGGTACAGTGGGGTGGGGAGGAAACTTAGAGGTATGGGCTGGGGAGTCCATATGGGTATGCGAGGCACCCCTGCTGATGCAGGAAGGGCCGGAGTGGAGCGCGGGAAGAGCAAGGGGTGCAGGATGAGGACTGAAGTGAGGACTGAAGGGTGGGCTGGCTCTCCCCATGCTGCCATGTTCTAGCAGGGAACTCTCAGGGGTCCAGGAATTCTAAATTCAAACCTGGACCTCCAGGTAGTCCTGAAGGTATTTTTGTCAAGGTAGGAGGATGGGACATATTTTATTTAATGATTTGTTAGCTTGATTTACAACTTCATAATATTCAGACATAGGGTTTGTGGGTCTCCACCTGTCCTCCTGTCTTGGGGCCTCCAATCCCCCACACCCCACTCTGATACCTTCTGAGAGAGAAGGCTTCACAGCCCACATAGCACAGTGGTCCAGCTGAACCCACATGCTGAACAGCCTTGCCCCTGTCCCACTCTTCAAATCACTCTATTTTAACTCCTAAGAGTAGTTAGATCGCATCTGGCATTAAGGAGTCATCCCGATGGCCACATGTTTTGCACAAACCCTACATTAGCTTCCAAGGCTGTGCTGCTTAGAGCATTAAGGGAGGAAGTTTCACCCAGCTTCCAGGGGCCGTTTCATTAATTCAGTTGAACTAGGAGCCTTGACGACCTGCCTAAAAAAGAGGAGGTGGTTCATATTTGGCCGACAACTGACTTTCTTTTAACTGGGCAGCAGGTGGCAGCTGAGGAAGGAGAAGGATGTCAGGCACCACAGGCCCCAGAGGCAATTTGAGGGAGGAAGGGGATGAAGCAGCTGCTAGGAGAGACACTTGGAAGCAAGTTCAGAGGTACATAAAGGTGTTTTTAAGGAAATTTTCCATATGTTATAAGGAACTTGCCTAACTTTCCTCAGGAAAAGTCAGTAAACTCTCCATTATTCGAGACTGTTTATGGCTTTGGATTTGTTGGTTTTGGAGGAGGGTGACTGAGGGAGGGGAACTGGTGCCGAGTCTGGCCTGAAGATGATCTAGGAGTGACAGCAGGAGCTACAAAGGGTTAGCTAAGTAAAAGGAACAGCGGGCACCCATTCCTCCTTCCCCGGAACTGACTGTGCGACAGCTTCCAAGGAGATGACCACAGTGGTCCAGGCTCCCTTGGGGCTTCCTGGAAGGTGAGCTAAGGGATGAGCAGCCTGCCCGGCCTTGGACCCCCACACTCCTGCTCTTCAACATTGTCTTCTTTTCTGTGTTTACTATGAAAGTTGTTCCTGCTCATTAGATACAATTTGGAAAATATAGAAAAAGGTTAAAGGAAAAGAAAGCTCATCCAGGGTCCTACTCTCTGAATCCCATCAGTGTCAACATTTGTCATATTTTCTTCAAGGCTTTTTTTGTTGTTCTTTGTATAGATGGTGTGGGTTTGTGTGTGTGTTTGTGAGAGAGAGAGAGAGAGAGACAGACAGACAGACAGACAGACAGAGTCAGAGAGAAGAGAGAGGGAGAGAGATTGATTTGAACACAATTGGATCCAGTTCCCTAAAGCACTGTTTTCAAGGCAACTGGATTAATGTGATCTTAAAGTACTACAATGAGTCATTTTAGGATTACTGAGCAATGTCATGAGGCTTGGTGAAAACAAAGCTGATTTTCCTTTATGCTGTGGTCAGGAATCACCTACTCTAAATCTCCAGCGGCTCCGCCCGTGGCCCGTTTAGTGGAAAGGCAGAAGATACCAGTCAAGGCGGGGAGTGTACAGCTCAGTGGCAGAGCGTGTGCTCAGCATGCAAAAGGTCCCGGATTCAATCCCCAGTACAATAAATACATAAATAAACCTAATTACCTCCCCCACCCCCCAAAAACAAATGAACAGAGATACAAATCAAGAGATGTGAAGGTAAGAAATGTAACTAAGACACATACTCTTACGGCTTCAACACTTAAATAATTACCCAAACCTGAGTCCATTAACCGTAAGAGATCTATTTATGGCTCAGGCTTAAGAGGTTAAAAATCAGGTTTAATCGTTTGAATTTTCTGCTAGGTCTGGTCACAAAACGGATTAGGATTCGATTTTTGTGGTCTTAATAACTTCACTTTTACTTGGTGACTCTTCTCAAAGGTGAGCAGGGCAAGAGCTCTGACATATCTGAGGATGGAGTATGAACAGTATATAAGGAGCACCGTAAATTGCATTTGACATTGAGCCAAGACTGCGAAACCAGATTCGTTTGGCCACAGTTCCAAGGAGGCAAAAATGAACTCTCAGCTTATTATTTTCTCAATGAGTTTGGGAAAATGTCCTGGGGAGAAGCGTTTCCAGTCAACTCAGTAAGCTTTCATATCCCTTTTGCTTATGCAGATCCTAAAAGCCAGAAGATCCTATGCTGATTCTCCACCTTTCTAGGTCAGTCTTTAAGGCCAGCCAGCTCATATGCCACCACTCCAGGAAGCCTTCAGAGACTTTCAAAATCTCTGTTTGCATGATCCCTAATTAGCCGTTGTATTAGTCTGCCATATGTAATAACACTGTATTCTGCTTGATAATATTTTAAAATGTTTCCCACTAACATGTTACAATAGTTCAAAAATAAGCAATACAAAACGTATCCAGCATACGGTTTTTTCCCCTGCCCTGCTCCCACATCTCACAAACACTTCTGTAAGTTTGTTGTGTCTTTTCTAAAGTTTCTTCAGGCAAACACAAACACAAATCTATTTTTCCCCGTACTTGTTTTCTTACACAAAAGATGGCTCGATATATGTACTACCGTTGATATTCCTACTATTCTGTACTTTTTTTCACTTTAACTTATGGATGCATCTTGGAAATCATTCCATATCAGTTCAGAGAGAAATTCCTCATTCTGTTTTTACAGTTTTTTTTAAAAATTTAAACAATTCTATTATATGTTGTCTCCTAATACATTTAACCAGTTCCACAAATGATGGACATTTGGGTTGCTTCCAATCTTTTGCTCTGCCAATGATGCTTTGTAGACATATGTTAATTTCTATTGTGTGTGTACCTCTGTGGATAAATTCCCCAAAGCAGAATGGTGGGGTCAGAGATGGCACAATTTTGTAACATTGCTAGACAGTGCTGTTGCTGGAGAATAGGTTCTTCCCTCACGCAGGGAAGAATTTAGGAGCAAGGCATAGTAAACTGAACGCAAGTTTATTTAGAGAGATATACACTCCATAGACAGAGTGGGGTTCATCTCACTCAGAAAGGAGAATGTCTTAGGAGATACACACTCCATAGGCAGAGTGCAGACCCTCTCAGAAAGCAAGAGAGAGAGTGACCCCTAGGTGTGGGGTTGTTGGTTTCTATGGGTTCAGTAATTTCATATGCTAACGAGTAGGAGGATTATTCCAACTACTTTGGGGAAGGGGCAAGGATTTCCAGGAATTGGGCCTCTGCCCACTTTCGATCTTTCATGGTCGGCCTAGGAACTGTCATGATGTCTGTGGACGCACCAGGAGGCTCAAGGTCTACTGGAAGTCGAGTCTTTCTCCATCTTGGTTGTAACCAGTCTGTCCTGTCCTCTGCTGCTGCGTCATTCCTTCAGTGGTTGTGCCCTGCCCCTTCCCTCCTGTCTCAGTGCCAAATTGCTTTCCATAAGGTTTCAGCCTATTTATACTCTCACCAAAAATACAGAAGGAATCTGTTTCCCCATAGCCTTGCCAACAGAGATATGAGGAGGGAGAGAAGGGTTAGAAAAGAGTGGTTCCACATGCAAAGCTACAAGAGGACAGCTAGACAAAGACTGCAAAGGCACAGACATGTCGGACCTGACATCTCCACCACGGTTCGACCCATCCCTCCTAGGGATGCCTGGAGATCTCGCCGAGATCTCAATCAGCTCCAACCAAACACATCTAGCTCGGAGCTCACTGAAACTGGAGCCTCCTTTTGGTTTCTCATTTTCTACCAATGGAACTGACATTTCCTCATGTTTAAAATCTTGTAGGAAAGAGTGTGGGCAGGTGAACTGTCACTTTTTCCTTTATGAATTCTAAATTCATATGCTTTGTTTTATAAGCAGCAGCTTACATTTCTTTTGTAATTTAAAACCAATGGTAACGTACTGCAAACAAAAATTGGAAATTTAGTTATTTTTCTTTTGGTTTTCATTTATCTATTCAACCACTTTTTATTCTGTTAGCTGGTTTTTTTCTTTTTCTTTTTTCTGCCAGGTGCTTATGGTTTTAAATAACTTAACTTTATAAGGAAATTAATCAAGAAAAAAACATTAATTCTACTTCTTTATAAATTGTTCCTAAGACTTGCTTTCCCTGGCACCTCTCTCATGCCCACTCCTAGATTTTAAACTGAAAAGAAATTAAGAAAAAACTCCTGATGAAATGTTCAAGTAATAGTCATTAGGGCTGGCATACTATTTTAGGGCAAGTTTGTGTAGTTAGGATTTATGATACGTGCATGGTTATTTTTATGTGCTATAATACACTTTGCAGTCCACTGAGGTCCCTTATATAATAAAAGTGCACTTTTATTTCCATTTTATACCACTTGCAGCAAAACTGCATTATTTTGAATTGTAGAAGCTTATGACTGTCACAGCTGCTTTTCGAATCACAGTCTTTGTCAATTATATAATTCGTTTGTTACCAAAGCCTTATTGAAGCATCTTTTTATGGGAAGTTATCAACAACTTTATCAAATTTGGCTTTATTTTGGGATTCCCAGGAATTTAATACAATAAAAGGTGGGGCAGTGGGGGGGGTGCTATCTCTTGGTACCTTTGACCTGTCTAATTGGCTTTTGTACCAAGAAGGACACTATGCATTAATATACATCACCCATCTTTCCTATGTGGCATCAGCTGATAAGCCAGGTAACAAAGGAACATGTTGATGGATCTCTTGTGGTTGCTGCCTGCAGGCTCAGTTCACAGTTCAGTTCCATCTGTGCCAACATCTTTCTCAGCCTTGTGGCGTTTATTCAACCATGTCCCTACTAAGTTGCATTTAGCCTTGTTGCTTTATCAAAATTAGTGAAATATGGGGAAAATATAAATGCAAACACCAGTCAACAGAAGTGTAACTCTCATAAGCTTAGAACAAGTGAGAGAGAGAGAAGGAAATAATTAGGTGTGCAGGTGATGAATCGTTAGCCTCAATGGTGGCAAGTCACACTGAGAACTCTCTGTGCATTAGTCTCTATACTGATCACGTTACATGATTTAATTCCTTGAAATCTCACAATAATACGTAAGAAAGAAATGTTGGAGGTACTATCATTACCTCCATTTTCACAGATAAGGAAAATGATTCATGATCCAAACATGTAAACAGCTGACCCAAATCGGAAAGCTGCCTTTTAGACTTTAGATGGCCAGCTCTGCTCAGTTGGGATAGAGAAGCCCAAATCTAAGGAACAGCTACTAAATTCTGGGATTATAGCTTAAGACTATATCTAAGAGACAAGGCACAATTAGGAATTTTAGACTGTATTTTAGCTCTCTGAAAATAGAACCCTCTCCTTAAGAAACACTAATCTGTTTTTGAACTTGATACACCTAACATGGGTGAGTATTCTCAGGAGCATGCTGTGTATGGAAGTAGGAAGCCGCTGTGTTGTGTGTGTTTTTGATGTATGGGGAAAGATGCGAATCCTGTGAGGACAGGGCACTCATCTTACAGTTCTCCAGCGCCTACAACAGTGTGTAGCAAGTGTTTGCTGTGGTGGTGAGTGAAAACAGGAGTGGTTTGGAAACCATGCTACCAACATACAGAACACTAACACCAAGAAACACTCTATTCATAGTAAATCCCCCTAGGGAGGGGCAATATTTGGGGTAGGGGGTAAAACTATTATGTATAAAATAAGCTACAAGGATATATTATACAATATGGGGAATATAGCCAATATCTTATAGTAACTGTAAATGGAGTGTAACCTTTAGAATTGTGAATCACTACATTATACACAGTTTATATAATATCGTATATCAAATATACATCGATAAACAATAAATTAAAAAGCCCCAAGAAAAACCCAGCAAAGTAAACCCCCCTGTTGAAAATACAGGAGGCTATGCATGTGTGGAGGCAGGTGTATGGGAAATCTCTGTAGTTTCTCCTCAATTTTGCTGTGATCCTAAAACTGCTCTAAAAGATAAAGTCTATTTTAAGACTTACCATATGACCCAGGAATTCCGCTCCTGGGCATATATCCAGAAGGAACCCTACTTCAAAAAGACACCTGCACCCCAGTGTTCATAGCAGCACTATTTACAATAGCCAAGACATGGAAACAACCTAAATGTCCATCAATGGATGACTAGATAAAGAAGAAGTGGTATATTCATACAAAGGAATACTATTCAGCCATAAAAACTGACAACATAATGCCATTTGCAGCAACATGGATGCTCCTGGAGAATGTCATTCTAAGTGAAGTAAGCCAGAAAGAGAAAGAAAAATACATATGAGATCGCTCATATGTGGAATCTTAAAAAAAAAAAAATACGAAACAGAAACAGACGCATAGACATAGAATACAACTTGTGGTTGCCAAGGGGGAGGGGGATGGGAAGGGATAGACTGGGAGTTCAAAATTTGTAGATACTGACAGGCATATGTAGAATAGATAAACAAGATTATACTGTAGAGCACAGGGAAATATATACAAGATCTTGTGGTATCTCACAGTGAAAAAAAATGTGACAATGAATATATGTATGTTCATGTATAACTGAAAAATTGTGCTCTACACTGGAATTTGATACAACATTGTAAAATGAGTATAACTCAATCAAAAAGTTTAAAAAAATAAATAAATGCAATCCAAGATAGATAAATAAATAAAAGATAAAGTCTAATTAAAAAAAAAAGTAAATCCCCCTCCGTGCGTGTAACATCATCTTGAAAAATATGTCATCTTAAGCACACACACATCCATATGCATATGCAAATAGTTACAAGCATACATAAACATGCATTTATAAGTGCACGATAATAAGGGCAAAACATATGTCACGTCTTAAATGCATCAATATATTTATAGGCATACGATGATAAAATTGAAATGATGATGATTGTTGCAAAACCTATGCATCTTTTTTTCTGTCGAAGAGGAGAATGAAATTTCTGTCATGGCCTCACCAAGACAACTGTGTATAAATTAAAGTAGCAGACAGATGCTGATGGCAAACAGCCAGGTGCCCCAAAGTTGGAGTGTCCCCTCTTCAGAGACTGTCCCCATTCACCATCTCTTTTTTGTTTGTTTTTTTTTGGAGGGGGTAGTAGGAGGTAATCTGGTTTATTTGTTTATTTAATTTTAAATTGAGGGACTGCGGCTGGAACTCAGGACCTTGTGCATGCTAAGCAGTCACTCTACCACTGAGCTATATGCTACCCCCTCACCATCTCTTCTTAGTAGGGCAGTAGCTTTAGGACACCACCCCTGTGACAACATTTGCTTGGAATGCGACTCTACAGACACCCAGTCCAAGCAGAGCCACCCGTAGGCTTTCCAGTGACCTCTGTCCCGAGTGGCATAGTGTGAAGTGTTGAGCTGGTTGAGTCAGATTCTCTCTTTCTTTCTCTCCCTCCCTTTCTTTCTCTGGAACTTGACTCAAGGGACCACAAGGGAGGTTTCCAGTAAGCTGTGGGAAGCACAGCTAAAAGTTGGTTTGGGGGCCTGAGTCAGGATGGTGACAAACGAGAGACAGTTTGCAAGTTGAATTTATGGGAGGAGGAGCCACTATGAGTAAGCGGGAGAAGCTTGGAGAGACAGAGAGCGTCCATCCCTGTAGAGAAAACCAGGAAGCCAGAAAAGGACAGAGAGCAGGCACAGACCTCCCTTCCTTTCTGTTGTTTTTCCTGGGCTCTGGGGCATAGGTAACCTTTCAAATATTTTTCTCATGAAGCAATCCAGGTGCTTTTTTGGTTTTTTTTGCTCCTTGTTACCAAAGGAGACTAGACTGGAATAGCAGACAGCAGGAGGAAAAAAGCCTCTGACAATGGAGGATGTAAAATTAAAAAAAGAAAAGACAGGATAACTGTATGAGCACAGCAGTCCAAGGCCATCAAGCATAGTGGCAAACAGTAGCTCCATTCAATAGTCCCCAAGGACCTCAGCTCAGAACAACCCTGTGCAATAATCGATATTTATAGTGATGACCTTGAGTATCGAGGCACAGGCTGCTTAATGTGCAGCACATTTTCAAAAGGCAACGAAGCATGTAGAAAAATTTTCCTCCAAGTTAAAAAAAAAAGTTTCCGTGCTTAAAAAAAAGGCTCATGCAGCTATGTGTTAGTTTTTAGTTTGTTAAATGCATATATTTATTGATACATGCCTTGCCTTGTTCCAGCAAAGATTAAAGGTGACTGACAAGAATACACAAAAGTCAGTAAGACAGCATAAGTTGACACAGGGAAGAAGAAAGAAAACCAGGCTGTGGACCCAGAATTGGTCCAGGAGATTGAATTATCTGCAAAGTTCCCTTCTGGGGAACACTTCACTTCTTGATAGACCATGGAACACTGTAACTAATATTACTCATTCTTTAATCATTTTTAAATCTGGAGGGAGATTAGGGTTTTACCTTATGCATGTCAAAGTCAAATCGAAACTGAAGAAAGAAAGAAAAGAAAATACTGGCTTACATCAGAGAAAATATAATAATAAATGTATATAAACATGCATTGAATAAACTGTTAATTTAAAAATATGTTTAAGGAATTCCTGTTTATTTTGGCTAAATAATTTCATCATGTTGGTAAAACAATTGTTACAGTATAGCAAAAAAAAGGTCATATTAATCAGAAGTGGCATCCTATTACATTATCCCACTGTTGAAATTTTCTGCAATATCTTTTTTTTTTTAAAAAACAAATCAATATTAACATATCAGAAGAACAAAGAAAGTCTAAGGTTAAGTTAAACTCTCTACACAAATGTAATGCATATTCCCATAAAAAAGCAAGAATTTTTCTAGGAGCCAGCCAAATGTTTTAATGAGTGTGTTCTTATTTATCCTGGGCCTGAATAAGGAGACTTTTTTCCTTATGGATGTTCCGACTACGGAGTCACTGCTTAGAGGGGAAGAGTTTGGCCTTGAGAGCCAGGCAAGTATATAGATCTGGTGCACGTGGCTGAGTGACAGCTTGAGTAGGTTACTTCAAACTCTCTCAACTTAGTTTCTTAACTGCAAATGAAGTGAATCGTGTTGTGTGGAAGATTAAATAAGATACTGTACAGTAAGCACTTGGCTCAGTAGCTGATACCTACTGAATCTAGTCAGTGATGCCTGCGAAACAGCGATTATCCAGGACATCTCTCACTGATGTGCCACAAGCCTCTTTCATTACTGTCTTGTTAAAGATTTCTGCCCTTATTGTCCCATTAACAGATTTTTCTTTAACTGTACTGTTGCGAACGCATTCTGATGCTCTTTTATGGTACTGACGTGGAAACTAGTTTCATTGCCCCGTGTTAGCTTCTTACTGATCATTTTCAGTGATTTTTTTTTTTTTACTGATAGATTCTTCTGGGAATTTGCCCTTTGTATCCATCTCGATTTTTAATTTGGTTCCTTCTCATTCTGCCCCAGATAAAACGCAGTTAATCACGCCAACGTCTGTATAGAGTCTCATCTGACTAGCTCCATCATGTGTCGAGAAAGAGTTTTACAGTTTTGAAAGTTGCTTTCCCTTCATTGCTACTATGGCCTCGAATAAGAAGAAATACCTGGAAAAATAGGGGTAAATCAAGAAAACTGGAAGAACTTCCATTTTAAAAATTGAAGACTTTTTAGGGGGTGCAATTTGGCCAAAAATCTACATTGGCCGTGATTTATCATTCAAACAAGGCTTTTGGGGAATGCAAGAAGCGTGCAATTAATCGTTCCACTGAGAAAAACCAGGGCTCCCCAGGTAAACTGGGATGTACGGTCACTCCAGTCAAAACTGACAATGTATCTCCCTAAGACAGGGATGGAGCAGAGGAGGGCTTGAAGTGATTCTTCATGAAATTATAGGCTCTTCCACATGATCACACACTGTATTCTATGTTCACTGAATTAGTGAGTTCTGCTTTTAGACTCTCTGCTTATAGTATGAGATTCAGTTCTAATCCTTATGCCTCAAGAAAAACACAATAATACAAAGACTCAGAGAGGAGTAGCTAATATGATCAAGAGCTGTGGGTCCTAATGTTTTGGCAGTTATGACATCTCTGAGGATTTGATGAAAGCTATTAACTCTCCCTGAACAAAAGGGCACACACAGACAGCCCCCAGGACTTGGCATGCGATTTAGGGGGCCAAGGACCATCTGATCTTACCCAGGGACCCAAGGCTGAATCCCTAACCTAGAACACATTGTATAGGTCAAAGGAAGAAAGAATCAACATTTGTTGACCATCTTTGTACATATTTCATTTCAGACTCACATCAATCTATTTTTTAAATAAGGGAACTGAAGGTCAGAGAAATTAAAATTTTACAGCTAGTTAAGTGAAAAAGCCAGACTACAAATTCAGGTTTATGGGCACTAAATCTCATAATTTAAGTAATATGTAGACATAGAAGTTAATCTATACATTTATATTTCAATCTGGGACAGGATTATATTACAATGTCATGAACAATGAACACAAGCAATTATCTTCATCAAAGTCCTACCTTCTAGGTCTGGGGAATACTTCTTGAAACTGGAAAGAGATTATTAGGGCAAATAAAAATAAGCATTAAAAAAATCTCAAATGCCAATATAACAGACAGATAGTGTCAAAGTATTTCTAGATAAATCCAAGATTGATAGGTTGTTGATGGATTATTAAGAGATTTTTCAGTAGGTGAGGGTGTAGCTCAGTGGTAGAGCATGTGCTTAGCATGCACAAGGTCTTGGGTTCAATCCCCAGTACCTCCATTAAAAAAGTAAATAAATAAACCTAATTACTTCCCCCCAACAAAAGAAAAGAAAAGGATAAGAGATTTTCAGTGTCTCGTATCCCTGGGTTAACCTTGGAGAAAAGGACTACATCTTTGTCTGTATCCCTCAAAGCCCTTGTTAACTTCACTACCAATCAGGGCTGACCATGGACGGGATGGTGGCTTGGGCAAGGTGTCATTTCCAACCTACGTAGTGTTTTTTGTGTTGCTGGTAAGCTCTTTCCCTTTTGGTAACCTCTGTTCCTTAGTTCTTAAAATACCTGATCCCATTTTGAAGCTGACGTGCCCCTGAGACCTGGGATCAGTTACCAGAGAAAGATGAATCAGTACTCTACGTACCTAGTACATAGTGAGTGCTCAACAGATGCTTTTGGTTTCCCGGCCAGTCTGTATTACAGACTTTCCTAACCTAACCTATAGCTCCGACTCTGGCAGTTCTTTGCACAAAACTCCTGTCGCTTCTTATTATATTTGCATTTTTCCTGTAATTATTTGTTTTAAAATTTATCTTCTGTCTCCCTCTTAAAATTGTAAGCTTGGTAAAGGCAGAAACCATTGTACTCACAGTTGCCATGGTGATGACCTATGGTAGGCATTCAATTACATCTGGTGCCTAACTAGATGGATGGTTACTACAAGAATTTGGTCACATGATTTTCTTTCAATGTTTAAGATGGAGATATAATTCATCTACTATAAGATTCATCCTTTTAAAATGTACAATTCAGTGTTTTCTAGGATATTCATAAAGTTGTGCAACTATCATCACCATTAATTCCAGAATATTTTCACCAGTAAGAAAACACATACCCATTAGCAATTACTCCCATCCTCCCCTCCCCCCAGCCCTTGGCAATCACTAATTTACTAATTTCTGTCTCTCTACATTTCCCCATTCTCTACTTTCATATAAATGGAATCATTTATATGATTCATTAATATGGGGTCTTTTTTTCCCCTGGCTTCTTTCACTTAAGGTTTTCAAGGTTCATTTGTCAGTACTTCTTTCCTTTTTAATGGCTGAATAATATTGCACTCAATGGATACACTACATGTTGTTTTCCCATTCTAGACAAGGATTTCCCATTCTAGACACTAGGATTTTTAACATCCACTCCAATTCTAGGATCCTCTATTCAAGTGAGGGGCTACGACCGAAGTTTATAAACTAAATCACAGTAAATCTTTATGCTTTACAGTTTTTCTCTGCTCTGAAGTTGTCACATCTTACCTACCCTAGATCCAGGGAGGATCATCCTGTTCTGACCTACCAACCCTGAAAACAGTAACATCAGACTCTCCACCTTGATTTCAGGATTCCGCTTTTCCCCCGACCCCAATCTTCTCCTCACTGCCCACCTATTTCTTGATTGTACTAATTGTTCTCAACAGATACGCATTGACTGAGATTGGACGGAATTTTCTTCCCACGTCTCTTGCTCCGTCCCCGGGCTCAGTGAACGTGCAACTTCTTCGCCATTAACCCCCCCATCCTCCGCCCCCCAACCCCCGCCAAAATCCTTCCTTTGTTTTCCAAGGAAATTCAGGTAAAAGAAAGGGTGGGGCAAACGATATTTTTGACTTTCCTCACAATCCAGACGTTGGAAAGAAAACGGATTTCCTTTGGGCTGCTGCCACGACTCTGATCTTTTATGCTGATAAAATATTTCCTTCTTCTAAAAAAAAAGTTATGGGAAAAAAATCATACCACTGCAGCTACAGTTACTCTTAACTCTCGCGTTTAAAGGGGGAAAAAAAAGTTTAGAAGTTTACCTCTCTTTCACAGAGCGGCTTTCTACCTAGCAGGTCAGGTCTCGCCACCGGGAGCGAGCTGGGGCAGCCGCGCTCTGGGGAGGCTGGCGAGCAGGAGGACTACAGGATCCAGAGGGCTTTGGAGACTCCGACAGCTCCAAGCCTGTTGGCTACTGCGGTTTCCCCGGGGAGTGACGCTATGAAAACAAACTCTGATTGGTCAGGCCTGAGCTGAATTCTCCATTTATGGACAGATTGCCCAGCCCGAGCCGAGGCTCAGCCAGAGGAGTACGGAGTAAGTGGCCGAAGAAAGAGGAGCGAGGCAGGGCGGCTAGTCTGACGCGCGGAGAGCTGCGGACTCACATAGGCGGGCGGCGGGCGGCGAGCGCCCGGTCCCGGTGGACCCCTGCCCTCGGCAGCATGTGCCCGGTCTGCTAGGTCGCTTCCTTCTCGCCCTCACCTAACGCCGCGGATCCCGCCTGGATGGAGTACCCCCAGGGTTCCCATTGGTTCCTGTGAGTGCTTGGGTGTCGAGAGCCTGTTTTTGGCGAAGGGAACCAACTTTTGAAGTTCTCCCAGGAGACTGCGTTCCAGCCTCAGCTCCCCGGCAGCCGGACCCGGAGGAGGCGCGACCGCGGCGCGAGTCACCATGGTGAGTTGGCTGCGCCGACGTCCCGGGGCGCTTGACCCCGGGATGGGGCGGGAAGCCCGGGCGCGGGGCACCCACCTTGGGCGCGCTGCCGAGGCCAGGGGTGGAGAAGGTGGACGCGGGAGTCGGCACGTCGCGAACCCTGATTTCCTGCCGCTTCCCTGCCACCGGGGCTGGGGCAGAGGAGGCGAGGGGCCAAGGAAAACTTTCTTTGGAGTCGCTCTCGGCGTCCCGAAACTTCGTGGCCGGGTGGCCATGGCTGCCAGCTGTCGGAAGCCGGCGCGCGGGGAGGTGTGCGTTCAGGGGCACGGCCCCAGGAGGCGACCGCTTTCTTCCCGCTGGGGAGGTGGGGGCAGCCGCCTGCACCCCTCCGTGCGCGCGCTGCCCGCGCGGCGGACCCCGCTCCTCCCCCGGCAGCGCCGCAGCTGTCCCGCTGGCACCCGCACTCCCGGCAGGGGCGGCGCGGCCGCACAAAGGCAGCGGGGCGCCAGGTAGGGCGAGCACCTGGCGGCGGGCGCGCGGTTGCGAGCCGCGCTGCGGCGGGGCCGCGGGGAGCCACGCCGGCCTGGGCTCCGCGGGGCGCCGGCGCGGAGGGTCTCTGCGCCTACAAGGTCGAGTAAACATACCCCCCACCCCCGCTCCCCGCCCCTTCCCAGGCGCGAGGTGGCTGGCACTTTTCGGGCGTACAGCGAACCGTTCGCACAGGAGGAAGTCAAGTTTTTTGTTCTTGTTCCTTTGGCACTTTGGGAATCTCTGCCAGTGGCTGGCTCTTTCTCCGACTCGCTTCTGACTTTTCCTCTACCCCATCCTCCCCGCCCCCAATAACCTTAGCCGCATCCCTTGGGCTTTGGGGTGGTGCACTTCTCTTGACGAAGCACAAAAGCAAGGACTGTGTTTTGAAGAGATTGGCAGTCCATCAGAGGGGGGAGAAAGTTCTGCTCAAGGCTTCACAGTTTCCACACTTGCTTCTTTTCAGATAATCCGGTTTAGGTGGATGAACTGGTCCTCTTCTGGATTGTTTTGTTGTTTTTTAGTGGCTGTAAAAGTGGTGACCGGTGCAGCGCGAATTTAAAAATCTCAATCCCGCAGGACCAGCCTGAGGGAAACGTAGCGAAGGCCCATCGCGTCCTACACGCGAAACTCAAAAGCAGTCCTTGACCTAGTGCTGTGTTTACGCGAAAGAATGATAAAAAAAAACAACCAACCATACAAACAAACACCTTTAAAAGTGCACTCTTGATCAAAGCTTTTTTTCTTTTCACGTGGTCCAAAATTGTCACCTTTGCCTCTACCTAAGAGGACACTTTATCTGCAAGTAAATTTTCCCTTTCAGTTTTAGGCTATAAGAAGTCACAACACCCCACCTTATTTTTGGAGCCCCCGTAAAGAACCATTTATTTACACTGTGTGTTTGGGTGGAGCTGTTTAATTGGGCCACTGCCTAATTGGCTCCTTGAACGTAAGCAATGTGAGTCTGAGTACTTTAGAATTGCCGTAAGTATTTTCCATGGTTCAATATTTCTTAAAAAAAAAAATCAATATGTTTTATGTGAAGAGCTGAAAGAATCTTCCTGAATTTAAATGCTTGAGTGATACCTTGAGAAAATTAACTTTCCTTTACTTGACTCATTTTTCATACTTGGACAGACTAAAAAGTAGTGTAAGATGCCTTTTCTGGAGACTTCGAAAACTGGACGCTCAACTCGGGCCAGTGCTGTTGAAGTGGTAGTTGGTGAAGTGGGTGCAGGAGAGGCATGTTCTAAGGAAGAGAGTCGTTTTCAGAGTGTGCAGGATGTCTGTGGAAGGACAGGGTGTGACTTACCTGTCGATGGGTTCCCTGCCAGCAGCACAGATGGCCATATTGTGGGCTGCCCGGAGACTATCGGTGCATCCGGTTACGGTTGCTGGGGCCACGATTCCCTGACCTCGCTGTCGTGAAATAGGAGATACCCCCTCTCCATCTACTGAATCTAGAGTAATTTGGCAAAAACTAAGTGAAGCATTTCTGAGAAATGAAGTCCGTGTGGTAGATACATGAAGTTGCCTTAGAACAGAGCATTGGCACCTTAAATCGTCAGAATCCTCAGTTATAGGATTTGCTACCTATAGAAGACCCCTTTCAAGCCAAACGAGGCGTCACTTTGTGTTTCACGTCTGTCTGAGTCTGCCCAGCTGCATCCTTCAGCTGCTTGGAACAGGAAGAGAAGGGCACTGCCTCCAATGGGTGTGGTTGAGTGTTAGCACGAAGAATATAATTCATCAGGCCCTTGGCACCTATACTGTGGGTTTCTCTCTCTTTCTGGGTGTGTGTGTGAGTGAGAGAGAGAGAGATCTTAGGAAATTTGATTGCACATTAGGAGGGCTCTCCACCTGTACCTAAGGCCCTACCAAGACTCACTCAATTGTGATTCATAAGAAGGATTGCCATTTTCTCACTCATGCTTACAGTTCACCTCATATTGTCCTCTTGAAAACTCACTTTGGGACACTTTTCTTCCTCTTTGGAGAACCAAGAACACTATCAGGCAGTAGCAATTTGTTTCTTTTTTTCTTAGGAGATTTGAAGAACTGGGAAGAAAACCCCCGAAATCTCTGCATGTCTTTATAATTTATTGTACATTGGTTAGAAGGGGACAACCATCTCCTCTGACTTTAACTATTTTTTAGTAATACCGAACTAAGATTTCCTTTGTAGAATCTGGCTTTATCATCATCCACAAAAGAAGTTCTGCTTTTGTGGCCATGAGCAGTTTGGATTGTCTAATGGACTGAAACCCATGTGTGTAGTTCTGCCTTGTACTTTGGAGCTAGAAATTATGATTCATAAGGCATTTGTGACTTAGATGTACAGACATATCTGAGTGAATCTGAATTGGCCACCGCCTCAGAATACATTCAAGTTATGTTTCCTTCTTATGGCCATGTTACTTGTGTGTAAACTGCAGCTACTACACATAGAAATACACAGGACTAGATGTGCTAACTTAGAAATCTGATGGCTAGCTGGCGACAAGGTGTAGGTTAAGTTCTTTTGGGTGACGGCACGGCATATATTTAGAAAATCTGTGGAATCCATTTCAGACATGTTGTCTGGGAAGGTACCCATGTCCATCCTCACTGATGAGTTTATCAGATTTCTAGCAGTCTCCTGGCCAAAACAACCCAACGCAAAACCAAAACAGAAAGGAATGGGATGAGAGGTCCAGAAAAGTTTTGATGGAGACAGAGGGGTTAGGGAAAAGAGTGGAGTCCAGGACCTTGTCTAGGGGCCAGTGTGGGTGGGCCCATCTACTGGGAAACTTTTGACAGCCCAGGGCAAGGAGGGAGGCTGGGTGGGGCGGGGAATGGAGAGGATGGAGAAGCGGAGGATGCAGACAATTACAGAAGCTGAAAGCCACTTCCTCCTCAGTTTTCCTGGGGATTTCAGCTTAATCAGTGGTTGCAAACTCACATGTCCCCAGAGGCCAGGGTGCAGTTTTTGATGGGGTGAGGCTGGCCTCTGGAGAGTCAAGACAGAACAGATGCCCATCTGAAAAGGCACTGTTCCTTCCTTGACCCTAGGCTGTGGGTACCATATTACTACATTGTCTGCTTTCTCAAGAGAAGCTGGAAATCTCAATTTTTAGGCCAGACCTGCCAATTTTTAAGTGTTTGGATCATCGCTGAGATGCCAAGCAGCTCAGCAGTTTGCAGCCACTCTGCTGTGAATCTCAGAAGTGGTGTCCCATGAACCACAGTGTTTTCCTGCATTCACTCACCGGTGGGAATGTCTGCACTTGAGCCACATACCCAGTAATGACATTAGATTTTTATTGATGCATCCACGCCTTTCCACTGCGTTTCCCTTCAGAGAGGGAGTTGCCTGGTGTTTTCGGCCCTTGGACTCTCAGAACTAGTAAACAGGGGCAATCTTTGTCCAGCTGCAACCACTTGGAGCTAGTGAAACACCTGTGTAGGTAGTTCTGTGAGTGGCCAGACTGTAAATTGAACTCTTTTTCTTTTTCTTTTTTTTTTTTTTTAACATTTTTTAATTGATTTATAATCATTTTACAATGTTGTGTCAAATTCCAGTGTTGAACTCTTTTTCTTAACCCTTGAACTCCCTCCAGTGGAAATGTACTCCCCCTGCACCCCACAAACCCCGTGCCCTCGCCCACCATATTACACGATGGACCTGTTTTATTAACACTTTCCCAGTTGCATTGTATGAATCTGACGTCTGTTTCAGGGGTTCTCCTTGGGGCTAGATAATGAACTTTTTGATAAATATGACTTGGAATGCAACTTTTTGCTCCTGACAATGTCATGAGCTTGTGAGAGACTAAATAAGAGAGTACTTCTCATTTCCTGACGAGAGGGCTGGATCTCCTTATTTGGTGAGAACGTGGGAAAGCTCTTTTCATCAGCAGAAATATTTTGAAACCTCTATACAAATGCAGAGCTTCATTATTGGATATATAGAAATTATGTACAGTCATGATTTTCCAATATTGGATATATAGAAATTATGTACAGTCATGATTTTCCAAGTGTGTCATCTGCTTTTTTTTTCTTTTTTTTTTTGCAAAGAGGCAGCAACTTGTATTTTTATCAGTATGTGATTAAAATGAGTTTCTCCATGGTGAGTTTTTCATATTTCCATTTTTTTTTTTACCTTGCTGGGACTCAATGTTTACAGAACAAATAAGGAGTTAAAGGTTAAATGCCAGAGGTATTAAAAATAAACAGCTTGGCTTTAGAAGCACATTCTGTAATAATGGTAATTTGTTAATTGCATTTTGAATTTCAACTTCAGAATTTATTTTGGCAGAGATGATGGGTTTGGGAGCATTGTGATGCATTTTTTTACATGTCTTGATGACAGCCATACTTGAGAGAAGCAGAACTTATGACTCGTCCCTGAACTCGGGGACATTGGCTTTAATAAGCCATGGACCTTACCCTGTACATCCAGATGAAGTCAGCCTTCCCTTCTGAGTTGTCACCATGGGAACACTGCCATTAACGATGTTCAAAGCACTTCCAAATGGTCATTCAAGAAAATGTTTTTACTTCCTTTATGACCTGAAATGTTAGTGTCCAGCCTGATCGTCCCATCTTACTCACCAGACTTTGCACCAGTCTCCTCTCAGCTGTTTCCGGATGTTACATTCTGCCTCCAAGGAGAAAAAAAATTGGTCCTACTGAAGATGTCAGATAGGTTCTGGGGGCTAAAAAGGAGGTGGTTCTTCCTGGGAATCAGTACTATAAGAACCGCTCTCAGGGGGCCACACTCTCTTAAGTATTTTTGAGCTGTGATATGTTTGTTGAAAATTCATTCATAGACCTTTACAATCATATGCTGCATTGTAGAACATAAGACATATACTGCATTGTAGAAAGCCCAGAATAGGGTTTAGGAGTCTCTCCAGTATAGCACAGGGAAATATATACAAGATCTTGTGGTAGCTCATAGTGGGGAAAAAAAATTGTGACAATGAATATAGATATGTTCATGTATAATTGAAAAATTGTGCTCTACACTGGAATTTGACACAACATTATAAAATGACTATAGCTCAATGAGAAATGTTAAAATAATTAAAAATAAAATAAAAAAAAGAGTCTATCTTGAGTCCTTTTGCTTGGCTTCACAGAAAGGTCTAGAAGGAGCAAATGACTTGCAAAGTCTCAGAGCAAGGTTTTGGGTGATCTGGTGCCAGAATCCAGATTTTCTGATCCTGTTTGATAAGGGATCCTTTCCCCTCCAAACCACAGCAGTGGGTTAGAATCTGGCGTGACCAGGTAGTTTTCTTTCTGGGGCCCTTCAAAAAAGCCTGCTTGGAGATGGAAGATTGTTACTTATTTTTGATTCATTACTGTATCAACTTTAAAAGATTATAAGAAAAAAACTGAGGCCCATTCACCCATCATACTACTACCCTCATACTACTACTACTACCTATCATACTACTACCCTCATCATACTACTACCCTCATTCACCCATCATACTACTACCCTCATACTACTACTCTCATACTACTACCCTCATACTATATTCACCCATCATACTACTACCCTCATGGTAATTATTTTCATGCCTTTGGCTTCTTTTACAGACTATCCAAACTCACATGGTGGTTATGTAGTTGTAATTAGAAGACAAATACACCGTGTGTGTTCTGTTTTTCCCCACTTGGTTTCTAAGTTCTTTTCCTTGGGAAGCAGGGTTATCTTTGCATTTTGGTGGTGGTGTGATAAGCCCGTGTAGCATGATTAACCAGCTTGAATCATAGCGACACGGAGACCTTTCCTCCAGATGCACCAGGGAGTGTCCCTCCCTGCACCAGCTGGAACGGCCCTGCTCAGTGTTGGGCTGCTCAGCCTTCCGTCCTCCTGAGATGTGGAGCACCATCTTTGGTACTGAGTCCAAAGCGGGACCGGCGGGCTTGGGGGCACACCCCACACTCCCAGGTCCTGACCTGAGGTGGGTTCAGCGGGTGTTCCCTGTAGCTGACGGTGCTGACACTCAAATGTGTGACAACAGTCAGTGCTCAGGCCTCTGACTCTAACTCGGCAGATAGGAATGTCCCTGTCAAAGAACCCAAGTGGTTGGAGACCAGGAGCTTTGAACCCCAAAGTGGAGAAGACACAGGAGCTGCAAAGGAGCTTGGCATACATGCCTGGGACGCGGGCATTCTTAACCAGGCGCAGTGGCGACTGCCAGGAAGTCAGAGATGAACTAAGCACCACCTCTGCTTATGAGGTGCTCACAGTCTCGGGGAGAAGTGATAACGAGGGACCTTCATATGGGAGATTTCATTTCATTCTTGCAACCAGTGATGGTTTTTGTTGCCATTCTCAGGCAAGAAGACCGCAGTCTGTAGTGAGGGAAAGAGACTTGTTCAGGGCCACACAGCGTGTATGTGAGGAACCCGGGCTGCTAACTTTGTACTCTTTCAGAAGCAGTGAAATACACTGTTTCTGAATTTGAAATTTCTGGCTCTAGGTTTCTGTATAACACGTCCATCACTTCACATACTCCTGAGGGAAAACAAGGGTTGTTTGTTTGTTTGTTTGTTTGTTTGAAGTCTGTTTTAAAGTCTGAGCCTTAACTTACTTGTCTCAGGATTTTTGCATATCACATTTGGGACTAGATGATATCACACTGCAATCAAGCATAGAAGTAAAAGTCATGCTACAAAGCTCTCTGATTTCAGTTTAAAAAATAAAAAATAAGGGAAACAAGATAACCATGAGAAACTCAGCCCTTGAGTCCTTAAGTACATGACAGAAAACAAACAGAAAAATTAGGATAGCGTATCACTAGTCTCTTAGCAATTTAATTGGTGTGACCAGCATTTGATGTTGACATCAATTGAGCATAACATTACTTGCTAACAGAATGATTTGGACAGTATCGTTGTCTGATTCTAAAGAATTTTCAACAACAAAAAAATTAGGGTGGTTTTTAGTGTCCCAATTAGATATGGAGCTTTGTTACAGGACATTTTGGATTTGAATGTAGAAGCATCTTGGAAACTATTTTGGAGTATGAATTAAGATGGCACCTCCAAGACTTCGGGATGCTCTGATGCAGAAATAGGTCTGCAGAATGATGGCAATTCTCCTTCCTCAGATTGTCTGAGATTCTTAACATTTGGCGGTGTCCCGAGGCCCTCTGAAACTATGTTGGAAGCCATTGACGTGTTTCCTGACAGTGTTTGTAACAACAAAGAAAACCCGAACCAGACAAAAAGGAACAATCTAAATATCCGTTAGTAGATAAATGCATGAACACATGTGACTTGTTGATAACAGGGAATCAGTGTGGCTATATCTCACAAAGGTCGTGTTTGGTTTAGAAGCAAGTTGTAGAGAGATCCATGTAAAGTCATTTAAGAAAAATTTCAAAACATAGAACAAGGCTATCTCTATTGTTTGAGGGTATATATTCATATATGTATATATTTATGTATATATTCTTTTAAAAATACAAGTTGATGGGCTAGAAAGATAACAGATTCAAGCTGCTGAAGGGGGAAGGAGGAAAAGAGAGAACTGAGGTCAGCGGACTACCTTTAACTCTATTAGGAATGTTTTATTTGCTTTATGCATTAAAATCCAAAGCAAACAGGATAAAAGAGTATCATTAATTCTGGGCAGTGTGGACATAAATATTTCTGTTATTGTCCGTAGTTTTAACATCTTGCAATTAAGAAAAAAATACATGAACACAATTGTTCATTAAATTTTAGGCAGTACACAGACCTCCAAAGTCCATACAGAATCACTCCCAGAGTTGTAGCAAACGTTGTCTCGAGGTGAATCTTAGGGAGTAAGGTCAATTTTGGGTCTATGTCAGGTTATTTTAGTGACAGCTGACATAGAATCAAATCATTAGTAATGTTTCAATTACATTATGTAAAATTCCATTAGGGATTATGTCTCAGGATGTTCAGAACCTCTTAAGCATCTCTTTCTCACCGTTTCTTACCTTGTTATGTCTGTTAAGTTGTGGAGTAATTAACTGCCCCAGAACTTGGTGGTTTAAATAGTAAAGATTTATTATTTTTCGTGATTTCGTGCATTGGCTGGGGGAGTTCTGGGCTGGACCGGCTCAGCTGATCCCTGTGGGCAGCTGGTGCCGTGGCTGGGGATGGATGAGCTGGGATGGCTCACGTGTCTGGTAGTTGGCCCCGTTTCAGTTGGGGCAATGGAGATGACTTGGCCATGTGTCTCTTTCACAATAGGCTAGTCCTGGCTTGTTTACATAGCAGTGGTCACAGGGTTCCCAAGAACAGCAAAAGAGAAAGCAAGCTACCATCCATGCACAAGCATTTTTTAAACCTCTGCTTACATCATGCTTGATGTCCCCCTGGTCAAAGCAAGTCACATGGCCACCCTCAGGGTTAGCATGGGAGAAGATACCTTCGAACTTAGAAGGTACAGTTCCCACCCTCAGCCTTTTCTTTCAGCTTGCCTCAACTGGGTGAATGCTTTGGGGCTGGAATAGATTCAGTGGCAAGTCCCGTTTTCCCAGCTGCTCCTATGAGCTGTGTGTTCAGAAGCCCCCATTGCTCCTCATACATCCACTGCTGTTTTCCCATAGCATGAGGAATTAAAATTGTAGTTCTTTTGTATTATGTAGCCTCAGTATGATTTTAAAATTGCTGTTTTTGCTGGGGAAGAAAAGTAAAAGCAGAAACTAACAAGAAGGAAAAATCTTTTTTTTTTTTCCTTTTTCCTTCTGGTAAAGGGAGCTTTGTCAAAATAAGCATTTCATAATTAAGTCCAAGCTTAGAGAGCAGTGAATCATGCCAAACCAGACCTGGCTGGATGGCCTGCTGGACAGAAGGGTGGAGCAGCACTGTTTGGAACAGGTGAGGACAATACTGTTCACTGCCTTGTTGGCCGGCTCCGAAAGACGTCCTTCACACACTCCAAAATACTTTTTTGTCTTGGATTAAAGTCATGTCTTTTGTACTGCCTGATGATTCCCAGAATAACCCACATTGGTGTCACCTCCATGTTCTGTGAGCCACAGACTGTCCTTTTTGCGGGCTCCTGACCAAGACGGAATCGAGTAGGGCTAACTTAGTTTTGTGCACAGGTCTCAAGAAAAAAAAAATCCATTAACGTATGGATCTTTCCCTTTGAGTTTCCCTTTCACCTTCTCTTTTTAAACTTTTTTTTTCTTTCTGAGGGTGGAGGAGAATTAGGTTTATTTACCTTTTTAAAATTTATTTTAATGGAGGTACTGGGGATTGAACCCAGGACCTTGTGCATGCTAGGCATGCACTCTTACCACTGAGCTAGACTCTACCCCCCTCAACCTTCTCTTTTTAAATGGAAAAATTTTAACTGCACAAATGGGGAGAAAATTCATCCCCCAACTTCAACGACTGACAGCTCATAGCCAATCTTATTTCCTCTGTTTTGCTAATATGATGCATCACATTGATTGATGTGCAGATGTCGAGCTATTCTTGCATCCCTGGAATAAATGCCACTCGCTCGCGGTGTATGATCCTTTTACTGTGTTATTGAACTCGGTTTGCTAGTATTTTGTTGAGGGTTTTTGCATCTATGTTCATCAGGGATATTGCACTATAATTTCCTTGTTGTGTTCTTGTCTGGTTTTAGTATTAGGGTAATGCTGGCCTTGTAAAATGAGTTTGGAAGTGTTCCTCCCTCTTCTATTTTTGAGAAGTATTTGAGAGGATTGGTATTAATTCTTCCTTAAATGTTTGGTAGAATTCACCGGTAAAGCCATCTGGTCTTGGACTTTTCTTTGTGGGGAGTTTTTGGATTACTGATTCAGTCTCTTTACTAGTAATTGGCCTGTTCAAATTTTCTATTTTTCCTTGATTCAGCCATGGTAGGTTGTATGTTTATAGGAATTCATGTGTTTCTCCTAGGTTGTCTTAATTTTTTGGCATGTAATTTTTCCAATCTTATTTTTCTCAATTATCACCTTCCCTTGGTTTATTTTGAAGCAAGTCCTACGTCTCATATCATTTCATCCTAACTACCTCTTGTGTTACATTGAAATTTAAATAATGCAAAAACCTCAGCTCTCAGCTCTTGATACAACCTACTCCTTGGGCTGGAAGGAGGGGTGTACCCCCTTGGTGTATAGAACCCCTTTGGTGCACAGAACCAAAGTAAGTAGCTTCCCTTTGACTCTTAGTTTTACAGAATAAGGTAGACATCTCCAGGCACTGGGGGGACTCCTTCAAGTTTGGCCTGATCTCATCCGCAGGAGCATCTGGCAGTGATATCTCGGCATCCACAGTTTTGGTGTGCAGGGCAGGGGGTGGCCCCCACCCTATAATCCTAGCTCTACTCAGGCACGACCTTTAGGTGTGATTTGCAGAGAGCTAGTTCATGCTTGTTCGTCTGTTCATTCCTTCTCATACACACCGGTATCATGGTGATGGCTATGCAAATAATGCTTGTCTCTTTCAATGCTCAGTTACCTTTAAACAGAATGTCAAGATGAGAAATGTCCTAGAGACTTCTTGGAGGCAGAGAATGGGGTCGGGGAGGGCAGTGGTGCTTTGAAATTGTATGCTGAAGTTTGTGCCTGTCTCCTTGTGTGCATTTTTCCCCGGGAAGAAGAACCCTAAGTCCCTAAACTGGTCCATGGCCTCCCCAAATGACTCTCTGAAGTTTAGAGAATTTAAGTAGCCTGACCAAGGTCACTCACCAAGTTAATAGAAGATGTGGCCTTAGACTACGAGTCTCTTGTCCAGGGACCTTGGTCTAAAACCTCCTTTTACTGGAAATGTTTGAAAAGCAAATATAATAAATCTTTAGAGAGAAGGGAAGTTGAAAGTACTGAGTTAAAATAATTCTTTGTAAGATTCCCAGAGACACTAAACCACTATAAGTTACCATGTGGCAATGGTAAGTGTTATTGACTGACAATTAACTTGATTTTTCAGAATAGTTATAAAGCACTGGTCTTGTATTTATTAGCTTTTCATATTCTCCTGTGATCACGAAGAGCAATACGTCCCATACAGACTTCAAATATAAATCAAGGGCGTAATGTTTTGACTTTTATGTAAATAGTTGAAAGCTCCTTATTTCCCTGGTGGGGCTTCATTGTTCTTTCATTATAAAATTAACATTTACTAATTGAGGACACGTAATAAGAAGGAAATGACTGGACTTTGGGACAGAGTTCTGTGCTCTGTTTCTATTCTATAGGACAAGGGCTTGGGGTGTAGGAAAAAAATTGGAATTTCCATAGCCTCTTCCTTCTAGCTCTTTTTCACTCCTGCCCCCAAGCCCCAGCTACATTCTCCATCTATCTCTCAACCTGTCCTTCCCCACAAAGCTCTTGCCCTTCTAGACTCTTCTAGGCAGGAAATACGTAGTTTGCACCTGCTTACACGTGAGCACACGTAATTAAGGCTGCCAAAAGAAGAGGGGCGCTCTCCTCCCCCCTTGGGACCCTCCTTCTCCCAGGAGCCCTGCTTGGCACCTCTGTGGCCAGTGGGGACTCAAGCATTGTCTGCTGTACAGAGACAACAAGGCACTGTCACCTTTTAGGGGGCTGTGAATCAGTCTTCAGTGTTTGTGGCAGTTGTATGTAAGTGTCAGCTGGCACAGGTGTATTTTATATGCCCTCAATATGCGATGTACAGAATCGCAAGATTCCACCACCTGCCAAGGCCCATGGATTTCCCCCGTGCAGCGTGGCTTCCTCCTGCCTCTTTGCCTCTTCTCTCACCTAGGTCACCTGGCCAAGTTCAGCTACTTGCTTTGCCCCTTGCAGGCTTGGATAGTCTCACCGTTGGCTGGTGTCTGGCAGCCATCAATTTCTTCCCCTTCCCCATCCCCATGGTCTAATTCTCCATTTAGATCAGCCCCACTTCCACCTTCTTAAATTTCATGGTTGGAAGTTATCGTCAAAATCCCAGAGCTCTTTATCTGCAAAGATCTCATGATTGTTTGTGGGCCTTTTATAGGCCCTCTGTTTATTATTATTTGTATTATTTTTAATTGTCCCTTCTTGTTCAT
The DNA here is from genome assembly GCF_009834535.1 of Camelus ferus. Taxonomy (NCBI): domain Eukaryota; kingdom Metazoa; phylum Chordata; class Mammalia; order Artiodactyla; family Camelidae; genus Camelus; species Camelus ferus. The sequence continues at coordinate 8,658,021 of NC_045701.1, forward strand.
CTTTGGGTCTCACCCCCATTCTGTGACTTGCCATACTAGGTCTGTACAGTACTTTTCTAAAACCTAGTATTGGAGGGAAAAAGCTTGCATTTCCTTCTGCTGTGTGTGAGTTAGACATTCGGTAAACCTGCTCCCCAGGTCTTTATCTTGAGGGACAAAAAAGTAGAGTGCAGAGCTGCCAACACAGTGAGGCACTCTTCAAATGCGCTCCAGTTTCCGAGGCTCTTGGTCGCTCAGCTAATGGAATGAAACGGGAGGAGTGAATCCATGAAAGCGCCCTGCAATTCAAATGTCACTGGAGCTTTGATTTTAGTGGGAATGCTGGAGGTGTCTGATGGAGGTGTCACTCCCCACTTCATTCAGCGTGCCCTTTGGAGAGATGGAACGGTGAGGACAGGAAGGGGGAGAAGCATAGGGATGCTGAAAAGGGCACCTGAAAAACTGAGCGGCTGCTTCACAGAAGGTGGGAGAGGCATTCTGCCCATTGTCTTGTCTGTCTTCACTCGTCAGCCAGCTATAATGTTGAAACCAGGGCAGACAGCCTTCCCCTGCAACTGTTTCTGAGTCTGTGGAAATAGTTCTCCCAGAAAACGGAATCTATTGTGTAGGTTACCAGTGATTTTCACAAGCGTGGATGTTTAAGGCATAGGCAGAGATAATAGCTGGGAGAAAGGGTTGAATGAATTTGAAACGGGATTTTGAAGCAGACAGTCTGCTTTTTTATTGCATGTGGTTTTGGAGGACAGGTTGAATTCAGATGTTTAAAAATCCACGGGGCATCCGAATCCTGGTAAATTCAAACCGTCCCTGTGAAGTCTTTGTACTAGAAGTAATCCGCTAACAAAATATGCCAATTGGTAGTTTGAGGTTTTTGGAGGGTGTGTTTTCCAGACAGCTCCAGGTGGATAGGTGAGGTGGTCTGAGGTCTCAGAGTGTGGAACTGGCCTCCGAGGTGAGGTGGAGGGGAAAGGGAGACGTCCAGGTAACTCATGGGGTCTGGGAAGATAAATGATCAGCAGTGAGAACATTTTGAGAGAGGAGTTTTAAGTGGCTTGCAGACCAGGAACGGCAGGGTTGAGACAACACACAAGGCAAGTTGGGGCCCTCCTGCCAATGGGAGGTTTCCGAGTGATATTATTTCATGAAATGTTTATTGTTCTGTCCTGCTGGGCTGTAAACTCCTTAAGGGGACACTGTGTCATGCTGAGTTTTGTCTTTCCATCAGCTGCCATGACGTCTGGCACAGGGTAGAATCAGCGAGTTTGTTGAATTGAACCAGCTGTCCCCACTTGACCGCAAGTGCACGAAGTACCGAAACCTTTCCAGGGCAGCAAGGTGGTAGCAACCCAGCCGCCAGTAACGAGTGATTAATGAGAACCGGGGAGTCACGGTAGACCAGCTAATAACAGATTGCAAACTGGAAGTGCTTTCCAAAGATAAAAATACCCCCCAGATAAACTCAGTCGGGCTTCCTTTCGCCTCTTCTTGTAATACAACAGGATATTAACAAATTCAACTGGGCTCCTGCAGAAGCCAGAGACTGAGCAGGGAGCTGGAATGGTTTCTAGGTCGCACTCTCCCTTTATTCCAACCTTCTTAACTGAGACCAGGGGAGGCGAGGTGATTGCAGAAGGCCACACAACCAGTCCCAACTTGTCCCCTCAGGGGTGGTGCAGAAATGGAACAGAATTCACCAGGACCCTTCCTGATGTAAAGTTCCCAGCTCCAGAGGGAACCTTTCCAAATCGGGAGTGACCTGTGACCTCTATTTAGGACTTTTCTCCGCTGGTTCAGGGGAGTGGTTGGACTGGTTTTGGTGATATTAACGATCACTGCCAGATTAACAGACAGGATAAGAAGGTTCTGCTTATTCAGCTATGTGGGCCTTCAGAGTGTAGTATTTCCTGACAACATTTTTATCTGTCTTGGTTTCAGGAGGAGAATTTAATGCTTTTGTTTCTTGTTAATCAGACTCGCCACTCACCTTTCTGAGTGGGCCCTGGATTTGCGCGCCTCCAAAGGCCGGATGGTCTCCAAGGAGACATGCTAATGGCTTAATTGTTTTGTTTATTTTGCTGCTCACAAATTCCAGTTGCTTCGTTTGCATGAAGAGAGAGTTAGAACTTCTTTCAGGAGTGCCTTGGCATTTCCTTTGGTTTTGAATGGCTCTTAATGTTTGCTCCTAACGTTTTTTTGAAAGGCCGGTCAGTCTTTAGTGATAGGTGTGGCTTTCTCTAAATAGGAGTTTTTCTGGGTGTGGGTTAAAGAAAGTGAGAGAAAGGGAGAGGATTTTTAAAAAATTGCTTACACTCTATATGTACAACAAATGAAGATTATTTTGGAGGCTGATGTTTATGTGATTTTTGTTCACTTGGCTCCCATACTTTAGTTTGGGGGGTTAAAAGGTTAATGAATGCAAGAGAATGTTGATGCTTAGCCTGGCAAAGCTATGCATTTACAGAGCTGTGGTTTGCTTTTCAAAATGTAGAAACGGAGAGGTTTGCCTCCTCACCTATGACAAAGAATTCCTAGTATAAAACTATTCTGGTTCATAAAGTAAATGCATTTTCCCAAGTTCGGGGTAAATGACACGTTTTAGATCAAACAGCTTTATAATGCATTAGGGGAGTAATTTTCAATGCGGGGTGGAATAATCTGACTTGGGAAAGGGAAATGTGAATGTTGAAGAACCTTAAATAGACTGGTGTTGGTTAAATCTATTCCTCTTAGAAAAGAAATGCTTTCCTTCCCTGCAAGCTAGAGTTTGGGAATTTCCGAGCTGGGAAATCATGTAGTAGATCTTAATATTATAAATCACTCAGACAGATACAAGATAATGCTATTTTTGGACATGTTTGTAGTAATGCAGGATGGTCGCAGGAAAATGGGGCACAAGAGGATGGACACGTCCCAGGTCTCAGGCAGGTCCCTGGGGCGTGCGCCCTGCCAAGTGAGGGTCCTTGGCTTCACACGGGAAAGAATTCAAGAGTCCAGCCGTAGTAGAGTGGAGGGAGACTTATTCAGGGCGATACACACTCCAGAGAGTGTGGGCCGTCTCAGAAGGTGAGAGGGAGAAAGGCAGCGAGGTGTGGGGATGGTTAGGTTTTATGGGCTGAGTCATTTCATACGCTAACAGGTGGGAGGATGATTCCAACTGTTTTGGGGAAGGGGTGGGCACTCCCAGGAATTGGGCCGCCGCCCACTTTTTGGCCTTTTATGGTTAGACTCAGAACTGTCATGGCACCTGTGGGGGTGCCATTTACTACACTCACGTACTATGAGGAGCGTATAGGGAGGTTCAGGGTCTACTGGGAGTTGAATCTTCCACCATCTTGGGCCTAGTCAGGTTCTAACCAGCTTCTGTCCTGTCCTCAATTGCTGTGTTGTTCTTTTAATGGTTGTGCCCTGCCCCCTTCCCTCCTGTCTCAGGATTATATGATGATGAAGATTTTTCTAGTTTGAGGGTGTTCTGGGCTTTTCCATCTCAGTACTTCCCCCTGGAGGCCTTGGCATTTGTGGGGGGTGGGCAGGCATGCTTCTGTGAACAGTTACCCACACCGTCAAGGAGATGAGAGCCTACGGTTGGAATGAACAGCTACTGAGGACCCTCTCTGTGCTGCCCAGCACCTCTTTTGAGGTAGGTATTATTTTTCTTGGTTTACAGAAGAGGAAACAATGCATGAGTGAGGTGACCTTCTAAAGGTCATGCATCTGAAAAATGTCAGAGGAGGGATTTAAATTCAAGGTCACCTGAATGGGCATCGCCTGGGATGTTATTAGAAACTGCAGAACTTCAGGCCCTAACCTGAGATCTACCGATTCTGAATTTGTATTTTAACAAGATTTCTAGGTGACTGCAAAGCACTAGTTCAGGGGAACACTGTGGTCCAAGCAAGGTAAAATAACTCTGAATACATCCCCAGGGGAATTCTGAAGCTTGTCCTCCAGGATATCATCTTTCAAGGACGAGGATGCAGCTAAAGGCCCCGAGCTTTCAGGAATGCAGTCAATCTTCTCTGATTATCCTGTTGGAGCAGAAATGACACGGCCGGGCTCGGGAGTGCGACTGAGGGAGAGTTTTCTCCCAGGCATTTCTGGAGTCAGCTGTCCTTAAGTAGATGCACGCAACAGTGGTTGTCTGTAATGGGCCTGGAAAACCTCCACCCAGAGTATCTCCTCCAGGGCCGCTGTTGACAGTGAGCTTTCTTCCTTTGCTGATCTGTCTGAACCACTGCACTTGTCCATTAGTAACCCTTCACCGTGAACTAGTCTGCCCAACCTTCTAAAGCTGCCCAAGAGCAGATTTTGTCAGTCTGGAGAAGGAAAGAAGGGATCCAGACTGGGGAATATCAGTAGCATGAAATCAGAGAGGAGCATTGAAGAAAGCCCAGCTTCCAGAATGTTCCAATCCTGGGGCTGGAGAAAGTGGCTTAACCTTCCACTGGTTTTCCTTTTAGTGTTCCCCTGGACACCTAGGCTGGAGACATCAGGGCCCTTGTCTGTCCTCTTCCCTTCCAGATTCCTGTTGGTTCTCAAGCCCCAGGAGTATGTCCTCACACTACGGTCCCTTCCTTTTCACACTGTCGCCTAGTTGGAACCTGCTTTTTCTTACACTGGGACCATCACAAGAATTTTTAAAGTGATCTTCATTCCTCCAAGACCTTGTCATTCACAGAAACAGCATTGCCAGAATCATCTTCCTGGTAAAGACAGCTTTGCACCTGTCACTCTCACTCAAAACCCCTCCGCTCTTACTGAGAATAGGCTTAAGCCCAAAATGCAGTACTGTCTCAAGTCTATTCCAGGCTGCCTCTGTCCAACTCTTGTTTTTCAGTCGTCCTTCTAGAAAGTGGAAACTCCATGAGGGCAGCCCGAATGCTAGTCCTATTAGCTCCTGGCATAGTGCCTGCATACTACAGGTGCTCAATAAACACTGATTGATTGACTGACTGAAAATGAGCTGATTCTCATGTTCATATTTAATAGCCTGGCTAGAGTACACTCCTTGGTCAGGCCATTTTCCATGACTGGACTTCCCTTGCCGTTTATTGGAATCCTTTGAGGTCCAAGTAAAGGGCTTCTCATTTCCTGGAAACCTTTGATTTCTCTCACTGAGATCATTCCTTCTTCATAGCCTAGTCCATGTCTTGGAGTTATTTATCTGGTATTTAATTACATGTAATTTTGCATTGCTATCTGTTGTGTTATGAGTCATAACTGCCCAGATAGACTCTAAGCCCCTTGAGGTCAGAAATGATTTCCATTTCTTGATACTCCTCAGAACTTCCATCTTTCCCTTTGATTTTTCCACGTTCCTGTATGTTCTCCTCATTGCCTGGGCATTCACAGCTTTTCCACAGACTCCTGTTGGGCTTGTGGATCCAGCGTCCCGACCACCCCCCACCCGCAGGAATGCCTGTGGTCCCTGGGGGCAGGGACTGCGTCACGTGGTTCGTCTTGGCTCCGTCTTTAGTTTGTTGACTGATGGATGCTAAAAACTCTGTCCTTTTGAATTTTATCTCCATTCTTTTCCTTTTGCTCCATTCTTGGAACTCCAGTTTTCATCCTTCTGCAAGTGTGATCCCAGTTAATGCTGCCATGACTCAGTGTGTCCTCCAGCGAGGGTGTGAAGGTGACTCAGGAGCCATCGCAAGTAGCCATTATGGATCTGCTGCACCCCGAGAGGGAGGCAGAAGCCTGCCTGGTGATCAGGAAAGAGGTGTCCCCTCTCCCCTCCCAATGTTTCCTGGAACTGAGGGAACAAATTATTTAACTCTCTGTACTTCAATTTAATTCTTTTCAAAAAGGAAATAAGAATAGTTTTCATTCTTTAAAAAAAATTTTTTTTGGTGGTAATTAGGTTTGTTTGTTTGTTTGTTTGCTTGTTTAAATGGAGGTGCTGGGGATTGAACAGGAACTTAGGGCTGCTAAGTATGTGCTCTACCACTGAGTTGTACCCTCCCCGCTTCATTCTTTTTCTAGAGGTGATACGTTTGAGTATGAACAAGAACATTATAATATGCTTTGAATCCAGTCACTGATACTATGTAAAGTATCACAACCCAGGCACTGGCTGAAGCTCTATACGCCTTCTGGCTCTCCTGCCTCCCCCTAAAGTTGGAAGCAACCATTCCCAAGCCTTTTTATAACAAACTTGTTAAAGTCCTGGCTCACTAAACTTTAGGGAAACCATACCACTTACCTTCAGTCTCTTAACAAATTGTCTTTGAGTTAGTTACATGCTGCCCGGTAAGGAAATACATCAAAATTGGGAACAACTGAGTAAGATGAGAAATGTTTCAGGAAACCCGACCCATCTCTGCTTGCTCTTCCCAGCTTGAAACTTTCACATCCACTGGTTTGGGGAGGGACGAATGGCAGAGATGAGAGATCACAGAAGGAAATGAATTAGTGTGTATTCGTTGAATTTGGAGGGGGCAGCTTGCCTATTTGAAAAGTTCTTGGCAAAATGTCCCGTCACCCTCCTTTCTAATTGGCAGGGGAATTTAAAGTGGGCTTATTGCATTTGAATTTTCTGAATAGAGTGAATTCAGTTCCCCCTTTTGTGTGTGGTACAGATTGTTGGAAGTGCATTACTGGGCTGGGGAAAGGCATCCGTTTCTGCCTTATCCCAGGGCTGGAGGAAAGACAGCCTTGTCTAGAAGTGTGATGAACACATGGTTATGACAATTTCATACACACGACAGAATCTTCTGTTAGAAGATTATAATTGCAGGAAGAAATAATAAAGGAGGCATATTTATATGCGTGTGTGTATAGTATATATTTAGATGTTCATATTGAGAGGTTGTGGGAGGAAAAGTGAAGTAATTCATTGCTAACCTAGGGTTTCTGATGGTCCTTTTTCTCCCCTCTCCTCTGCCTGGGTGCCCTCTCTTAGATAACTTTCTAGATGTAGGCTCAACAAAATCCCATCCCCTCAGACAACCCTTCCCAGACAGACTCCTTCCTCTTCCATGTGTCCACGGCACCTTGTCTGAAATGCTCTCAGCTCATACGTCCTGGGTTACCTTGCAGAACAATTAGGATTCCCGTGTCTCATTAAGATGTGGAACTCGGGGAGCAGGGGTTATTTCTGGGCATTGCCTGTGATCTCAATCTAGTTTAGAAGCACCTGTGGAGCTTTAAAAAAAAAAAAAAAAAGTCAAGCCCTGGACTCCATCCTAGACCAGTTGAAATCAGAGTTCCTGGGGGTGGATCTCAAACACAACTGTAGTACTTCTCAAAGTTTCCTGGGTGATTCCTTAAGGCAGCCAGTGTTGAGAGCCACCATTAGCAGATACTTGAAAACTGACGACTGTGCCGTAATTTGGTGAAGCACGAAGTGCAAACTGATCAGGATGTATTTTTGCCATGCTGCTGAGCTTAAGAGGTTTGGTGGGGGCTTTTGATGGGGGAAGGGGGAAGGGGTGGGGGGTATTTTAATACAGCCGACTTCTGTAAAAAAAAAAAAAAAAAAGGGACTAGTTCCTAGGGGACTTTACAAAAGGAGAACCGTTGTATGAACAGCACTTGGGGGTCTTCTGTGTCGTCAAGGCTGCAGCAGCCTAGCTAATGCCTTGCAATCTGAATCCTCCTGCCCGCTCCCCACCAAGACCAGAGGCCTCCAAAACATGGCGGGGTATCATATCCACCTGGGGGGGTGATTCAGCAGGTTTGGGGTGAGGCTCAGGAATCTGTTTTTTACAAGGGTTCCAGGTAATTCCACTTTCCCAGTGGCCGCTGCTCTGCGGTTTTGGAAGATGCTGTGGGTCTGGTATCATTAAGCAGTGGGTCTTTTTTTTCTTTTTTTGGTCTTTCCTAGATTGCCTTTCTTACCCCCAACTTTATATAGTCATATACGTATTTCCTCTGCAACTTTTCTATGTTTTCAAAGTTAACTCCTCATATCATCTGAAACTTACTTCTCTGGCGTGAAGGGACCACACCATATGACTTTTCCCAAATGGATGTTTAATGGTTGTAAAAATAAATAAGGCATTCTTCATGCTGTGTTCTGAAGTGCCACCTTGATCCTACATTAAATTCACGTGTGTAATTTGTTCCTGGCATCTTCTCTTCCTTTGATCCTTTTCTTTTTTCTTGAACTAGTTACCAGCAGCAGACTGTGTAATTACTCTAGTTTTAGAATATGGTTTTATGTTTGCTTGGGCACGACCTCCCTAATTATATTCCTTCTTAAATGAGTTCTTGGCAGTTCATCTTCACTTACTCATCCAGATAAAATTTAGGGTCGACATGTCAAAGGTCCAAAACAAAATCTGTTGAAACCTTAGACTGCAGTTGTAGAAGCTCTAGAGAGCAATTTGAGAACGTGAACATATTTATAGCCAAGTCTTTTTATCCACAAACATAATATGCATCTCCATCAACTCTTCTTTTAGGACTTTCGGTAAGTCCTATGTTTTTCTTACGTTTCTTCTCACATTTCATGTGTAATACTGGCATTTTATAACTTTTGCTCCTAGTTTGAATGAGATATTTTCTATAACATTGTTTTTTGACAATATTAATCATTTTTTCATATTTTTTCTTATAATTCAATGGATAGCAAGCATGTCACAACCCACAATGAAAATAAGAATCTCATGTATCTGAATATGTGGGGATTGTGGTGTTTGGTTTATTCCATTTTTTAAGTGAATGTATGTTTTCTTGGTTAAAAAAAAAAAAAAAAGAAGGAAACAAAATAATCTCTCCCCTCACTCCCAATGTCCTGGTGTACCCTTTTCCTAGTTCTCTTTCTTCATGAATAGAGTGGCTTGGACCATTAGGTTATCATTCCGAAACTCATGGCGGCTGCATGGCCCACGGATGCAGAAGGGGCAGAAGCTGGACCAGATGTATTGGTAGCAAGACACACCTTGCAGTTGAGCTTCTGAATGGATCCCTGATGGTGGCCAGATGTTCAGTGATGCACCTCCTCTGCCTCAAATTAAAAGTGAAAAGAGGAGGGAAGTGCTCTTAACTCTGCTTAGCAGAATGAGGCATTCAGAAGTGGAGCCAGGCTTTTGCTAAGACTCTCAGTAGGAAAAAAAGAATGACTCCAGCAATTAAATAATTCTAAGAACTAATTATATAACAGTGTTTCGCAAACTATAAAGTGATATTCAAATGTGCTAGGAAGTACTAACTCCATGTGTTTTAGCTACATTTGAAAGACTTCCAGAAAAGAAGCAGTGCCCCTGCTGGAAAGAAAAACCTGGTCCACCTACCCCAGGATTGTTGTCTTGGCTTTAAAGGAAGTTTTATGTGGGAGCAGAGGAAACTGTAAGATACCTGTTTAATCCAGATATTTGTCTAAACCATGAGTAACACATAGACAGCCTTGGGATTCTGGTCAGTGGTGAATGTGCTGTCTATTCTTAGCATCCATGGCTCGCTAACCCCTCCATTCCCCAAGTGAGTGCGTGGAAGGGTAGTGTCCCATTATTAATAATTAATAATGTCTCATTCCTGGTACCTCTGTCTTTGCATTTCCCTGTCTTTTCCCCAGTCATCCTGTATCACAGGGAGTATGAAAAGTAGTTATGCAATCCTGTGTTCTGGTATTAAGGTAAAAGGTAAAGATGAATGCTTAACCAATTGAGTTCTAATGACTGGTGGAATCAAGCGTTTCAAATACAAAGAGTAAGTATTCTGCATGCCCAAGAAATTATTTTTTTCATCTTCATATTTTCACATTATAGTCTGCTGCTGTGAAATAAGTAGATGTGAGGTTTTTTTTTTTTTTAACATTGATTTTCTTTTTAAAGAAAAGATTAGGAGGATATAATCTGTAAAAATATTGAACCACTATGTTGTGCACCTGAAGCTAATATATTTTAAGTTAACTATCCTTCAGTTAAAAAAAAGAAAGATCTGTAAGGGATAGAAAATGTATTTTAAAAATCATTGATCAAATGCTGGGATATATTTCAGGAATTTAAAAATAAAAAAGGAAAGGTTAGGAAAACAATGTGTGTATTAAAAATAAAGTCGGGCCATGAAACAGACACTCTGTTATGACTGGGAAAGTGAAGGGGAGGCGAAAATGACAACTAGAGACTCCTTAAAATAGAAGCGACTGGGAATTCCTGGAACTTTAATTTAGGATCCTAGTTCTTTCGTCGGATATATTTCTATACTGTGGCTCTTTATACAAGTGAATTTAGACGTGAAGATGGTTTTACTGGTGAGTTCTAGAACCCTTTTAAGAGATGCACAGGTTTTCTAACAGTTTCAGAACAGAGAAAAAAAACGCTGAATTTTTTTCTATGGGGTTAATCTCGATTAAAAACACCCAATCAGGATGGCCCTAAAGCAAACTGGAGACGCTTCACTCCTCAACATACATGCCACCCACTTTGGAAGTTTTGAGGTGGAAGAGACTTTGGAGACATCCAGATCGCTCCCGCCATTTTTTAGGTGAAAAAACAGGCTAGAGTGGCTTTACATATTTGAGGTCACAGTTTGGTACATGTGTAAGAAAGGCTGTTTCTTGACTCTTTGAAGTCAGACTGGCGTCCCCCTCAGGAAGGGGTGGGGATTAGCAGTCAGTGAGGGTGTGCCGGTGCCCACCATGTGTCCCGTGTGGATTCTCTCCTTTAATCTCACATGTGCCAGTTGAAGGCGATTCTCTTGTCTCCGTTGTTCAGAAGAGAAAGCTGTGGCTTAGAGAGACTAAATGGTGTGTGCTCAGAGTCAGATCTAGTTCTGTTTGCTTTTGCTTTTTTACGCTTTATACTTTTGCAAAGTCTGTGCTTTACTTACTTTTTTTTTTAACCAAATCCAAATACTGCGTTTTTAATCAGTCAGAAATGTTTCCTTGATTACTTTAGGGAAAGCACTTCCAGTGGGCTGAAGGCGTTTAATAATACACCGTAGGATCTAAATTCCCCTCTCTATGGGGGAGAGGTGGCTCTTTTGCCAGCTTAATGAATCAAGCCTCTTTTAAAAAAAAATTAAAAATTATTAGGTATAGTTGACTTAGTTTCAGGTGTACAACATAGTGATTCAAAAATTTTTATAGGTTATACTCCAGTGAAAGTTACTATAAAGTATTGGCTATATTTCCTGTGCTGTATAATGTATCCTTGTAGCTTATTTATTTTATACATCGTAATTTGTACCTTTTAATCCTCTGTCCCTATCTTGCCTCCCTCTCTCCTCCCTGTCTCCATAGGTGACCATTAGTTTGTTCTCTATATGTGTGTCTGTTTCTGTTTTGTTATATTCATTTGTTTGTTGTATTTTTTAGATTCCACGTATAAGTGTTAGCATACAGTATTTGTCTTTCTCTTTCTGAGTTATTCTACTAAGTGTGATACCCTCCAGGTCCATCCACGAAGTTGCAAATGGCAAAATTTCACTCTTTTTTTTTTATGGCTGAACAGTATTCCGTTGCGTATATGTGTGTATATATATGTATGTATGTGTGTGTGTATATATGTGTGTGTGTGTGTGTGTGTATACACACCACATCTTCTTTATCATTCATCTGCTGATGGACACTTAGGTTGGTTCCATTTCTTGGCTATTGTAAATTATGCTACTGTGAACATTGGGGTACATGTATCTTTTCAAATGGGTATTTTTATTTTCTTTGGATACATACCCAGGAGTAGAATTGTTTGATCATGAGGTAGTTCTGTTTTTAGTTTTTTGAGGATCCACCATACCATTTTCTATAGTGGTTGCACCAATTTAAATTCCCACTAACAGTGTAGGAGGGTTCCCTTTCTCCACATTCTCGCCAACATTTGTTATTTGTGGTCTTTTTTGATGATAGCCATCTTGACAGGTGTGAGGTGATATCTCATTGTGGCTTTAATTTAGATTTCTCTGGTAATGAGTGATTTTGGACATCTTTTCATGTGCCTGTTGTCATCTGTATGTCTTTTTTAGAAAAATATCTATTCAGGTTTTCTGTCTATTTTTTAATTGAGGCTTTTTTTTGATATTGAGTTGTATGAGGTGTTTTTATATTTTGGATATTAACCCCTTATTGGTCATATCATTTGGAAATACTTTCTCCTGTTCAGTAGGATGTCTGGATGTCTTTGCATTTTGTGGATGGTTTCTTTTGCGGTATAAAAGCTTTTAAGTTTAATTAGGTCCTGTTTGTTTATTTGCTTGTGTTTCTTTTGCCTTAGGAGAAAGATCCAAAAAGATAGTTCTTCAAATGATCTTATAAGCTATGATTATAGCTCTTCAACATGAAAATGGATGAGTTGGTAACTAAAAATGACGTGAGTTTGTATTCTTGGTCCTTCAGTTTTCATGGGTTCTCCTTGCTTTTGTTTTTGTTCTTTTTGGGAGGGGGAGGGAATTAGGTTTATTTATTTATTTATAGAGGAGGTGCTGGGGATTGAACCCAGACCTGGTGGGCGCTGAGCGTGCGCTCTACCACTGAGCTACACCCTCCCCCATCACGGATTCTTCTTGCCTGCTTAACTAGCTACTCTCAGGGCTTGTATTTATTGAATCTAAATATTATGTTCTTTTAAGACTTCTGAAATACCTCCTTCTTGATTTTTATCCCCAAATAAAAATCAAACACTATAAAGTTACTTTTCATTGTAACTTAAAAGTGTCCAAGTAAATTTGAAGAATGAAACAGGAAATGGGCAGTTATTTGCGAAGATGGTTGTGCGAATGGTATTGGCTCCTGTCATTTGATGCAGCACAGTAAAAAGGCAGTGAGTGAGGTCATAGAGAGACCCACCCCAAGGCTGACCTTTTCCTGTCTGGGCAATTTTCCTCCTCCATCCAACGGTCCACAGAAATGAGACTGTCTCGAGAAAATGTAACAAGAACACTGCATTTCAGGGAACTAAACCCACTTAAACAGGTTCTGTGTGAAAGATTTGCTTTCCTTAATTTTAACGTTAAGCTAGATTTAAAAAATTCTTAACAGAGAGGGCCTTTGAGTGAGGTGTGAAGGCAGGGAAAGCCGTCCTCCTGTTTCCCCTTGAAGTTTTGCCCCGCCCACCTCCCCCTGTATTTCCACCTTGCACCTCAGACGTCTTTCCTCACTTCTGCATGTCCCTGGAGCTGAGTTTGGAGCTCTCCTCATTCTGAGGAGCACAGCAGTGACCTTTTTCCTTTGACAAAAGAGATTTTGCAAGTCCAAGTACGTTTATTCTCCCTCAACTAATGTAAGTTCCATATACTGAATTCCGTTATGCATATTCTTGTTTTGGTTGTTATACATTCAATTTGCTACTTTCTCCAGGTGAGGATATTTGGGGAAGTGGAGGAGGGAAAAAGCAAACCTGGAAGTTGACCAGAAAGTTGCCTGGAGAGGCAAAGAGAAAAATAGATGAATCAAAATAAGGAATGCCTGGGAAGGGAGCCTAGTGTCCCTAGACCCGCCCTTCAGTGGCAGCTGGGAGAGGCATTGGCCTGGAGGTCAAAGGAAGGCTGGACAACTCTGGCTTTCAGGGGACTGGATTGAGAAATATCAAGTCCACGGCACAGAATAGGTCTTGTCAAAGATCTTCCACCTCAAGTAATCAAGTTACTTTCTAATCTCTGGCTCCACTTGGGAACCAGGAAATCATTTGAACATTTTTAGAGAACCAGTCGTACGGGAACCATTGTCTCTTATTGCATGGAAAATCTACAGTGGAGCACAGTTAATTCGAAACCGATCACTAGACCCACTAGAGAGGAGGACCCTGAAAGATTTCAGTCTGGCAAGGAATGATAAAGTGGAAATTAAGAGCCTAGTGCCCATTATTGCTAGTTCAAGATGTATAAAATGTCATTGGCATTTTTAAAAGAGGGTGCTATCCTTATTTAAGTGTCTGTTTAAAAATGTGGTTGATGCCTTGAGGACTCCCCCATGCCCCCTGCGCCCCCAGGCTTCCCATCCAACTGGCCAGAGGCCAGCCACACCTACCAGTGCACCCACAGTAGTGGCCCTGCCCCCACAGAAGGACCCACACGCTCCGTATGGGGGCACCCCAAGTGCATATAGCTCTGGCGACGTACTGCTGGGCCCTATAGGAGGTCTCCTCGATAAGGCCACTTCTCCAGGATCCGGAAATGCAACTGACTGACCCAACACACAGAAATAAACAGAAGTGGGCAAAATGAGGAGACAGAGGACTATGTTCCTGACAATGGGGTGAAACAAAGCCTAAGAAAAAGAACCAGACAAAGTGGAGATGAGAGATCTCTCCAGGAAAGAGTTCAAGGTAATGATTGTAAAAATGATCAGCCAGCGCAGGAGAAGAAGGGTGAACATAGTGACCATTTCAACCGAGAGACAATAGAAAGGAGAACCAAACAGAGGTGAATAATGAAATAACTGGAAGAAAATGCTGATCAGATTTTCATAGCTTCACTCCTGGCTCTGGTCCTCCTGCATACTTTTTTTTCCTGGCATCCTGAATTTGTAGCCACAGGGTTTTGGGGTACCTGGCTCCTCCTGCCAGTAGGAAGTGAGTACAGCTTAGAGGGGCTTCAGACTCCTCTACTGTCTTTTCCTGGTCAGCAGGTTGGGTGGGAGCCAAACTGGCTCCGTGTTTAATGAAGCAAGCTTGGGGGAGGGGTTCTGAAAACAGAGGAAGCAATTTTCTGTTTCCCAGTTCCCGCTTCGTAATTTAGCAGACAATGATTGCTAGCACATCAGTGCTTCACGGGTTGATGGTAACTGTCCTCTCACTGGCCGACAGGTGGAAAAAGAAAAGTTTGTTTGGCACAGATCTGGGAGTCAGGAATGTACATTTCAACACCTCTTTGAAGCAAAAGGAAAGTTTCGACACTGACCTCGTTTACGTGGCTACTGTAAAAAAAAAAAAATTTTTCCCGTTGGTGAAAATAGAAGTTCAAATGTAAATAGAAGAGGCTATCGAATTCCTAAATCATCTATTAATTTTCTTCCCCCAGACTTCATTCCGTTTGCTTTGCCTCACGACCCAGTTCTTGCCGTGGGGCCACTTTAGCTACACCTAGTAGCTAAATCTGCAAATACCACGAAGCTTGACTTCCTTCAGAAGGATTTCGCTTGATTAATTCACACTCTGGGGCGACATTTCTCAGCTGAGTAGGAGGGGAAAAAAATGAATGTAATTTAACCGCATCACCCACCTCATGGATGGGGAGACGTAAGGAGTGTGTGTAAATGATTTATTTGCCGTATTACGTAAGTGAAGATGTTTCTAAGCTTAGGTTTTACCTTGTCCTATAAGAACTTTATGAGCGAGATATTTTAGATTGTGGTAGCCTCATGGTTTTTTAAGTCTGGTTCTGCAAGCCAAAGCTCTGTTTTCTGCCAGTTGTGAAATAGTGGAGCAGACTAAAACCATGTGCTTTATATTATAAAAATTGAATCTGATGTTCGTGTTTAGAAAAATCATAATCACGCTCACCATTTGTAGATACGGGTAACACAGCTCTCCTTTGCCACATAAAGTTGGTTTCATCATAATTGCTCGCCTTGGTGTGTTTTATTTTCCTAACTCTAGTAAACTCGATTTGGTTATATTAAAAACCATTCAGTGGAGGAAATCTGTAGCATGGAGCCTGGTTTGAGTCCCAGCTCTTGTGATTTGAGAGCAGTTTCATCAGTTTTCACATCTGTAATGTGGACGTGTTCATAATAGTCATAATAATAAATCACCTCCTAGAGTTGTTCAACAACCAAATCAAAAAAAGTATCTGGAAGTACACTGTGAGTGGTAAATAATTTAGTAATTGTAAGGAAGAATTTTATAAGCACAGGTTTGCTTTAAAACAAGAAGGCTCTTAGAGGTGTGCTATATGAATTACTGGAGGTTCCAGAGAATTTTCCAGACAGTCCGGCATGTATCCAAAATTCAAATCCTATTAAAAACACATTTTAAAAATAAAAGACACTCGTCATGGCATTCCCAGATCTAGATTTAAAACGACATAAATAAAACACTGAACAGTTTTTGTTTTTTTAATCCAGGAAAAAGCTTCAAGATTTTCTTCTGCGTTTGGTATTTGCTGGGTGGAGTGGGGAGAGGAGTAGCAAATGGGAGTCACTGTAGGACTGAGCCTTTTGCATCATCAGAGAGACCCCCACACCACAGAGCCAGGAGATTATCACCCAGGAAGGCATCGGAAACAAGTGTGCAAATCACACTGCATATATTCTAAATGGCACTTGTAACATTCCTCTGCATAAATTAGGGCCATGCGCAGTTTCAAAGGGTGGAAGGTTTTTTCCCCACCATTTTTAAGGGGAATCATTTGAATATGTTATTCCCCCCATATTATACCTGCCAATGTTTATCAGTAAATAAATACTCAGGCTGCTTAGCAGTGGCTGTTTTGGGGGGGGGGAGGTATGGAGTATAATACGGTTTAAGTGCAAGTCCATCCTAGCCTCCAAGTGGCCAGGAAAAACAGGTGCTAGACTTCAAAGAGATCAGGAAGCGAACCTGCAGGTCTCAACTGCTTTTCCAGCCCTGAGCACCATGTGGCCTGTGCACGGGACAGCCGTGAAAAGCAGCCCTCGACGCAGAACCAGGTGGGTTTTTATTATTCATATTCACCCCGGATCTGTTGATGCAGAAAACATGCTCTCCTGATGTGGCCACTGAATCATCACTTGCTCCTTTCAAAATCCCTAAAATCTTGTATTCTGGCGGTATTTGGCAGGTCCCATCTCAAACTGCAGCAGCCCGTGCTTGCCAGCGAAGTGTCGGCAAGGGGTTTCAAGTCATTTTTTTAACAAACGTTTTGATGTTCGTCCACCTGTTCCGCACATACCGAGGGTCGCACATCCCTCCACCCAGTTGTGCCAGATCTTGTTCTTTTTCCTTTTTTAATTCTAACATCAAATTTGTACTTTGTTTAACAAGAAAAGTAGGAAGCCGCGAGCTATGCAAGGAACAAATAAAGTTTATCCTGAGGAGGTTTGTGTCCCTCGTGAAGGCCTTTGTTTTTCCCTTATAGTTTGACCCGTTGTGGCGTGAAAATTCTCTTTGATTACATTACATTTTGCTTATAAGAAAGAGGTATTACAGATGGTTAAATTGTTTTTTTTAATTGAAATATTGTTGATCTGCAATGTTGTGTTAGTTTCTGGGGTACAGCATGGTGATTCAGTTATGCATTTATATATGTATACTTTTTCAGGTTCTTTTTCATTATAGGTTATTACAAGATACTGAATATAGTTCCCTGTGCTATACAGGAGGACCTTGTTGTTTATCTGTTTAATATATAGTAGTTTGTAGCTACTAATCCCAAACTCCTAATTTATCTCGCCCCCTCCTTTCCCCTTTGGTGACCATAAGTTTGTTTTCTATGAAAGAAGGTTAAATCTGTATATTAATACATGTGTCAAGACTTCTTCAGCAGTATTTACAGCAAAGAGGGGATGAGGATGTGTATTTTGCAAATCAGCTTTCTTTGCTTAGTAATTTCCTTCCAGGCTTCTCAGAGTGTCACCCATGGATGACATGTGTGGGTAGATGGAGCAAAATGATGGAGATATTTGTGCCATCCTGCTAAGTGAATAATTCTAATAGTCAGTGTGAAAAAAAAAGCTGGCAAGTTTCCCCCAGACGCCTTTCTATTTTTGACTCTGCCAACTGGGCCGAGAGACCTGGCGGTGTGACGAGCAGGGGCTGCCGTCCCCTGCCAAGAGATTTCTGTGTTGTCAGCTCACGGAGACCTAGCAGGCTTCAGAGAATATTTGGATGGGGTTGGCGGCAGTTTTATTGCTACCATCTGATTCTGTTTTGGGCCTGGTGGCAGTTTCTGCTGCTTTGTCACCAACGGAAAAAAAAAGGCTGTCCTGTTTTCATCTCAGGAATCGTCTAAAATGGTCATACCTCGAAGAGCAAAGCATTCTGTTGATATTGGTTGGCTCCAAGACATTGATTCCTTATTCTAATTTGAAATTACGTTGTCCATCATAGGAATGAGCAAGACTAACAGAAGCTGGCAGTTGGGACGTGTGAAGGTCCCCTCGCACCCGACTTCCATTTCTTACAGTCCCGCCACACTACGGGCCCCAGTGGGGGAGGCAGAGGGTCTGTCTTGTTTACCACTTTTTCTCCAGATCTTAGTTCAATGTCCAGTGTAGAGAAGTGGAGTTTTTTTGAATGAATGAATGAAAAGCCAAGTAGAAAAGACATTCTGGAAGCAGCTGCAAGAATATAAACAATTCACCTAATCAGCTGCATTTTGTGTAGTTTTTCGTGTTTGGTTGGTTGGTTGGCTTTCAAAGCTAAGAAGTATAGGGGAAATCCCACCAGACTCCAGTCTATATGTGGTGGTGGTTTATTTATGACGTGGATGGAGTGAAGGCCTCCTTTCTCCACCCAAGCACCACATCGTTATACTGAGTCTTGGGTGCCCCCATCAACCACCACTTTGTCCTCAAGTTGCTGCTGTTGTCTGCTACTCCAAGATTCCCCAGTGTTGGTGCCCATTTAGATGATTTCCATTTTTGTTAATCGCTCCTGCTAATGTTCCTGCCGCATAGATTCTGAGAGGCAGGACTTGCTGATTCATGCCTATGACCCTGTTTTAGAAGCTCCAGAATTGACTTCCAGAAAGGTTTTGCCTATTTACGTGATCACCAGGGGTATAAACCAGTAGACAGCTGTGAAAGTAAGGTAACATTTTAGAATTATTGGAGGATGATTCCAGGTCACTTAAAACTAACTTCCTGTCAGCTCACAAAAATTTTGAGGACAAGAGACTCTTCAGATTTCTTTTATATTCTCCATCATACAGTTAACTGATGAATGGAATTGATCTCTTAAGTCAAGAAGCCTTACCTTTTTTCTCTTCACCATCACCTCAGGCATACATCCAGGGGATTTAAGAGGAGGAAAATGTAGCTCTTTTTCTATGAGGATATGTGGGTTCCAAAGTGTTTACTTAGATACACGGTGAAAGCTCTAAAGGTATTTATTCAACTCATTCTTGTGGTTAGGCTTTCGACTACTAACGTTATAGGCATAAAGAAAAAAAGTAAGAAAAAACTAGAGGCTGACATCAAGGCAGGAAGAGAGTACCTCTACAAGGAAGTGGGGGATCATATGGCTCAGAGGAAGGACACGCCGCCAGTGGGAAATAGGTCTGGTGTGTGTGGTGGGATGTGGGTGGTTGCAGGAAGTCTTGGTGTAGAAAATTGGTCAGTGGATGAAGTATATTAGAAACTAGATAGTTGGGAAGCTGGATAGTTAAAGCAGAAACGTGAAAAGCAAGATGTGGAATCGGAAAATAGGACTTCAGAATTGAAAAGAAGTGTGACATTTCTTAGTAGATTGTACCTAGGTTGTGTTTAGCATACAACAACGAGCTATCAAGGCTATGTATGTATGGCCAGTGCAGGTAAATAAGACTGTCAAGGCATCATGGAGAGGAAAGAAGAATTTGATGACTCATATTTCTGCCCAGCTCAACTCTTTTTTTGGGGGGGGGTACAGTTGCAGGTTATGGCTAGATTTGTTTACATAATGGGAAACACCTGATTAAGACACAATATGGAGCCAGTCCTGACAATCAGACTGGCTGCATTCAGTAGAATGCCAACAACGTCAATTGCTGAAATCTGTTCCGTTCCGTGGTAACACAGATGATGGGGAAATTTAGTTTATGTGGCTTTGGCGTTAGACAGGTTGACACCTCTGCTGTGGATTTATAGGACAGGGACTACTGCAACTTGAAATGCCTGTGACTAGACTGCTGGTGCCCGTCAGATTCATGTATATCCTAGTGAGGATGAACATCACCTCCCCAGGGACAACCAAGTAGTGGGAGTCCTGGATCAGCGTGCTCACTCGTTGCAGTCTAACTGTGAGTCATCATTGGAAATACTGAGTTTACTTTTAATTTTGAGAAGGTCAATGTGTGTGTAAGAGCTGTGGAAAAGCCCAAAATTCATTTCAATTAACTTGTCTGCATTCTTGGACATCGTGACCCTATCACGCACTTGGTCTCACAGGAGAAGTAGCGCGATTAGGAGACTTGGAATTCTTTCCCCGTGACTTTGAGGCAGGTGATTGAACCTCTCTGAGAACACAGTTCCTCTTTTGCAAAATGGAAATAATGTTTACTTCCAGTCACAGGGTTTTTTGAGGACTCAAAACGATGAAGGAGGTAAAAGCTAAAGTACTGCAAAATTGTAGGGCACTTAAAAAAAATAAACACTGTAGTTTCCTAAGATTTATTATTATTATTATCTTTTATTGAAGTATGGGTGATTTACAGTGTTGTGTTAGTTCCTGGTGTACAGCATAGTGATTCAGTTATACATATATGTGCATTCTTTTTCATATTATCCTTACTTTGATATTAGTTTTTCTGTTTCCTTTCATCTCTTTTGAGCATCACCCTTACTCTTCAGTAATAAAACAGAGCTGCAAGTAGTGAAATCAGGCTGGGAAATTAGAGTTGTAAAGCTGGAACGAGTTACAGGTAAAGGGAAAAGCAACTGGATTAAAATAATTCTCACCAAGGTAAAAATGACCACAGGTATAACTCTAACAGGATTATTTAAATTTTTTAGAGATGTGCTACTGACTGTTAGTCTAAATAAATTTCACATGATGGAAGATATGACATATTGACAAGGTGGGACTCAAATTTATTTCCAGCTCAGTGTTTTTGGGTGTAGGGGAATGGTGTGTCAATACAGTGTCTCGTTAAGAATCAATTTGGGGCTGACATTCACAATCAAATTGATTGCAATCCATTGAAGAGGAAGTCTGTCCCATCTTTTTTTTTTTTTCCATTTGTATATATATATTTTTCCACCTCCTTCATCTCATCCTAAAATACAGGGCGATTACTGGATTTTAAAGTATTCCCCTTCTGACATGTTGCTGACCTCTAATTTCACATAACAGTGCTCTTCCCTTAGTTCAAGGATGTATCTCTGTTAATTGTAGATTGACATTTGAAAAGAAAGGTGGTTGTGATGTAAAAGGCTTGACACTTCTCCAGATATTTCAGTCTCCCCACAGTGCTTCCACAATACAGTGAGCACAGTTGTGGACTGTGCAAGGCTACACTCATAGCTTTTGGGATTCCCATCAATTTGTCCTTCTACATCTGTCAACAAATTTCTGTAAAGAGCCAGCTAATAAATATTTTATTAGACGATACAGTCTCTGTTGCCACTTCTGAACTCTGCCATTGTACATGAAATCAGCCATGAGTGTGGCTGTGTTCCAGTAAAACTTTATTTATAAAAACAAGCATTGGGCCATTTGACCTACAGGCTGTAGTTTCTGACCCCTGTTCTACATCATTCCCATAAAGATAGGCAGATGCACTTACAATGTTAAGTGAAATAAGTTTATTAATTTGGGGTATTAATTTATAAATACCCTAAAGGGGAATCAAAGATAGACTTTTCAAAGTTTGTTTAGGAATTTACCTACATAAGACTGTGTTATCCCAGTATTTAGTTATGTACAGAAGACATTTGACCCTTGAACAACATGAGTTTGAACTGCATGGGTTCACTTATACGTGGATTTTTTTCAAGTTGGAAAAATTTTTTGAGATTTGTGAGTTTGAAAACCTGCAGATGAACCACATAGTCTAAAGATATCAAAGTTAAGGGAATGACATGTCACGAAGGCATAAAATACATGTAGACACTAGTCTATTTTATCATTTACTACCATAAAATATACACAAGTCTATTACAAACAGTTAAAATTTATCAAAACTTAACGCACATAAGCACTTACAGACCATACCTGGTGCCATTTGCCCGTGAGGGAAATGTAACCAATGTAAAGATGCTGTATTAAATCATAACTGTGTGAAACTGACTGGAGTACACGCTGAACTACTGTAATAATTTTGCAGCCGATGATAGTCAGCTGCTTATGTTGTAGGTGAGGCTTCCAGGCAACAGCAGGCTACTGGCAGTTAAGTTTTGGGGGAGTCAAAAGTTACACGTGGATTTTCCGCTGCGCAGGGGTCAGCACTCCTCACCCCCGAGTTGCTGAAGGTCCACTGTAGGTTGAATTCTGGCAACAGACTTTGGGGATATTTACTGAAGTGTTTACTTTTCTACACACTTGGTCTAGCATTTTTCACGACTGTCATTTTAAATTGATACCACCAGCCTAATGCCAAGTATATACTGTTCAGGGAGAACCTCGTGAAAAAGACAGCAAGGGAGGCCTTGGAGAGGGAAGTTTACCTTAAATGATCCTTGAAGTCAACATCAGATACCTTGAGAAAGAAGCCATGGCTGCTTGATTTTTAAGGTCTTCAATTACAGTTCTTTGATTCATAACCTGAAAAAAAAAAAAAATCTCCCTTGACCGTTTTCAAGCCATGTGGAATATCTATTACTGCTTAGGAATTTACTGTGGTTTTTCATTGATCGCAGCCCCAGACTCTGGAATATGTATTAATTTATTTGGGCAGAGAGTGAAGGAATCCACATGCAGAATAAAGCGAACTTTATGCTGAAGCAGAATATCGAAGCTGGGAATGATTAATTCTTAAAAAACGAACCATCAGCATTAATAAATATTGAATTCTAAGACGGTTATTTTGAAGTTTGTGTTTTAAAATACTGAAGTAATCTGACTCACTTCCTATTTTAAGTGGAAGCTTTTTTTTTTTTTAAGCTGAAGAGTTCCCCACCCCAGCATGAACAATATTTGTTTAGAGCCATTAGTAAATTATTAATCTGCATTCCAGTGTTACATGTTTGAAATACCAGTCCGCCCTGTCCGTTAGGGATTTGATCTCACGCTGCAATCGGTGGAGGGTTCTGGGAAGTGGGGATGGCTGTGGTTTGCTCTTTGAAAGACCTTAAGAGAGAATCAAAAAGCCTTGGTTGTCCAGGAAGTAGGGCTGCCTGGTGTTTGACAGCTGGCAGTTTCCATACGAGTCATATGATGCCGTGAACTTGGAAGGAACACTAAATTGTGGGAAAGTTTGGGTGGGCTTCCTCTTCCCTTTGATTTGCAAAGGTCCTCGAATGTCCTTCAAAGTGTTTCTGCAGCCCTTTTGAACAGATGTCAAAATCTCTTTGGGTTTGGAGCTACCCCGTGTGTTTATATTCTGATTCTTTGGCCCATTTTCTTCCAAAAGTGCACACTTAGGGTTGCTATGGGGGCATCTAATGAGCTGGACTGGTCCTGCGATTCTGGGGAGCTCCCTGCCCTTGGCTCCCCGTCATCTTCTAGCTTTGGCACATTAGGGAAGTCACTTAACCTCTCTGATTTCCTCATTGAATGGAGGTTATAGCTCAGTGGTAGAGTGCCTGCTTAGCATGCACAAGGTCCTGGGTTCAATCCCGAGTACCTCCATTAAAAAAAATCCCAACAGTATGTACATCACAGTGTTGAGGATTAAACAGTGTAAGTCAGGGGACCCGGCATGAAGTTTCCCCCACTAGAATGTAAGCTCCTTGGGGAAGCTATATTCCCACTGCCCATAGCAGTGCCTGGCACACAGTAGGAGCTCAATAAATATTTGATAAATAAATTAATACTAAGCATTCTGTAAACATTAGGTATTATGGTCATTATTGATAATATTCTTGTACTTATTACTTATAGCCTTAGACTCAGGTCTCCTTTTGAGTCCCTCCTTACCACCTGCCAATGACAGTAATCTTTATGAAGCGGCTGTGATGTCACCGGAGTGCTGAGTTCAAATCCTGATCTGCCCTGATTAATTATATGCAAGGTTGCTTAATCTCTCTGAGCTAGTTTCCCCACCTGTAAATGGGGATAAAAGTGCCCTCTCAGAGAATGTAAGTGGGTACTATATCTCTGCCTTTGTTTTCTTGAGAATATATGGTTGTAAGCAACGCCGGTGCCTACACCTTTCCCCATTTCTTGGATTTTCAGCGGCCCTCACTGCTTAGCCCTGTAGGTGCCGTACAGCCACGCTGGAAGCCAGTGTGGGCTGCCCTAGGTGTGGGGGTCTGGTGACGTCCTCTCCGCTTTGTTTGAAACATCTGGTTTGGATCAGGCTCATCTCTGGGCCGCTGAAATTGTGTATGTCCTTTCAGTTTCCATGATCTGTCTTCATAAGATACTAACAGTTATGCTACTTCATGTTCTATGGATTGGAGAGAGACCAAAACCAGCACCACATCTGGGGGTTCACAGAGGCTGTGAAATGAAGTTTGACGTCCTCCCCATCACTCCTTTGGTTCAGTGTCTGCTCAGTCGCCAACCCAGGGCAGGTTGGTTCCTTTCCAGAGCTTAAAAGTTTGACGGTTTGAGTCTGGGAATGGGATCAAGCTCTGTTCCCTCCTACGGTATCTCTCTTCCAGTCCACACTCTGGGAGATAGCACAGGTCCAGGCTGAAGCCACTTCCCCAGTGTGAGAAAATGCCCTGCTCTGCTCCTGCCTCTTATCTTTGGTTTGAGCAAAGGCCAAATTCCACAGAGCTCTTTAGTGCCCAGTTAATAGCCACGGGTGAACTTTCTCTCCCTCTCTTTGTTGATACCCCTGTCACCCAGCCCCGTGCCCGCTGGGTGTAGTGCGACAGAATCAGAACTGTCACCAGTGCAGCTGCTCCTGCTGGTTACCAGCCCCACCACCCTGCTCCATCTCCTTCCGAGGTAAGAACCTCCTTGAGGCTCTGCCTCCCCGCCTCCTTTCAGCCAGGGGTGAGCCCCTGCACTCCTTCCCCTGCTCTTGGGCCAGTCTCCTTCTCTCGTTGTGTGGGGGAGAGGAGGGAAGAGGGTGTCACCGGCCCAGGATGTGTCTGAAGATGACAGCCCAACCTAGCCTTTCCCTGACTTCACTCTTTCTCCCACCCCCACATCCAGCCATCAGCATGGCTCGTCATTTCTGCTTAAAAAGACAGCAGACCTGACAGCTTTATATCACTCCATAGCTGCTGCCCTAACCCAAAGACCACCCTTTCTCACCTAGAATGGTGGAGGATAGTCCCAGTTGGTCTCTGCCTCCATACTTGCCCCCCTGATTTCTCCACAGTGTACTGTTTTTAAGGCAAATAAATGCAAATATTTATATAATGCCTACAAAGTGTCAGTATGAAAAGTCATATTTAGGACTAGATTTCCTGAAAAATTTTTACAAAATGGCAGAGGCCAAACAGGCAGTCATTGACCCAGGGCTGCACTTGTATTGGGTGTGTGGGGATGAGAAGCAGAGAAAAGGTGGAGGACCAGACTGGGGACTCCTGCATAGAGCTCCGTGCTCCTTGGAAGAGTCAAGTAGGAAAACAGCTTCCCTGCAGAGGGGAGGTGGTACGATCATGGCCATGTTAGTTCCTTTTCCATCCAATAAGCCGCAGCCAGGTTCCACTTCCTAAGGGTGCATGTAGGTGGTTGCCTGAGTCCTGCTGCTTAGGACCTTCCCAGGCTCTTCTTCTTTGCTCCCGAGGAGTTCCCTGACCCTTTTTACATCTTCAGGAAGAGGGCTGGCTCTGGGCCATTCAGCCAGTAAGAGATAAACTCTGAACTGGATGATTTTGAGTCATTTTCCAGTATCCTACACTGACAAAAGGAGGAATTTATGTAGTGATCACATCTTTAATTAAAGCATAGCTATAAGATATACAAGTACAATGCATATTTTAAAAGAAAGGTCTATAGACAAAATCATAAGGATAAAATTAAAAAAATGTAATTCTGTTGTGTAGGAGTCTTTCAGGCTCCAAGGATTATTTTAAAACCAACCAATATCACTAGTTCACGTGATGCTGAAAAACATCGTGTGATTTTAAAGTGGGAGATGGGTTCAGGCTGACCACCCAACTAATTCTACTGTGCAATTTTCCGGAGGAAGTGAGAATTATTTGTGTATTGAGAGAAATATATAGTTGTCTGGGTTTTTTTTTTTTTTTTCCACGTAAGCACCTGATAATAAAAAATGTGCCCAATAGAAGAGGAACTGAACCTTTGAGTCTGATTAGAGTTTGGTCTTCAGGGTATCCAGGACCATGAAGAGTGTGTGGTGAGTTTCCTCTTCACGCCACTTTGAAAGTTCCAGTTGTGCTTTGAGGAGATTCTTGCTGCCTCCACATTCTGACTCACTGGACAGCCCGGGTCATAGTTCATAGAGATCAGAGCTGGAAGGAGCTGTGTGTGTGCGTGTGGGGGGCCAATCCATGTCCCCCACTTGACAGGCAAGAAAATCAAGGCCCAATACTGAGAGTGCAAAGACTTACCCAAGCTAACAGAGGGCCACGACAGAAGTGGTGAAAACAGACCCCTTGTTCCACACTCAGCAGCTTTTCCCCAGCCTGGGGTCAGTTTAAGAAGCAAAAGCTTGTTTAATTTTAATTAATTTACCAGAAATGTAAGAAGGAAATGCTAGATTAATTTAAAAAAATGACTATTAGTATGCCTTCATTTTAAAAAGCTCATAAAACAACTGGACATGTACATTTTAGTACTTACTCTTCTAAAGGAGATGTTATTAGGTTGCACTGTCAAACTCTAGAAAACCCTGAGGTGAACTTGTAAATCATCTCCAGCCACAGTTTATCAGGGCTCTGTGTGCGGGGCAGCTGATCTCACACCCTGCTGACTGGGACTCGCTACAGGAATTTAAGGCTTTCAGTCAAGCTTTGATCATTTCCACAAAATCCCTGGTTATGTAATTTGGAAAGTTTTGATTTTTTTTTTTTTCCCTTTCTCCTCTAATAGAAAAGGAAAATTGAATTCGTTTAGATTGTTGCAGCCCTGCTGAAGGGGAAGATGGTTCCCTGGGCTAACGTTATATTTTTGCAAAAAAGCCTGGGAATGCTGAAACTGAAAAAGCAATTGAACTACTATTTAAAATTTGTAATTTGCAGTTGAGACAATCTGGATTCTCCTCAAGGCCTTCGTGACTTGCTGATAGAAGTGAGGCCTTTAGGAGTCTTTTAAAATCTTGTGGGCGTGAGTCTCCTTCTTACTCCTCAAGTTCGCCCAACAGTCTGAACCAAGTAGGTGCCACACTTGGGCATTTGTTCTGCCAATAATTCTGAGGTTCTGCTCTGTGTTGCTTTCTGTGTGAGAAGCTTGGATAGGAATTAAACAGGCAGGACACAGCTCTCTCCTTCCTGGGCTTCAGGGAGAAAGACTATTCACCTTGAACTTGGGGAGCTCTGTATGTCAGCCTCTCTTGAGATGCTCTTCCTCACCTTTTCTCACCTTCAACCAACCTAGATTCTCTGGAACCCGGACCCCTCCTCCAAACCCGCCCAATTTCCCAAGATGGCCTGATTTTCTAACTTTTTTTTTTTTTAATTGGAAACTGAACTGTTATTTTTTAAAAAATACAATTCAGGATTTAAGTGATTTGACCAAGACTTTCATTTCTGTGTGTTCACTGACTAGGGACCCTCCCTGGTAAGGTCTGGGTTTTCTAACAGTTTAGATTTCATATACTCTGCCTCGTTGCCCACATAGATTTATGTACTTGTCTGGTTTTGTGCCATGTTCTTTGACCTCAGAAAATTTAGTTACCCTACCTTCTCCCATCTAAGCCTTCTTTTCTTACTGTATTTGTGGCCAAAGTGGGTCCTGCCCTCTAGGACCGAGGCCACGTGGAAGGATGCCCCACTTCATTCAAGCGTACAGCTGGGGCAAGGGAAGAGTCCCTCCTCCGCCCTCTTTAGGTCTTGAACCTCAGATGTCTCTAGACTCTGTTTTCATCCTGCTTTGGGGAGCTTCCTCTGTCTCCAGGCAGCCAGCCGGGGCTCCTGGGACCAGAGAAGTCACAGCACGCATGGAAGGTTCTTTGTAGCTCTGAACTCAGAACACCAGAGCCCTGAAAGCTTTAGTGGTGATAGAAGGAGACAACCCCTCAGATGCTCTTGTGGGCCAGCCGGACCCTAAGCTTGCTGCTTTCCCTTGACCTCGAGGCCCCCTCCCTCCGGCGCGGCAGGGCCGGGCAGCACACACCAGTGCTGACCTAATCACCAGAGAAGGGCACACAGCCCGTCTCCATATCACCCCTAATTCTTAAATAGGAATTTAAATTTTCATGTTGAAATTTTTTTTAGCGTATCAGGTTCAGAAATGACCATATTTCATCAAAACTAAGACTCTGTTGGTTTGTTTATTTTTGTAAGAAACTGATGTTTATTTTCCAGTCAACCTTATTTCCATTTTCCATTGCCCTCGATTTTTAAGAAGCACCATTTTAAATGTATATTTAGGAAAGAAAAAGGCTGTTAACTAGAAGGAGAGAGATGTCATTAGTTGTAAGGTAGAGTCTGATTTCAGCGTTAAAAAGCAAAAACAGAACAGTGTGCTTCCCCTGTCCCCCTCCCCACCAATGTGCTTCCTAGAATCAGTAAAATCTGGGTCAGGACTCGATTAGATGTCACTTTCCCTCTGACAGGGCTGCTTATGTTGTTAAAATCGCCAGGTAAGCAGGACAGTCTCCTTTCAGCCCATCGCCGGCTCTCGGCTTCCTTCTGCACTATGCTAGGTAAGCACTTTGAACTTGAGAAACACTTGACTGCCCTCTTAAATGGTCTGGATTGTTTAACCACAAAAGGTTTGGGCTTTTATGCCTGAAAGTGCTGTGGGTTTCTTTTTTGTTTTAATTTCACTTTTCAAAACTAAAAAAAAAAGAATAGCTCGTATGGTTAAAATTGTCAAAGCCATTTGTAGGTACTGATATAGCTTCTCTGGGACACTTCCCTTAAGTGGTAAAGGTGGCTCAAAGGACACCTCTTCTGAGTAGAGCCCAGTAACATCACCCAGTGAGAAGGGTAACATTGAGAGGTGACCAGTGAAGGAAAAACGGCAGGAAGGGTCCCCCAGTTAACAGAGATCTATCTCGATGTCCTTGTGTTTCAGCGTTGCCTTGTCCAGAAATCCTTCTGACCATTTCTGACAGTGTTCTTGACTATGTGATTAAGAGCTCATTGTCTCAGAAGGGAGCCTGTTTATTTTTGAACAGCTACATGTATACAAAGAGGAGGGTGATTGTGTTTCTTTTATTTTTTGTTTCTAAAAGAATTTTGCATAATCCATTTACTTTGTTTTGAAATTAGGGTAAATATAGGTGATCACAGAAACTTCATGTTTGAGCTGAAATTTATTGGTTTATGGCATGTATCCATTCATACTGGTTCTGTTTCTCTAGAAGTACCCAGCCGTGAAAGTCTTTCTCACCCAGTATCATGTCTTCTAAGATTTATAGGAAATGTCCAGTTCCCATCAGACATGAATTTAAACAGATCTGGGTTTATTGCAAGGTCAATTGTGAGTTCAGCTCTACGTTTTACTCACTGTGTGATCTTGGGTAACTTACTCATTTTCTCTCATCTTTAAAATGAAGATAAAGAGTTTGTGAGAAGTAAATTGGTTGGTTCATGTAACACCTGTAGTACAGTGCCTGGCCAGTAGTCAGTGCCTAGTAAATGTTAGTACCTTAGTTACTAGTCCAGTAGGCTTCCACGACCCCATGCTTCCCAAACTCAAGTAAAACAAAAGCATCTTACTACTTTTAATTTCTTAATTTCTGTGAATGGTGCCGCAAGTGTTCCAGTCTCAGAATTCTGAAATCCTGATGGCATTTCCTTTTTCTTGATTGCACTGTCCAAATGAGCTATCAAGTCTTCTTCTCAGCCCTTCCTCTAACTCTCACGACCACTCATTTTGACAATTATAAAAATCTACTACCTGGTTTCCTTGCCTCCAGTTTTTCTAGGACAGTGTGTTCAAAACAGCAGGGACTTTGATGGTGGCCTCAGAATCTGATTCCACCACATACAGGAGTGAATGGGTATTCTGATATTTAGTTCCAGAATCAGCCACAAGGGAACCTGCCTCTTCCAGACCGATTGCTGGATAATGATAAAATTTTAAGATAAAACATCTGAGGTGTTCATGAAATGTCAGTTACCTTCCGCTCAGTCCTCCAGTTCATTCTACATTTGGTGGCTACATGAATTTCTGAAATCAGTGTTTTAATTATATGCAATTAAAACCTTGCTTAAAACCCTCCGAGACTTCACATTTCCTACTAAGGCACGTCTGAAGTCTTCAGCACACATAACGTGGAACAGAGGCTCTCAAGCCAGGCTGGGTGTGCTTGAATCCTGGCTCCATGACTTACTAACAACCTTGGACAAGCTTTGTGACCTCTGCCTCAGGATTTCCTCATTTGTAGAATGAGAGTGATAATAATATTACCACCTCATAGGATTATCATAAAAATTGAATTATTGCCCATGTATAGTTCTTGGAAAAGTCTTCACCTATCATTATCCTGTACTCTCCCCGATGTCCCACCAGCGTTCTTTCCTGGCACTTTTCCAGTGACTTTTCTTTAGTACTCCTGGGCTCCTGACAAGCCAGACAGTGTGTTTTCCCAGATCTGTCCCTCACTTCTCTTCTCTGTGAAGGTCTCAATTGCCGCTCT
This sequence comes from Camelus ferus, assembly GCF_009834535.1. NCBI lineage: Eukaryota > Metazoa > Chordata > Mammalia > Artiodactyla > Camelidae > Camelus > Camelus ferus. The sequence goes on from NC_045701.1 coordinate 8,688,351, forward strand.
CTTCCCAAAGTATTTCCTCTGTTGGTTTACCTTATGATTGTGAGTTTTGCATTTGCCCCCCCAAATCTTGACTCTTTCCACAAGTTATGTCAGATTAAATTCTCTCAGCCCCCTCCTTCCAGGATTTTTTAGGGAGAATGGGGAGAAGAGCATGTCTAACCATCTATGCCTTTTATCAAAATATTGGAATTGATTGTTAACCTGTCTTCTTGCCTTGTTGGACTATAAGCTCCATGAGGGCGAGCAAAGTACCTGTCTTGTTCGTCTCCATTTCCTAACTCATAGCAAAGTGTCTGGCACATAATAGGCACTCAATGAATATTTATTGAATAGGTGGTTGAAGAGAGCAAGATTGGAAAGTATACTGCCCCCATTGGCATCTCCAGATTGCAAATTCTTCTCTGCTTGTGGAGGGAACCACTCCTAGCAAGACTGCAACTCAGTGCTGTACAATACTCTTGGCTACTGAGCTGATTTTGGAGGCTTTGCTACTGATAAAGCCATGGGAAGTTAGTTATTAGCATTTATGAGTGGTATCTTAATAACACCAACTTTCATAGGCACTTGGACTGAATCCAGATTTATTTTCCTAGTATAGTTTCAATTTTTAATATGCATTCTTTGCTTTGTATGATATTTCACTTAGCACAGTGTTTTCATAGAAATAGTGAAAAAGAATTGCTAAGGAATCCAGGACTCCCATAAATCCTTTGTGAAATCTGCAATGGAAAGCTGCAGAACCAGTGTCCAATCCACATGTGATGAAATGGATTTTGTCATCCAAAGACCAGTTCATACTGGCACAGAGTGATCAGACATAAAATAGGAAGGACAAATGTAAAAAAGCACATGCAGTCATCTGGTCGTAGTTTCAGAATTCTTTCTGGATTTTATTCATTTCCATTCCATTTCTTTCGTTCTCTTCTCTTAATACTGCTGGAAGGGGCGAGTGCTACCCACAATTTTTTTTTTGGCAGACTTGGGTGTCCCAAGTTAATTAACATTTTGGCCTCCAGTCTGGAGAGCAGACCCTGTTCTCTTTGTAATGGGCGCCATCAAGGAAGCTTTTCAAAGGCAGAGGGAAAAAAATGGCACCCACTCTGCTGTCAAGGATTTTTATGAGGGTCAAGTAGCCTTGGCAAGAATTCAGGCCAGAATGACTTGGCTGCTGCAAAGAGTGCCACAGCCCTGTGGCAGGTTAGACGTGCCATAAACCTGCATTCACTCGATTCTTAAAGTGGCGAGAGGTTGTTGCACAGTGGGCCCAAGAATTTCTTGTACACTTTAAAAAAAAAAGTTTATATATTTATTTAATAAATTTTGGGGGGGTTGGAGGAGAAAATTAGGTTTATTTCTTTAATTTTAAAGTTGGTCCTGAGGATTGAACCCACAACCTCATGCATGCTGAGCATGCGCCCTACCGCTTGAGCTATACCCTCCCTCCGAATTTCTTGTTTACTTTGGTTTCTCTTTTTTGGTGAGTGCCGGTTGGATGGTTTGCTGCCCTCTCTTGGCTCACCTTCCCTCTTGCCAAGCATGCCCCTGCTCAGAATCACCATAAACCAAGTCACCCTAGTACTTGTTGGTCCACCACGCACCAACATACAAAATATTCTTTGGGGTCACAGAGGGCACCAAAAATATGTCTGTGTAACTGAGGAAACACGGCGCATTTGTCCAGGGAGAGTCTGATTTCATGGTCAAGTTTTTCTGCTAAGCCTCAAACAAACGTTAATGTTACTCTTGACCCAGTTGTGGTAGTTTTATTATTTTTCTTAATAGCAGCAGTAGCATTGGGGCATGATTTCCAAAGGCAAAAGATTCAGGGAGGTTGAGGTGATACAGGAACTCATTCGCTCTTCCTAACGGCCCAATGAGGTACCATTATCATCTGCATTTTACAGATGAGGGAACTGAGGCATGGAGAGGTTAAGTGACTGGTTGGTGTTTATCTTGGCAGGTCAGGACTAGATTTTTTTTTTTTTCTAAGGTTCCTTCCAACCCTAAGCAGCCCTGAGATTCAAATTCTTATTTGGGTGGAGATGAGAGAGACAGGGGTACAGGGCTGTGTACTAGTTAAAGCTTTGAGGGACACATGTGACATCCTGGGCTTCCTCACAACATCCAAGGAAGTCGAGGGAGGAGCTGGATGGCTTCACGGGGGTTGTGAAGGAGACTTTCAATCTTCTTCCAGGTCAGAGGTTGCAAACTGGTGACCCCCTAGCCTCCATGAGGCTACATTAAAAAGAATTTGAGCTAGGATTTAAAAATCAGAAACTGTCATGTGAAAATCCAGATTTCCAGCTTTTTCTAGAAAAACCGGCAACCTTCAGCCCTCATTTCCTGAGTGACAATCAGCTGGAGGTCCAGAGCGGCTGCCCCTCCAGGCAGCGTAGTGTCCCCACTGCCAGAGTCATCCCTTCATTACCTGCCTAGACCCTGCAGGCGTTTCTCATCCTTGACGCTACGGACACTTAATCCTTTGTTGTGAGGGGCTATCCTGCGTGTTGGAGGGTCCTGCATCCTCAAGCTCCACCCACTAGAAGCCAATAGTACCCCTTCTTTAGTGTGACAACCGAAAATGAATCCACAGCTTGCCAAGTGCCCCCCTGGGGAGTAAAAGGCTCTCTGCTCTTAAATTTCTGGGCCTGAGAATCCAATTGATCTGGCTTGGTTCCAGGGTCTCCTCCTGTGGTCAAGTGGCAAGGTGGCATTGACCATCATGACTGCCACCTCCTGCAGAAAGGGAAACAGGACAGGCAACCCGTTGGGTATCCCCCGTAAGAACAGGGATGCAAAAGTTCTTTGGTGAAAACAAAGGAGAAAGTCCAGGAATAACTCTCAGTGGCATAACTGTCTTAACTTTCCAAACGATGTTCTTTGTACCAGTTCCTGCATTTTGTCTCTCCACAGGTCTATGAAATAGCCAAGGCACATAGTTTGCTTTTCTCGTTCAACAGATGAGGAAACAGAAGTTAAGGCTGTTGCCTGAGGGCGCATAGCCACTAGACAGAGGAAGGACTAGAACCCAGGCTTTCTGGAGCCCACCCTGCCCCTCTGGTTCCCCCTGAAATGGCAGCCCTGCTCTGTAACACACCACCCTGTCTGCTCTGGGGAGATTGAGGGGGAAGAGCAAAGCCAGCCGGCATCAGACACAGCCCGGCCCTGAAAACATGAATGACGCAGCCACTCTTGTCTGCAGAGCAGGCTTAGTTGGCTGGAGGCCACCCTGTCTAACTCCTGCTCTAGTCGGTCTGGGTGTAACCCAGCCATTATGGTCTCTCTCTCTCGGGTTTCAAATGCACAGGAACAATTAAGTCATTCTCATAATTTCATGTGGTACAGAAAGTCCCAAGCCAAAAATACCATCCTTGGTTCCTACTTTTAGACTTTCAGGGAACTTCCCCCTCCTTCCCTCCCTGCAATTCACTTTGATTCCTTCTGTTTTTCTCTTCTTGAGTGCATTGGCCAGGTTACCTAACGATGAGCTGCAGACCCAACACAAATCAAAATAAACCCAGCCTCCGTTTGGCAGGAGTGGTGAAAAGCGGGGATTATCGGCGGTCCTCAAATACAGAAGCTTAAAACACAAGAGTGTGCAGATCTCACCTCCAGCATGTGGGGACAGGGGAACTGATCAGTAAATAACCACGGAAGGATGATGGGGTGACAAGTGGAAGTGGTGGTATGTGGTATATTCCTGTTATTATTTCTGGGTTCTAAGTAACCACAGTCAAGTCACTTTCTGTATCTTCAGTGTATAAAGTTTCTTGTCCCCTAGGACTGTCACATCAGTCCTCTGTTATTTCCTTAAATAATTAATTTTTCTAGATCTTTCTCAGATGTATATTAACTGTTATGTCTTGACAGACAACTGATTTAGTCTTTGTGTATACACACACACTCTCGTGTGCACACACGGTGTCTTTGCCTTGGTGCCTGGTACGTGTTGCTGGACCACCATTTAAGTTATAGCAAGAACTAAATGCGATGAATTCTGTTTAGAGATGGTTTGAAAGTTTCTTCCATAGGAACAGATTTATAAGCTTATTTGTAGCATGTCTTTTCCCTAGAGCAGTGTTTCTCAAAAGCTCTAGCTTGTGTCAGAATCACCTGGAGAATTCATAAAAACACGGATTGCTGATCCCACCCAGAGCATCTCATTCAGCAGGGCTGGGGTGGGGCCAGGACTCTGCAGTTCTAACCGATTTCCAGATCTTGCTGACGCGGCCCCTTTCTTTTGTGAACTAGACTAATCAAGAATGGTGCTTTCATCACTAGGCTTCCTCAGCAGCCGCGCTGACTTGCTTTCGCTGTTTCTGTGCCTTTGTTTGTGCTGTCCCTGGAAAGCCCCCCTCTCCCCCATTGGCCAGCCAAGTCCTCTGCATCCGCCAGACCCAGCCCAAGCTCCCACTCCTCCACCTACCCTTTCCTGACTACTCTGACTCACTCATGTCACTTCCCTTCTCTGAACTCTTCCAATTTTTAAAATAAGCCGAAGAATTGATTCTGTGTCTCCTATCACGTGCACTTTGCTTGTTAGTCCTTTCCCCGTAGAGGCCGACCACATTTGGTCATTGAACATGGCTGTGCCTCATATACTCTTCTGTGTGTCCCTGTGCCTTGCACAGGGCTAAGCACCTTGTAGATAACTCAACAATTTATTGATTGATGAAGGTTCAAAGTGAATTCAGAGAGGAAATAGAATGCCGCGTCTACCACCGATGGGCATTGCCTGATACACCCACCAATTACGATCTGATACAGTAACCCCAGTGACTTCTGCGCCCAAAGCCACAGACCGTTCTGCCGGATTCAGCAGTACCCAGGCTTCAGTCTTTAGGGAAAGGATGTTATGGGCTTGCTCAGTATGGTGGACACCCAGGCCCACTCTCAGGGCCACCTGGATGGTTGCCATCACCGTGCCTGTTGACAGCTGTGCATGAGAATCAGTCACTGGACCCCGGGGCAGCGTGATGGCTGGAGTGTGTCAGCATGCACGGAGAGGCACTGAGAGGAGGGGGGATGATGGCAGTCATGCCGGGAAGGTAGGTTGGGACCAGACTGTGAAGGCCTTACGTGGCATATTAGGGGCTTGGTCTTTGTCCTATAGAAAACGGAGGGTTTTTAGAAAAGAGAATGACAATCAAGTTTGTTTGTTGCGATCATAATTACGGAGGTCACGGGCTTCATATGGAGAAGGTAAGAAACTGAGAGAGGCAAACTTGGGAGTAGAGTGGTTTCGATTTGAAGGATTCTTTCCTGATGGCCAGCTTTCCCTCCCTTTCCTCAGGTGCTGTTTTAGTATCTGGGTGATGTTTAGTTTCCTAGGGCTGCTGTAACAAATGATCAAAAGCTGGGTGGCTTGAGGCAACAGAAACTTACTCTCTCCCACTTTTAGAGGCTAGAATCCAAGGTTGGTAGGATCACGCTCTCTGGAGGCTCCAGGGGAGAACCTGTTCCACGCCTTTCTTTTGGCTCCTGGTGTCACCACGGTCCTTGGTTTGCAGATGCATCACTCGTCTCTGCCTCCGTCGTCACACGGCCTTCCCCACCACGTGTCTGTCTCTCCTCCTCCTCTTACAAGCGTGCCATATTGGACACACTGGATTAAGGCCCGCCTAATGACCGCGTCCATAACTTGATTACATCTACAAAGACCCATTTTCCAAGTTAGATGACATTCATTCACAAGCACTGGGGGCTTAGGACTTCAACATACCTTTTTCTGGAGGGGGGCACAGTGGACCCCATCGCAGGCACTTGCTCTGCTACACCCTGCTGTTTTAGGGCTCAAGGAAGCAAGGGCTTGCTGCGCTTCCCAGCCGGCCCTCTCCCCTGTGTGATGTGCTCTTGGGGAGGGTCAGAAAGCTGCCTTCACCTCCAGTGATACTAGCGGCTCACTTAAGTAGTTATGAAGGGAGGGTCCACAGGGGCAAAGCAGCAGGAGGTGGGGAGCTGACCAGAAAGACCAGCTGGGGTGCTGTTGCAGGTGAGAAAAAAGTGAGACCTCAGTAAGTCCGTGGCTGTGAGAATCGCGAGGAGGGGGTAGAACTGAAAAACAGGTCCAAGGTAGAAGCAGTGGGATTGGTTGTAGGGGGAGGAAGGACTCAAGGGTAGTTCTGCGTCTGCTGAATGATGTGAGAGAGTGTGTGTATAGGTGTGTAGTATCTATCTGTATAGTACACATGCATTTATTAATTTGGGGGGAAGATAAAGCCTTAGGGACAAGCCTCTCTTCTGAGTCTCTCCTCAGTTGACTAAGGTGATGCTTTATGGTGGTGGGAAGGAGAGGAATAAACTGGAAGTGCTAAGGAAGAAAGTGGAGAGCAACCTTGGAAATCTGTGGGAATAAAGATTTTTAAAGAAAAAATGGGGTGAGGGGAAGACACAACTTTTGGCCCACAACCTGCTGAGAGTTTCCTCTAAACGGAGCATAGCCTGAGCCGGTGGCAACCACTCACCTGCTAAGTGGACTCCTGACCCAGCCCTGCGGGTCCTTCATCAAGGCAGTTCCAGGCTGTCTTCCAGCCTAGGAGCGGGCCGCTGGCTGACCTCCAGGGAGACTCAAATGTTCCTTGTGAACATGCATTGCCAGGCTCCGGCATAATCCTCGTAACACTCTCTTCACCCGTCGCTAGCTAGCTTTTGCACCTGTTACATCCCATTCGGTTTTCACCACCTTGGAACAGTGGGAAATCCCTTGAACAGGTCACAAGAACTGAATTCGTGTCTCAGTTTTTTCCCTGGGAGTGGGGGTTAGTGCTCGCACAAGACGCTCAGCTTCTCAAAGCTCCATTTTCTCATCGGCAATGGACCAATAGCACCATTCTTACAGGATTATGGTGGGGATAAAAGTCAGCTAATGCATGTAAAGTGCTTGGCTCAGAGCTGGTCCCTAATACATTCCCTTTCCCCTCCTCTTCTGTCTTCCTTCTCTTTTTCTTCCAGGTTTTCTGACTTTTGGGGCCAGAGCCTCTTTTTTCCATTCTACTCCTCTGGAAATAAAGCATAAATAAAAAATAGATAAACTGGAAACAAATTCCCGAAGAGGATTTGTTTTAAGCTCATGGGAATCAATTGTGAACTGCATTCTCATCCAAAGGGCTGGACTAGGGGTTTTGGAGTCCTCGAAGCAAACCGTGAGAGTGAAGGTGAGAAGCAAATGTCAGAGTTACACCGGGATTAATGTAGACCTAATTCAGAGGCAGAGTCTGCGGCTCCCTCTGCTTCTTTCCCACACTGGCCGGTCCCAGCTGCTGGAATCTGTCAGCTGGGACTCCTGCTTCTTCCCCTTCCAACAGAAAACAGCTCTGCAGCACCTCATCCTCCTGGGGCCCAGGGTATCGAAGCAGCTGTTGGCGGATCAGGTCGGCTAACCCGGGCTCTAGTGCCAGCCGAGACTCCGGACAGTGGCCGCTGCCCAGGTCATCCCGGAAGCGCCTCTGGGTGAGGCCCACTTGGACTCAGTTTCGCTCTGAAGTTAGAAAGCAGTGGCCTGCATTTCCAGCTACAGAAAAGTGGGATCGGTGATCCGGGCGGGCCTGCCCCCTCGACCTTCTGCCTCTGTGCTCTCCTGCGTTTCCCCGACAGGAGTGCTTTCCCAGTGTCCCCAGACTGGAGGTTCCATGTCAGAGTCCTTCTCACAGAGATTTTGGCCCGAGGTGCAAAGATACAGCTACAAGAAGGCTTACGGCCATGTTGCTCTTAACAGGGAAAGCAGGAAAATGACCCTAAGGGCTAGCTAGCCACAGGGCTTTTTTAGATGAATGGCTTCATGGGCAAGTCACTCACCCTCCCAGAACTTCCAGCTCCTCCTGTGTTACATATAAATCACTAGACCCCAGCCTGAAGACGGGGACTTTGAGATGATGAATATGAAAGCACTTTGTGAACTGCAAATGGTTTTACAAATGTGAGGGATAGGATGAATCAACAGTGAAAAAAAGTCCTTTGAGGCCTTTTACAAATAAAGGCATTTTATCTGTTTACTCTTGGCACTCAGAAATCTAACGTTTGAGGTTCTGCCAACCTGGGGTGCAATCCCGTAGCAGTTTGCAGTGTATCTAAGGTGTATATGTTTTTATCCATTCACAGACATGAATTTTCTCCCAGGAGGATGAGAAGCGAATAGATGAAGCAGTAGAGGTTGAACTGTGATTACATTACAGAGTCTTTAAAGGCTCATTAAAACAGACATTTGTTCGGTATCTTTTATGCCCCTGTCGGGGGGACTCTGGGTTATTGGGAAAGAGTGAGACAAAAAGGCAACAATGAAGAATATATGGTGTAATTAGATAAACCATAAATACACTCCTGAAACAATTAGTGAGCATAACAATAGATACAACAATGTTACAAATCCCAGACCCTATAGCCTGGCACTAAAGAACTTCTGGGATTAAATTTAATTTTGCTACTTAAATACGGGAAAAAAAATTCCCAGCTGAGAATACGCAGCTGCAATTAGGAGAGCGTTTTATTAATTGTTACTGGTGTGAGTGTTTTATTTCTCTCCCACTTAACATTCTGGATGTAGACAGGGCAGGGTTAGTGTGGAGCCCTGCAGTTTTCTGCTGTGCTGTGCTAACCCCAAGGTGTGGCCCTGGTCTTCAGGGGCTCTGGCCACCCACCACCTGCCCATCTTGAGCAAGGGAGGGGTAAGGAGGGCCACGCCCCCTCCCTCCTTTGTGGTGTGTCCTAGGACTTGTACACACCCCTTCCACTAACATCACCTGGCCACACCTAGATGCACCAGAATCTGGGAGTGAATTCTTTTCTTGCGAGTAATCCTGTGCCCAACTAAAAGGCGGAGATGTTACTACTCCATGAAAGGAAGCACAGATGTTGGGGGAACAACTCGCAGGTGCTCCACAGCTCAGCCTCCTGTCTGCCCGGGAGCTGATTGTTCAGCGATTGTTCAGAGGGAAGGAAGTCTGAATGGAGGGAGAGACAAGTCGCTGCAAGAAGATTGGATCAGTGTTGAGTCAGTCTGTTAGGGAGGTCCTGGGGCAGTTTACTGCTGCTTGTATTTTTGGTTTCTCTAAGTAAAGGTTTCTTTTGAATTCACTTATTATTGAATGATCTTTTTGATGTCCTGTTCGATACAAAGGCTGCTCAGAGGCAGTTGTTTGAGACAGGAAAAGCGAGCCCTGACCTCCTCTGGTCTGACGCAGCTAGGTCTCCATGTCATTGGAGCTGGGCTGGCGCTCACGGCTCAGCCATGTTCTCCTGTTGGACAGGAGTGAGATCACATAGGACCAGCCTCAGACAAGGTGCCTCTGCCACCATGGCCAAGGGAGACCAAGCAAGGCCACGGCTTGATTTCATGTAAGCACAGACAAAAACAAGGTTCCTGGACAACCCATGATACCCACCAAACATCCCCTCACCTGGCCAGTAGGAGTGGCCACTGCTTCTTTACCATTTTATGGCCCTTTCTGTGCTCTGAGGGTCAGCTCTCAATAGATAACACTTAATGAGATACTCACAGAATTGCCCTGCTTTCTGACAGTGCCCAGTCTAGAGCAAACCCTTGCTTCCTTAGACCTCCCTGAACACCACCCAACCAAAGTCCATCCTGTAATAAGTTCTGCCACCATCTTTCCAAGGAGGTCCCACGGTCCCCCATGGTGTACGCTCTCCCTCACTGCGATGAGTAATGAACGCGCTTGTGCAGCTACAGGTGTGTTCCTGCCTGTCTCTGGCTGTCAGGCACTGACGTGTTGCACAGTGGAAGGGGTGATACTGTCCTCTACATTTAGAGATCTGTGTTCATTCAGAGGAGATCTGACTGCAACCGTGGGCCTCTGAAAGCCTCGGTTTCCTGATCTATAAATTTGAGGATGGTGATATCAACCGTCCAGGGTTGTGAAGTGAAGGAATATATGTGCGAGTACTTTTTACAATTACAAAGCGCTTTACAAATCTAAGGCATTTAATTTTGGTTATGACAGGGAAAATAATGATGAATTCTGTTTTTCTAAGATTTGAATTGAGTGGAGGTCGATGAGTATCTTGTTTTATAGCTTAATTTAAATCAGTAAGTTATTTTGCATTCATAGCATTCTTTTTTTCTTCTTCTTTTTTGTGTCCATTGCATTTCTAACCAAACCAGGGCAGTTTCAACAGAGCCCTCTTGAAAGAAAAGTTTTTCTGAAAAGAAGGTAACATAACAACATTGAATAGAGAAAACAAGAAAGGCAAAAGTCACATGATTTATTTTGTGTCATACCTAAGTAATTAAGAGAGAGACCTTTTCCTTAACCGCCTCTCCAAGATTTTCAGTGGGCTTCGGAAGTCTAAAGGAAAACTCTAGAACCAGGATACATTTCAGCTCCAGTTATTTCTCAGGGTCACTGTCACCCCAGTTTTGTGACGAGAGGGAAAGAGCTACCTGGAGCAATGGAGTAGGAATCCATTCTGCCTTTTGCTTTATATGTGACCTTGGGCGAGCACCTGATGGTCACTTCCCTCATTTAGAAAATGTGAATAGAGATGTCTGCGTTACAAGTACAGTCGTCTCTTGGTGTCCTTGGGGGACTGGTCCAGGAGCCCCGTGGGTACCAGTACCCGCTGATGCCCTCACCCCTTTATGGAAAATGGTGTGGTATTGGTGTATAACCTGTGCACATCCTCCCGTATACTTTAAATCGTCTCTAGATTACTTATGATACTGAGTACAGTATAAATGCTATGTAAATTGTTGCACGTGGCAAATTCAAGTTTTGATTTTTGGAACTTTCGAGATCCCCCCCCCCCCGCCACCCCCGATATTTTCAGTCTGTGATTGGTTGAATCTGCGGATGTGGAACCCGAGGATGTGGACGGCTGACTGTACTTCAGCCATCACTCCAATAGGAAAGTGTATGTGCAAACACTTACCTGTGAAGGGCCGCACATTCAGGAAAGGAACAATGATGCTCCTGGTGGTGTTTTATGGGGAGAGGGCCTGCGTAGCTGGTTCTGTGTAACAGGCAGCGTTTGAACGCCGACTTTGTGCCCATTGCGTCTATGATAAATTGTGCCACTGCCTTGGATTCCTTGCTCTTACAAGCTACGTAGAGGGCCACGTTCAAGGAGATGCTTGTGTCTCGCTGCCAGTGCTTGGGGACGTAGCCCAGCTGTGGGTCACACTGCTCTCTCCAAGGGGAACCCTGGATGGCACTGTAGCCTCTTGCCTGTTTATTTCAGACAATGGATTTCATCATGTTGGCAGCTGATTCTACCAGAGTTAGACCTGACTGGAGTCTGAAATTACCTGTTAAGCTGGATGGTTTCTAGAAACACCATCTGGGGTGTCATGTTTTCTTTCGTGTGGCGATCAGTTAATACGGTAGGTAGCGTGCAGTGATGCTAAGGGGTGATCTTACCAGACCAGCAGCTGAGAGCTGTCGTTCCCTCTCAATCTAGAGGTGCCCTCGGCTAGCAGACTAACACTATAGGTGCTCTGGCCACGACGTCCTTCCCTCTTGGGCAGAAGCAGAGGTACCCTGACCCGTCCTTACTTTCCAACACTGTTTTTATATTTTAAACTGGCAGGAGCCTTTTATCTGCCGTCAGTACCTGTCCTGTACACGTGTACGGCCCTCGTAGCACTTTGCACCTCATTGTTCAATTACAGGTTTAATAACGTTGAAAGCTCTGAGGAGCGCCAAGCACTATGCTGGGTGGCCTCTCGGAATTCACAGAAAATGGGACAGCGCTCCCTGTCCACATGGCACTCAGCGTCAAGTCAGAGAATCGCTTGTGTTTACATCGAGTTAATGTCAAGATGGCTTGGCCAACCCAGCCATCGAGATGGTTCCCGGGGTCAGTGCGGTTCTCCTAATGGCCCTGTGAGAGTGGCCTTCTCATGGACGAGGTAAGCGAGACCGAGCGGCCTTCAGTGGCTGCTGTGGTCGCCCCGCTGACACGTAAGCACTGGCCTTCTCCACCCTGCACACGCTGCCCCGCCACTTGCCTTGTCAGCCTGCTTTCACAGCACGTTGCCATGTCAAGATGACAGATTAATGTCTCTGTTGGTTACATAGAAATTACATTTTGGGTTGACCATTCTCTCCAGACGTTCAGGGAAGTGCCCTGGTGGGCACTAGTGCCCGGATGGACACGTCCTAAATCTTACTTCACCCAGCGAGCTGATCTCGTTGGCATGATGGTTTCTGTTGGCTTCACGGTGTACTGTTTCTAACCTTTTCTTGCTCCCCTTTCCCCGCGTCGGATGCCTATCCTGCCCAGGACGTTCCCGGGATGTGAGCCGGATCCCGTCCTCTCTCCTTACCTCCAGTGGAACTTTATCTCTGCCGGGCAGTGGTCAGGTTCACCCTTCTTTAGGTATTTGCATTTTGGGGGAAACAGGTTTGAGGATGGGGAACTCTTAAGTTTTGTGACGTGTATCCCAATGAGTGTGAGGGCGTAAATTGGGAGAAATAAATTAACTTGTCTCCCCAATTCTCTCTTGATGTTATCAAAATAACTCATTTACATGGCACCAATTTACAAAGGGCTTCCTGTCTTTTATCTCTTGTCTTTGATCCCTCACTCACCACCCTGAGAGGTTGGAAACAAGGGAGTTGAAGTAAGTCCCTGAGGCCACCCAGCCACTGAGCAGCAGAGAGGAAATCTGAGTCTCTTCTTCAGGCTCCAGTTCTTTGCTCTCTGCCAGGTCGTGGCAGAAGATGGGCTTAGTGATGACAAAGTTGGCTCAAGTACTGACAGTGGTTGTTACTCACTTTATTCCTCCCAGCATCTGAGAGAATCTTTGCAGTTATAAATTGTAACCTCCAGCATTAACCCCAGAGGCATTGCTGAGGGTCTTAAGTGCTTTCACCCAATTCCAGGCTCCTTTTAAGTCTGTGAAGGGTGTGAGTTCATCACCGAAGAAAGCTAGCTTTCAAAATTGCAACAGATTGGGGTAGGATTTCCGAGGAAAGAGAAGGTACACTAGTGACTGCAAAGTTGTCGTAATGTAAGTGAGGAACTTAGGAATCTGGAGTCCACATTTTCCTCCAAAGAGTGCTTCCTGGGCTGTTGTGTAGATAAACTAACATAGGTCCTTGATTATGAAGACATTTTAAACAAATCCTGAGGCTTTATAGGCTATCACTGCTAAAATGGAAAGAGGGGAAAAAAATGGAATAAGTCCTCTCGAAGAGTTTTGTTATTTCTCTTACTCTTGCTATGATTATGATTTTATCATTTGGATATTCTCTCAGAGCTAGTCTGTGAGCCCTTCAAGGAAGCCTGCCCCAGATCTGCATAACCACACCTCCAATCCGAGATGGACATTTTTGGGATTGCTGTTTAAATTAGAACCCTGGAAGGTTTAAAGCTAGAAGGTGATCACAGGTTTCTAGACCTGTGTACTTAGCTTACTGTCTCCAGCCAGCGTCCAACTTCCTTTTACATCATGTGACCCACTTCCAGATTTCAAAAATTGTGACAGCATCGGGGGTAGATTCACTTCCTCCTGTGGTTAAGTGTGAGAAGGGTGTGTGGGAAGGGTGGGCGGCTGAGAGTGGTGGTGGAGCCTGGTAAATGGTTTAAACTTTTGGTGGCTTTTTCTGGTAAAGACTCAGGAAAGGGGACGGCCCTCAGCGTGGGCAGGGCGGCCAGAGCCCTTGGAACAGGAAAACCCAGTCCACCGTCACTCAGCCTTTCTCCAAGGACCGGTCTTGCCAGACCTTCTGGTTGGGAAGAGCTGCCCTAGATTAACTAGGAGAGATTCAAGGGGACCCAAAACCCAGGCATTTAACAGTTAGTGCTTTACCTGATGATAAATTATAAAGTAGCTAATTGGGCTGCAGGAAACGGTTGCTCAAATGCCTTTTCAGCTTCTCAGTGGCAACCAAGTATTTGTGACAAAGAGCTCACATATTAAAGATTTAGGGATCCACTTAGGATATTTAAAACCTGATGCCAGGTGGGAAGTGGTATCGCATACCTCACACCAAATTGCTGTCTTACAGCTGGGCATTGAGATTTTTCAAAAAAGCAACCTTTGGAGTAGAAAAGAACGATTTTTAGAGAAAATCTAATCAACTTAATTTACATGGAATAAATGATGATTGGAGTCGATCATTGTCTGACAGAGCTTGGGCTGATGTTTCTAAGATGAAGTTAACTACAGAGTTCTTGACGTGGGGTCATCGGATTAGGATTCAGTTGTCCACGAACATCAATGATTTGGCCTTCTTCTCAGTTTACCTGGCAGCCTGGAGTAATATTTCACAATTAAATGTGAAGTGCATTCACCTTCTTTTCCCTGATAGTCAGCAGCTCATTCAGTATTTTTATATAATGAAAGAATTGACCATTATATCAACAAAATTCATTCCACACACTGGAACTACCACTGCATACTTACGTAGTTAATTTGTAAACCTTTCTATCTCAAGAACAACAACAACAACAAAACAACCATTATATTCCCAAGGCCTGGTACAGTACCTAAAACAGGCTTTTTTGACAGGGTTAAAAACAATCGAATCAGCAAACGATTGATTGAATCGGTGAAGAACATACGATGTGGTTTGAGCAAAAGGACTACAAGAGTGTGGATGTTATTAAAAGAATGCCATCCCCGAAATTGCTGTGATCATTTATGATTCTGAATCTTTGGGAATTTTGTAGTACACTCCCAAAACTTTATAGTTAGGAGAAGAAAAATCTTAAATGTAAACTTTTTACCTGCAAAGTGTAAAACTTGATTTTTCTGGTGGCATTTCAGCAGTAGCTATTAAAATCACTAGCCTGTATGTACTTTCCGGGAATGGGCTCCAGGCTTGTAAAATATTGACAAGGCAGGGAGAATCTTTGGTCTCCGAATCAGCTCCCTGGCCTTCCTTTCTGTGATAATTTGCTGTAAAGACAGTTTGGGCTTCTTTCCAAGGTTCTGTCCCAGCCACTCGGTTGTGGAAGTAGCCATCTACTGGTGGCTCTGGCATAATAAAGTCCTCTGAGGTAACATTTCCACACAGTAATTTTTAGCAAAAGGAAAATGTTGGCCTTGTCAGATGATGACAGAGTGGCTGGAATCGAAGTTCTGCATAAAGAAGGTCTTCCTCCTTTGTGACCCCAGAATGATTGTTGGCAACCTCTTTGACCCGCCTGGTTGGACTTTGCCCCTGACCCCACTTGTCCCCACCTAGCTTTAAGCTCTCTGGTTCAAAAGAACTTACCCCACATCCACCTGTCATTCAGAAGCACTGCAGCTACACAAGAGAGGAGGGGCGGATGGGGTGGGGATGAGGCTCGGGCACGCTGATGGAGGGAACCAGAGATGACCGTCCCACACATCACAGCTCTGCATGTGGACAGACCTGACTGCCTTGGATGCCTCTTTCCATGGTGCTATCTGGGCCTTAAGAATCACCTTGACTCATGCTTCTGGTTTTCAGTTCAGCTTCTAGGAATGCACTCCAGCCACCTCAGCCTATCTGGAACCCAGCAGATGGGTGGAACCCAGGTACCCTGTCTCTCAGAAGCCCACAAAGATGCTCCATAGCCCTTGCCTGAAACTCCCAGCTTCTGAGAGTAATGCCTTTTCCCTGAACGCCAAATAAGTGGGCTTGACGTTTTAATTCTGTCAGAGTTGGTTGTCACAGTCTGATGAGGAACAGGACATTTTATATAGTCTCAAAGTACCTCCCCACAAATTACTTAGCAGTTACAACAGGAGAAAAAAAAAAAAAAAAGAAATTCTGCAGCGGAGAAATGGGACAGTACTTAATGAAGTGATAAAAATGAATTTCACCCACAAACATGATACACCTCCAGACAAAAAAATTTACTGGACTCGAATTCTAGCCCAGCATACAAAGCTGAATTTAATTATGAGGAAACATCACACAAACCCAAACTGTGGCAAATTCTATGAGAAAACTGGCCCGAATTCTTTAAAATGTCAACATCATAAAAGACAAAGGCAAGCTGAAAGGCTGTTACAAATTAAATGAAACTTAACAAATAGGAAAATTAAATGCAATATGTGATTCTGCACCAGGAAAAAAAAAAATCTTGTCAAAGGACATTATTGAGATAATTGATGAAATTGGAATATGGACCTAGATAAAAAGTAATTAACGTTACATTTCCTGAAGTTGTTTACTCTGGTTATATAAGAAAATTCCCTTCATAGGGAATACATGCCAAAGTATTAAGGAGTAAAAAAAGCATGTTGTATACAACCTATTTTTAAATGGTTTAGATTAAAAAAAAAAAACTATAGGGGGAAGGTATAGCTCAAAGTGTTAGAGCGGACGCTTAGCAGCAGGTGGTCCTGGGTTCAATCCCCAGTACCTCCACTAAAAATAAATAAACCTAATTACCTCTCCTCCAAAAGAAAACTAAAAACAAAACAAAAAAAAACCACAAAACCCCCCAAAAAACTGTATATAGAGAGTGAGACAGAAACAGAGGGGAAGGAAATGTGGCAAAATGTTACAAATTGGTAATAAGAATTCTTTTTTTTAAAAATTTTTCTGAAATGGTGAAATTGTTTCAAAATAAAAGGTTTTTTAAAACTGTACTTTTGCTATCCTACCATCAAAAACAAACAAACTGAACAATATACCCCATTGTCTCATGTACCCTGAAATGGATCAGCCATCAGCCAATAGGGCTGGAAAGAGACTTCCGGCCGCTTTCTGTCCCTCATCCTTAATCCTAAATCACATCGACCTCAGGCGGATGTGGATGATTCCTGCAGAGACACCCAGTGGCAGGTTCTACTCTATTTCAGGGGCACCTGGCCGGGGGACCGCTAGGCGAGGTCCTTCCCATCGTGGCCTCAGAGAGCCAAGAATTCTCTCAGCAGCAGTAATAGTGGCTGCAAATCGAGGTCAGTAGGAAAACAGATCTGTTTCGGGGTTGTCATGTTGCACACAAGGCGATGAGTGGACAGAAAAGAATGTCCCCCAGTGGAGGGACGGCCTGTGAACCCCAGGCCTGGTTCTACATATTCTTACGATGCCCAGCATAGAAAACAGGAAACATCAGTTAAAATGGGAAATCGCTGTAGGCTGAATTACTGTAATTCCTCGTCTTACTTAGAAGCTGGCACGGAGCAGGCCTTCATCCACAGCCTGACGTCTTCTGCCTTCCCATGCCTTGATCATTTTGCCCTTTCTTAAGGGTGGTGCATTACTAAGTGAAGAGGCTTTTAGGCTGGAATTGCTACCTTTAAGTATGCTTAGAAATTGTGTTTTTAAAGAGCTGTTTGTTTTTCTGTGTCTCTCAGTTAAAAGCAGCTTGGCTCAGCCTCTGCTTCTGGTTCCCTCCTCCTGCCCCCTCTTTCTTTCTAAGTAGGCGAGATCCAGCACACAGAGCGACTCACAGCCCGGCTTAATAACAACCCAGCAATAAATGACACAGCCATTATCATGCTAGACGGATAAACAGAGGGACATTCCCCCACACGGGTGAGCCCAACCGGAAATTTGCTTTTCAGTCCTCCCCGCATCTCCACCACTCCTTTGGGGTCCTCGAAAGTATCAGGGAAATCTTGGCAGCCTGTCCAAGCTGTAAAATGGAGCTGATGATTCCTGCTCCCTGCCTGCCTGGCTGAGTTGCTTTAGGACTCTCAGGGGATGGTGAGCAGCTAGGTAGTGAGCTGCAGGAACCAATATACAAATGAGAGGTGGTGTTATTTCTCTTACTGGACGGGGATCTGACTGAAGTAGTTTGGGCCCCTTCCCTCTGGAAGGAAGACAGTTTTTCTGTGTGACCTGGGCTGCACCCTCGGATGAGGAGTCCTTCTTGGCTGCCTGTTTCCTGTCTCCAGTGCCAAGTGCCCAGCCTGCCCTCCCGGCCTTCCCTTGGCCGCCTGTGTTTTTCCTGTCTCTCTGTTCAGTCTGTTTTCTGCCCCATCTGTGAGAAAGTAAGCTTGATGACAGCCGGAGTCTTGTCCTTTGGTCTGCAAGTGTTACTCCAGTGCCTGGAACAGCATTTGGTTCCTTGATAGTCATGCAACTATTGGAATGAATGAATGAATGAGTGAACGAACGAACAGGAGAGATTTCCCATCCTCGGTTTTCATATCCCATGTTGGCTCCCTGTTCTGCACAGTCTTGCTCATGCCCCTGGCGAGAACTCTTAGTAGCCAGTGGTGGATTCCTGGCCCATTTCTTGCTCCTAAGCTCCAGAGCTCCAGATCCAAATGCCCAGTGCCTACGTGGAGAAGCTCAAAACAGAAGGGATTATGGGGAACTGTATCGAATATCTTGTAATGGCCTATAATGAAAAAGAATACGAAAAACAATATACACATGTATAACTGAATCACTGCGCTGTATGCCAGAAACTAACACAACATTAAAAAAAAAAAACTAACACAACATTGCAAATAATTATACTTCAATAAAAATAAATAAATAATAACATTAAAAGAAGGGAAGGGATTATGAGTGTAGATTCTTGGAAGCAGAACATTCGTTCACTGGTATTGATCTGGGGCAGTGATGTGACTTCCTTGTGCTAGTGTGTTTCTGCCTCCTGCAAATAGGGATTGATAATTGTGCTGACCTTACAGGTTTGCTGAGACAATTAGATGAGTTCGTATTATGTAACGGGCTTAGATGGTTGCTTGGTACAGAGTGAGCCCTCAGTGGAGTTCCCTGGATGGGGGTTTCATTCTAGCGTAGTGTTCCATCTGGTAAATTGGGGTGATTGCCTTTTCTTCTGCTTGTCTTCAACATGGTGGGTGAACTAGGGGGGCCCACCTTGGTCTGCAAACTGCCACTCTCCCCCCCACCACGCTTGGGGGGAGAGACCCCGGCTGATACTGTGCAGGTTCACTTCTCAAGCTCCGGCTTCTAGAAATTCAGCCCCTTCTCAGGCTGTGGGGATGATTTAGGCAGCAGGTAGTGGGTTACGTCCAGGTAAGAAAAGACCCCCTAATGGGGAGGCCCGGCTCCTGGTGCGGCCTCAGTTGTAACTGTGGTCCTGTCACAATTCAGTTGGGATTTTCATCGCCCTGGTCAGGAAAGTCATGGTGAAGGTTACTACAGCAACCTTCACTCTGCTCTGGAAAGCATATCGCTTACAATGGGGCCTTTCAGTGGCTGGGCCCCTGGAGCTGGGCAGTGATTCGGTCTATTCAGAACACAATGGGGCAAAACAGAATGGAAAGGAACCACACATTGTTTCAGGCCCCTGTGGCCATCTGCAGCCTTGCCTGCTGTTGTCCACCCTGGTGCCTAACTTCAGTTTTGTTACTCCCGTATTACACTTAATTCCACAATGCACATGCCTGCCAGTTGGAGTGCATTTTACGGAAGCTTAAATAATAGTGACAGTTCTAGAGGGGAGTACAAACTCAGCCAGAATGCGCTACAGAGGTACCTTTGAGAAAAGGTGGTGTAGGCTTTTGGTTTAGAGGCAACGGAGGCATAAAGTGGGTATGTTTAAAAATATTCAAATCACTCTTCAGAATTGATCAATTTGCCTTGGACTTCTCTCAAACAACCACAGATTTTTTTTTTTTAAGGGAGGAAATTTTAAATGACAAAAAAATAAAATAAAATCACCCTTGCCTTTGTTCACAGCCACTCAAAGCAAACCCACCCACCAAACAGAATTCATCCACGGATAGCAAATGGTGGGCTCCCTGACATTTTTTTTAAAACTAGGGAATGTTACCTAGGTTTTTCAAAGCTGAATTTAGCTTTGAAGCCTGTGATCTGTAGTTACACCAAGCAAAAGAGCCGTGGTTTCTTTAGAATGAAAGTTGGAAGAAAACTTTTTTCTTATTTAATTTTTTTTCCCTTTAGAGCATTTATGGTATTTTATTTTATTTATTCACACGGCTTGTCCTGTGATCAAACGGCTTTTCTTTGTTGTATGTTTATATCTCTAGGGTTGGTTCATGTCCTTCCCTTCTTTAATGTTTCCCGCATGTTTAATTTAAATCATTGGCCTTTTATCTCTCTAAGGATCTCAAGCTCTTTCTGTCTTTTCTAACCTTTGTACTCTTCTGGCTGCACCGAATTTAAAAAAAAAAAATTGAAATGAGCTTTTCTTTTCAGTGCGAAGCTAGCAGCTACTTTTGTATCTTAAACCCAGCCAACCGCCATCAAGCAAAGGGTGATTCCATTTTGCTTTTGATTCCAGTGAACCTTAATCGACGTGTGGTCACTCCCAGGTATCTCTGGGTGTTGACTGTTTGATCAGTAAGTAATACTGTGCTTTTGGCCCCACTCCCAGGAAGAGAAGGGGTCACAGCCAGGGAGACTGTAGATATGGAGAGTATCAGAGCTGCTAGAGTTACATCTCATAGTTTGGATCTCAGGTTCGGGTAGAAAAGGGGACTTTTGTGCATTTGGGAGCCGAGTTTAGTACAAATCCTTTCAGCAGTTTTGCAGCCAGAAATCATGCAAATGTTTTTGCAAATCCACTTGTGGTCTTGCTGGCAGTTTTTGAGCGCAGACCTCTTTGTGAGGTGGTGACGTTGACATCTACTTTCTGTTCCCTGTCCTGCCCCAGAGTGGGCACCACTGTTTTCTACATAAGCAGTCGGGCACAGTCTCTACCTGACGCAGAGAGCCGTTCTCGCCGTTGGTCTCAATTCTTGCATAAAGCGATTTCTGTTACTACTGCTTCGGGATCGTGGGTGTGTCAGTCCCAGCCCCCTTGAGTCTCATTCCTGTCCCCTACGAGGAGGACCAGAGTTCGCCCCCGACTGTGGACTCTGCAGGGCTGACGGCGGCCTGCAGTTTGGCCTTGGAAGTTCTGCCACAAGTCCCTCCTCCAGCGGACTGCTAAGTGGGACTGTTGTGGCAAAGCATGTCTGTCTTGCCCGGTTTGTCCCAGCGAGGATTTCTGTGAGGTTATTTTTAACAGATTTGAGTGTCCTTATTGTGCCGAGAGGCGGAGGCACCTTTGGCACAAAGGGAAACCATCGTCTGTTCCCCAGAGAACTTTGGATGTGATGCCTGCACGCACTGAATTGAAGACCAGGGTGTGGGGCTCTGGCCTCGAGGCTGGCCGTGAGGAGTCCTTTGAAGGCAGAGAGGCCCCGTGTCTCGGGGTGGCTCCGCCCGCCGGGTCTCTCCATGTCACTGAGGCTTCTCCCGGCATCTGTGTTCTTTGTACGAGTCAGTCCTGTCTGTGCCTCAGCTGCCCCTGTTGAGAGAGGCAATCTCTGTTCCAGAGCCAAAGTGCTGCCTTTGAAACCTCACTCTCTCTCTCTTTTTTTTTTTTAAATGAAGGTACTGGGGACTGAACCCAGGGCCTCTACCACTGAGCTCTGCCCTCCCTGCCACCCCCTACCCCCAAGTCTCGCTCTCAGAGAATGGTTCCCCTGAGACATTTTCACAGAGTGGGGAATCCTTTTTGTTTGTCATCCACCATGGCCTCGATGTAAACAGAGTGACTCCATGACTCTCTGGTCAATCTTTTCATCTGTTCCCCGGCGTTCAGAGTACCTCCCTGGTCCTATAGTTCTTTTGATACCAAATGAAACAAAGCATCTAACATAGTGTTCGGCACATAGTAGGTGCTCAAGAAAAGCCGTGCCCACTCCCTGCTCCCTAAACCCTGTGGCCCCACCTCTAAATGACATGGGTTGCCTTTTCACTGCTGTATTGTAATTCACAGAACACAGTGAGCAATCACCAAAGCTGTCTTGGGTTTTTTTTTGTTTTAAATGGAGTTGTGAACTTTAAGCTGCTGTGACCCACCCATGCCCCATAATCACATCAGACATGGTTAGCTTGTGTTTTGTTTTCAATTTTAGTGATTCTGGCAGCAGAAAGTCACTATTGGAAGGAGCCCCATGGAATCCTACAGCCAGAGATCTCTAGTCAGATTACAGTTTTCCAATTTCTGCAGGCATTTACCCTCATCTTCTGGAGATTACCTGCCTCCTTTCCCTACTTGTTTCTGATTTTTTAAGCCAATGCCTTGACATTTTTTCCCCTACAAACAGAGGGCTGTATCTTGGGTGGAAGGTAAGGGGTTCTAGGAAAGTGGTCCCCCAAGTGTGGAGTCTGTGCACCTTTGTGTGGAGGATAACCCACTGGAAAGCAGATATTAAAACTTCTGTTCACATTTACTTTAATATTAAAAACTAAGAAGAAATTAAGCTCTTCAAATATTTACTATTTGGATGGACACCAGTGCCCTGATGCAGTCTGACTGCTGGAAGGTCACGGTTCACAAATGATCATGTTTATTATTTGAGAAATTTTAAATATTTAAATGCCTAGACTCCTTTGATTGTTCTCAGAATTTCTGTGGATGATCCAAACCTTTGCTGTGTACAGGTTTGCTTGGGAGGGGCTGCACGGTGCTGGACTGGGAGCTGGAAAACCTGAGTTTTAGTCCTGGTTCTGCTGCTAAGGGGCTGAAACCATGGACACATTAGCTCTCTGGGCCTCAGATCCCTCACCTGTGCAGTAAGAGCTTTGGGCTGGTGGGCGAACAGGCGAAGGCCCTCTCCAGCTATAAACTTTTAGGATTCTGAATGTAAATATGGAAGTATTGTGCCCCTTCCTTACCCCTCGTCCTTTGTGGATTGTTTAAACACCTTTGCTTTTTTGCCTGTAAGGCATCCGTCTGTGACTCGTGGTCCTCACTCTGCTTCGTCACAGCTTTCCTTTTTGCTCAGCCTGTTAAGTTCCCTATGTGTCTTCTCTGCAGTGACTGTCTTTCTTCTACTCTGCCGCAGTGGATCCCTGTTCTCAGAGAATCCTGGGTTCAGATATCTTACGTGTTATGTGATGACGCATCACTGGGGCATTGTGAAACTTTGAGGCCCGTATTTTTTTTTTTTATTGCATCCTGTCTCTGCTGTTACCTTAGCCAGATGAGATGACAGTATTCTTTCTTGAAACATCAGATACGCAATCAGAGCACTATTTCTGGCTATCAGTGTTCCCAGTTCACTTATTATTATTAACAACAACTTTGCTTAGCACTTAGAGTGGGCCAGACAGTGTAACAGGAACTCTCCATGCCTGATCTTATGTAACACCCTCAAAAGCCCTGAGTGGTAGATACTGCTTTCATCCCCATTTTACAGAAAAAGAAACTGAGGTGTAGAGATTGGAATCCTTGCAATGCCATTTTTACTAAATGCCCTTGAACCATTTAGCTTCCTTAAGAGTCTTTTCAGTTGTAGTACTAAGACAGCTGTTGAGAACCCCTTGCACTCAGAGAGAAGGGGCTGCTCTCTCCCTCTGCCTAACCTCTCTTTACCTTCCTGTACAATTTTTGTATTTTAAAAAATCTGGATTTGCTTGCAGTTGAACTTTGGTAAGGATTTACATTGGTCAGTGGATGTCCAAGTCTACTTATTGGTGGCCTCTGTCAACCCTGGAAGAACACAGTGACGAGGGTCTCGGGTAAATTCACAGTGAAGCCGCGCTGATCTCCCAAATTGGTTTTTCTTTTTGTCTTTGTAAATGCACCCCTAGAACTTGCTTTTTGAACTGAGGAGGGTGGGTGCACCGCAGGTAGTTGGTAAGAGCCCCTTGGAAATCCCGTAGGCACAGGAAACAGAAATACAAGACTTATGGTCTTTGCTCCTTGCTGTGCAGGTGCCCACGCCCGTCCCCACCCAAGCCCATCTCCGACCGCGCACCTCCGTGCTGGCCTGGCCTTCTGCGGTGCAGGTGTGGCTTCTGAGAGATAAGCTGATAACGGGACAGGCCTGCTTTCCTGTCTGCCCTAGGGCTTTTAATTGAATTAACGTGCAGATACGTGATTCTCTCCACCCACTTCTAACTTCCTGTAGCCCAACCTCTTTTTTTTTTTTTTTGTTCCGTTCCTGAAGTCCAAGATATGTATGCATCATGAGAAGACATGACAAGCTGGGTCCTGTGTCCTCCACTGGGCCATGAGAGGGATGAGAAGTGGGCCCGGTGTTGATCTTCACAGCTGGAGCTGCCCTGGGCCTTCAGGACCCTTGTGACACCGATCCGCAGTGCCCATTGGGGGTGCTCTGGTGTCATCTCTCCCTGAGATGTGCCCACAGAACCCTCCTCTCTGTCGCCCTGTGAGCAAGCCTCTCTGCCTCCCCAGATCTCTCTGGATCTAGTAAACATGTCTGGTCTAAAAGCTGTTAGACCTTTTGGCTCCATTTTGCCCCTAGAAGAGCGTGGCGTCTGTGTGCTGTAGATCAGGCCAGATCAAGCAAGCAGAGGTCCAGATGTGCCCTCACCAACAGCAGGAGACGGTGTGGAAGGCATTTCTTACTTCTGACCTTGCTGCTTGTGGGGTGCCCTCCACCCCTGAGCGTGGCTTTTATCCTGGACTCAGTACCCCCATGGCTAATCTGTGACAAGGGCTGCCCATACCCCGAGACACCCCAATCACATTCCAGACCCTTCTCCCCACCCAGCACATCCTGAAACACATCCTGAGTTTTCTTGTGCAGATATGCCCAAAGTTCATTTTTCAGAAATATTAAATTATGTTTGGAAAAAAAATACATCAAACGAGTTGATTATCTTGTGTTGTCGTACCTCCGCCATTTTGCATGACATAAATAATGCATATTTTGCAATCAGTATAGAAAGATGCTGTGAAGGACAGTACATCCTGGAAGGCTGCTTTTACTCAGATTGACATCAACTCTGCTGCAGTCCAAGTCTTTACATATTTTTCTTTTTCCTCAAAATATTGTTTAAATTAGAATTTATTCCATGCTACAGAGTAATTGTTCCTTTTAAGCAGAATTGCTCAATGACCTCCCTGTTGTTACTTCCATTTCAGTTAATAATATGAATCAGAGTTAGCAGTGCTGGTATTTCTGCCTGGTCTGCCCGTATCGTTACCTTGGCTTCTTACTTCAAATCAAGAAATTTACTGAGCAGCGGACATTGCTTCAGGGGCTGTAATTTTCAAACCAAAGATCAGGACGTGTAGTCTGATAGGATTTTGTTTTCTTGATTTATGAGTCTATGAATAAAGTCCCGTCAGTAGTGATGCAAAACCTAAATCCCATTTACATGTGTATTAATAGACTGCCTTAATTGTGAAGCGTAAAATTACATGAAGTGGACCTTGCCCAAGGTCACAGAGGTAGGGCCCATACTTGAATCCAAATCTGCTGATTCTAATCAGTTACTAGATTACTAGATCGTATTCTCCAACCTTTATGCTCGAAAGCACAGGTGACGACTGGGAGGTCCCTGAAGGGATCGATCAGTGCCTGACATGGTGTCCGGCCAGCAGAACTGCAGCTGAAAAGACAGACACTGACATCAATCAGCGTGACTCGTCTTCATTTCTTTGATTAAATTATAGATGGAAACAGAAGTAAAATGAGCACTTGTCATATAAAGGAATTTCAACCATTTGATTCATTTTGTTCAGGAGCTTGAAATGTCTTCACCCTGTGGTTAAAATTAGACTGTTTTCCTTACCTGGATGCTGGTGGACAATTAAGAGGAGAAAAGAGGAGAACATCTTTTCCCGTTGATCTCCTGGACTGGGGGCAATAGACAGCTTTAGAAACTTCTTTCTTCCTTGGGGCAGACTCTGGATACAGGACCCCCATTTCCCCCACAGACAGCTGCCACAGTGAGATACACCTTGTTCTAAGATGAGCCAAATTGCCCGGAATTCATCAGCCCGACTGCTACTCATTGGGCATGACCATGTGCCCGGCATTGCCCCGCCTGCTGGGGACGTGTCCCCAGGGGGCAGACGTGAGCCCAAGGCCATGTAGAGCCAGACTGCTCGCTCTGTGGGCTCCTCTGTGCTGGACTTTGCACAAGGTACCCCACGTCCCAGTAAATACAAGTATCTGCTTTGTGCTGCTGGGCAGATAAAAGAAGTTGATACGCGGCAAGTAGTCAACATGCGATAAAGCAGTGACTGTTAACTTTATAATTCTTGCTGTTTCCAGCACTGACCTCCTTACAGGAGGCAGTAGGTATAACCGTTAGGTGCAAAGAGTTGAGAGCCCGTTGGCCTGGGTTTGAAGCCCAGCTGCTGGGGGTGGGCATGTCACTCAACTTCTCTGGGCCTGCCTGGTAAACTGGTGAGGATTAAATGAATTATCTTGTATAAATGTTCAGAACGCTGCTGGTATGTAATGAGAATTAGCTGTTGTGTGCCGCAGGGGAGAGAGCCACTACCCCAGATTTCCTAGAGATTCAGAGGGAAAAGGACGGAGCAGTGTCGATGAGTCTCGTAGGAAGTGCTTCCCCAGGGAGAATAAATTGCAGATGCTTGAGGGAGAATTTCCTGGACAGCCTCAAGGCAAGCCCTCTCCCGGGGGACTCATTCAATGTCCCACGTGTGGCTGGGAGGGTTTTCTGAGGCGACAGGACTGGAGGAGGGCTCTTGGGACCCCTGATGAGAAGTGCGGGGATTTGGGACACGAATAGAGAGCAGTTTCTACTTGTGAAAACATAACCATGGCCTCACAACTGCTATCTGAAGGGGAATCTGGTCTTGCCTTGTGAGATTTTTGACAGTAGAGAAAAATACTTCTGGGAAATAGAAGTCATTTAAATTCCTAGTGGCTAGACTTGAAATTGGTGGGAACCGGCCCAGGAGAGAGTGGCAGAGGGTCCCCACATTGGACAGGGCACCACGGTGGATGGTGAGGTCGATATGTACAGCTCCATGTTGTGTATTTTAAATCATATCTCTTCATTATCATTTTAACACACTGAAGAAATAAAACTGGTGGTTTTATGGAGATGGTTGTTCAGGAGTTAGTCAAATTAAAAAGGACAGTTTATGCAAAAATTTGAAGATAGGTCTGGCAGAACTTGGGTGAAGGGAAGTTGTAAAAGTAGTTGAAAATGAGGTTTAGGAGACACTGGAGTAGAGTGTATGTGAATAAAGGCCAGAGTTCATTGTAATCCCCTGGGGTGGACACATCCCCCCTGGGCCGTGGTGGTGGTAGAGGTGGGGGCACCCTCCGGCTTCAGTGGTCTTAATACTGAAGGAACTTTCCGATGGAAGGAGATGCACATTGAACATGCCTTCACAAATTGAAGAGGAAATTCCCTTGCTCTGCCGAGTTGTGTTCTGCTGTGGGCAGCTTGCTGTGAGCTGCTTGTCGGCCAGGACACTCACTCTCATGCTGTTTGGGAAGGGGGCGAGGGCAGCAGGTACAGAAATGATCACAGCACAGCCTCTAGAACTGGGCAATCATCAGCCCCACCAGCGAAACCTCTGTACAACTCCTGAGGTGATAGTAACGCACAGCATGCTGCTTCCAGAATAACTGAAATCTTCATAATATCTTTGATGATATTAAACAATGACTTACATTTGTAAAGTGCGTAGGACAGGGCCTGGCCTCTCGTAAGTGTTCTGTGTCTTAATTCATTAAGCCCAAGGTGCTACTCGTTGTCAGGTACGCTGTGACACAGCATGGATGATAAGACAGACACATCCTAATTTCAGAATGTTCAGTGTGAAGAAAGGTGCGTCTTCAGGGAATTATGTTCAATATCTTGCAGTAACCTATAAAGAAAAAGAATATGAAATAAATATATGTTTGTGTATGACTGAAACATTGTGCTGTACACCAGAAATGGACACATTGTAACTGACTATACTTCAATCAAAAAAAAAAAAAAGGAGAAAGTAGAAGTCATCCTTCTCCCTAGAGTCCAGGCTTTCTCCCCAATGGAACCTTGTGAATCTTTCAAAAAAAAAAAGCCAATTAAAACATGTCTTTTTAAAAACTGAGACAAATGCGATCATTCAAGATTTAATCCACAAATCAATTGCTATGTTCCCGAAGCCGTGGATCTGGAAGATCTTTCCACGTCAGCACAAGTGGATTCCTTTTAATGACAGCGTAGACCCTCCTTTTTGCAGAGTGGGCTATGTTCTAATCAGTCGTAAACCGTGTGCCCAGTTTTCCCCCATTAGATTGTGCTACAGTGAACAACCTTGTACCTACATCTTGGCACACTTGGTAGGTCTTGAGATAAAGTCCTAGAATTAAAATTGATGGAGTGGGGAGGGTGTAGCTCAGTGGCAGAGTGTGTGCCCAGCATACACAATGTCCTGGGCTCAATCCCCCGTACTTCCACTAAAAATAAGTAACTAAAAACCCAATTACTTCCCCTCCCAAAACAAGACAACAACAATTGCTGGAGGAAAGAGGGTGTGAATTTTACTCCTGTTTAGTTAATGGTTTATATGTTGGTCTGTGTGACTGAAGTTTTGATTCCTGCCTCCACCGTTCCCTAGAGAAATCTAGAAGAGGCTGAGGGCATTTCTGGTCACCCCTCCCCCAGGCCCTGCCCAACAGTCTCTCGTGTTTACACAGCACTTTGATGGCCTCCCTTTTCTGGGTGTCTGAAGGGCGTTTGAAGGACTCCGGTTACCCAGCGTGTTGTCTCCTCCTTTCTCCTGGATGAACCAAAGAAGAAAAAGGCTCGGAGACACTGGTGAGAGTGACTGCGGAGCCGGGCTGCGTGGGCAGGGCCGCCCTGGGGCCTCCTCGGGGAGCACAGGTTGGCTTTCAGGGGAGAACAGAGCCAGCCTTTGTGCGCTGACTCACCTTTGCTCAGTCCCCACCTGGTAAACCCACGCCCATTCAGGACATCTGCCTTTTAAATCGGTCCAGGTTCTTCCTCCGCAGCAGGGACTCCTGTGTCCGGGTGCCGCCTCTTCAACGTGAGGCACACACCGGACCATTAGGTGGGTGTGGGCGTGGGCGTACCTCACTTTCTAGAACCTGCGTGTAAATCCGTGCTTTTTAATCAACTGAATCGTCATTAGAAAGTCAACGTGGATCCAAGAAAGGCTGTGCTCAATCCTTACACCGTGGGAATTATCTCCCTTGTAATTTGTAATCCCTTTCAGGGCTGAGAGTATCTTCTTCATTATCATCATTGTTGTGGGCATAATTAGCATCTCTTACCTGACCATCAGCCGCTGCGTGCCGTCCTTTGTCCAGCTGTGCTTCAGTCATCAAGACCTGCCTGGGAAATGAAATACCTTGCTGAGTGCCCCTACTTGTTGCAAACGTTACCATTTTTAGTGGAAAAACAAAAGGAACGTACCCACCCACAAAGTCCACAGAAGAGAAGGAAGCTGAGTCTTGTTGAGGTGATAACCTGGTAAACTGGACCTTTGCCCTCTGAGGACAGTGGCCCGCCTCCGCACGGACGGGGAGGTCCCCGTCCCTCTGTTTCTCCTCCCAGCACGCGTGGCGGCCCGTCCTGCCCCCTACCTTCCCAGTCGGGGGTGGAAGGAAGAAACAAAAGGGCCAGAGCCATTTGTCCCGGAAACATTGCTCAGGTCCCGGAAACATTGCTCAGCCTACTGTCCTAGAAGAATAACGCTTTCCCATGCTGTTCCCCACTTACTGCCCGTCAGTGGCTGTGTTCCAAGGAAGGCCTCTGGGCAAGTCACGCTATGATCAAACACTGTGGTCCCCTCTAGAAAAACAGAGCAGCTCTTCTTTTTCACTGTGGGGGACTTTTAAGCTTCCCTGGGCTGGGATGAGAGCCTGTGCGTTCGTATTTGGTTTCCAGCTTCCCTGATCCAGCTCTCACCTGTGCTGGCACTGCCCGGGCCAGCCCAGCTTTCATTCATTTAGCTGTCAGTGGGTTCTGCCCTTGTCCTCGGCACCCTGGGTGGGTCAGCCTTCCCCCAAAGGCTCAAATTGTTCCCAGCCTTACCCCTACCTTCACTCCTTCCCTTTACCTCAACTGAATTGGTGAAAGGCATAGTAAGTATGGGGGTTAATAAAGACAAGCTACAAGACCTTGGGCAATTTACTTTAAAAAATCAGCGGAAGGAGATGATAATATACAGTATGGGGATGATTGTGAAGATTGAGTGAGTTCACATATATAACTATAATTGCCTGGGGTAAAGTGTGGGAGAGAGAGAGGTTGGTGACCAGCTGGATATACAAAATATGTCAAGTGAAAAATAGCTCCAGTGTTTTTTTAGTGTTTGATGCTAAGAGAAGGTGGTCATTATCAAAGATGTACGGTCCTCCCTCCGTGTCTGCCGGGGATTGTTTCCAGGACCACCACGGATACCAAAATCCCTGGATGCTCAAGTCTGTTCTATAAAATGGCATCCTACTGTTGACCCTCCTTAGCTGCAGTCCATGGTGGGTTGAATCTGTGGATGCAGCCAACTGTTTGTCTTTTTAATGACAAATTTGGTATTGGAAACGGTCTGTCATTCTGTTGCCATTTAAACTTACCAGGTGGAAATACCCAGTAGGTCACTAGGGAGACAGTGTGAAGAAACCATGGTGTTTGGTTGAGTTTATAATCATAGACTTTTGTTCATGTCTTGCCTTTGCTGCTTCCTGTTTGGAACATCTGTTTCCTTGCATGTCGTCTGGGCATGTTAACCCCTCTCTCGTAGGGTTGTTTGGAATAGCAGAAGGAGTGACTGCCTCCAATCAAATGGTTCATTGCCTTACTTACAGTAACTGTCAATCATACTATTGGTCCTTTATCTTCTTGCAGATAGAAGTCTGGAGACCCACCCAGGGATGGGACTCTTTAGTGCAGAGGGATATTTGAGACCATGAGAATCAATGAACTTCACAAGGAGCCCTGTTTTACTGGGGTGGGTGAGGGGGGTGGGTAACTGCCAATAGAAAGAGGACATTACCTCTGAGATGGGGCAAGCAGTAACTCATCACTCTGGATTGAGAGAAGAAAAGGTTGGATTGGACACCAAGACCTACTTGGGTTACCTAGAGAAGGCATTTCTGGGGACCAGTACAAACAAACACACTGTGACACACAGCTCCTCCACTTCTTGTACTTTGCAGACGTTAAATAACAGCTTCTTAATGGTCCTTTGGTTTTGTTCAACCGTGCTTACGTTTTTAAAGAGAAAATAACATTTTTGGCCTCTTAAGTAGATGGATACTTATTGGGGTTAAAAGCAAATAAACAAACAAGTAAACAAACACATCTACTGGTTAGTTGCTCTAGGACCTTAGTTTTGCATCCAGAGTAATTTGCATAGAAAGAATATTCAAGCTGGAAAAGGAGGGAGGGTGGAGGAGGGGAGGAGGCTCCAGGAATCTTTCCCTGGTTGGAAATCGAGTCGATTGAGATCCAGTGAGTCATGCTGTGGCCAGTGCTTTTCTCTCTTTCTGTTTTGCCCCAAGAGGAAGGAGGAGTGGTGAGGTTTGAGGTAATTTTGTAGAACTGATGCCGCATGTGGTTCTGAGAAAGTCAAATATATCATATAAACCGTTTCCCTCTGCAAGGCAGCACTCATGGGTGGCAAGCTTTCCAGAACCCTCTTCTGGAGTGTGGACACATGGCACTTTTCCTATGGTGGCCCCTTCCTTGGCTGGTTTTTAATAAGGGATTTTCCCAGAGCCTCTTAGAATTTGCTGATATTAAAGGACCCTTACTGCCTGCAGCATTAAATAATTTTTCAAAATGAAATTTAAAATGTTTATCTTGTTTCCTTCCACCTCCCCTTTCTCTCAAAGGGCCCATTACCTTTTCTCATTCTTAGTTTTGACGTTTGAGCAGGTGGCCTTTCTAGATATGCTTATTCAGAATTTTTTTCTCCTTTTTTCCAAACTCCCCCCAAAAGTGATCTCCTGAGAAGGAGGCAGGAGCCGAGTCTTGCTTAGTTCAGTGCTCACCACACTTGCCCAGCGTGTGACACTGGATGCACAAAGGGTCTGAAGGGAAGGGACAGTCTGATACCTTGCCATGCATTGTTTGTCGTTATTTCATATGTATTGGCTTTTTTTTTTAGCCCTGTAAATGTAGATTATAATAAATACCCTTCCTTGCCTAGTCTTGTCTGGCAGATTCAAAATCTTTTAGATCCATTTCAAATGTCACCTTCTCCGGGAAGTTACTTCTGCCTCCCAGGACAGAGGAGTTTCTGCCCCCTCCCGGAACACCCATTTTACATGTGTTTACATACTGACTGTTGCTGATGCACAAATCGTGAATCATTTGGGTATCTAGGTCCTTCAACAGACCATGAGCTTCCCAAGTGCCGCCACTACAGCGCTCTCATCTGCCCCTAACCCTGGGGCTTAGCACATAGCTGAACACATGGGGGATTCCACTGCAGAGACGCCACGTGATGGCAAGCTCTCCGGCCCACAGGGGTGCTCAGAGGCTACCTCTGGTCTTAAGTTGTAACTTCAGCAAGGAGATGAAGGCCACAACTCCACTTACCCAAGGAGGCCGTGGGGCTAGATGAGGCCCTCCTGTCCGTAGCATGTTCTGCGATTGTGTGTAGGCCACCCTGTCCATTTCTTTGTTAATACAGCAGGGATTGGCCATCAAACTGTAACTTATCTTTTGAATGTGAAAGGCCTATATTACACGGTCAGTGATAAGTTTATGGAGGGAAAGCAATTCAGCTGGCCTGAGGAATTGTGACAACATGACTGAGCCGTTGTGTGATACATACCCTTTAGCTTCTGAGTTCCATCGTATAATTTGCAAAACAGGTTTAGACCGTTTCTGTTTCATTGCTTATTTTACTTGTAAATTCTACCGAACAATAAGGTGGAAGGAATTATCCGAGCCCGTTGATCGTTTATTACGCTATACCCTAGATACTGTTGGGTGCTTTCATGTTATTTTATTTAATCCTTACAGCAACTCTGTGAAGTGGGTCTTATTTCTCCCATTTTACAGATGAGAAAAGAGGAAGCTTAAGTGACTCAATGCACTTAGATAACTTTCCCCCACTTCACGTGGTCTGTAGGTGGCAAAGGTGAAATCTGAATCCAGGTCTGTTGATAGCAATGCTCCTTCTCATTTGATGTAAGGGATATTTGGGAACTTAGTCACATTTTTTTTTCCCCTCAAAAGAAACCATCCTAATAATTGTGTTTCACGTTCACAGGGAAGCAAAGGTGCCTACCGGTACCACTGGCAGAGTCACAATGTCAAGCAGAGTGGCGTGGATGACATGGTCCTGCTCTCCAAGATCACAGAGAACGCCATTGTGGAGAATCTAAAGAAGAGATACATGGACGACTACATTTTTGTATCCTTTATTGGTTTCTTTGGACAGTTCTAAGTGAGATGACATGTCCATGGTAAAATGGCTTAATTCCTAGCATAAGATCCATCTGAAATTCTGAACTGACACTATGTGCTCACATCATTGTTACTGTTTGAGAATGTCATTTTGTACTTTGTGTCCCTTGGTTTAGGCTGTGGGGAGGGCAAGGATGGTACTAGATTTTTTTCTTGGCATTTCACAAAATCACGATGCAGACAGTATTCCTCTCCTTCAGTCGGTGGCACTATACCTTTGATGTGCTTTAACCGTATACGTGGCATCTCAAACGGGTACTCTTCCTAGAGAAAGTCCAGGTCTGCAGAATTGTCGGCGGTGGCTCCCTAATTGCAAAGCAGAGACGGTTAAGTCCAGACCTAAAAGGTTTAAAAGAGATCGCTGCGTGCAAAAAATATGCCATTTTGCCAGTTTTTCTGCATTCTTCTATTTATTGAAGGCAACATCAGAAGTGAAGACCAACTATTGACAATGCCCGCCGTTTTTGAGTTGATCTTTATGTTTCAATGTTAGATTGCCAAATTTTGTCTTTTTTTTTTTTTTGGTAGGCCTTTGAGAAATTCAGAATGGAAATTTGATTCAAATGTGTGTTGACTTCATTATAAACAGAGAACTGTGATATTTGCCTAGGTTCCTACCAGATTGAGGAGTTATGTTTGGTGCTACCATGTAAAGATCTTTTAGTAGAATTATTGTAGAGTTGATCATAGATAAGCAAGGATCTGTGAAAAAAAATCTGTATAGTAGTACCAGAAAGTTTAGCCACGATGCTCTTGGTGACTTCTGAATATGTGGTGTCATTGATGATCTTTAAAAGTGGAGTCTTTGCAACTGTTGTAACGTACATTTTAGAGTTTAACCCCCAAACCTTGGGGAGGTGTAGTTTTCACATCTATAGCTTCTGTTTACTATTTACACCACTCCTTTGATTATTAGGTAAAGGCACCCATGCCTGTTCAGCAATACTTTTGCAATGGCTGCCTGGCTCATCACTGGTGAGGAGGGAGTTCAACCCACCAGGTCTTTATACAAATTAGCATTATTCCAAGGCACTTGGATGCTTCTAACCAATATTGTGCTGTTTCCTATTTACCATAGGAAATTTTTACCAACTATCTGGGTAGTTAAATCCCTAACCCCCTGCTTTCTTGGCATTAATGGGTATATTTGGATTTATTGGCCACATTGTAATGGCATCTTGATCAGGTGTGGGAGCCCAGCACCTGCTGACACAATCCTGCCCACCGCAGGATTTTATTGGAGGAACACAGCAGTGCTTGTGGGTTTACTTTATTGTCTGTGGTCGCTTTCGTGCTACAGTGGTGGAGTTGAGTACTTGCAACAGTCCATACGATCTGCAAAGCCTAAAATAATTATTCTGACCCTTTACCAAAAAATGTCGCTGATTCCTTGATACCTATGCAGAGCTTTCTTTCATTGTATGGAAGTAGTTGTCAGTTTTCATTTTATCTGGTCCAGAAATTGAAATAGGCTCACTGTATCTGTCTGGGCTTGCCATCATTAAAACGTTTTCATCACTTTTGTGTGCAAGACCCATGGCACATGGAAGCTGGCAGATGATGGGCTGGACAAAGCTGGTGCAGGTTATAGATCTGAACGGCCTCGCCTTGAACCTTACTCTGCAGGAGCTGGGTGACCTTAACACAAGTTTCGTGATCTGTGTCCCTTGATTTCCTCACCTGTTAAATGGGAGTGATGATAAAATCTCCCATGTGAGGCTGTTGGAGGGTTAAATGAAGTGATGAATCCAGCAGTAAGCATTGGTTATCATTATAACACACTTAGGCAAGTGTATAAGTTCCTCCCGTATTTGTGAGTTACGTTCCAGAAATTCAGTTATAAAGTTGCTTATTGGACATTCAAATGCATTTTACCATAGAAATCATTTTAAGTGGAGGATTGGTTTATTGACAAGTTCATAAAAGGGTTATTTCCAATGAATGTAGTTGGACACGCTATTTATTGGAATGTTTTTAGAACGTGGGCTCAGCTTATTATATTATTTACAAGGGCATGGTTTTTGATCAGCTGGGTAAGAAAAAACAAACATCAGTGGTTGTCAGCAGTCAGTCCATCGTCAACCCAGACAGACTGACTGTTCCCATATAGAATGTTTATCCCTAAGACACCAGAAAACTCCTAAGAACAGGGACTGTATCTTACATATCTCTTAAAAAGCAGAGTTTAAAAACCACTTTAAAGCAATACATGTTCATTTAACATGATTTACAAAATGCAATCAACCAGCAAGGAGAACACTAAAACCCCTGGAATCCCACCACAGAAGGTTTGTTTTTAACCTCTTGTTGTATATTTTTCAGTTTAACCACATATAGACATACGGATGCATATATGTGCTTTCTTGTTAATTTTAGCTAAAACATGGCATCACCTTGCATTGTTTATTTCTTAGTTTCCTGCATAATTTTTGGCCTGGTGCATTGTATTAAGTGTTCATTCAAGATTTGTTGCCTCGGAAGACTTGCTTTTTATATTCAGCCAGCAGAATTTTAAAGTGACTCACATAGAGGGGGCTGATTCCCAGCCTTTGAATTCATGTCTTTGAATCAATGACTGACTAGTCGTGTGTTCTACCAGGAAAATGAGTTAGTTGACCACTAATAGACCTCGTGTTTTAGCAATCTCTGCCCACTCAGCGTATGAGAAACTCGGCATCAGTGTGCTTTCCGGCAATAGCACAGAGCAGCATCTGTTGGGTGTTTATGAAATAATACCAAGGATCTAACTGCAAATCTTTTGTTCTGATAAGTGATACAAGCCTCCTTTATCAGTTCAGTGCTAAAGGAATATTACTATGATAGAGTGCATTATTTTAAATGAGGTTCTCTTTCTCCTAAGCTTAATAGTTAAGAAGGGATTCGATTTTACATTAAGTTATAGAATTGCTCATTTTGCCTGTACTACATCTAATAACAGCACATTGTCTTGTACTGAAGGTCAGTATTTGGAACAATTGTTAATGCATTCAGGCTGACTTTCTTTGTTCCATGTTAGGAAAAAAAAATCCACTTAGAAAATGCTAGCATTGTTAACCCATAAAAAACCACTTTTTCAGCTATTATCCCAAGGCCAGGAAGGTTTCATTTCCTGTCTGTTTTTCCTGAATGCCGCTGCACTTCCTACAATTACGTTCTAAAATACAGGAGGGAAACCTTGCAGTATTTATTCACTCTCTGCTTGGCGAGACGTCATTTATAGCCACTTGGCTGACAAAAATAGTTCCTGTACGAGGCACACCACACTCATTTGATCTAACTTTCTCCAAACTTGGTTTTACTCAAAGACCACACTCAAGTGTGCTTGGCATTTTCAGCCCTTGAATTAGGAGTTGAGACCTTTATGCCAGAACAACCAAAACTCCAGGCATAATCGGAACTCAAGGCAGCGCCGTTGTTCCAAGTGAAGTTTGGCCCTCGGCAGTCAGTTAATGTTGGGGGGCAGAGGAGGGCGGGGGGTGGCTCCTGTGGTGGGATGGACTTGTGTCCAGGGGCTGGAGCCAGGGGCTCAAATTCCAGCTAGATCATTCTCCACACATGTAACTTCATGCAAGTCACCTGCCTCCCTGCTGCACCTCAGTGATAAATCCAGGGAGGTCAGCTACTTCAGTGTAGGTGATTTGGGGGAATTTCCTGGCCATTAAAATGTTAAAAAAAAAAAAAAAAAAGTTAAACCCTTAACTTTGCCTAATATAACCATTAAAAGCAAATTTACACAAGCTGCAGTACCATCACATTTCATAAAAGAAAGAATTTTAACTCTCATAGTGGGAAGGGAATCATCTAAAAATAAAGGATGGTCCTTTGTATTGAATAAACTGGGTTTTATGAAAAATTCAGGGCACTATTTCTCTTTTGGTCCTTATTGCTGCAGATCAGTAAAAGCTCATGGGTCCACAGACAAAGGCATTTGGGAACCAATCAATTCAAGATCTGTTGGGCCCCTTCTGTCTCACACATTCTATTTAATAAGATGGAATTTAGTTTATTTTTACTTCTCTTCCTTCCTTCCTTCCTTCCTTCCTTCCTTTCTTCCTTTCTTTTTTCCAAACCATAGCCTTGTGTATCTCCATACAATTTGAAAATTAACCTTGGACCACACCTTCGCACCAGCCAAAGGTTACGTGGCTAGAGACAATGATGGGAACAGCCTTTCCCAAAGGCACACCTGAATTATGCAGCAGGGAGTGGGAGTGGGTATTTGAGTTACCTGGGGAAGTGGCCCAACCCAGGGGATGGCCTGTGCTCTCACGGAGGTAGCTGAGGTGTCTGCAGACCCAGGCAGGTGGGAAAAATATGTGTTTTCCTTTAAATTCCAAATCCAGTTCTCTTGTCTCAGTTCTTCTGATTTAGGTAATTTTACAGCTACTGAGCATAGATAGGTGCTGCATTATCCATTTCAAACCAAACTTTATTTTTCAGGTGTCCTCCCAGATCACAGTGCCATTGAGACCCCTCCTGAGATCCCACTTCTAATCTGAGTCATTGATTCAGGGTTAGCCTGGAATATTCCAAAAAAGGTTTTTTCTTTGAGTGTCTCCTTACCAGAATTTATGTAGACTACCTAGTGAAAATCAAGACTACAAGATATCTCTTCACAGAGCAGATTATTAATGGTAAAAAAGAATGTTGGTTCCTCTAGGAGCTGTTAGGCACCCTAGTCCAGATTTATGTATTGGGTAACCAAGGTAGGTAGGGGGTTGCTTTGGTCCGGGTCCCCCAGCACCTCTTTATGCTCTGAACACAGCAATCGATTTGTCTCGGACAGGTGGCAGTCACAGCATTCCCTGTGGCGCTGGGGGAGGAGCACCGCCCTCCATGGAAAAGAGTCTATTTGCCCACGATTGTTTTTCTGTGGGGAGACAGATGTAGATATAGACATCCTCCTCTTCTGAGATGGGGATGGTCATAGCAGTGCCCTCTATTTCTTGAACATTGAGCTTACCATAGGAATCACTATGTTTGTTTAACATGAGAATCAGAATGAGGGCCAGACCTCATTCATTTAGTGTTGATTTGGTCCCCTCCTTGTGGAAAGGATACTTAAAAAAAAAAAATCAACAAAGGAAGATGGAGTTTTGAGTACTCAAAGAATCACAGAATCTAAGTTGCAAGAGACTGTAAAACTCTACTCAAACCCCCTTCCACCCTGCATCGGATCCTCGCACTGCCAATTTAGGATGGCCAGATAAAATACAGGACGTCTGGTCAGGTTTGAATTTCTGATAAATAACAAATAATTTTTTTAGTGTAAGTATGTCCTGAACAATATTTGGCACATATATACTTATAAGGTTATTCCTTATGTATTTGAAGTTCATATTGAACTAGGTATTCTGTATTTTATTTGCTCTAACGGGTGATTCTACCAATAATAATAATATTAACAACAGCAGTACTTGCTGGCTGTAGAAAGACAGGATAGCTTGTTGGTTAAGAGTATGCACTCTGGATGCAGACTGCCCGGGTTTGAATCACAGCTCTGCCACTTACTAACTTGTGACATGACCAAGTTTTAGAATTTCTCTGTGCCTCAGTTTCCTCCTAGTAAAATAGGATTAAAATAGTGACAAGGTTGTCATTAGGAGCTTGTGCGATTAGTGCCGTGTATACATGTATGTGTTCCATCAGTGTTTGTTTTTATCATCAACACATACTGAGTCTTGGCGATAACACCATGGACACTTCTTGCCTGCTGGATAATTCTAACAAATTTATCTGTTCTAAGTTTTACCTCAAAAAAAAGAAGACCACCAATCTGTCGTTGACCTCATCTGACTCTGGCACTTGGGACTACATTTGCTCTTGGCCCTTCTCCCACGACTCTGTAGTGATTTTCAGTGATGATTCACTGCTTCATCTGAATTTCTCTTAGTGCCAGGGACTGCTCCCAGACCAGCGCTGGGTGCATCTGAGTGTGCTATGAAAACGGGCCCCATCTTCTCTACCACTGTTTCATGTTCAACCCTTTTCAAGTCTGGAGATCTTTCTGTTTGGTGAAAAAGCAAGCAAAATTGCAACCAAATCATTTCCCATTGTCACGTTCATGTATAAATATTAATTTCTAAGTATTTTATGATCCATTCCATACTTGATTCATTTGTGTTCAGTAACATTACCAACACTGCATCTCAGAGATGTGAATTCGGGACAAGGTGTGCATCCTGAAGTGTATGAATAAAGGAAATTGCATCTACTACATACCAGACAATGTGCTAAGCACTGTGTACTGTTTATTTCATTTAATTCTCATAGCATGCCTATCAAGTAGGTCCTTTTTGCCTCATCCTCCATCACTCATAGCTTAGAGATGTGACTTGCCCAAGGTCAGTGTAGAACCGGGGGTGTAGAGTTAGGCAGTCTGACCAGATTCCCTGTGCTGCTCTGTGCGATGCTCAGGTCCGAATATATAAATATAAAAATGTCCCCACAGGGGAGGAAATCTCCATGCTTTACACTTCCAACTGCAGAATTTCTAAACATTTTGTACCAATACCATGCTGTTTTGATGACTGTAGCTCTGTAGTATTGTCTGAAGTCTGGGAGAGTTATTCCTCAAGCCTCTTTCTTTTTCTTCAGTAATGTTTTGGCAATTCTAGGTCTTTTGTAGTTCCATATAAATTTTATTATGATTTGTTCTAGTTCTGTGAAATGTGTCCTGGGTCTAAACATTTTAAAATCAGTGATTAAAGAGTCTGTGTGTGTGTTTTTTTTCTGCTATTGTTACTTGCCCTTTTTTTCTTATTTTTTACTGTATTATTATTATTTTTTAAATGATTTTCTTTAACTCCACGAGGGCAGGGAGTTTGATCTGTTCTGTCTCTTTTGTTCACTGCTGTATGTCCCCGGCATCTGGAACAATGCCTGGTGTGTCGTAGACACCCAATTCAAAGTAGTTGATAGTTGAATGATAAATGGAAATATTTTATATAATAACACTTAATTTATTTGGACATATGTAACATGTTCCCTTCTGAGGGGCCTTCCTGGAATCCCCACGCAGAAGTAACACCTTCTTCCCCTAAACCTGGTCTCTGTGGTTTTGTAATTTTCTGCTCTGAATACGACTTAGACGGTACAGCTCAGTTCCCCATAGCTTCTAAAGAGCAGGACTGTTCAGTTCATCTTATTATATCCCTCTATTTGTTAAACACGTAAATGAATTTGTTTTTAGTATACCTAAGAGATGTGAAAGCCCCAAGATAAAAGTAGCATTTGAGAACAGGAATTATAACTGCTCTTTTTCACTCCTTGGTCATTGGTTTTGTTTTGTCTTTTCCTAGCCCGTTCATGTCACCAGTCTTCACTGTGTGTGCTTCGATTCATTTAAAATAATGATTTCTTTTAGTAGCACCTTGGTAACTAAGTTCATGACTCCTCCTGGAGGAGAACAAAACCTGGGCTAAGGTGATTGCTTTTGCCTTCATTTGTAATCTTTTAGAGAACAAGCACGTGGGCTTTTCGTGGGGACAGCCGTTATGAATTCTGGATAGCATTTGGTTACTTAATTTAAAAAAACTGTGTAGCTATGAAGATTAACGATAGACCTTAACTGGGTTTGAATTCAGACATATATAGGATCTGTATTAATCTCGGTCAACCCTTTCAAGCAGATGCCATATTTTGGGGAAAAGGAAATTGAAATGTACCAAGGAGCGGTAAGTGCCATGCCACATAAATTCCTGTGGTGTTCGGGGGCTTTTATGATGCATGGGTAGTTTTTCTTGACGTTGGCAATGCGTTTGCATTTTCTTATTATGAATTATTTATTGGGGAAGCTCAAGGAGGTGACACTGATTTTTAACGATGTGCTGCTCTTTAGAGTACAGCTGAAAAAGGCATGGGACTGTTAACATCGGGAGGCCATATACAACATGAGTTAAACAGGATGTAGGACTTCCAGCTTCAGGCGTCTTCCTCCTTCCATGTACTTCACAAAATTCTAAGGACTGAAAATTCAGTCATCAGTGAAAAGAAAGAAATAGGGCAACAGGAACCACTCTCTCCAAATCATGTAAGCTGTGGCTATGACTGGAACATGAAAAAGGGGTCTTTTATTACTTCATTTATTAATGTGACCCTATTCAGAGCCAGCCCTGTAGCCATTTCAGTGGTGTGATTTAAAAAAAAACAAAAAGCCTGTAATCCTAATTAATGTATTTCACTTCATGGCTCATCGCTTCCCCAGACCTCCCCAGCTCTGCATCTTTTTCCTTCCCTCTTTCCTTTGCAGCAGAAAATCAAGAGCGTGCATTAATGCTGACCCCTGGAAGACAAACAAAAGGGAGCCCACACGAATTCATCAGTTGAAGTGGAAGGCAATTTACCCAGAGCAAGAGCCCACCCCATTGTTGCCAGATGAATGGTGCTGGTAGCTGGAGCCGAAGGAGGCTGCCACGCGAAAGACCTTTGATAATGCTGCCTTTATGGGAGCCCAGCACAAGGGGAACACTGTCAGCCGAGGCTGGGCCCGGCCCTGGTGCCCTGATCAGCAGGGCCCCGGGGCAGCAGGCACGGAGCTGGCTTGGCGTCCTCAGTGACAGCCAAGGCGGGGTGGGTGGAAGTGCTGTGCGTTCGTGTTGTTTCCTTCCAGTTCTCCAAAACAGCGTTGCTGCATAAATCCCCTTTCGACCTTTCCTCTTTTGAAGAGTTCTCTTTAAAGAAATGCCCTAGAATCTTGGAAAATATATTTATTTTTAACTGCTAATGGAAACCGAATGTTGTAAAATTGGTGTTCACTTAGTGCCAGGTACTGTGTTACACTTGCAAAGGTAATAAAGCAGCCCTGGGTGCTGGCTGTGTGTTACTGTCCATCCCCATTTCACAGATAAGCAAACTGGGGCTCAAAGAGGTAATGTTCTCGGATCCACTGAGTGTTGGAGCTGGGAGTTGAGGTGAGATCTCAATGAGTTTCAGAGGTTTCAGACAAGGGAAGAATCAGGTAAAGGAAATGTTTACCCTATAATTCTCATTGGTAGCTGAGAAGTACGTTGAGCCCATAGATGGGAAAACAATTTGAAAAATAAAGAGTGGCATGCAAAGGTCGACTGTAACTAGCTGAGCGGCTTTGAAGCCTTATCGAACAATAACTTGTCCACACCTTTCCCTGTGCTGCCCACAGCTTTCTCTCCACTCCATTTGCTTCCATTTTTCATCTTTTATTTCTTGCAATCCTCAATTTCTCTGTTTTCAAAGAGGGATTAAAGATAATCCTGTATAAGCAATGCTGGGCTGGAAGAGGCCCATCTAAGACTGTATCCTGAGGTCCCATCCGTGCATCCTTCCCCTTCTGACCACGAGGTGAAGGCAAGGATGACATATTATTTTGATCTCTGTATGGAATTATTCAGTCCATCTGTCCCGGGAATAGACTAGACCCTCACTGGGCAGTTTCCCTTCTGAGCCTTCTGCTCACGTATGGACAACCAGGCCCACTGGCTACTTGACTGCTTAACGTGAATGCAGGCATTGAAGCACCCCCCCCACCCCCACCCCACCCCATTACTCGACTCTGATTTGCCGGAGTCGAGTGGTAGTTTCTGGACCAGGCCTCTTACTCTGTCGTAAGTTGTTGCAAAATGAGGCTCAGAGCTGGACCAAGTCAGCGCTGCTTCACGTGTGCATCTTTCTCTGCCTTTTCAAATTGCTCTCCCGCCATCATCTCGGTTACCTTGTGGGATGCGGACCCTAGACATTGCCATCTCCACATAGAGATGGGGGCCAGAGCAGGGAAGGACAGTCTGAATGTCTTCTCGCTCGGGGTCTGGCTTTCTTTTCCCTCTTCTATGTTAGACAGTCTTACATTTAAGGAATGTTCTTTCTCCAGCTTTGCCCCATTTGAAGTGTTTTTCTTTTTAGTAATTTCTGAGAGGCTGGTAAAAGTGGTGGCAAGAAATTGAAGAAAACAGGGCAGATGTTATCCGGACACAGTGCATTTATTGCCAAATTTATATTTACGCGTAGCTAAGGTATCCTGTGAGACTCAAGTGCAAATCCAATATCTTGGTGTGGTAGGATTTTTGTTTTTCCACTGAGAGGGAACAAACTGGTCAAACCTGTTTATCCCTCCTGTAAGGAACCACACCTCCTGCCTTATGGAAAATGTTACAGGTTTCTCCTTATTCATATTGTCTCACTTAATTTCCTCTGGGGTCC
Source organism: Camelus ferus (assembly GCF_009834535.1). NCBI lineage: Eukaryota > Metazoa > Chordata > Mammalia > Artiodactyla > Camelidae > Camelus > Camelus ferus. Next base: position 8,731,514 of record NC_045701.1, read on the forward strand.
CCAAATCTCCAACTTGCCTCTTAGGAAAAAAAAAATTCAGAGAAATTTAGAATTAGTCTAAGTCAGATCCTCAGATCCAGGTTTTTAGTAGGCCTCTCTTAAGAACTGTTGCCCAAATGTCCTCAGAAACGTTTAGAAATGGAATGTGGTCTGCAGAGGCGTGCTGGGGTTGTCAGGGTGTGGTGTTGGAGGATCCGAAGACATGGATCATGTCTGAAGGCTGAATCACACGTATGCCTACAGAAAAGTCCTTCCAAACTCCATTTTGATTGTGTTGTGTTTACCTTCTGATGACCTTGACAAGTTTATGATTCTTGTATTATGTAACCTTAAGATATATGGAATTATATCGTGTTGGACTCATTTCCAAGGCCAAGAAAAGAAATTCAGTGTGTTGCTCTATCTGATCGTGTTTTTGTTTTTGTTTTGTTTTGCTTTTCTAGGCGCAGTATGAAAACCCACCACATATCTATGCTCTTGCAGATAATATGTACAGAAACATGATAATTGACAGAGAGAACCAGTGTGTCATCATCAGGTATGGAAAAGAGCCTGAGGTCCAGGGCACGCTGGACCACGCTGTGGTTAGGATCTCGTCAAGGAGCAAAGCTTTGGCCATAGCCGCTCATTTCAGAGGCTGGTTAATGTATCTGAGTAACAAGCAGGCTGCTAGCTTGGCCTTGGTTTATTTTATAACTCCAAATTATAAAAGCTTTGAGCTTCCACGAGGTTGCTTTTTATACCCCTGTCCCTTAAAACATTAAAGTTTTAGGGCACATAAATCTAACTCTGATCATTATCAGTCCCGGAACTAAAATCATAAAACATCCCCCAAGGAGAAACTTGATTGTATTGTGGCTTTGTTGAATCAGAAATCCTTTATATTATAAGAATAATAAGCATGTGTCATTATTTTGTCAGCTGGAGTCTTTTTCTCTAGGTCCTTCTGTTTCCTTAATAATTTGATAGTTCAAGTTTGAATTACTTTGTTTTTCTTGTCATTTGCTTTTAATTTTCTGAGAGCATTACTGGTCAGCACCAGCACGAGGTGTCTGTAGCTGCATTTCTAAATTGCTTCAACCTGACCCAGCTCTAAGTCTTTGCTGGCCCTAAGGGCTTTTCCAGTTTTGTTTACTGTTATGAGCCTTTCCAAACATACTGAAAATAGAAGCATCCGTGGTCCTGTCATTTAGAGCATGACAGGTGTTAACACGTTGTCATATTTGTGTTCATGTTTTTTAGTTCTAAATTTTTTTCTTTAATTTTCGTTCTTGAAAATTTTTTATTATGGGTATTTACAAAAATACACAAAATTAGAAAGAGTGGGATAATACGCCCCTGTGTATCTGTCATCCAGCTTGCACAATGATGACTATGCAGCCAGTCCTGCTTTACCTTCCTCCTCTCCTGCCCCCACTTGGTTATTTGAGACAAATCCTAGGTAGGCAATCATTTCATTTGTCCCTCACTTAGTATGTACCTTTAGATGATCATTCTTATCACACCTGAAAAAATGAACAATTCTTTCAATGTCATCTAATATTACCAGTTTCAATTCCATGACTGTCTTATAAATTGTTTTTCATAGTTGATTTATTTTTATTTAGGTTCCAAACAAGGTACTTGGTTGTGTCTCAAGTCTTTTAATTGTTAACAACTCTCTCTTACTCTTTTTGTTTTCTTGGCATTGATTTGTTAAAGAAAAAGGTCTCTCCTGTGCAGTTTTCTGCAGTCTGGGATTAGATAATTATGCACCATGACATTGCACTGTCCTCTACATTTCCTGTAAATTGGCAGTTAGATCTAAAAGCTTGATCAAGTTCAGATTCAATTTTTTTTTTGGCAAAAATGCTCCGTCAATGATGCTATGCACTTAATGCCTATGGGTCTCTCTGTGTGTGATGTTCAGGTTACCAGTGGGTCCCTCCAGTATAAATTCTCATTTCACAATCATTGTTTAATTAATGATTGAAAAATAGTTATTTTCTATTTCTATGATTCCTTCTACATTAATTTATTAGTTGGAATTCTTTTATTTGTTTACCATAAAATATAATTTATATGGAAAATTAGATTAAAAACTTGATTTGTTGTCTTTTTCTTAACGTATTGTTGGCGTCTGCTTGCTAATATTTTGTTGAGAATTTTTGCACGTATGTTCATCAACGATACTGGCCTATAATTTTCTATTTTGATAGTGTCTTTGTCTGCTTTGGTATCAGGGTGATGATGGCTTCACAGAATGAGTTTGGGAGCATCCCCTCCTCTTCAATCTTTTGGAAGAACGTTGTCTTTATTTACTAATTTTCAAAGCAATGAGTCAATGCCCTGGCATCCTCCTGAAGTAAAATGTTTTGGTTTTCAATATCATTCTACACTAGTGGATTTTAAATACCTTGTCTGTTTAACTACTTTGTAGTCTCTTTTTTAGGCTTGAATGGTCCTATCGGTATTGGCTCTCCTTTGTCCCTTTGACACAACTCCAGTAGCCTTGGGCAGTTTCCTTGTTTTAGATGTTCCAGGTTCATCTTGTATGTTTTCTGCCAAGCCCTGGAATTGGCCATTTCATCAAAAAGCCCTGGTTCACTTTAATGGGAAATAGTATTTAGAGACCAGCAGTCTTGCCACCGAGTCCTCACTGCCATGTGTTATCAATGTTTCTTGTTCTTTTCAGAGGGCAAAGACAAGGAATATGAACTTTTTAAGAAAACAAAATGAAACATGAGTTCATACTGATAATTTCCAATTCGTGTTTAAGATTATAGGGTTTTCACTTCTTTGGCTATTATATTTGCACTCTGTTTCTCTTAAGCTATAAACCTTGGTTCCTGGTGATTAATTTGCTCTATACTCTGTATGTACATAAAAGTATAAATTATATATAAGTGGATACTTATAAAAAACAATATATATTTTATATAGAGCATATATAATGGGATGAAGCAAATAGTAATTCTGTTACTGCTTTAAGGTAACAATACCAGCATTTTTCATAGCAAGACTGAACTCACTTTAAAACATCTTCGTTGTTCTTTTTTGTCCTTAGGAGTTACAGTCAAAATACTCGGTTTTAAAAGTCACTTAAAATAATTATTTTCCGTGTCATGAACATACCAACTGACCTACAGATAGGTTCATTTATTTCATTTTGGATTTTAGGAGTTTAAAGATTTTCATTTTCATTTTGTTTTATAAGTGTTTAAACTATTTACTTGGCTCCAAAGTCAAAACTATAAAACGAGAACATGGAAGTGTTTCAAGATAAATATAGACTTCGTGACATTTTACCTCTAAATATTTCCATATAATCTCTTGAATAAAAGTGTTTTCTTACTTAGCCCTAAGACCATTATCACAACTAAATAATAATAATTTAATATCATCTAAAAATAAGCAGTCTGTGTTCAGATTTCTCTAATTGTTGCAAACATGTCCTTTCTTGTCATTTTATGTCAGTCAGGGAACACTGGCTGCATTTGGCTATGTGTTTTTTTTTTAACCTGTTATCCTCTCTTTTTTGTTGTTGTTGATCAACCCAGTTTTCCTATAGACACTTTTTCGATTTGTCCAGTTGCTTCCTCAAGGTCTCATTACTCTTCATTCCTTCAGTTTTCTGTAAACTGGAAGTCAGATCTCAATACTTAATCAGCTGCAGGTTAAGCCCTTTGGAAGGAACACTTGGGTGTTGATGAGTTTGGTTACTTAATTGGAATTGCTTCTGTTTGACCCCAAGTGGAGGTCACTGGCCAAGAGAGAGGTGGGAGGTGTTTACTTGACTTGAATTAAATGAGAGAGTGTAGGATGCATGCTCTGATACCTTCCCTTGCCCTGTCTCCTTCCTGTCAGGCCCCTAGTGAGATGAGGAGGAAGGGAATGGTCTTGTGGCATGAGTGTCGCTAGCCTGGAAGCTGCCTCCGTCTTCCCCAGCCCACCTCTCTCCCTCCCTCGAATCCCCTCAATCTGTCCCTGCAGGATACACGTGCCCTGGAGCAGGACACATGCCCACTTCTAAGGTCCCTCTGTCCTGCTGTTCAGGTGGCAAAGACTTGAAGGCCCTGCTGCAAGGAGCTCTGCTGCAGCGTCTGTGCTGTAATACAGGAGATGGCAGAACAGAGCGCTGCTTTGGCGTCTGACACTAACCCCCAGAGTTAGGGCCAAACTTCACACGTGCAGGGCTCAGTCCTCTGCAAGCCTGCCCTCACTTCAGACCCCAGCTGCAAGTTCAGGGGCTCCCACCACACCCTCAGTTTTCAGTAATTTCCTGGAACGACTCCCAGTACTCATGAAAGCCCTGAACTTATGGTTACAGCTTTATCATAGCAAAAGGATTGAAAGCAGAACCAGAAAAATGTAGAGACCCAAGAGCAAGGTCTGGGGAGGTCCAGGCACGAAGCTTCTGGGCATCCTCCTCCCAGGGAGCCGTGCACGGTGTTCCCTCCTTCCGGTTATGGTGTGTGGGTTGGCAGTACTCTTGCCAGCTAGAAAGTTCACCCGAGCCTCTGGTGTCCAGAGTTTCGATTTGGGCTTCGTCACATACTGCCTGCATGGCTGACCTGTGGTCTCCAGCTAACGTCTGTTGTCTTCATTTCACAGACTGCAGATCAGAACTTAGATGCTGCTTTCCAGAGCTCTTCTCATAAATCACTGTCCAGTTCCCAGAGCCCCCAGGCAAACAGAGACTCTCCTGTTGGGCAAGACATTCCAGGGCCCTGGAGCTGACCTCCTAACATCGGAGGGCAAAAGCCCGATCTCTCTTTGTGCAAATTCTTTAAACTCCCCAGGAGCTGTGGTTCCCCTGCTTTGAGAAGGGAGATTTGCTCTCTCTGGCATGCCCTGGTTCACTCTCGCCAGCTCTGTGAACCTGGGCAGCAAACCAAACCCTTGTCCAGGCCTTGGTCAGTTTCTTCATTTGTGAGAGAACTGATTGACCAGATGATCTCTGAGCCGCTCCTGGTTTTGGGTTTGGAACTCTTTCTTCCAAATCATGCTTGAGGGACGGGTGGGCAGGGAAATGTTGTTCAGGGTACAGAGGCCCAAGTTTGCAGCTACTGACTCAGGAGAACTGGATTCTTGTTCCCTTAGGGCCGAGTCCAGTGCTGCCTGCCTGAATGCATTTGTGAACAGAAAACACATAAAACCGATTCTCCTTGGGGCTGGAAGAGAACCCTGCTCCTTGTGCTAAGGGCTTCTGCCGTAGCTGGAGAGACTAGGGATTTTTAGTATCATGTAATTAGGAAATAAAAAAATTAACTCTGGGGCTCTTTTAGACCATCAGCTTCCAATTTCCTTGGTCTAGGACCTTATCTCCATGATGAAATCCATGTTTTATTTTTGTTTATTAATTTTAAAATAAATTATTAAATGAATTTATTTTTCTATCTGATTTAGAAAACATTTTATTAAATAATGTATGTACATAAGTATTTTTTGTTTAAAGCCATTTCACTTTAGAAAGGAATGTCTTTGGGGTTTACAGAACAATATGTATTTTTTGCATTTTAAATCATGACAGAAGAAGCTGAAGTGAGATCAAATACATTTATAGTAAAGAAGTATTGAAAAAGAGAATTATATTAAGGTGATGAGAAAAAAATTTTTAAGACTTTTTTAGCTGAAGTATAATTGACCTACAGCACTCAAATTCCTTTTTCACAACATAGTGATATTTCTGTACATTACAAAATGATCACCACGAAATGCACACTCTTAGATGGAATAAGGCAGTTCGTGGAAGCAACATTATCAATAGCTCCCTCCCAGTCTTACTCGTGTTTTCTAAAGAGGTGGATATGGCGACAGGATGGACGGGCAGCTGACTGTTTCTGAACTAGGAATCGGTGTAACAAATTGAATCTAAAAAGAAGGAATCAGGGAAGAAGACGGGCTGCTTTCTCAAACACAGGCCTCCATCGGAGCCTTGGTCCTGAGTTTTGCAAACATGTACGGACTTGATTTGTCAAAATATGTGAAGAGGAGCAGCCTCATGGTAGACTGACTGGCCAACCAGACTCCCAGGGAGTGTGAATTAGACCCTAGTTCATGATTTTATAAGAACTCTGCCCATGGACTGCTCAGTTGATTATTTCCCTGGAGCACAGTCCAGGGGGGTCGCCAGATTACCATTAGAGGGTTGGATTCAGAGCAGAGGGATGACTGTAGTGGGTGCTGTCAGCATGCCACGGCCCCCACCCCCGTCTGGCGACAGTGACCTGAGGGGGCTACCCTGCTCATCAGCAGTGTGTTTACTTGGGGAAAACCCATCACGTCTGCTGTTTATTTTCCCACCCTGACTTAAGTAGGTCAGCCCTCTCTTGTATTAACCTACACTTCATCCCACCAGCCCATCTGGTAGGTTAAGTTCTATCAGGAGGAAGAAGCCAGGGTTTGCTTCAGGTGTTTCCTCAGGCTGCCCCAACTGCTCACTGGCAGACGGGTTGGGGAGCGTTGCTGCTCCAGATGCTAATTTCATCACCATGCCTTGCGATCACTCATTTAACTTTGCAGGGATAAATATTTCCAATTCCTGAAGTGCCCTGAAGACATCTAGCTACCCATCTAGAAATTCTCTTTCAACTGATTTATGGTGGGCCCAGGACATGAGTGTCTTTTTTCAAGGTCCCCAGCTTATACTAATTAAGAACCAAGATTCAGTCTCTTGAAGCCCTAATTCCCAGTCACCTCTTAGCTTTAGCACCCTAAGTCCAGGCAAGATGCACTCGCTGAAGGCCTGCCCTCTGCTGGGTGCTTCCCATATAGGCTACATGTATCTCTTTTCATCTGCACTCTGGGGGTCGGCATTGTCTTTTGAGGTTTCATCCAGAAAATGAAGCCTAAGAGAATTCTAGGATCCTCAAACTGGTAAATGGCACCGCCTCTATTTGAACTTAGCCCTGACTGATTTCAAACCTCATCCACTTTTCTCTGTGCTCTACCGTAAGTGACACCTCTCAAATGTCCCACATGTCAGTGGAGCTGTTAATAGCTGCATATACTACGAGATGAGGTCAGGACATTCGATGTGGTTAATTATCCTGGACTTGAGCTCCTAAGGTCAAAGGCTCCCCCCACAACACAGATGCTTTTTTAAAACCTAATCCGTTATATATTGTTGGCCACAGTGCTCTCTGCAAAGCAGGAGAAGGCTAGTGATTCTGATTGTCAATTGGAGGACAGACAGTTGACACACAGATGCACTTAATGAAAGAACTTGACCTTATTGATATGTTCATCTTGATTTCTTACCGAGAAGTGAAGATGAATTTATCCACCAGATGGTCATACGTGGGCCATTTCGTTATCTTGATTGACTTGTTTTCCGGGACGTGTGTCAGGAGTTAAGGGTGGGTATTGACCCTTGCACTGCGTGCCTTCTGCTACAGAAGGCTGCGTTGGCTGAGGAAGCCCACAGGGCAGCTTTACTTTTTACCCTGCTGTTCACCCCACAGTATGTTCCTCACCAGCCATGTAGTTTTAAATGAGTTCTTCTCAACTGAAAGTTGGGGTCGTTCTTTATCAAATGGGCACACGCTCATTACATGAAGACATCAGAAAGGACTCCAATTGTGGAAACTGAGGCCTCTCTCCTAACCTAGGGGTTCACACGCTCTGGCCCATAACCTGTTTTTGTAAATAAAGTTGCATTGGAACAAAGCTACCCCAGTTGATTTCCACATCGTCTTTGGCTGAGTCTGTGCTCCGGCTGCACATCTGAGTTGTAGTGACAGAGACAACTGTCTCTGGCCTCTATTTTATCAACTCCTGCCTTAAGCACAGATTCTCCCTGGGGCAGCCCCATTTACATGACATTTCCGGTACCTCGACTTTTAACAAGTTCATAATGATTCTTTTTATTTTACCCCCAAACTTACTCCTTTACCAACGCTCTCTTCCAAACACAGTTGCCAGACGAATGCTCCTTCCCGATGGCATTATTTAGCTGATGTCCCACTCCTGCTAAGATATCTCAGTGGCTCTCCATTAACAGTAGAGTCCAGGGTCCCTCACTTAGGACCCCTCCAGCCCCACTTCCTGCCACTCCAGCCAGGTCGCTCTACCCTCTCCCTCGAGTGAGACGTGTTCCTCTCTAGCTCCCGGTCCTCACCCAGGTTGCACTCCCTCCCTGCCTGGAGTTATTTCCCCCCCACGCTGTTCTTATGTACCCCAACCCCCTGGTTTCTCCATCCTCAGCCTTTCAGTAATGTTTTATATACCCCTCATTTTCCCCACCTGCTCAGTATTATTATTCCTTTTTTCAAATTTGCATGTGCTCATTTTAAGTAGTTTTTCCATCCTTGATGACTTGAAGGTCGTGTTAGAATTCTTGGTTTCTCTGATGCACACAATACGTCTTTAGTGATAATTTTGAAGCTGAAATGCTAGCAATAAGCTGTGAGTGCTATTTGCATGTAGAAAAGGGGGAGATGAATTTGGGCTGAAACAGTCCGCAAAGGTGTCACAGAGGTGTTGGGACTTGGCTTGAGTCTTCCCTATAGGATGTGTGGGGTGAAGAAAGCGTCGATGGCCTGACAGCCTCTGGAACCCATACTGCGTGATGGGGAGAAAATGAGGATACCAGCGTGGTTGTTAAGATTGCCATTATATGAAAATGAACATATGTATGTACGTGCATGACTGGGACACTGTGCTGTAGACCTGAAACTGACACATTGTAACTGACGGTACTTCAATAAAAAAAAAAGAAGATGGCCGTTGACAGGTGGTCCTTATAAACTACTTGAGGGCCATACCTGTGTCTTCCACTTCTGCTTCTACGTGATAGCCGCATAGTCTTTGCGCAGCAGTGCAGGACTGGTTGATTTGGGGAGATATGGTTGATTTGGGTGATAGGTCACACAGACTAGGTGATTCTGCAGATAAACCTTCAGACCTTGGTGATGTCTCACAGGTCTCTGAGCAGAGACGTGATCCCACAGGAAGCTGGTTCACAGAGATGAGTCTATGGGTAGAAGAGAGATGGGCTCTTGAGAGGATACAGGTATCTGGTGAGCTTATGAGGGCCTGACCTGAGTTGGAAAGGCAGAGAGAAAACTGATGTATGACATTCCATAAGCCTGTGAAGGAATAAAGGAATAGGAGGTGAACATGGACTCCAGGCAGAACAGAAAAACACAACCACTGTAGGTACATTTGTATCACTGACATGATGAGCATCTGAAGACACAGGTAGCAAGTCCAGTAGATAAGCAACCCATGTCTGCCTAGCTCAGTCGTCCTCTGTGCTCCGAAACCCAGAATTCAGCTTTGTGTTTTAGAATTACATGTGTCATACCTTTGGACCTACTAGAGACACCTATGCAAATTTGTTTAATAAAATCATCATAGTGCAGAGGGGAAAGACAGCTGGCAAGTTTTTCTCGTGTTCTCTGCCATCTCTGTAGCACCAGACCGGACCTTAGCAGTGTGGCCAGAGGTGTTTCTGACGCCCTTGCCAACTGACCTCTGTGGAGACTTAATGGGGTCTTGGAGAACATTTACGTGGCAGTTTTATTGCTGCCATCAAAAGTGAATTCCTATCACTTTTGGCCTGCTTCAGCTCTTGCCATCCTATCCTGGTTAAAAAAAAATGTGATGTCAATTCGAGAATCTCGTGTTTGGTGTGTTGTCTAATTTTTTTTTTTTTTTTTTTTTTTGCTTGAAACATTGTTCAGCAGCTGTTTTTCTGAAGAGTGCGATGCTCTGTCCTGCAAAGTCTTGGTAGGCTGTATCCTGAATACGTGCTGAATAAATATTTTTAAGAACTAAATAAAGACATGTGAGGCCTTCTGAAGGCACACCAATAGGATTTGGGGGCCGACTAAATATGAGAATTATCGTAGAGGAAAAGGAGATAGTTGTCACGATTGTACCTAAGATTTCTGAACTGTCTGTGTCACGAGACATTTTGGATTCGGAATCCCTTAGATTTGCAGTAGTAAGGATTAAAGACTAAACAATTAAAAAAATCAGAGCACTTCTCATGTTTGGCTTGCGTATTACCTCTGCCCTCTGCCTCAGCACCTTCGAGTGTTTGGTGGACTCTCAAGCTGTCTTCCTGTCTTTGATGTATTTCAAGAGGCTTGTGTTATTACCATTGGAACTCTTCTGTTTCTGGTGGTCCACCCAGTTTCTTGTTTATCCCGGCACCAGCATCCTTTGAGGTTCCCTGTCCCTCTGGCCTGGAGTCGGGAGGCCCGGTCAGCCCGCACCCCTGACAGTGGTGTCTGTGGGACCACTGCCCTCTGGCTGTGGGTTTGAAGAACCGGACCTCAAATCTACTCTTTTCCCTCAGGGTCACTGCAAATCTTACCTACTAGCCTGTGTTGAAGAGTGTTATTTAGGAAGTCTGACTCATTAGCTAATTAATATATTATCTGTAATCATAATGTAACCCCTTTTTGAGTGCTTGCTTTGTGTCTCAGTGTCTTTTACTTGTATAATTTACACCCTAGTAAACTAGGTATTGCCCCCCTTCCTGCAGATCAGGAAACCCCCCTTTTTGTAGATCATTACCCCAGAGAGGTAATGAAACATGTTAAGTGTCTCGCATTTACAATGTGACAAAGCCATGCACCAGGCCCAGGCTGCCTGGCTCCACTTTTAAGTCTCAGTCCACTTTTCTCTGCTGCTTTGAGCCAACAGGTGGCGGGTTGCCTGGTTAATAATCTGTTACCACCCACGGTCATGTGGTGCAGTGGAAAGATCGCTGGGGTTGAGTCACAGGGTGGACTTGTTGTTCTGTTCTGTCTAAAGTGTGTGACCTCTGCATGCCTCAGTCACTTCATCTGCAAAATGGGGATTAATACCTTAAAGGAATATAGGGAAAGCTGTTGTATGAGGAAACACACATAAACATTTTTTTTTTCAACTGCTAAGGAGTGATGTAAAATATTTGGTAGTAACTGTAAAAGGAATTACAGAGCTATTAGGTAGCTGAGCTGTGGCTCAAATGTGATCTTCAGACTGAACACTGGGTTCTTCCCACTGCATCAGGCTGGGCCAGGATGAGCATCGCCCTGGGGCCATTTTCTTGGCCGGTCGTAGGTGAAAATTTTGTCTGCCTGATAATACTAACTGATTTGGAAGAAATCACAGTTCTTGGTCTTATTCACATTTTCCTCATTATGTTAATGAATTTTTATCATTGACTCGGTCGTTTCGACATGTCTCTGTGGTTTTGTATTTTATTCCTTCAGCCGTTGCATGTACTGGAGGTTTTATTTTTCAGTGTCATCATAGGCTCTGGCAGATCGGAGCCTTCTCTCCAGCCCTGGAACCCTTCAGATGGGCAACAGAGATGCGTCCCTTCAGACTTACTTCTTCCCCACATCCAGCGGGGCTGCCAGGAAGGGCGTGGCGTGTGTGAACTGAGTCTTTGGAGAAGGCTGTCCGGAATCTGCTTTGATGTGTTTCTCATCCTCTATCCCGTCTAGTCTTGTGATCACAGTGGTGCAGGCTGTTCTTTGTTAGTTCCAACTGTGTGTGAGATAATAGGGGTTTTTGGCAGAAGCCTTACTTAAAGGGGTGTGTATGAGTAAAGCCTCAGGAGTAGCTCAAAGTTGGATGATACTGTGAACTGTGCGATTCATGGTGCTACTTTAGGAACCTCTGTTGGCTTTAATTGACCATTTAAATGTACATCTTCATCTGCAGCAGTATAGCCCAGGCTCCTGATTTAGACTGTCTCAAGTCCTTGCCTGGTGATGCTGTTCACCAGCTCTGTGTCCCTGAGCAAGTTCCATAGCCTTTTTCATCAAATGTCGGGCATGAGAATAGAACCTACCTCACAGGGCCATTACTCAAATCAAAGGATTGATACACGGGAAGCCCTTAGAACAGTCCTTGGCATGCCTGAATCACTCAGTGGATGCATGCTACAGTGATCACATCCGCAAAGTTTTGGTTTGCTTTCAAATTTCCTTTGGGATTGATGTTATTTCTCATCTTCCGGACTCTTTTTCAGTCACTAATATATTTATCTTTATAACTCTAGAATTAGAAGAAAAGTTTTTAAACTATCTCTGTATTTCTTTATCCTTGGTTTATACCTTTTGAAACAAGAGTCAAGTTCAATGCTAATATGTCCTTCCCTATATCAGAAAAGGATAAGCATTGGTCCCAGTGGGAATTTTCGGAGCTTCATTGTCTACCTGGTCATTCATTCTGAGCAGCAGTGCTGCCCTGTGATGCTTGCGCGCGTGCGCACCTCTCCTCACCCCCCCCTCACCTGGCTAACTTTACCCATCGTGTTGAGACTTAACTAGTATGACTTGACTTAGCTAGTGTGACTTCCTTAGGGAATCTTTTCCTGACACACACTTAGGGATCCCTAAAACTGTACCCATATTTCCACGGTAATTTTTTTTTTAAGAGAATCTTTTTTTTAATTTTTTTTTTTTTTTAATTGGAGGTACTGGGGATTGAACCCAGGACCTCATGCATGCTAAGCATGTGCTCTATTACCGAGCTATTTCCCTCCCCCAACCCAGTGTTATTAAAGGGTCTGTGCCCGCTCCTCCAGGGCAGGAGACACATCTCATTCCAGCCTCCAGCCTAGCACTTGGCGCATGGAGGTGCTTAGACAATGAACGTTGGGTAAACAAACACACATACAATTTTTGTTTAAAATTTTCATCCTTTCTAAAGTGTGAACAGAGGAGAGGGAGGGGGAGCAGGACAAATTAGGAGAATGGGATTAACAGATACAAACTACTATACATAAAATAGATAAGCAACAAGGATTTACTCTGTAGCACAGGGAATTTCTACCTAATACCTTGTAATAACCTATAATGGAATATAATCTGCAAAAAACCCGAATCATTATGCTGTACAACTGAAACTAATATAATATTGAATATCAAGCATTTTAAAAGGTAATAATAAAGTACAAACAAATATAAAGTTGGAAAGGCAGTATTTCAATTATATTAACTTGGTCAGTTATAAGGGAAGAAGAGCTATTGTGGTGGGAACCAGCAGAGAGATTTTGAGACTCGAGAAGGGGAGGTGGGAGTAGATGGGTGAATCTTGCAACCATAGGAGTGGCTGGTTCACTACTTCATCTATGGGCTGTCTCCCCCCCAAAATATGACTGAAATATTTTTACATTTACTACAATCAATTGAAGTGAATTGAAAAGACTATTGATTTTTAAGTGAGGAACATTCTTCAGGCTAAGAAAAACAATTACAGTCCTCGAATCCAAGTATTAATGAATCATTGGAAATAGCTTTTCCCCCCAGAACATTCTTTCCATTTCTTTGAAATGTTAGCCTGTGTTTCCATTTGTATAACTAATGCACACAGAAACATTGCATTGTTTCCTATTTGAATTGATCTTTCCTGTGAAGTCGGTCCTGACTATTTTAAATGTACTTAGCGTGTTCCCAGCCGGCTATGTGAGTGCTGGGAGTTGATTACAAATCCTTATTTCTAGGCCCTGTCCTTGGAGACGCATTCAGCAAGGCTGAAGACGGGCCCAAACGTAGGCATTTTTTGAAGTACTTTGATGACTCTGATGGGCTGCTGGATGGAGGGACCACTGGGGTGTTTTTCCAATCGGAAGGCGCATACACTTGCAGAGTATTTTTTGGTCCACATTAGAAGTCAAGTGAAGGCAATTAAATTAAGAAAGGCTGCCTGTAACATGAGCAGAACAAAATGCTGTGACTGCTGAGAGATGCAAAGCAGGTAATTTTAGCTGTGCTGTATAATCCGTCTGATACCTTCACATTCATTTACCTTGGGTTTTAGTCCAGGGGGAGAAGCTCTTTTTCTCCCCTCATCCTGAAAGGGCCAGTATAATTATGGCTATATATACTGTAAGCCTCAGTATGTACCATTCCATCCTTGTACCATATTCTGAGCAAATTACCGGCCTCGGATCAATAAGACTTCTTTTTAAGTGTCTGTAAATTGAAACCAAGAAATGAAAATTCTGATCAATATGCAGCCAGAACTAATTATTTTAAGTCTTCTGAAAAATATCACAGTTACCAAGAACGTGGATGTCCTATTATTGGACCTGGCATACTTATTTTAATACATGAAATGAACTACTTTCCGTTATTATTCTTTTCTCTTTTTTTTTTTTGCTTCCAACAGAAGACACAAATTATTTTATGTCTGATTACACTATTAACCAAAGATACAATGGGGGCATCACTATACTTTTATTTAATAAGTCTAATAGGCTTTGTTGTTTTTTCTTTTCTCTTTCACACACACATAGCTTTCTCTAAGGAATTCTAAATACAAAAGTTGTTTACTCACGATAAATATAATAATTTAAAGAAATTAATCAGTGTTGATTATCATTATGATGTCATTATCATTATCATTATGCTTTTTCTGGAAATGCTGTTTTTAAAAATCTGAAATATATGTGTACTTGCCTCTCTCAAAATTTTAAACATTAAGAGAAATCACATCAAAAGAAGCAAGAATCATCCCTATACCAGCCCCCTAACAAGTCAGAAATAATTTCTTTTTCCTTGTTTCATTCCTCTTTCCATGCAGTTATTTTTGCATAGTTGTAATCATGTTACAGGTACAATGTCTTCTGCTTATGTTGCCACTTAAACTTAACTATATTGTCTTTATGTTGCCACGTAGTTTTCTGATTATTTTCCATGTCCGTGGAATATTATATTCGGTGGTTGTACCATGGTAGCCTTGGACTTTCCAGTGTTCTTGAGCGTTCACATTATTTACAACATTATACAGCGGAGTTTCATTGTTGACAAAATCTACGCTTCAGATGAGCGAGGGGGCATGTTTTGACCCTGGACTGATCTAGCTTATAAATCATCTGATGACATGGACCGTTTAAACAGATAACGTCCTCGTGAAACTGAAATATTTACTCTGCCTACTTGTGCTTGTGATTAAGCATATCCTCTGTAAACAGTGTGACACACCATCCCAGACTCACTGGCTTTCAGTTTGTTGCTGTATCTTATGTCAGTTTGGGTTCCCTATTCATGTGACGTGGGAGTCGGGAGCTGAGGACCAGGTGGGTGAATGAGTTGAATAGATGGATTCAGACCTTTAGAGGCCCTCACAGATTACGGTTCCCTCATTCTTCCCCATCATCTCTCTAATTAAACATCTAGCATCTTAGTTCAGTGAAATTCAACAAAGTTCTGAGTTTTGCTATGATGGCTGCTTTCATCCTTTTTTGTTTCATTTTGAAATATCTAACTATTTCCAAATTTATGTCAGTTTTGTTTTGGTGGTAGGGGGCCACCTGGCTTGGTTGGACCCTAAACAAGTGTTTCCTCTTTTCTTGAGTACCCAAGCAATTGGTAATAGTTCACTAGTTTGGGTATTCATAGAACAGTTGCTCTGCACCCCCAAATTTTTGATCCTCAATAGCAAACAAAAATATTGTCTCATGAACTCACAGCAGCCTGAATTGTCATATTAAATTCCACCATTATTTTACATGCTACAAATTCCTTTCATCTAATTAATTCCATCATGGTAACACAAAGGCTAGCGTTAGACAAATGAGAAATCTGACTGACTCAAGCATGTTTTGAACTGAGGTCATCATCGGTCGAAGGGGATTTTGAAGGAAGAAATGGGTATTTTGAAGATGCAACTGTATGCTGTTAACAAAAGGCTTTCCCCATGCAGTAAGGCCACCAAACGGAAGTTGTCTTTGTTTTTCAGGATGTGATTAATACTACCTCATCATTTAATTTTAGAACTTCTAAAATAAACTTGCTTGCATCAGTTGTGGGCATATGGTCTGAAACCTGAGAGTGCCTACTTTTTCTTTCTTTCTTTTTTTCTTTTTTCTTTTTCTTCTTTCTTTCTTTCTTTTTTTTTTTTTTAAGTTTGGAAAATAATAAACCAAAAGAAGTCTCCGTGGTATCTTTTCCTTTACCAAAACCTCTGCTAATATTTTTGTGGTAGTTCTAACTGTTTTTTTTCTTATGTTTAATTTTTTTTTTCTTTACCGTTTTGAAACCCTGTTTTATACGTCATTTGAATCTGATTTATTTCACTTAACATTACTTTATATGCTTTCCCCCCCATGTTTACAATCTTCATGTCAGTTGTAATCTGTACACTCTTATCGTTCTGGCGTTCTGTACTATTCCTGATCCTTTCCCCTTTATCAGGCGTTTAAAATGCCCAATTGTCCTGTGCACAGTGATGATTATCAGGACCCTGGCCCACACACCATGTTAATAGTCATCATACAAGTCATGGGGGTGACCTGTCCTGTTGTGATTTAACTTTCTCACTAGTATTGTGCTTTTTTTTTTTTTTAACTGAATTCCTCTCTGCTTGTTTTCTGTTTTATTGGGGGGGGCAGCATCTTTTTAGAGGGGAGGAGGGAGCTGGTCGTGAACTGCCTCATGGCTGGGTATTTTTGTCTTTCTTTCCTCAGCGGTGAGAGTGGTGCTGGAAAGACGGTGGCTGCCAAATACATCATGAGTTACATCTCCAGAGTGTCTGGGGGAGGCCCCAAGGTCCAGGTGAGTTCATGCTGTGGCTCATCCTGAGATTTTGTACTTTGTGAAAGGAGAGGCTCCGTTTGCTGTTTTTGTTTTTTTGTTTTGTTTTTGAAGGGGAGGTAACTAGGTTTGTTTATTTATATTTGGAGGAGGTACTGGGGATTGAACCCAGGACTCTGCCATTTGAGTTATACCCTCCCCTGCGTTTACTGTCTAAGAAAGAATTTTTCTTGCACAGAGAAGACATTGGTTTTATAACCAAGAAACTTGAAGTCTGCAGAGAAATAGCACATTAGAGAATTATGACATGAAGATGCCTAATATCTAATGAGTATTATATATAATCAATGAAAAGTTCTCAAATCCAAAAGGAAAATAAAGAGCATGAAAGCCATCTCACAGAAAAAGAAATAGAAATGACTCATAAAGCATGAAAATACTCTCATCCTTACGCTAATAAGAGAAATACAACTTAAAACTACATTGAAGAACTGTTTCTTAACTCTCGGAGTGACGTCAATTTTTGTCGTGTTTTGTTGGTAAAAATATAGGGACATAGTCCCTCTCATACATTATTGGTAGGAGCATGAATTAGCACACTTCTGTGGAGGGCATTTTAGCAAAATCTATCAAATCTATATGCATACACCCTTTGACTCATCAGTTTTGCTGAAGAGAATTTATCCTTTAGGTGTGCTAAATGGATGTGAAGTGATTCATGTGTAAGGTTCTTTGATGTGGCATTTTTGATAATGTAGAAGGCTGGAGACAGCTTAAGTGTTCATCGGTCGGTGACTGGTGAAATAATTTATGGTTTATAATAGACTAGAATATTACACAGCCATAAACAATGAAGCTTTGTGTCCTAAAAGGAATTGATCTCTAAGCTGTATCATGAAGTGCAAAAAGCAAGGTTCAGAACATTGTCTATTATGTGCTGCCATTTGAGGAAAAAGAGAACATATATTTATAATGCTTGTATTTGTTTGGATATGTGTGACAGCTCTGGAGGGCTACACAAGAAACTGATAACAATGATGTCTTCAGGGAGGAACCTGGGAGGCTGGGACTCTGTGTACACCCTTGTGAAACTTTTATGTCTTGAACTATGTGAATAAATAGCAAATTCAAAAAATTTACAAAAACTTTAAAAAATGTATTTTAAAAATAGAGAGAAAAAGGAAAACAGAGAAAGGAAGAATGGAGAATTAGAGTGTTAAGGAAAGTGGGGAGACCCAGAGAATGAGGACACAGGAGAGAAAGAAAGGAAAAAGGAGGGAAATACAGTATGGGCAGAGAAGGGACAGATTCAAGAGGAAGAAAGCGGTAGACACAGCGTCATCTGTCTTTAGTTTTACTCATTGTGGTTGCAGAATCAGCATCAGCCGAAATGGGTGAAACTCCTCCCCAAAGAGCAATAGTTGATTGTGATTGGGGGGTAAGGTCCACAGGGGGCTGCCCAAACTCGTGTTCATCACTGGCACGGACAGCTGGGAACTTTTTATTATTATTATTATTGTTAGAAATCATGATCCAGGATAGATTTCCCCCTAAAGATTAAATTTTTAATTAGAATCATCCAAGAAGTGATGTTACTGCCGTAGTCAGCTGTTGACTTAAAAAAATGACACATCAGTCTTCTCTTTATTATGGCTCTGTCTCCTCAATCAGTGGTGCTCCATCATGTCCTGGGGGATGAGAAAGCTTAAGGCAGAGTCCAGAATTCCTTATGTAGAGTGGAAGGGACTTAGGGGGCTGCCTTTACCCAATGAAAGGAAGATCTAGTGTAGCACCATCCAGTAGAAAGATGGTGCATGTCACACGCATAATTTCCGAGTTTTCAGTAGTCATATTAAAAAAAAAAGTAAAAAGAAGCACATGGAATTAATCTTTTAAAATATATGTACTCCCGTATATCCAAAATATTATTTCAGCATATAATCATTAATCAATTAATGAGATATTTTATATTCTCTTTGGTCCTAAATCTTGGGAATCCAGTGTTACTTAAAGCTCGTCTCGGCTGGGATGTGCTGCACGTGCTTAGCAGCCGCCATGTTGGACTGCGTGTGCAGCTGTAGAACTTAGATTGGTGTGGTCCAGTCCGCTTGCTTTTCTCCATTTGTGTGATCACACTCCATCCCTAGAAGACTGATGTGGAGCCAGGAATCCAGGCTGCTGTTTTGTGTGGGAGCTGCTCCTTTGATTTGCTCTTTCTCTCTTCCCCATATATGCTTGCCACATGCCGCAAAATTCTGTTGGACGTCTTGATGGTGGATGGAGGAATGGATGCGTGCATAAAGAGTCTCAGTTGAAAAGTCAGTAATTAAAGAAGGGAAGAGACCACGAAGAGCCTTCCTTTTGTTCTAGCTCAACAAGATGCTGAGTGTTGACAAGTGATGTAGGAATCCCTGGTGCCAAATAGCAAGTGTACAAGATTAGTGTAGACCCACAAAGTTAAAATTAATTTTATAAAGAAAAGCAAATGTTACATAAATCCATGAGTTTTGAAAGGAGAATAAGCCGAGTAGAATTATCTTTCTAAGCTCTGGAGCAGACTCCATGGAGGGACCACCCATAATTAGCTCTTTGTGCCTCCGCTGACGACGTGTGCCCGGTTGATGGAATTCCACTTCTCATTCCTCTTCTCGGTGTTCAGAAGGGTGTCCAAGGAGCACTTGGGCTGTTACATAGTCAATTAGTAGTCAGTGTCTTAATCTAGTCTATTTGCTACAGACGGCGACCAGACTGCAGACGTTTAATGTTGATTTTTCTCTTCCTGTTTTCCTATGAGGACAATGATACAGAGCTTTTGGCTTGAAATTAGTCAGTAGCTGAAGAGCACAAGCCAGAGACTTGTTATTTCTGGAGCCTGTTTAACCATAGCATGTGAATAATTAGAAGTACAAGGAATGACTCACTAGTCAAAAGTCCTCTCCAACATCAACTCCTGTCTGTTGAGCTGTCTTGCCCATGGGATGTTTTGCACACTTTGCAGTCTGACCCCGAATTGGGGTGTTTGAAAGCCAAATTCTGCCCCTCCAGTAGGCCAGTAGTCCTTCCACACAACCCAGTGTTGACCCAGCGTTGCTCAACTGGGGCCGCATGCTGGTAAGCCAGCAACACCAGGGAGCTGGTTTGAAATGCAGACTCTCAGACCCCCACCTCAGACCTACTGACTCAGCACCTGCATTTGAACAAGATTCCCGGGTGATTCATGCACGACAAAGCTTGGGAAGCCTTAGACTCCATGTCTGTAACATTGCAGTGAAGGGGTGGGTGGGGTGCAGTAGGTGGGTAGAGCCAGAGTAGTGATAGGAAAGACTCCGGTCAGAACCCAAGGAGATGCCCCTCCTGCCGTGGTTCCCGGTCCCCTGGGGAGCCGAGGGTAAAGCTGCAGCATCCAACTTGGAAACCCAGCCCGGGACCGTTTGTAGATCCTGCTTTCCAGTGGCGTCCCGGGTCCGGGGACTCCTGCATGGAGTCAAGGAAATTGGAAGACAGGAACACACAAACAGCACTGGGGCTGTTGAGTAGGAAGAGTAGATCCTCCCAAAACTCCAGGGGCGTGGATGTGAGGCCTCTCACCTTCACCGCATTCAGAAACCAGGTCCACAGGGAGAGTCTGGCTTTACATTGTAGGGCAGATGTTCGCATCTTCTTGATTAACCTCTGCTCTGTTTGCCGTGACAGCATGTCAAGGACATCATCCTGCAGTCCAACCCGCTGCTGGAGGCCTTCGGGAACGCCAAGACGGTCCGGAACAACAACTCCAGCCGATTTGTGAGTCTCTGTCCTCTGATAGCGGATGTCACCTGATTGATGATGTTGACGTTCTAGTCTAAGTTCTGTGTCCCCGAGGAGATGGGGGCTTTCCGCACATCATCAGGGGCCACCTCTTCAACCTTTTCTTTTTTCTCTAGCAGTGGGCTGTCAGGCTTCAGTGTGCCCTTTGACTCAAGTTATTTTTGAACCCTGGGGATGTCAATAAGATAGTTTTTGAAAACAGTTCTCAACTTGCGCTGCCTTCCTAAGGAGAGTGAAGTGTCTGCTCTGGTCTTGGAGGAGTTCGCTCTGGGCCCTGGAGAGAGAAGAGGCTTTCTTTCCCAGACAAGGAACTGAGTAGACTAGACCCTGGGTCCTGTCACCTTGCTTTGCTTCCTGGAACTTGGGTTTTGGACACTGAAGGGAGCGCTTTGATCCAGCATCTTGGAGAGAAACTTTCTCTTCTCTGTCAGTAGAGGGAACAATTGTCTACCCCACCCCCTTGGCCTTGTGTGTGTGTTCTGTATGTATTCACGTGACATAATAACCTCCCAAAGTGGCTGGACTTGGCCTCCAGATTGCCTCCTAACTGGTCCGCTTACCCAGGGTAATGAAAATATCAGCCAAATGCCTTGACGTGAATGCCTCTGTCTACGTTTTGATTGGAAGTCTGGCAAGGATGGATGTGAATATATTCCCCTTGACCAAAAGCCACGTTTGCAAAGAAATGAGTGTTTGCCCAGTAGCTTTGATTATGTAAATTTTATATCTTATCTCAACCATAGATCATGTCTGGCAGTAAAGCATTTAGGGAGCCATCTGTGAGGCAGATTCTGGACCATTTTAAAATAAATAAGTGGGAATCTTGGAGAAAAATGATTTCTTTTTCCCCCTTCTGTTTTGGAAGGAAGCTTCTGTTTCCAAGAGGATTCTTACTAGGTTCTCAGGCAGCAGTTGTTAAGTTCCCTGGTGAGTTTAATCCATCAGAATTGCCCTCAGTTTCTTCACTGCTCAATATTATTCAGATTATTTACTTATGTGTTCATCTTGCATATTTTTCTGCTCAGCGGCTGGGTTGTGTTATCTTGAAGTTTCTAGATAATGAAACGGGAAAGAAGATGTGAATGAATTTTTCGCTTGACTTTTTCTTCCCCAATTGTCAATCTCAGTCTGCCTTGTAAAAACGACTTGACCAAATTCAACTCTCTAGCTATGCATTCCCCCTCTTTTGCCATCCTTAGAGAGCAGAAAAATAACAAAATCAATATTTTTCTTGATTTTTCCAGTATAAATTATCCTTGGACAAGGAGGCTACATCGGTTCATTTTTGTAAAGCAAAACAGAAATACCCAGTATTTTTTATTTTTCTGATGACAGAATTTCACACAACCCTGATAAAAAGATGGGAAAAAGTATAGACAGGTAATTCACACACACACACACACACACACACACACGCATGCACACCCACATCCAGACATACATACTTGCACATGTGCACACAGAGAGGAGTCTGATGGGGCCTCAAAAGATGTTCTAACCAATAATGAAAGAAATATAAGCTAAAACCATGTATCATTTTCTGTCTCTCAGATAAGCAAACATTAAGGAGGCGGATAATACTCAAGAAAAGCTACTATTTCCCTAGTACAGCAATTTGGCAATTCTCATCAAAACTTCAAATACTCATTGTCTTTGACCCAACATTACTCTTAGGGTATAATAGCCAAGTTCCCTGTTAGTAATGATTTATTTTAAAAGATATCCTTGATATATTATTAAATTTTTAAAAAAGTTAAGAGAACAGTATCTACAATATAATCCTTTTTTATATAAAAATGCACATTATGTAAAACATAATTAAGGTGTCCGTAAATCAGAGTTTCGGTATACTGTTATAGTGGTTATTCAGTAGGAGGGTGGAAGTGGCATCAAGGTGGAATAATGGGTAATTTCACTTTTAAAAATGGGTACGTAGTGTCAGTCTTAAAAATTCATGCTTACAAACTCTTTCAAGTTTTACGAAATATATGAAATATTTCCATCACCATTTAAAAACAGTACAATGAACATCGGTGTCTGTAGCACCGGGCTTAAGAAAGAAAATATTACCCAGAGTCAAAGTGTCTTTCCATTTACTTATGGAAGTGCAACATCCTCTCTTTTTACAATTTCCTCTTTCTCCCAGGCTGCTTTATGACAAAGCTAAACTTCCTGATCTCTCTTTAGGGGCTTTCGCTTTTATACTACAATTTTGAGTTGTGGATTAGCATTTCAGGTACATTAGAGCCGCGGTTCTCAAACTTGGCCACATGTAAAAATCACCCAAGCTTTCTTTGTTTGTTTTGTTGTTGCCCTTGTTTGTTTGTTGATTGACCTATACTCAGCTGCCATTTGTCAATTTCTGGTGTACAGCATTATCTTTCAGTCCTAATATACTTACGTACATGTATTCCTTCTGGGTGCCAGTCCCTAGCGACTGATTTCCTTGTTTGGATGGCACCAGGCAGCATTTCTTGAAGGCTCCTCAGGTCTTTGTAACAGGCAGCCATGGTTCTGAACCATTTTCAGAGGGACCTGAGAGTTTGCCATTTACCAAATCTGCCTCTCCTGGATTTGACGTCCTGTTTTGTTTTGTTTCCATCCCTGGATTGATGGGGAATGACACTGGGGTGGTGGGGTTGTACACAAATGGACACAGTTAGTCCCTTCGGAACACGCCTCAAGGGGAAGGATGGCCGTGGTAGGAAGCAGGAGAACTTGCTCAGCAAACTTTTCTCACGAACCACCGTAATTCGTGACAGCAGTGGTTTGTGGTCCTTTTCTGTGTCTGGTGTTCCTGGGTGTTTGTCTTGGGGTTTATTTTTAGGAGAGGGAGAAGGAGGAATCATCAGATTAAGACAAATAGATGGTTAGACAGTCGCCTTCTTTTGTAGCCTTTTGGATACCTGGAGTTGGGAAGTAACTTAGCAGGAACACAGCAGGTACTGAGTGCTGGAGGCAGTAGGAGAAACATGCAGTGAGTTTATGGCTCTAGTCAGAGACCTGTGGTTTGGCAGGCTTCAGCCCTGAGATGGTGGATTTCATCAGCATACACATTTAAAAAATATTTAATGTAAAAAAATTAAAATAATTTTAAGAATTAAAAAATTAAAAATAAATTAATAACTTAAACTTTAAAAATGTTTTAATTACAAAAATAAAAATATTAAATGTGAATGAAGTTAGGCTGGGCATGCTGTGCAGTTTTTGACCCTCAGCCACACCACTCCCTAAAAGTCACATTCTCATCTTTTTCTTCGTTTAAATTTACCCTCCTGGACCTTTCTGAGAACTGGAGAGAAATTAGATTGTAGTTTAAAAAAAAAAACAAAAACCACTTCATTTACTCAACAATCTGGACATCTTTTTCAGCTACCCTCCAGGGCTTTATTCTCTTTTGTTCCTTATTAGCCTAGCAGTCATTTAAAAGGAAATGTTAACAACAGTAACAAAAATCCCCACACCCACAGCTAGCTGAAAGGAACTTTATAAGCAAGTGTTTTTATTTTAGGTAAGCATTTTAGTTGCTCCAGAGGTGAAAAGGGATTGCTTTTGCTCCAAGTCATTGAAATAAGTCTGCCAGAGGGAAAACTTGCTTCCTCTGAAAGAGGCTGATAGAGTTCACTCTTGTTAGATCAAGGGCATTACGTGATTTTCTGTCCTATTCTTTACAACTTCCGGTTTCGCAGGCAAGCGCCTCTTGGGGGAAGATGGGAAGGAATATCGCATGTCCTTATTTAGTTGGGTTAGAATGGCAGATTCTCTCTCTCAACACAGAACTGTGTGATTGGACAAAGGCACATGTTATTGTCTGATAGGAAACAGTGAGGAAGCCTAGACCAGAAATGGGAATAATTCAGAACATATCTTTCATTAATGAATTTCCTTGAATTATATCCTGTACCCAAAAGCCCGTTTGGAACATCATGTTTTTGTTCACCAACCATTGAAGGAAATACCTAATTTTCTTGCAGGGAAAATACTTTGAAATCCAGTTCAGTCCAGGTGGAGAACCAGATGGTGGAAAGATCTCCAACTTCCTTCTGGAAAAATCTAGGGTGGTGATGAGGAACCCTGGAGAGCGGAGTTTTCACATATTTTACCAGGTTTTCCTTTATATTATTTCTTTCCTGCTTCCTTATTCCTTCTCCCGATTTAAAATTTTCCTTAAAGTGAAATAATCACTTCAAGGTCAAAAAGTTTTTACTTAGACTCTCAAAAGCCAGGGAGAGTTTGGGACTAGAGTGGTGTGCAGGATGCTTTTAAATTGTGTTCTGGGCTTTAGGAAGCATCTAATTCAACTTTTTTTAAAAATGATTTTAAGTATTTAAAAAATATAATGGGTGGAGAATAATAAATAGCTCAGTGGTAGAGTGCATGCTTAGCATGTACGGAGTCCTTGGTTCAGTCACCAGTACCTCCATTAAAAATATATATATATATATAGAGAGAGAGAAACCATAAATAATTTTTTAATGTATGGATTTATGTATTACTACTTCATATATTGGGGATCCACATTAGATGTTCTTTGAAGAATGGCCTGCCACTGTTTTTTTGTTTTATTTTTTTATTTGAAGATCCTTGGATCTGAAGGAAGTTAAGCTGTGTTGGTAGCTCACATTCAGTCTTTTCAATTACATAGACATTTTAGGTGATGGTAAAGAGTTCTTCTGGTTAGCACCGGTTGTTTGAAAGCTATACGTAAATGACCAAAAGATTCTGTCAATTCAGTAATGCTTTTAATTGTATTAATCAAAGCAACATGTACAGATGTTTGAAAAGCAATTTCATGTTCTCACACATGGTATATTGTTTATTGAGCACTAGAAAGAAGTTTATGATTATTTTCTGAATCCACCTTTTGATAAATGCCAACCCCATTCCCCTCCAGAATCCTCTGCCCACAAGTTGGAAAGCCCCAGACTAGAGACTGGGAAAGTGATGAGCTCAGGGGAAGATGGAGTTCAAGGTTCTGACATAAAAGTAACAGTCCAAGCTGTGAAGTAGATGGGACTCTTGTGGGAGTGAGTGTGGGGAGAAAGACCATGCCGACACGGGACACAGGGACCTGGGGACTGTCTGTAGGATGAGGGAGGCACTGAGGAGCCAGGGGTGTGGTCGGAGGAGGAAAGCCAAGGTCCTGCAGGGTCACCAAAGCCAGGGGAAGCTTGGGGGGCTGAGGGGCAGGATCAAAGGATGGGGCAGGGGGCCTGGGGAACCAAGAGTTTCAGCTGGTTTTAGCCACTGGAAAGTAGCCATGAGAGTTATTTGATCAGAATGGTGAGGGGAGAAAGAAGCCAGAGGAGGAAGTCAATTTTGAAGCATGAAGAATTTCAGAGTCAAGGAGAAAGTTTCTAAAGAAGGCAAAGAGCCTTTTTTTTTTTTTTTTTGAAGGGAACATCACTTTTATTGACAAGAAAGGGTCACAGTGGGCAGTGCTACAGAACACAGATAAGACAGTCGTGAGACATGAGTGTAAAATGCCTTTGTAGATGGGAGAGAAGTAGACAAAGGGGTGTTTGAAGGTTCAGCTGAGGGGGCCCTATGATGTGGGTGGGGAGAAGACTGAGAAAGAGGTGGTGGAAGTTCTTAGACCAAAAAGGGGGGAGGGGGCAGAAAGCCAGAAGAAAAAAAAGGAAGAGAGTGGTACAAAAGGATTTTGAGGAGACGGAGGGGAAAAATTAAGGGAACCTGATGTCATGGGATGACCTAGAACTTCTTAGTAATGGAGATGAGATTCCCTGTTTTAAGGATGTGGAGCCAGGATGACATGAGGAACTTGACCAAGGTGGGGAAGTGTGGACAGTGGCTAAATTCGGTTGGGGTGGAGCCAGTGGTGTGCTGGAGCTGGCTTGCCAGGGCTGTGTGCATCTCTTCCTTCAGTGACAGTACTTGGTAGCTTGAAATCAGTCATTGTAGGAGTATTTACACTGAAAATCAGCCGACACTACAAATCCATTCCCCAGCCCGACCTCCACCTCAAGGATTGATTGTTGAACCTTTTCCGGCACAACTCACAGGGTCTTGCCGAGAACTAAGGCAAAAACCAGAGACAGAACAGAAACCCAAGGGATGGGACCTGGCGCTGTTCTTTACCATGCATCCTGCAGTGAGAAGCCTCGAGGGTCTAGGTGCACTTTAAAAAGCCACCTGCAAGTTGAGAAGGAACAAAGTAATTAGAATCTGGCTTGCTTTCCACATTTCCCAGGGACCTCACTGTTGTAACTGTGCAGTTCCGTTTATTGGGCAAGGGAAAATTCGCAGCTCTTGCAGATCTAATCAAAGTCAAGAACTCGAATTTGTAGAGGCGACTGGGGGCTACTACACACATAGCCCATAGTCTGAAGCCCTTTAGTATTTCAGAGGCAGGGACCACCCATCAGTTTAGGAAGTAGGGAGAGAAAATCCCATCACTTGGGCTCCGGGGGTGGTGGTACAGGAACCGTGTGGGACCTTTGATCGCTCCGTGGGCTACGTCATGCACACACCCCTTTCTCTTGCTCAGCTCATCGAGGGCGCGTCTGCAGAGCAGAAGCACGGCCTGGGCATCACCAGCATGGACTATTATTACTACCTGAGCCTCTCTGGGTCCTTTAAGGTGGATGGCATTGACGACAGGAGGGAGTTTCAGGAAACTCTGGTGAGTGCTGGCAGCCTGGGCGTTGCCTGTGGTAGAAAGGGCAGGGGAGGTTAACAATGCAAGGAGCAACCTGCAAGTTCCACCTCATTCTGCTGGAAGCGCTCCAGTTCCTGAAACCACATGTTTAAACACCCTTAAATAGCCATGTGCCCAGTTGCCGGAGGACCACCTAATGATGCAGAATGGGTGAGAAAAGTGGATTCATCATTACCTGCCCCCACCCCACCGCTGGAGCTCTGATTAACAGGAGATAAAAACTACTGTGGGTAATGCATTTACCACACCGGTTTGCCGATGGCTCACACAATTGTCGTACTGTTTCCGTAGAAAGGCAAAGCAAAAAGTGCTCTCATTTCCTTAATCGGGCTTAGCAACCCTAGAACAACTTCAACCTTTTCCCCACCCACTTTCTTTCCCTCTGCATCATACAGATCAGAGGGCGAGCCTCTCCACCACACTTTTCACATTGTATGTTTGTCATGGTTCAAGGGGGTGAATCCAGGTAGATTACTGAGGGTTCACATCCTCAGGGAAACAACTTACAAAGTCAATCTAGAACTTTCTGGAGGTGGGCTCTCCACTCACTTAACCTCAAAGTGCTGCATCACCACTGCCCTTGGAGTCAGGTACCAGCCTGGCTCGTCCTTCAGCCCAGGTCCAGAACCACATGGGAGACCTTGAATGGGCAGTTGGAGGTACGGTTTGATGGGGACCTGACATTGTGCTTGAAAGGGACAGACCATCCTGGGTGCCAGGAAAGAAGATGTCATTAAGAGCCCACATGGCCTCAAAGAAGCTGGGAGGAAAAAAATGCTGCTTGGTCTGCATTGGTCCTAGAGGACAGTTCTCTTAGGTTATGCATATCTAAGGCCCAGGCATCTTAACTCCTTTTATTGAATTTCATGGACCTCAGAAACAAGACTTTTCTAATGGTGCTTTTCCTGGAGATTTTTAATCAAGACCCTTTTGCAAGTATAATCTATTCTCAGCCCTCCCAGTGAAGGGAAAGATCTCTGAGTCTGTCTGGAGTAGCTGGAAAGGGACATCAGTGCCCTTAGAGGGAGAGGGGTGGCAACCAGAGGACAACTGAGGGACGGGAACAGACTTGTTGACTGTGTACAGCCGCTGCTCCGTGTGAGTATCTTTCCTCCAGAGCTTTCTTGCCCGTATTCCTGGAAGATTACACGCTCTGTTTAAAGACAGAACTGCCTTTCTAGCATGACTTTGAGACTGGACAAGAATGTGTGAGAGTGCTTCGGTCAGTGAACATGTCTTCCAGGGACTCCTGGCTGCCATTGCAGACGAAGCCACGTGTGACTGCACAACCCAGTCTAAGCTTTGGCTTTTTTTTTTTTTTTTTGGAAGATCTGTTTGGCTTTACTCAGTGGTTCATGAGTTGGGCAGCATTCCATGTAACACATAGAATGGTGCTCCCAGCTTTGGCTTCTTTATGATGAGCTGGTAGAGCTGGGGACCGACGTGTCGGGCTCACTTCTCTTTCCCTTCCAGCACGCGATGAACGTGATTGGCATCTTCGCGGAGGAGCAGGCACTGGTGCTGCAGATAGTGGCGGGAATTCTCCACCTGGGAAACATCAGCTTTAAAGAAGTTGGCAATTACGCAGCCGTGGAGAGTGAAGAGTGTGAGTGGCTTCGGCACACGGTTTCTGAATGAGAGGAAATAATTGTTCAGTTCCCATCAGGAGTCACCTGCCACTTTCCTCTACTTTCGGTGTTTAGGGAAAAGGTGCTGGGAAGACTTAACGTGTCCTGCTTAAGACTTACATGGCAGAAGTTAATGGCCTCATGATTGTTTCAATTTATCATTAACCTTAGGGAGCTCTGACAGAATTTCACATCTGCGTTTAAAAATGAAGTGATATTTTAATGAAATTTAGTATTTAGTAAGAGCTAAATTACTTACTGTTTAGTAAGAGCTAAATAACTCAAAAAGATTTGTCTCCTAATAAAAATATTTTCTGTAGCTGATCTTTAGGGTTTATATTTACCTAAAGGGCTAAGGAGCAAGTGATAGGATGTATGTAAATATCACAGGTTTCTAAGTTGCCCCATGGGTTGGATTAGAATGGATTTCTGAAAACAGGGGAAAGAAAAAAGGACACTGACTGTTGTGTTGACTGCTGATAATGGCCTTTAATGTCACCTCTGTAGCTGTCAGAGCCTGAAGACCTGAATGATCACTTTCACTCTTTGGGAAGAAATCAGGTCCTTCCTGCAAACACGTTACTGGTTCTGTGTGCTGCGATGCGCCACACCTACGATGCTCTGTGCTTTTAGCCTCTTACGCTTTCCAGGCGGCTCTCAGAACCCACACATCCTTTAACCACCCAGGAAGACGTTTCTTCCTTTCTCAGCATTCTTCAAAGACGATAAATTTAGTCGCCTAGTAATAAATAGTATCCTAGTCATTGCTGACAGTGCAGTCGGGCTCTTTCCATTCCAAATAAGGTTCTTTTTTAAGATTTTTGTTTTCTTTTGTGATAAAGGAGGGAAGTGCTGCTGACTTCTGATGTGTATCTGATAAAGAGGAACATGAGTTATGTTTACCAGGGAAGGCAGTCGAGTAGAAAAGAATAAATACACGGGGTGTCCATAAAGTCTAGAAACACCACTGCCTAATAATAATAACTGTTTCTAGACATTATGTACATTACCCTTCGCATTTGACAAGTGCTTGTATGTGTCTGAGAGGGTCATAAACGCTTGTCTTTCCACGTTTGCCAGTTCTGGTTTCTTGGTAGTTTCTGTGGACATAGACTGGAATTCTCTTGCCTTCTTGGATGGGACAAGCCTTTACTGCTTCTTTAGGCTGGAGAAGAAAGTCATGGCTCTGACGCAGCAAGCATTCCTTCCTCTGGATGCTTGAGCCAAGAAGTGGTTCACTGCACATTGATGTGCAGAGGAAGTAGCCTCCTCAGCCAGCTGGGTGGGGCCCAAGATTGGGGGCCGCCAGTGAGATTCTCTGATTGGAGGTGGTGCAGGGATGGAGATCAGAAAAGGCCATGCGTGAAGCCACAGAGGTGTAACGAAGAAACGTGTCTTCCTGCTAGTCATTTTGTATTCTTTCCGTCCATAATCCCTTCCCAGGGTTCAGCATACACAGAGTTCTCACATCCACCCCTTTGGCTCGTCAACTTACTCCTCTGCCCAGAGGGAACCAGTGTTTCCATTTCCAGTCTCTTGTATTCCTTTCAAGCAGATACTGTGTTCCCCAGAACCTACTCATACCTGTTCTTTTTTCCCACTGCTGGGCTGTGTACTTTAATTTATTGAACCAGTTATGTATTGATGGATGTTAAGTTGGTTTCACATCTTTTGCTCTTCTAATGACTTAAAATGAGTAACCTGGTTTGTGTCATCTTTCTCATATTTGAGTTTATCTGTGGAATACATTTATAGAGGGCAGTACTAGTCCATGGTTTTAGAAAAGAAGAAAGCACTTTCCTTAGCTGTTGTATTATAGACAAAAAAGGTAAAACTCCCATCACATCTGGCTTCAGAAAAATATTAAATACAAATTAGCCTAAAAACTTTGTTAAGATTTGTTATTTACTACTTAAATAACCACAGGAGTAAAGTGACAGGGCCCCCACCGCCCCCTGTTATGTCATTATCAGTAGGTTAGAAAGCACAAAACTGGGGGGAGGGTATAGCTCAGTGGTAGAGTACATGCTTAGCATACACGAGGTCCTGGGTTCAATCCCCAGTGCCTCCTCTAGAAATAAACAAACATAATTACCTCCCCCAACCAAAAAAAAAAAAAAAAAAAAAGAAAAAAGAAAAGAAAGCACAAAACCTCTACGCCAAAGACTGGTAAACCACGTTTACCTTGCCATTTCTTTTACATATTTTTTTCAATATTCTTTTTTTGGGGGAGGGTAATTATGTTTATTCATTCATTCATTCATTCATTTTAATGGAGGTACTGGGGATTGAACCCAGGACCTCATGCATGCTAAGCATGGACTCTACCACTGAGATATACACACCCCCCAACCACTCCTTTTAAATTGTTAAAATGGAATTTTGTTTTGCTACATCTTTTCAGTTTCTCTATCCCCCCTATACTTAAAAGGAAAAATTAAATCCAACTTTGCTTTACACTTTAATGTAGTAATAGCAATCTATCCTCATGATCAGAATGTGCTAAAACATTGCTTTTTGGCAGATTCTTTTATGTTCTGCGTAACTCTGTTTAACTCTACCAGGATTACGTCAGCAATTTAAATTAATCAATGCCTTCTTGCTCTTTTCCCCCCACCCCAAACTTTCGTACTGACACTCCTATCCAGCCGCACCGCACACACCCTCATGAAAATTCACAGCCAGAAGGAAGTCAATATGAGCAGCCCTGTAATTTCAGCACCAGGGCAGCAACTGAAGACGATGTGAGGCCATAAAAGCTGGTACTTGAAAAACATGGCATAGATTTTTTTGAAAGCAAGTGATAGATTTCCCTTCTAGACTTCTTCGCTGGTTCCTTAAGCTTGCGGCTCTGATTCTTGGCCAGACTCCATGCCTTATTTTCCATGTGCCCGTGGTCCCTCACCTGTGCCCTCTTCTCCAGGAAGAGATACAAGACATGGGAAGATATCCTGTTTCTTTGTCAGTCTTGTCTGTCTCGTCTCAGGGACCCAAGGGCTTAGCCCATATTGTTTTATTTCTTGAGCTCTGGTCATAAAGATAATGGCATAAATATTTTTACCAACCATTTTACCATATCCTTAGTTTAGCATGGCTAGGGGCTTGGGAGAAACCTATATTTAATCTACATGCTGTCTGCCTGGTTTTAATGTAATAACTGCCATTAGGTTTCCCCTTAGTGAAGGCCTCTTCTATGACGGACTCATTGGTAAATGTCTCTTGATTCGCACAGCAAACCTGCATGTATCCAATGTGATTTATGGGCGTCTCATGTCCTTGTTCTGTGCAAGGTAAGTTTTGTTTTAGCGGAAGACGCCTCCAGATTTCTCAGCATATGTGTTGACATTAAAACTAAACTTAAAAAAATGGCCACTGGCAAATTAGTGCATTTAATTTTGTTCACATGCCCTTTGAAAAAGGAAGGCCTCTACTTGTCAGAGCACTTCTGTGGAGCAGTCACGGAGATGATAAATACCTTGTTCTGGCAGTACATTTTTTCAAAATGCATTCACTGACTTAATCTCATTGGAAGGTATATACTGAGAAATGTCAGCCTGTTACGTTCTAACACCATCTGTGAAATTCAAACAGATTATCCTTTATTGGGAGCCTTATGATTTTTGAGCATTATCATAAGGTCTTTAATAAAATCCCTTTATTAGAGAATTTTGGCAAAGCTTTATGCAGAAAAAGACTCATATCCACGTTCAGAATTTCAATTTGTGTCCATAAAAATCTTCCATTCATATTGGAAAAAACCCGAGCATGCTTTCATGCCCAAGAATGGTGTCATTTGTTCACATGAGAGTGTTTTGACCAAAAGTCAAGAAAATCCGTTCATAGCACTCACCCTCCTCTTAGTGAGTTTCTTGGCATGAAACAAATTGATGAGCCAAGGAAAACTCAGCTTTTCTATCCAAAGACCACAAACTGTGCCAATTTCATACCTTTAGGATGGAGTGGGTGTGCTGTGACATGAGTGACACTGAGCCCCTCCCTCCCTCTTTACACCATCTCTGGAAGCCATCCAGGCCCTTTGACTCCAGCCCAAATATCCCCCAGCAAGGCCCTCCAGCATCGGGATCCATCCTAACCTTTTGATCACCTGCCTTACCTTTCAGCTCTAGCCAAAGCCGGCTTCCTTGCTGTACCTCAGCCGTGTCTCTTAAATTCCTGCCTCCTCATCTTTGCATGTTCCATTCCCCTCTCCCTTGTCGTTCCACCCAGGCATCTGTACAAATCCTGTTCACCCTTTTAGACCTCCCATCGCCCAATCACACATCATTTTCCTTGGCCACCCCAGCACGTGGTAATACCTTCCTGTTCTAAATTCCTCCAGGACTTTATTGTCAGTCTGTGTCACCTCCTCAGCTTTTTGTAGGCTTCTTTATTTGATAAACTACCTTTGCCTCATCTAGATGGTCTTCGAGATTTCTTAAGTATTTTTTATCCTGTCCTCTCTCTTGAGTAACCCACCACATGGTAAGCACTCAATAAATATGTGATTGGGTATCATTATGAGTTTGATGCTATCAGGTGCTTCAAGCTGTTTAGGAATGATGAGGCTATGAAAACACTGTACCGAAAAGGAAGAAAACAAGGTTCGGAGCCAAAGGAATGTTTCTTGATTCAGTTCCTTCCGGGCTGTCTTGCTGCAAACTTGGGAAGATGTCCATTTTAGGCATTTGGCTGTGTTCTCGGTAGGGGGGATCAGCTTGCCACCCTTCTTGGAACACTGGTTTGTATTATTGGAAGTCTTAGTCGTCACAGGAGTTGACTCATGTAATAGAACAATTGGGACAAACAAAGTGGATGGATGTGTGGGATTGCTGATAAGCAGTCTTCATTAGAGTGAAAGTTTTGGGGGGGCTAATGATGGAGTCTTGTATGTACATACACACACCCCCACACACCCACACCCACACCCACACACGGCTCCACATATTTGTGAGATGAATTGTTAAAATTCTGCAAGACAGTCACGTTTTCTTTTGTTTTGTATAGTTTTGGCTTTTCCAGCGTATCTCCTGGGGATCAACCAGGACCGGCTGAAAGAAAAGCTAACGAGCCGGCAGATGGACAGCAAGTGGGGAGGCAAGTCGGAGTCCATCCACGTGACCCTCAACGTGGAGCAGGCCTGCTACACCCGGGACGCACTGGCCAAGGCCCTGCACTCCCGGGTCTTTGATTTCTTGGTAGATGTAAGTAAACATAGGCTGATGTTGTTGATGCTTTGTATTTTAGCTTCATGAAAATAGCAAAACTGTGAAGAGCTTTGTTTTCATGTTTTGGCCTATTATAACCATCACCTGACTCCTCCCTTTTAATCCTCTCTCTTTGGGATCATTGAGTCTGACTTTTACTTCTAGAATTATCCAGCAAGACTCTAATATGAGGAACAGCTTATTGTGGACAAAATATTCAGTTAAAGCCAGGACTACAGACCAAAAAAAGAATCATGGATCTCGCTTGACTTTGAGCCTAAAGGTTCAGACTTTGTATTCATCTTCCATTGCTGTGTTACAAATTAACCCAAGACTTACTGGCTTAAAACAATTAGCATTAGTTTTTTCACAGTTGCTGTGGGTCAGGTATTTTGTGGTTCTGACTCAGGAATGAGAGTGCAGTCAAGATGCTGATTGGAATTACAAGGCTTGACTAGGTCTGGAGAATCTGGTTCCAAGATGGCGCACTCATCTGGCTGTTGGCAAGATGCCTCAGTTCCCTGCTCCATGGGCTTCTCTTTTGGGCTGCTTGAAAATCCTCACAACATGACAGTTGGTTTCCCCAGAGTGAGTGATCTAAGAAACAGAGCAAGGAAGAAGCCACAAAGCTTTTTAATGTCCTAATCTTGGACTCAGATACTGCCACTCTGTCATCTTCTGTTCATTAAAAGCAAGTCACAATGTACAGCCCACAGTTGAGGGGAGGGGAATTAGGTGCCACTTTTTTGGAGGGGAGGATATCAAAGAATTTTGGGATATATTTTTTAAACTATCATAGACTTTTTAAATGATGGCATTACCATAGAGATATTTTATATACATATGCATATAAATACATATTTATATATGTGTACCACTTATAGATTCTGAAAATTAGTCTTGCAGCAGTGTGGAATTGCCATTGACAGTCTGTGTCAATCTACATCTAAATGGTAGGATTATAATAGCAAGCATTTTTATAGCACTTACTATGTGCCAGATACTGTTCTAAGCATTTTAGAAGAAAATAACTCACTTAATTCTTACAGCAACCTTGTGACTTAGGTATTATTATCTCTATTTTACAGATAAGCTAACTGAGGCACAGAGAGGTTAAGGAACTTGCCCAAGGTCACACCAGCATTAAGTGATAAATCTAGGAATTAAATCCAGGTAATCTGGTAGTGTTCCAGCTATTGAATTCCTCGGCTTTTATATATTCAAGCCAGGAAGAACCCCAGGGGACCCTAGTCAAGAGACAACAGCCTGGCCATTAGAACCAAAAAATCTGTGTTTGAGTCCAGGCAATAACATTTATAAAGCTTAAAGTATGGTTGGGTGTGTTCGGGGGTAAGTAGGTCAGGCAGGATAGGGTCATTATTTTCTGCGCTTCTCATGGTTACTTGAAGGGTAAGGTTGCTTGGGAAGGCCAGGGTCATACAAAACAGTCATGCTTTTAACTTCTCCAGGCCTCTCATTTTACTGACAAGGGAACCTTAGGCCTGAGTATTGGTTGATTCATCCAAGCCATTAAACAAGAGTGTGGTGCCAAACTGGGACTAGAACCCACATCTCTTGTCTCTGTTCAGTGTTCCTTCCAGTGCTGGGACTTCCCACCTTATTTCTTGTCTGTCTTCCCTTAATTCTCTGTGTGGTGTAACAG
Source organism: Camelus ferus (assembly GCF_009834535.1). Taxonomy (NCBI): domain Eukaryota; kingdom Metazoa; phylum Chordata; class Mammalia; order Artiodactyla; family Camelidae; genus Camelus; species Camelus ferus. Next base: position 8,766,964 of record NC_045701.1, read on the forward strand.
GATGGATGCCCCACTGTAAGTGATGCTAATTGGAGCTGACATTTGCTAAGCACTGACTGTGTGCCAGCCACTGGGCTCAGTGCTGTGTATCATTCCCCATTGGCTCATGAAAGATGAGGGTCATTTTCTTCACCTGGAAAACACCTTCGGTACTTCTGAATTCATCCAGCTATTCGTCCCCCAGGAATTTTTCTCCTACACTCTTCCCTCCCCTGCAGCCCTCACCAACCTTCTATCATTTTCTGTTCCACTGATTACACATCTCTCCTCATAGTGGTCAAGAACACAGATTTAGGCATCAAACTACTTAAATTTAATCCCAGACCCTTCCTCTTCACCAGTGCGATCCTCTGCATTATAATGTTACCACTGTCGTTAAGAGAGTTGTAGTGAGAATTGAATGGAACAACACTTGGGAAGCCCTCAGCGAAGCCTGGCATATAAGCTACCTTTATTACCATCACTTTAACTTGTGTTACTGGTATTATTAACCATTGTTGCCTCACCCTGTCTATAAACTCCTGAGAGTAGAGACTCTCTTTTTGACATCCCCAGCATATTATATTAGGTGACCATTAATTGACTGCAGTCATACCTCATTTTACTGCGCTTTGCAGATAGCGTATTTTTGAAGATTGAAGGTTTGTGGCAACCCTCTGTTGAGCAAGTCGGTTGGTGCCATTTTTCCCAGCAGCATTTGCTCACCAGTGTCGCATTTTGGTATTTCTCACAATATTTCAGTCTTTTTCATCATTATTATATTTGTCATGGTGATCTGAGATTGATGATCTTTGGTGTTGCTATTGCAAAAAGATTACGACTCACTGATGGCTCAGGTGATGCATGGTTAGCATTTTTTGGCAATAAAGTAATTTTTAATTAAGGTAGATGCATTGTTTTCTTAGATGCAATGCTGTTGCACACTTAGTAGGCTACAGTATAGTGTGCACGTAACCTTTATATGCAGTGGGAAACCAAAAACAATTTGTGTGACTCACTTTTCTTTGATATCAGCTTTGTTGCAGTGGTCTGGAGTCGAACCCACAGTATCTCTGAAATATGCCTCTACTGAGTGGGGTCCATGGAAATAATATTTGCAGATCTTGTAATATTGATTCTTTTTGTGAAATAGGTTTTACTTCAAACATCCAAGGTGACATTTTCTTCTAATTCTCAAAGCTTCCCAAGAAAAACTAATTCTGCCAGAAATGACTGGTGTTGATCGTTAAGCAAACTTTGTTTTCCCACCGTACTGGTTTGCTTAGATTCTGGTGTTGTGCTGAGGCTTTTCTTAAGCTGCCATTTGCCTGTCTTCTTCTTGTCCCCTGTTTCCAGTAGGCGGTAGTGTCTGTTTCCCTCTCCCCCACGCATGCCCATTTTTAATATGAATGTAAGAGGAGTTAATTACCGCTGGTTGCTTTCTCCTAGTCCATCAACAAAGCGATGGAGAAGGACCATGAAGAATACAACATTGGTGTCCTAGACATCTATGGCTTTGAAATATTTCAGGTAAGACTAGTTTGCGTAACTGGAGACTGGGGAGGGTGATGCCTTTCTTCTGGCGCAAACCAAATAATTCTAGGCAATGGAAAGAAAAAAAAAAACAGAAAACATCATGCCCCATTTTTGCTTTTTTGGTTCTTCATGTACCTTTACCAAGTTAGCTTCTCCTAAGTATAAACCATGCGGCTCTCTCCTGATGCCTCCAACATTTCTGTTAAGGCTTTCCACTAAATCACTCAAAAAATGACTTTAAAATGCTTTGCAGAAGTAATTACATGCAAGTAACATTCTCTCTCTCTTTTTCAGAAAAATGGCTTTGAACAGTTTTGTATCAATTTCGTTAATGAAAAGTTACAGCAGATTTTCATCGAGCTCACACTGAAGGCTGAACAGGTGAGCCGTCCGTCTTCCTTCATCTTGTTCTGTTTGTAAGTTGTTGTGTTTTAAAAGGTAGAGATCTCTCTCTTTGGTAATAGATTCAGATTTTAGTCCTGTATTAGGAAATGTGCTTAATAGAGACAGAAAAACCATATGTCATTGTGACATTTTAGTCTGAAGGATAAACACATTCTGCTACATTTTATTTCCTCTTTAAGTAAGTGATACTGTGAAATTGGGCTTATGACTAGCTGTTGTTACTACTCCCTGACTCATTGACCAAGTGGAAATGGAAACCTCGTTCCAACCGCAGTTGTCCATGGCATGTACTGTGTGTTTCAGAGGAAAACTTGGTTTTCTGAGATATGCTCTCCTCCCAGTCTTCCATAAAAAGAAATGTGTCTTCAAGTGAACTTATTTACGAAACAGAAAGAGACTCACAGGCATAGAAAACAGACTTATGGCTACCAGAAGGGAAAGAGGACAGGGGAGGGATAAATTAGGAGCTCGGCATTAGCAGATACAAACTACTATATATAAAATAAACTCCAAGGTATATAGCACAGGGAATTGTATTCAATATCCTGTAATAAACCATAATGGAAAAGAAAAGCATGAGTCTTTAATAAAGCTAGTATTTAAATTCTGACTTGAGGCAACATGTCCTGCTTACAACTATCTTCTGGAAGTCGGATGCAAGTCCTGTTTTATTCTGGTACCCATGATTTTTCTATTTCTTGGGTCGCTATAATAAGGTACCACAAACTGGGCAGCTTAAAACAATAGAAATTTTTTCTCTCACAGTTCAGAAGGCCAGAATGCAAAATCACAATGTCACTAGGTAACACTCCTTTCAAAGGCTCTAAGGGAACATCTTTCCTTGCTCCCTCCAGCTTGTGTGGCTCCGGGCGTTCCTTGTCTTGCAGCTGCGTCACTCGGGTCTCTGCTTCTGTCTTCATGTGACCTTTTTCTCTGTGTCCAAATTTCATTCTCCTTTCTCTTATAAAGATGCCAGGCATTGGATTGAGGGGTCATCTTAAATCCATGATAATTTTATTTGTGAGATTCCCAACTAATTATATCTGCAGAGATCCTATGTCTAAACCTCCCATTTTGAGGTTCCAGGTGGACATAAAATCCTGGGGGACACTTTCAACCCACTGCACATATCAAAGGCTGTTTGGGGAATGTTTAGTCATGGGGGCGTTCGTGCCCCTGCTTAGGAACCCCGGTGACCAATGGTTTTCACAGAAGCCTCTGCCCTGGAGTTGCAGCACCACCTTAGAGTAGCTGGAGCAAAACCACAAGGGAGGACATGGTAGGGATGGTGGTGGGAGAAGCTGGCAGAGGCCAGAACAGACGGGAACTTTGTAGGGCAGGGCGAAGACTTCTGATGTTTTAGTAAGTATGGTGGGAAGCCATCGGAAAATTCTGAGCCGAGAGTGACGCGATCTGATTTGTGTTTGTTTTTGACAAGGTCGCTCTGGCTCTGAAGACTTACAGGATGGAGGCTGAGTTGGCTCAGTGGTAGAGTGCATGCTTAGTATGTATGAGGTCCTGGGTTCAATTCCCAGTACCTCCATTAACAAAAATACAATTAAAAAAAAATAATAATGAGACCAGACTTACGGGATGGGGTGAGGCAGGGGAGGGCAAACAGGAGCGGAAGTTTCAAAACAGTTGGGAGACTACTGTTGCAGACTGGGCGAGAAATGTAGGGGTGTAGACATGACGGTAGCCGTAGAGGTGGTGACATGGCGAGAGGTGGTCAGATTCAGTGCAGATGTTGGAGAGTGACTTGCTCACCATGGTTAGCAATACGCTGAGAAGGAAAGAGGAGTCAAGGAGGATTCCTTGCTTTGTAGCTTGAATAACAAGACCAACGGGGAGACTGTTTACTAAAGAGTGAGATTAGGAGAGCAGTTGGTTGAAGACGGTGGAGGAATGAGCAGAGAGCAAGGATGCTGCTGAACGTGTTCGGTCTGAGAGGCCTGTTATACTCCCGAGTTGAGATTCCAATATATTAAATATATGTGAATCTGGAACTCTGTTGGGAGGGCTAGACTAGAGAAATACATCCACATGTCATTAGCCTATAGGTGTTATTTAAAGCCATGAAATTGAAATTACCTAGAGAGCAAGAGCTGAGAAAACAGGGCTGGAAGACTGAGCCCTGAGACTCTCCACCTTATAGAGATTTGGAAAAAAGAAAGAGCCAGCAGACCCGTGAGGAAGGAGGACAAGCGGGAGAGCGTGATGGTGTTCACCAAGTTCAATGAGCAGCTGAGCTGAAGGAGACGCCGTCTCCTTAAGTACCTGGGTGCTAATCTGTGCTTCTGTCCCGCGTTAAGTTGAAAGCGATCATTTTACAACAGGAGCTGTAGGTTAAGCCATATTAAATTGTCATGTTTATATGTATGGTAGCAATTTCATAGGGTTCAAACCCAAGATAAAAATGACCAAACAACGAAATGCTCCTTTTGTATCCCTCTTAGAAGAAATTAAAGTTGCAAGTTTTTGTTGAAGGGCTTTTATGTTTTTCTTTCCTGGTGATTTATGTGCCTCTGACATCCATCTGTGCCGAGCTCCAGCTGGCCTTTCCTGGGTAATAATGTGAATTCCAACTTTCTGTCCTGCAGGAAGAATACGTGCAAGAGGGCATACGATGGACACCCATCGAGTACTTTAATAACAAAATCGTGTGCGACCTGATCGAGAACAAAGTTGTAAGTATTGCTCTGGTGTCTCGCCACTGCTCACAGGTTTCCATTGAGTGCATTTTTGTTCTGTCTGTCAACGCATCAGAGCAGGCAAAGTGACAGCTGATTTTCAGAGTGTTTTAGCAGTTACATTAATTTTGCATATAGGTATATGTGTGAAAATAGGGTTTTATTCTTGTGGTTAAGATACACATGTATATATGGGTACAATGTCAATTTACAAATGGAAGTTGTTTCTGAGTCTTAAGAGAAAATAACTATCACTTACGTTGATGGCATAGTGTGTGAAGCCATATACAATTGGCCCTCAGTGAGGTGGGTATAGCTCAGTGGTAGAGTCCATGCTTAGCATGCATGAGGTCCTGGGTTCAATCCCCAGTACCTCCATTTAAAAAAAAATTGCCCCTTCCTTCTAGATCATTTATACAACTTCTAGGACTTTAGCCTTAGAAATAATTCAAAAGAAAATAAAGAGATATAGAAGAGATCTGTTCAGGACTGCTTTATTTTTATTTTTATTTAATAAAACCCCAAACTGGAAACAGTGAATACATCTATAGAGAATTCAATCGTTAAATACATTAAGTACACGGTAACATACGAGAGTAGGGAAATACGGCCATTAAAATAATAAGTATAAAGACAACGTAGAGTAGGAGGAGTTTTTGTAGCATAGTGCTATGCAGGATAAAGGCATACTTGATAAAATGTGTCCATTATGTAACTGTATTGACCATGTCTGTATAGGTAACAGGCTGAAAGCAAACGTTAAGAACTAGATTAGGGTCAAAGGAAAATGTTTTTATTTTTCTTTGGGGGTTTTGTAAATCAACTTAGTTTGAATAGGAGTGAGCAGATAATGATCTGTGTATGGCTTTGAATAGAGCTTCGGGGAGTTAAACTTTTTTTTTTTTAATGGATTTTCCTCCATCCTTGGATGTAAGTGGTGACTCCCATTTGAGATTGTTAATTGCATGCTTCCTCAAAAAGAAAGACTGACTTTCAGGATAGAATCATAAATCTAGGGAGCTGTTTCCTTGCTTCTGGGAAGTCCTGATAAACGCTGTGTATTTTAGAGCAGTCACTGAATTGGGGCTTTGCTTTCTTGGTCCCACCAGAACCCTCCTGGGATCATGAGCATCCTGGATGACGTGTGTGCCACGATGCACGCGGTGGGTGAGGGCGCGGATCAGACGCTGCTCCAGAAACTTCAGATGCAGATCGGGAGTCATGAGCACTTCAACAGCTGGAACCAAGGCTTCATTATTCACCATTATGCTGGGAAGGTATGGCCAGGGAGCAGGGCTTCAACAGGACAGCGGAAGTTATCCTTTCCGATGTCTACCCATGTTAAGCCTTTGGGTCTGTAATCTGTCTTCTCATGAGGCAACTGGAAATAATGTCCATATAGTTCTGTCTGCTTCCTTGTGTTTTATTCATCCATCACTCATTCAACAACGAGGGATCTATGAAATATTTGGAGAGACAAAGAAAAGATAGTATACACCACTGTGTATTTTTTTTACTATGACTCACCCTTTAAATAACATAGGCATGAATCATGAATATAATAATAGCATGAGTCAGCATATATTAACTGCTGAAGGAATGGGTTTTTGTCTTTCCTCTTTTGCAATCACAAGCCTGCATTCTGTCCTTGTCCGTACTCCCTGGGAGTGTACATAAGGACCAGAGTCTCACTTTGGTGTTTGTTCTCATAAAATGCGTGAGTCATGGGTGCTACTGGATACTAAGCTTTGAGTGGGTGCTGGCGATACAAAGATAAGTAAGCTGAGGTCATGATACTTGGGGACTTTCCTATTTGGAAATCTATTGGTCTCACCCTTCATCCCAACTAATTTCTTGTTAACCAAGGGTCCCTGAGCATGAGGCTTTGGCTGAATTGATCCAACTCTGACACCATTTGTAGGAGAAATTCAAAAGCCTCAGATGACATGGCCTGTTGCAATGGGTTAATGAGCATGGAGAGTTTTATTTTATTCCATCTTAGCTAAAATTTAGGGAGAATGAAGTGTATTTAGACATTCCTATAGATGCACTGAAGAAGGGGTATGTAATCATGAGAGCTGGGGATGGATAATTTGGGTGGTGTCCACAGCCAAGTCCATTCATCAGCGTCCCCAGGCCGTCACGACCTAAGTCATCTAATCAGGCAAGGTAAACAAGCACAGCCTTCATGTGACAGATCAGGATGAAATCCCACTTGTTACGTCCGGAAACATACACATTCTCTTGAGGATGGCCATGCCGACTTGGCTTTATTGTTCAGTGAAATTCTTAAAGGATAAAATTAGACTTCTTTCCATTCCTGTCCAGGTATCCTATGACATGGATGGCTTTTGTGAAAGGAACCGTGATGTGCTTTTCATGGATCTGATCGAGCTTATGCAGAGCAGTGAGCTGTAAGTGTGTTTGCCTTATCGGACCTGGGCTGTGGGCTTGAGCGGACTGTTGATATTAAAACAAACGTACGACGTTTAAACAGTCAGCGTTTTGTTTCCTTGTGCTGTTGGGTCTGAGTCACCATTAGACCATTTGGCTTCTTCTCAAAATAGATTTTTTTTTTCCAATCTTACCTTTCCCTTTACCCCTAACTTTCCCACCCCACATTCTCAGTGCTGTCTGCATGCCCTTCGGGGCCCAGCCAGCTTCATCATTTTCAATGGTATTATCAGGGAGAAGTGACCATCCTTGGGTTGGGTTGGGGTGGCCATGAGACCAGCTGAGAGTGGGACAGTCTGGATCTGTGACACTTTGCCTTGGAACATCATCCCAGGAATTCTCCGTGGTCACTCAGTTTTTAAAAACGCTAAGGGCTTAGCGGCACCCAGGTTAATCTGAGCTGCGAAAGCACTTGGGAAATGGCTCAAGAAATTGGGGAGGAGTGCACAGAGATCCATCTTAATTCCTGAGACCCTGACTGAGCTATAGGCATCGAAGCAGTGGGTGCATCCACCTAGCGAGCTGCTGGGGCTCTCAGGACCAGCTCTGCCATGTCCTTTCCTTCTGTCTTTCCTGCCAAGGTGCCCACGGCCCTGGGTAGTGGATGTGAGACGTCATTTACATGACCAGGCTTGTGCATGCCATGCAAGTGCAGTATTGCACAGTCTGCCAGATCTTACAAGCTTTAGAGCTGCCTCCAAGTCATAGTTGCCCTTTCAGTCTGTTGCTTCAACTATCCTAATTAATATCAAGGTTAGTCAACAGCTGCAAGCCTGATAATGTTCTGGGAAGGACCTGACTTCAATGAAAACAAAGCCGAGTTTCCTTTTCAGTCCGTGGTTCGAAGTTCTGCTGCACTGAACTCTCTTCCCCTCCTGCCTGCCTCCCCCTCCTCCCCAGCCCCGATCTCCCCACGCCTGAACTTCCTTGGCACTCACACCCCTCACTTCGGAGATTCTGAATTTCTCTCCATTTGGAACATAAAATCTATTTCCTCTTCTCTTAAAAGGTCTGGTAAGTCCTGGCTTATGGGGTTTATGACAGACAGGTACAGACATGCTTTCAGAGATTTTTTTTTTTAAATTATTAAACTTACTGTCAAGTTCAAGAGCTATTGATGCTTCCATGTAACACTCCTGTCTTATAGACATAGTCTGTCGTTCAGTAAACACAACTTGCTGCGAATATCTATAGTTGTGTCTGGGTAGGTTAAACGTTGATGCCTGGGGAGACTTTCTAGAAAATTCATGATGCCCCATAAGGCATTTAGGAGGAATTTAATTTGAGTGGCAATAGCTGATTTACATGGATCACTTCATTTGTTCATTCAGTCAGGAGATATTTATTGAGCACCTACTGTGTACCCAGCTCTGTTCCAGACACCAGGGGCACCAAGGTGATGAAGCCCTTGTCCCTGCTCTGCGTCCTTTGAGGCAGGCATGTAAACAGATGCAGCTCAGTTAGAAATACTAATGAAAATAGATTGGGCAGGCGAAGCATTAGAGGATTGGCTCCAGTTAAAGGTGCTCGTGCTCAAAAGCATACTTTGTCAAGGGTTTTTGCTTGAGGGAGGGGAGGGTGGAAACAGTGCCCTATTGACATGCAGTGGGCAAAGGCCACCGATGCTGTGAAACATCCCGTAGTGTGTAGAACAGCACCCCTACCCCAGCACGGAATTATCCAAGCTCAAACTGCAGATATCAGTAGCACCAAGGTTGAGAAACCCTGGTTTAGAGCAAAGCAGAGTCAGCATTGGATCTGGCCAAACTGTACAAATCCCTGAGCTCTGGTCTGAACTCAGCAAACCCATGCTGACCTCCTTCTGTGGTGTCCTGTTGCCAGGGTGTACCTCAATTCCAATGGGTGGGGGAATTCAAAAGGCAGTTTTAAATTTTATTTTTCAGGCTTAGACTCCAAGATGTTTCTATCTCAGAATTATTTCTCTATGGTTCTTTTGTCCATTGCTTTTTCTCCTGGGTCGCATCTTGATGGCTTGTGCTCTGAGTCACATGGCCAAGGCTCTGTGTTTTTCTGGACAGCTCTCCTCCCCATCCTCTATGGAAGCAGGCTCTCCAGCCCCCAAGGTACTTCCTGATTGCTAATCCATTCTCCTTCTCCTCTTCCAGACCTTTCATAAAGTCTTTATTTCCGGAAAATCTGCAAGCTGAAAAGAAAGGGCGCCCAACTACTGCTGGAAGCAAAATTAAGGTTTGTTCTATTTTGGGAAGTTAATAGATTCCAAAAGAGGTAGGGTTTTTTAGGAGTCAGGAACTACACCCCTGGGCCAGGATGAGGTCAGTGGAATTGGTTATAGAAGATAGCCAGAAGTAATGGCGCTGTTTGAGGAAAGGGTTACAGGATGCAAGCTGAATTTGTCTTGGCTGTCCTGAAACCCCAAATGGATATTAAGTACCTTAGAGCTTAATAGTCAGCAGATGATAGTCAGCTACTTTCTAAGCGGAAATGGCTTTACACTGAATCTAGGAGAATTCACATTAAACTATCACAGAAATTTTATGATTGAGAGCCACATTTTGGACTTTGATGATGGTTTTAGAGACCAGACCTCAAAACTTGCCAATTACAGAACTTTACGTACCTGAAATTCTACTGAGTCTTTTTAAATTGAAGTATAGTCAGTGACAGTGTGTCAATTTCTGGGGTACAGCATGACGTCCCAGCTACCAGGTCTTACAAGGGCAGTTTTTGCACCTTCCTTACTGGATCTCGCAGGCCCCTCTTTTCTGTGAATTATAGGCACCTTGGCCCCAAAGTCAGAGGAATTCTTGATCATTCTTGGGAGCCTCTTGTGGAGAGTGTGTTGTGTTAACGGAGGTGTTGTGTGATGAAACTGATGGTTCCTAATCGTACTCTGAATTTAGAGGTTGTGTGAAGCATACTTAATCATGTAACTCTTTGAAAACCAGTCACTAAACTTTTTCTTTTTTTAATTATACCAGTCAAAAACAGTTTTTTGTAGGGAGGTTCCTTAAAAAACTAAAAAGAGACTTAACCGTATGATCCGGCAATCCCACTCCCAGACATATATCTGGAGAAAACTAATTCAAAAATACACACGCATCCCAATGTTCTTAGCAGCACTATTCACAATAGCCAAGACATGGAAGCAACCTATATGTCTATCAACAGATGACTGGATAAAGAAAATACACACACACACACACACACACACACACACACACACACACACACACACAATGGAATACTACTCAGCCATAAAAAGGAATGAAATAATGTCATTTGCAGCAACACAGATGGACAGAGAGATTATCATACGAAGTGAAGTAAGGCAGTCAGAAAATAACAGACATCATGTGATATCACTTATATGTGGAATCTAAAAAAATAACACACACTTATTTACAAAATGGAAAGAGACTCATAGACATAGAAAACAAAATTATGGTTACCAGAGGGGAAAGGAGGGCAGGAGGGATAAATTAGGAGTTTGGGATTGACAGATACAAACTACTATGTACAGAACAGATAAACAACAAGGCCCTACTGTACAGCACAGGGAACTATATTCAATGGCTTGTAGTAACCTGTAGTGAAAAAGAATATATATATATATATATATATATATATATATATATATATGTAAAAATATGTATATGTATAACTGAATAACTATTCTGTACATCAGAAACTAATACAACATAGTAAATCAAGAAAAATTTTTTTTAAATAAAGAGAACAGTGTTTTAAAGAGTCACATCAATTAAATACCACCCCATCTTTATAACCAATAGGACCATTCAGTGATTAGCAGTAGCCTTCTTGAATCACCTGTGCTCACATCCCTCGCTGTGTGGTCGTCAGCAAGTTACCCAAGCTCCCAGTGCCTCTTTTGCTTTCTCTGTGAGATGGAGATTTGGGCACCTGTCTCAGGCGGGTCCTGTGATGGTTAAATTCCACAATCCATCTGAGGCATTTAGCACACAGCGTGAAACATACTAAACACAAAACGTGTGTGCTCTCCTGTTACATTCTGCTCCTCCGCCCTCTCCCTCTCTGCCATGCTTGTTCATCTCTGCTTAATTGCCAGTGGACACTTGTATGTGCATCTGCTGACCCCCCGCCGGACTGTCTATTCCCCTCATCTGGCTCTGTGTGACCAATCCTGCGTGTCCTTCTCCCAGTGCCCTCACGGATGACCCCAGCCTCATGGACACCGTGGTGGTTCTTGTCGGTTGGGTTCGCTGGCTGTTTCTTGTCTGAGTGTTTCCTGTGTGTCCCGAGCCTTGAGGGTGTGAACACTGCATGCGATAAAGGAGACGATCACAGCCGTGAGGGGGTTCCCGCCAGGAAGAGCCTCGGGTTTTGTGGAGGGAGGGTGTCAGGTGCAGGCTGGGTGTTGAGCTAGAGGGTAGAGTCCTCTGGGATTAGGGACAATCATCTTCAAAGAAGTGGAGACATTTAGTAGCCCGAGGCGGTGTATGGATTGAGTTCACGGGGGCAGAGAGGAGATGCAGGTCTCACGAGGCCCCAGGTACCGATGTCTGGGCGAAGCTCTGACTCACGCCTTCACTTCCAGGTCCTGGATAAGAATTAGCTCTGGGCTGGAAAACCCAGTCACAAGACCGTCACATTCACATCCGAGGGGCCCGGATCGTCCAGGTTGCAGTGACTCACTTTCCAGTGGTCTGGGTTCCCAGTTCAGCCTATTCCCTGTTAAAAGGAGGGTGGTGGTAGGAGCATTTTTCTCCTCCTTGGAAGACTTGACCCCTTTCCCTCGTTCATAGACCTGTCTAGTGGGATGCTCAAGATTGCCCCTTTCCCGGTGTGCTCAGGATGTCCAGGATTGCTCTCGTCTGTGGAGGTCAGCCTGAAGTCAGCCAGGTCGTCTGGGGAGCCTGCACTGCGCATGGTCTCACCTCCGGTGGTTCCCTCCTTGGTGAACTGCGTGGCCTCTGTCTCTCTGACCGTCTGCCTCTGTGTGGGAATGAGATTCTCCCTGTTTTCCTGTCTCCTGAGACACCTCTTAGAGATGCTCCGCCATGTTCCAATCTCTTAGACCTTTCACATGCACAGGGTTTTGCAGACACTGAGTATCATCTTAATGATATCCCTGAGGTGTAAGCGTTTTCAGGGATACTGAGTTCCTTGGAAAAAAATTAAATTTATGTTCAAGGTGGTTTTAGTGTTGGGTATTTTATTGTATTCTAATTCTTTAAAATTGAAAACTGTTCTGTAGGATTTAATTAATGGAATATTTATTTGGTGAGAACTCCCGCTATCATTGTTTATAAAAAAGAGTATTCTATATTTAATTACACGTGATTTTTGAGGCTTTATTAAATTCTACATTGTGTGGCTCAAGGGCACCAGTTTTGAAATTAGAGAGATGGAATGGAGCTCAGAGCTGGCAGGTGGTCTGGGCTGCAGCTCTATCCAAGTGAGACTGGGCCTCTGAAGGAGCAGATGTGACCGGAGATGCAAGCACCATGAGGTGATTGGACTGGTCGACATTTAACATCTGTTCCAGCCTTCAGATGAAGGTACTAGAGGTCTTCTCGCTCAACCAATTTAGTTTACAGATGGGGAGATTGAGGCCCAAAGAAATCTAGTGATTTGTCACATAGCTTGCAAAGAGCAGAGCCACGACTCCAGTTCCGACTTGTCAGCCGTCTATGTGAAGGGTAGGACAAGGAGCTGGCACCCTAAGCCTCTTCTCACCTTCCGTCTGTCTGCATATTTTGTGTCCCGCTTCTGTTGGGCAAGTGCCCCCGGTAGCTTTCCATCCTGACTCGCAGGCTCTTCTTGTCTCGAGTCAGGGTGAATCCATGCTGCTGCTTCCAGCCACCTCAGGGGGCATCTAAAGTTGACCCAGAGCTAAATACAGGGTAATTTTGATGGTTAAGATATATCCCTATTGGCTCAAACTAATTATCCCACAACCTGAAGGCTTTCTCATCCTAGCTCACCCAGTTAATTCCTTCTTCTACCACACTAAATTATTCTATGTCTTCCTTGGGAAGCAGGTTAACATTATGGTTAAGGAAAAGATTTGGTAGCTCACAGACTTGGGTTCAGACCTTACCTTCGTTGCTTACTAATTATATCATCTTGAGCAATACTTTATTTCTTTAAGGCCCTGTTGTCTTGTCTAGATAAAGGGGGAATAATAATGACAGTGGCTGCCTCTTACAACTGTGAGGCATAAATGAGAAAGTCCAGGTGTCTAGGCCAGTATGCATATCCAGTAAATGTGACCCATTGCTATTTTGAGCTAGAGACGGCTATGTCCAGGGGCACATCAACTTAAGTCGCCCTTGCCCCTGTGTTTTCTCATGCTAATTTGAAAAGGGTTGCTCTTAAATGCTTAGGATGAGGGTCTTCCAAGCTATTCTTAAAAATTTTTAAATGAAAGTTAAGAGTTTGGGGACTTAAAGATTTGTGAGAACCAGTCCCTCCTCAGCTTCATCTTAGTCATTGCAAAAATCATTACATTTGTTCTCAAGCACAATCTCTCATCAACAAAGGGTCAATTTACTTTGTTATGGTAGAGCTTTGCTTTGATCGTACATCCTCTGCAGCTTCGCCCTCAATTCCAAGCCTTGCAAGGAAGTCTATATTCTGCACATCTAAACAGAGAACGTAATTCACCAGTGAGCATCTTGCTTTGAACATACGCAAGAGTTTTTCTCAAGGGTTTCAGATTTCCCAAACCCATGAAAACAGAAAAGCCCTAATTGGAACTGTAGGCAGATCCTTTCTGCTGACTTTGTAATGGTTTTCTGGCTTCGGAGATCCCTTTCCTCTATTTTCTTTTAGAGGTTTTCTCTCTTCGTGCTGATTTGCTTGGAAGGAGAGTTTGCACACGCGTGTGCCCCATTCTTGGATACGCAGGCGTGCTCAGCTGTGTGGTGGTGGGAATGCTGACGTGGGCTTTGCTCCTGTTCCTTCAAACAACAGTTGAGTTACTAATGATATGAAATAGATCATAAACAATTTCAGCTTTATTTATGTGGCTTTTTCTGCTTGGACTCAGTTGCGTTTTGGGTACCCAGTGCACAGGTCCTAGGAGATGATTTTATGTTGAATATTTTAGCTTTGTGAAGAAGTAAGTTTCCTGCCACAGTGAAAGGGCTTTGAGTCAGCAAGTTTGTAAAAGGACTTGTGAAGGAAGAAGGTGAATGAAGTGGTGTATAATAAGTTGATGACTCCTGAGTTTTTATGTATCTCCGCCGTTTAGTTATGAATTTCTATCAATTTAATAAGGTGATTCTTCATTGGTTGGATTGCCTAGAAAGAGTACAGGGGAATTTTGACTGTAAATAATTTGTGCACCTCCCTTCTCCCCAAAATTTGTGAGAAAAATGTATTTGCAAAGGCCCTCCATCAATATAAAATTAACTAAATTTGTTAATAACTGGCCTGTTTCCTTGTTTCTCATGAAAAGCATCGTATGTGAGGATTTACTCTGGTTTTTCTTTTTCTGTTTGTTGTTTGTTTTTTGCTTTATTTTATTAACTATACTAAAAAGGCCTCGTTATTTTAAAAAAATCTTAATTTCAAACTCACTTATGAGTGTGAAAATAAAAGACAGTCGAGCTTTCAGATAGTGTCATAGATCTGAGTTAAGCCAAGTGAACAAATTGTCCCCAAGATGAATTTCTAGCTGTATGTTTGCACACTCGAGTTTCCCAGGTCTCCTTTGAAAGCTGCTCTGCTTTAGAGCAAGTTCCGTGTTTCAAAATGATGCTCTTGTTCCTTTCTAGAAACAAGCCAATGACCTCGTGAGCACCCTGATGAAATGTACACCTCACTACATCCGCTGCATAAAACCCAACGAAACCAAGAAGCCCAAAGACTGGGAGGAAAGCAGGTATGGCGAAGACGCAGGCGGGCGGGCGAGGCCAGCGCGTGGCCCCAGCGCCTTTCTCCTCTGCTCCAGCTGGGCCTAAGGCAGGAGCAGTTTAAATTTGCCTTCAGATGTGTTTCATGCTTTTGTGTCTTAACTTTTTCAGGAAGACGCCTATATATATTTTTTCCTCCTCTTTGTTTTTTCCTAAAATGTTAGCGGTGCCATTCAGTTCAGAATTAGCCATTTATAATGTTGATCTTGGCTAATCTGGAAGCAGATGGGGAAAGAAAGGAAACCTGAATACCGCAGAGTCAGGATGGTTTTTGAATTAGTTCGAGGCTCTGTGTAGACATCCTTAGTGCACTCAGCTTCTCATCAGCCCCCATGGGATGTGGCCTAGAATGCTTCACTCAGGGCTCAGAGTCAAGATGGGAACTGCTGGTTAAAACCCATCTGTCATTTAGTTGCTCGTGTGGGTACAGGGGCTGTTGGTTCTGTAATCCTCTGAGGACTGTGCTGGTGAGCAGAGTTCTCTCTAGGAGGGAACAAGCCAGAGGGAGCCGTGTGGTACATACATAAGCATACAGTGAGCCCTCCCTCCCTGGCTTCTGAGGAACCCTGCATCACTGTTCGCCCTACCGCTGGCATTCAGGGGTGTGTCCTCTGCAGTATGGAATGGAATGAGTAGGAAAATGTTAAGATGTTGACTACACGATATAGTTTTTGTATCCAGCTGGGGAAACCCTGCCATCCCTGGGAACATGGGAAGCAGAGCTGGAGAGAGACCTTGTGGGTGACTCAACTAGAGAGAGGAGCCCTGCCACTGTCACCAGATAATCAGGTCCCAGCACATGGGCATACTGGAATGACTGTCTTTCTTCCTTTTCTCTCTTGGAGAAAAGTAGACTCTTCTAAGTATGAAGTGACTTGATCAAGGTTAAACTCCAGTGGGAAGACCAGGGTTGAAATAGCTGCTCATTACCCGCTCTGAGAGACAAGGATGGGTCCATTTCCCATCCTACCAGCAAGACCTTTCTAACCCATGACGGGCAGATAATGCTCGATCCTTTACAAGGAGGAAAAGAGAAACGGTAAGGTGAGTGCTCGAGCTCGAGCATTCGCTGTTGGCAAGTCCTCCTTTTTATTTTCACACTTTATGGTGCAGACTAAGTCTGTTTTCTCACCGTGAAGTGCTGCTCTGGGGTGTAGCATCCTTCCATTGGGTCAGCACACCACACGGTGCTCTGAATAGTCTCATCCAGAGATGCATGTTCCTGAAGCATCTTTTCTATTGAATTGCTGAAAATTTTCAGTGTGAGGTAATCTAAGGTTCCTTGTGCAATATTATTATCCCCTGATGATATTCAGGCTCTGATGAGGAACCCGCTCCTCCGAGGTCATCAGCCCACCTTTGGATGCTTCCTGCCATTAGCAGGACCCTCAGAATCGGCCATAAGCATGATTCTGAGGACTTCCCATGTGACAGCTCTCATGTTCAAGGCAGTCACCACCTTTCCCTGCGAACCTTCTCTTCCTCGGGCTCCTTGCTCTCACTTCCTCCAGCCATTCCTCTGAAGAAGCTGGACATGGAATCCGACCCATCTTGGTCGTTCCCCTGAATGTGCTTAATGTGCCCTCTGCTCTTCTGAAATGTATCGCTCACTCTCTCCTTTGATGTCAAGAGGGTAGCAGATAGAAAACATCTGAGGTTTTTTGCCTTCCTACACTAGTTCTCAGACTTGAACATGTATTATAATATGCACTGGAAGGCTTATTACTGGTCCCCATGCCCAGAGTTTCTGAGTCCGTGGGCCTGGAGTCAGGGCTCAGGGATGTACAGTCTTAAGAAGCTCTCAGGTGATGCTAGTGATGATGGTCTGGGCCTCGTACTTGGAGAACAGCTGATCTGGAGCAAAGGGCTGGACTGGGGGTTGGAAGAACTGCATCCTGTGCTGGCCTGTCCCTGACCACTTTGAGTGAGATGCTTAATCTCCTCAGTCCTCAGTTTTTTTCTCTTTAAGCTAGGAGGGTCAGTCCAGAGTGGGACTCCTTCAGTTTGACAGAATGAACTCTCCCGGATCTGCTCCCCTGCGTCTGTCAGCCTGCCTCTGCCTGTGTCTACGTCACTCCCATCCTCACGCCTCACACGCCACCCCCACACCTCGTGCGTGTCTACACACAGGGGGGGCTTCAGGACGGCAGAACAGAAGGGTGCGGAGCTCACCCTCTCCCACAAATGCATCCACGTGTGAAACAGTTTTCACAGAATACCTACTGAACTCGGCAGAAGATCTCATACATTTGAAGCTACAAGGAAGGTCACTACTTAACCTGGTAGGATGGGAGGGAAGAAAAAGAATCAGGAGGAGACCTGCAGCTTGGGGATGCAGCACCCTGGAAAGCCCCTTCAACAGTGGGGAGATCAGCTGAGACAGGGAGCTTCAGAGGCTCGGAGGAGAGTGTAGCAGCCGCTTTGTGGCAGACACAACAGAGAGAGACCGGCGCAGAGGGTCCGTGCAGTGCCCAGTTCGAGATACAAGCCTGCTCTGCATGCCCGGACTGGGTGCTGAAGCTCTCAGTCGTCAGAGGACAGACCTGGGGAGAGGGCTGGGGTTGGCTGCTCCAAGACAACCTGCAGGGACTGGAGTGGGCTACAGGCTGAAGCTGGGATTGTATGCAGGATGGAGCTTGGTAGGTCCACCATAGGAGCCCCGTTGTTAACGTGCTCTCACGAAGGGAGGGACAGGACACCCTCATAGCTGTCTCCTCGGCTTGCTCTGGAAGGGCGCAATTGCCAGCAGGTTACCCCCAGGCAGAGGTGGGGCTGAATCCTGAGCCCCTTTCAGTCCTGCCCCAAGCAGCTTTGTCAGATTTACACTACTGGTGCCTTTGCAAAGTCAGTGCCTGCAGGCCATCTGAGCAGAATGCTGGTGTGCAGAGGCGGGGCTGGGGCCTGGGGGGACCCTGTAGCCCACGGGGGATCCAGGTACACGACCACGCGTGACTACGTCAGGTCATGGGGCCAGACTTCAGCGCATTTGCCCTGGTGGCTGTGTGAGCATAGCGCCCAAGGGACACCTGGGCAGACTGCAGGCACTCCCACGCTGGGGCGGGGCCGAGGGTGGCGCCATCAGCACTTGGAGCCCACACAGCGCATGGCAGGCGACACCACGGAGGGCACTTCCCAGTGGGCAGCTCATGCAGAGGAATGCTCAGTGGTCCTTCTCCCAGCAGAAGTGCTCCCGTCCCACCTACCACACACCGCAGCTCAGAAACAGATCTGGGGGCTTCTATTCCAACAGCTGGGGAACAGACATGGCCCCGGACACGGCTGTGATAACCACAGAACAAAGAGGACGCCCCCCGCTCAACCTCCAGAGCAGGCTCTGCTCACCGCGCCACCAACCACATCCCCATCAAGGGGGATGCCAGCACACAGGGAGGAAAGACGTGGCCGCCATCCACACTAAAAACAGTCCTTGCAACAAAAATATTATATGCACACAGGCTACACAAGCATGCTCCCTTATAAAAACAGCCCTTCAAGACCACAGTAGATAACTGTTACTCCTCAATTCACAAAGTCAGAGAAATAGAAGTAAAATGAAGAAGCAGAGACACCACTCCCAATTAAAAGAACAGGAAAAGTCCCCTGAAAGAATGAACAAAGAAATAGACCTGGACAGTCTAGCAGAACTTGAGTTCAAAAAGGAGATAATTAAAATGCTGAAGGGATTAAGAGAGGCTACTGATAGGAGGGCAGATCACTGTAAAAGGGAACTAGAAACTATAAAGAGGAGCCAGTTAAAATCAGAAAACTCAATCTCAGAGATGAAAGCTGAGCTAAGGGCAATAAATAGCAGACTAAATAATGCAGAAGAACGAATACGTGATCTGGAAGACAGAATGATGGAAGTCATCCAGTCAGAACAGCAGGCAGAAAAGCAAATGGGAAAAAGAAATGAAAGCAAGACAAGAGACTTATGGGTTAATATAAAACTCATGGCAATCTGTGTAGAGTAGGGGCCCCAGAAGGAGAAGAAAAAGAAAAGGGGATCAAAAACGTATTTAAAGAAATTATGGGTGAAACGTTCACACACAGTAGAAGGGTGGTGTCAGAGGCAACCTCAGAAATCAAGTGTGAGTCTTGGAAGCAGAGGTATTGCTAAGGGGTGCTTCAGCCCGCCCTTCCCCCTACTGCAACCTCTATCCAGTTTCCCTTCCCAGCAAACAGAGTCATGAATGAAAACACCTTTTCTCCCTCCAAATGCAGTACTTCCCTGGCACCGTCTCCCCTACCCACATAGACAGCTCTGCGGAAAACCACTCTAATGGAGAACTCTTGAAAAAGCTACTGGTTGGAAATTCTTCAACCCTGATGCTACCTTCTCGTAAAATCCAAATTGATTCGTTGGAATATCAGAAAACGGAGAGACTAAGATAGTGGTGCATTTACTCAGCCAATTTTCATTGAATTTCCCCCATGATGGTTGGTTTGTGTTTTTGTTTTTTTTTTTTTTAAATAATCATATCCCTTATTTGAATTGCAGTAAGAACTTCCTAACATACATTCCTGTAAACTGGTTTTGCAAAGTCTAAGGTATTCGTTGGTCAAGTGTTGATTTCTGTTTCCAGTAGGATGGCTTCCTGGGATCTGTCCCCTCATCCCGTTCAGGTTTACTGTGTGACAGATTGTCTCACTTCATCCCGGAGTGTGCAGCCTGGGGGTCCAGGAAAGGACAGTGTGCTTTGTTAGCGGGGATTACATGGTCAGTTGAAGTTCTTGGAGGACAGGGTTACTCATTCTGCAAATTTATGGGATGTGGTTAATTTTTCTTTTCCTTTGGAAAATGTGTTTTTGTTTGGCTTTGGCAAAGTTGCCTGACCTGGATTCTGAATTACTGCCCTAGCCGAGTTCTCAGACCTTGACCTGCTTGTGTTAATGGCTGAGGACAGTCTTGAAAGAGGACCTCCTCCCGGGGGGAGGAGAAGACACAACCAGGGAACAGCGGACATTGCCAGCCTGGCAATGTTTACTGAGGAGATGACAGTGCTCCAAGAAGATGCAAAAATCATGAAAATTTAAATGTAACAGAATTTGTTGAATTGATAGTCCTGTTGACAGAAATTTCTATGAGAAGATTTCCTAATGATGGAAATTAGAATGAATGAAACAGTGTTTTAACATGAGGCATATTGTTTTCCATGTGATTCATGAGAAAGGAATGTTTCTTCTTGAATCAGTGGGTGATGTATTCTCTGCCTCAAAAGCTTGGGGTGAAGCCAGTATTTATGAAAAATACTTAAAGTGAGCAAATATCTCTAATTGGCAACCTCACGTGTGTTTTTCTTCGTATAGAGAAAAGGCTGGTGGTGAGTTTTGGATTTGGAGGATGAGAGAAAGGAAAATTAATTCTTCTCCTGGATCAGATTTCTCCCCCTTTAGTGAATTGGATTTGTGTCACTAATCAAATGTGGTTATTAATATTAATTCTCTATATAAAGATTTTTTGGGTTGATTGTCTTGAAAGGGCTGGCATTTCTGGATGCTGGTTCAAGGGAGACCAGTTGGAATTGAACTTTTTAAACGTTCCTCGCTGTGTGACCTCGTCATTCCCAGGGCAAGCAAGGCTTCATTCCCCCACCCCACCCCACCCCACCCCACACACGGGCCTTTCCCATCTTTGTACCTTTGCTTTCACTGCCTCCCTGGTGAATTCAAGTCATCCTTCCAGGCCCAGGCACATGTCACCACTTCTGAGAAATCCTCTCGTGATGAAAAATCCATTTTCCCCCCTCTTCTTCTATCCTGGTTTATTATTGTAGCTGTGAGTGTATTAGAATAATAGCCACTATATGTTGCTGATGCCGGGAGCTGGCTGCTTGCTTTACGTGGAGTGTCCCCAGCTTGAAGAAATAACTAATATCACTATCCCCATTTTAAAGCAGCGGAAACTGAGGCTGGGAGAGGTTTCATGGTGGCAGAGCCAGGGGTGCCCCTGGAACCCAGCCCCAGCACCCGGCTCTTGACTGCTGTGCTGTCTGCGGGGTTTTCAGCAGGAACCTTTTCCGGACCCCCCAGCACCTTGCAGAGCGGGGTGCAGAGCAGCACGTGGTGGGCGTCGGCAGGTGCAGGGCTTGGTTGGAAGTGAGGGTGTTCACGAGGGCCTTGCTGGGAAGACAGCTGTGGGGAACCTACATGGAGGTGTAGAGGGTGCTGACTGCCTCTCCAGCACGGCAGATCCACGAGGGGCCTGTTCTCTCAACCCCATCATCACTGCAGTTGCCCCTGAATGTACTGGGGAGCTGCCTCCCTGCCTCAGCACGGTTCTGACATCTCACCTTCAGAAGAGAGAGGAAGTCTACTTTTTATTTCTCATTTTCCTCAAATACTGTTTCCAAGTGTCTGTATTCAAACAGCCTGCGTAGTACGCAGCAGAGGCCCTGTTTATCTCCCCGGAGTGGACGGTCGGAAGCCACGGTCCAGGATCTGTCACTTGCTTTCAGAACTCTGGGCTTCTCAGCAAGAAGTGGGTTTTCCCAACTCACATGTCCATGCACCACCCCAGACGGACCTGCCCTCCTAAACCAGAACCTCAGCCTAGTGCTGCCCTGCATCCATTCTCCAAAATACACGGCCAGTTCTTTATTATTATAAAAACCAATGAAAACTGTAATTTGTATATATATTTTGCACATTTTTTAACTTAGACATTTGAAACTAGTTGGTTTTTTTTTTTGATAGGTACTGAGCTAATTCCTTTCTTTTTTTTTTTTTTTTTTTTTTGATTAACATAGTTTACGATGTTGTGTGAAACTAGTAGTTTTACATGCTTTTTCTCACCTTGTATTTGAAAAGTCTACAGGTGTAATCTCATTCGGTTGAGAATGACTATTCAACTCCAGGTTGATAACAAAAAATTTAAAGTCTTTTCCTTTAGTCTGTTGGAAAACCGATATTTTTGTTCATAATCCAAGTGATAGGTAGATGGCTTTTTGTTTCACTGTTTTTTTAAATAGATAATGTTAAGTCTCTTCTGTAATTACTGTATTTCATAATCAAATATTTTTATATTAGTATTCTACAAGCTCAGAGTCAGCTCAGACTCTGAACACTGTAAATGGTAGTCTTTTTTAATATGTTTCCTTGCAGTGTGGGATTGGGAGTTTGGGGGGGACGGTGGGTAGGAGAGTGGGGTGAAGAGAGGATCCGATAACATCCTGGCTCCATTCTCTCCTTCACAGGGTAAAGCATCAAGTCGAATACCTGGGTCTGAAAGAAAACATTCGCGTGAGGAGAGCTGGTTACGCCTATCGGCGCATCTTCCAAAAATTCCTACAGAGGTAATGAACTGGTGACTCAGGACTTCTGTTTTAAACAGGTTTATCGAGATAATAATTCACATATCATACAATTCACCCATTTAAAGTATGTAATTCATTGGTTCTTAATATATTCATAGACTTCTGCATCCATCACTATGATTAATCTTAGAACATTTTCATCAGTCCAAAAAGAAATCCTATTCCCTAATCATCAGCCTCCTCCCCGGCCCCTTGCCCGAAGCACACACTTCTTTCTGTCTCTATAGATTTGCCTGTGCTGGGCATTGCATATAAATCGAATCATATATGTCTTTTGTTCCTGGCTTCTTTCACTTTGTATGTTGTCAACAGTCATCCTGTAGCATATACCTACCCATCGCCAAATAATATTCCATTGCACCGCTATTCCGCTATTCCACATTTTACTTGCTCATTCATCGGCTGATAGACATCACATTTGGCTATTATGAACAGCAAATAATGCTGCTACCAGCGTTTACGTGCACATTTTTTATGCGGGTGTATGTTTTTATTTCTCTTGCGAACATAGCTAAAAATGGAATTGTGGGGTCAAATGGTAACTCTGTTTAACCTTTTTCATGAACTGCAGGATTGTTTTACAAAGTAGCTGTATTTTTTACCTCCCCGCTAACAGTGTTTGAGGGCTCGGATTTATCTGCATCCTTGGCAACGTTTGTTACTGTCTGACTTTCTGGTTCTAGCCATCCTGGTGGGTATGAAGTGGTATCTTACTGGGCTTTTGGTTTGCACTTCCCTGTTGGGAAATGATGTTGAGGACCTTTTCATGTGCTTATTGGCCATTTGATAAATGTCTGTTTCAGTCCTTTGACCATTTTAAAATTATTTATCTTTTTAGTATTAACTGATCATTCTTTTTAGCATCACTTATTATAAATAAATCAGTAGCCTCAAGTATTTTATCTGTGTAGAGTGACACATACGTTCAGAAATTCATGGTAATTGTGACTTGGGAGGGACTGAGATTTAACTTGACTGAGCAGATTAATAATATCAAGGCAATTTCAGGAACATAACCTACTTAAGAAAACATGTTTAAGTATTTAACCTCCCATTTTTTGTATCGCCTATGTATAAATTTAAACTGCCTTGTGTATGGTTCCATTAAAGTGCACTTGGCAGAACTTATACATAAATTCTTCTTTTTTTGTGCTCCTTTTTTTGAAAAGGATAAAACTTAGTGTCCTTAAAATATTATGTAACTCTGACTTCTCTAATGATTCTAAATTAGTGGAGGTCCACTGATTTCCTACATCTGTTTAATTTCCTTTATGAAAGAAGGGAGGCATAGTATTTTAATCAGAAAATAATTATGTCTTCCTGGTCAATGATACAGGAGCAAGATGTAAGAAAAAAAATTTTTTAATTCAAATTTTATGTAACAAAGAGGTGGTAGGATGGAGAAGAGCTTAGTTACTGTCTTTGAAATCCAGTACTTTTAATAAAGTCGTTTTCCCTTTGGGGATGGTGTTCTGCCGTAAGCCTGGGGTGGCTGACCTACCGATCATCCACTTGGGTCATCCTATGTGCAAGGTCATTGATGTGGAAGGTCAGGAGAGGGCTAACAGAAGGACAGATCGTTCCATACGATAAAGCTTCATTGATTCTGTCCCCTGCATTCAAGATTGCTGATAATTTTGGAGGTGGATCAGACTAGGAATAAAACTCCCCCTCATGGCTCTCTGGATTAAAGGGACCACTACACCTCTACCGTAAGCAGAGCCGTATGAAAAGAAGTCTTAAGGAAGGTGAGAAAATAGATTGGGAGAGCTCTTGGATCACTCTAGCAGCATCCATTTGCTGGCAAACAACTGAGATGTTAATTATCAAAGATTTGGCACTTCTTTAAACAGATGGGTAGCACTAGCTCCAAGCAGGATTTCTCAACCTCAGCTATTGATATTTCGGGCTGGATGAGTCTTCGTTGTGGGGGCGGTCCTATGCGTTGTAGGAATGTAGCAATCTCCTTGGCTTCTACCCACTAGACGCCAGTAGCGCCACCCCCCTCATCCCATCCCCCACCCCGCCTTCCCCCAGTTTTTACACCCAAACCTGTATCCAAACATTGCCTAATGTCCCCGGCAGGGGGCAAAGCCAACTGAGTACCATGGCTTAGATCATCATTACAGTTTTTGCAAAACTGCATTTCTTTGAAAATACTCTTTTTTAATTAAGAGGGGAAAAAATTAAATACAGAAAATAGTGAACAAGAAGTATGTCCTCCATCTTTCTCTGATTTAGAAAGGTCTGCCCTCAACAATTCCAAAACAGTTTTATCCTCTTTCAGTATTTTTTCTGCACTTAAAAACTCTAGCTGATTCTTGCAGATTCTCTCTAATCAGCATTACTATTGAAAACAGATCAGATTCTTTTTAATCTAATGTTGATTTTTTTTCCTTTTTTTTTTTTTTTTTTGAGAAACCAATTCTAGTAGACCTCCTGCCTTCCATATTATTTAAAAAGAAGCCAACAGACCTGACTTCCATCAGTGGTGCTGTGAGCTCCACTGCACGGGGCAGAGCAAGAAGTCCACACTCTCCTCCCCTGGCAGGAATGTCTGGGATCCCCTGAGTGGGCTGTTACTTGTTTGCAGCAGCTCCTTAAATGAGCTACAAAATGACCTGGTTGTAAGATCCAGATCTCTCTCAGTGCCGTGGTAGTTGCATGGCTCTGCATGGCTCCATGTGTGCTGCTTCCTTTTGCAGCGTTCACAGAGTAAGCGTTTAGTGAATGTTATGCCCTTTGAGTTGAGGAACTTTCTCTGAAATGGTTCTATCCTTGGATGCCTCCCTTCTTAGCTCTCCTGCTGCAGGCTTTTCCATTCAGAAGAGACAAGTGGGCAGCCTTATCTTATGAAAAGCTGGCCCTTTGATGTCATACTTCTTTTGATTTGAGAATACTGGGAGGATAATAAAAAAGTGTAGAAGAAATGTTAGTTTTTCAGTAGAATGTACCTGTTTATTTTCCTCCTCAAAAATGGCTAGCAGGCCATAGACCTGTCAATGAGCAAGGACTGTCTGTCCAGAGACTGCCATTTTCCGTAAGGTATATGAGTGCGGGATCCTGGCCCGTGAAGAATTTGTCCAGAGTCTGCCCCTGACTGTCGCATTCTGTGACTCCCTGTGAGTAATTGAATCATCTCACACCTTTATTCTCTCCATGGCTGAGAGAAAAGGCTTTGTTTATAAAGTTGCTTTCTAGGTGCCCACAGAAAGACTGACCAGTGAGAAAGTAACAACCTTACGGAAGAAGCTGCATTACTACCCAGCACAGCTGTCCACATGTGCGTGTGTCACACACCCCTCCCTGGGAAGGAAGCCCACAGGTCTAACAGAGCGGTGGTTCAGGCACTATGTAGAGCTTAGAAAACAGTTTCTGAGTGTGTCCATTTCCTCTCTGAAAAATTCTTTATATGGGTCAAAACCATCCCTCTTAACTGAGAATTGGAGATTAAAAGTTATAAGATGCTCGAGTGTCTCCCGCAATGGACCATGTGCCCTGGAAATAAATCCTGCACTACTTAAGCAGTAGAAGGAAGACCCCTTATTCACTACCTACCTAATACAACTTTCGTCCCTTCAGAAAGTGTTAAAAAAAAAAAAAACCTGGTAGAAATGGCAGCCTCAGGGTGGGGGGAGGGTATAGCTCGGTGGCAGAGTGCATGCCTAGCGTGCACAAGGCCCTGGGTTAGATCGATCCCCAGTACGTGTGTCACACCCAGCACAGCGCCTGATGCGGGGAGCGCCCCGTCACGCTGGAGCCGTCAGTGTCAGTGCTCGCCGCTGCGTGCCTGGCATTGGGTGAGGTGCCCAGTGTGCAGGGTGGGCCGCACAGAGGCGGTGCCCACCCGCGTAGTGCTTGTCCTCAGGGAGGTGACATAAAGGAACCAAATGAGCGCAGATTGACTGTAATTGCAAATTATGATACATGCACTGAGGGAAAAATGTTA
The DNA here is from genome assembly GCF_009834535.1 of Camelus ferus. Classification (NCBI taxonomy): domain Eukaryota; kingdom Metazoa; phylum Chordata; class Mammalia; order Artiodactyla; family Camelidae; genus Camelus; species Camelus ferus. Next base: position 8,793,173 of record NC_045701.1, read on the forward strand.
TTTTCTATCAGAGGAAACTAGCAAGGGGCCAGTTTTTGCTTGAGTCATCCACAAAGGCCCCTTTGGAAGTGTCACGGAAGGGAGCCCCTGAGTAGGAGCCAGCCACGTGAGGAGTTTGGAGAACGGCACGGGCCAAGGCTCTGAGGGAAAGCGCTGTGTGTGTGAACGAAGAAGAGGCCGTCCTCCCGGGGACAAGCGGAGCCGGAGAAGGGCAGAGAGACGGGATTGGAGAACAGCCAAGGGCCAGGCCACCAGGGCCTCCAGATGCACAGAATCCCAAAGAGGAGACTCCATAGTAATAATAGAAGCTGCTCAGGGGGAGCTTTAGAAAACTCTGCATTGACTGCAAAGTGCTCCCAAGAAATGCAGGGAAACCAGTATTGAGAAAAGACTGTGATTTTGCCCAAAGAGTGTCATTGGCGACCTTCAGCAGTGCTATTTTTGGACAGTGGTAGAAAGAAAAAGCAGATTTTCTCCAGGGCGTTAGCATGGAAACGGATAAGGAAGGAGTGGGAGGCAGCTCTGAAATGGGCATCCCAGACCCAGTGGATTTTGGCAGCTGTCAAGGTCCGTCCCTAAGCCTGGGGAGGGAGGTGAGTGGCGGGCCTGGACCCCAGCAGCACCAGGTGCCTTTGGGGGGCAATCCAGTCTGAGCCTGCTCCCTCTCTCCCTTGTCATCCTCACAGGTACGCCATCCTGACCAAAGACACCTGGCCCTCGTGGAGAGGGGAGGAGAAGCAAGGTGTTCTCCACCTGCTGCAGTCCGTCAATGTGGACAGTGACCAGTTCCAGCTTGGGAGGAGCAAAGTCTTCATCAAAGCCCCCGAGTCCGTGAGTTTCCTCAGGGCCACCCCTGTCCCTGCAGCCCCTGGCCGGCCCCCTCCGCACAGCGCGGCTGCTGCTTTTCCTCATCCTTCAGTTCATGCCTTAAATGTCACCTCCTCATAGCAGGCTTCCCTCTGTCCCCATTCCCCACACCCCAGTGCCCTCAAAGCCCTCAGGGTGGATAAAAAGCTGTCATCGTAAAATGTGTTCTTTTCTTACTGTGTCTCTCCCATTCTAGGTGGTCATCTCCTTGAGTCTGTTTTCTGTGCCTTTGTATACTTAGAGCCTCGTAGGGAAAGTGGCTCGTGGGAGGTGCCTGGTAGTTATTTTTAGCATCCAGTAGTGTCTTAAGTGAAAAGGTCCTTCTTTGCCCACAAAGGAGGCTTGGGTGAACCTTCATCCTCCCTTGGGTGACACCAAACAGGTCGTGTCACAGAGGCTCAGGCTTCCTCCCTAAAGGAGGCGCAGAGCCCGGGAGTGAGAATTCCCAGGACTGTGTCTTGAAGACCGTGGAGGAGCCTGGAAGGCGCTTGGAGGAAACCAGGAGGTAGAAGGGGCCGTTCTTAGGCTTAGAGAACATTTACCAGGAAGGAATCTGCACATAGACAGCTTACAATTCACAGACTTATCAGACCTCCACGGATTAATCGAGAGGAACTTAATTTTTCCTAATGAGGGTGTGGTCCCTGTGAGCCTCATGAGCGCCCACAGGAAGTTCTCAGCTGAGCGGGACCCCTCCACCGCCCCTCAGTTCTTCTGCCCCGTTAGGTCTGGGGTTGTGGAATGAAGGCTCTGCTTCCTGAGTTAGAGAAACTGCTGGAACTAACCAAGCACAGACATCACCCTTTCTGAGGTTCTTGTAACAATCACAAGACTCCATGTCAAGGGTCTGTGGTGAATTTGGCAAAATTAGTCACCGTATCCAGGGAAAATACCACGAGAACTTGCAATGTTGGCACAAGAGAAACACTAGATGGGAGTTTTCTCCCCTAGAATGGACCCCGGGGCTGCCAGCCTCCCGGCTCACCCGATCAGCCCGAGACTCAGAGATGTTGATGGCTGTCACTGAATGGCTTTGTGAACCACCAAGGTTGTTAAATAAATAAGTGGCCCACATCAATAGAACCCGTTTATGAAAAGTTTGCGGTAGCATTTTCCACCCCGAGTTATTTGTAGCTTCACAGCAATTTCGTTTCCAAATATAAAATGAAAATGTTGTGTCATACCCCATTAAGCAACCCACAGAACAGCTCCTGTTCTTTCTAAAACGGGATGGAGCGATGTCTCGGTACAATGGAGAACTCTGTTGTCGTATGCCCGCTTTTACTTTTTCAACTTGCTAAATTTTCACATAGAGCAGCCTTGATATTTTTCATGCTTGTGTGTGTGTGTGTGTGTGTGTGTGTGTGTGATTCAGTTGAGCTTTGGGATTTTACTTCCAAAATCAAGAATTTTTTTTTCCCCCGTGTCTTCCTCCCACTTGCTTTTTTACCATCTACTTGAGTTTCCTCTCCCCCATCTTTTTAAATAGGCACACACACACATACACACACACATCTCCCGCCCCGCTGTCACTACTCTCTCCCCTCCCCCGTCACTCATCCCTCCACACCTAGCCCTGACATTGCAAATACATTCACCAAAAAAACTGGTTTTTAAAAATTCACCTTGTGGTTTTTGCCTTGACTTTTGTAGTAAATGTGCTGAATATACAAAATAATCCACCGGCTTTAAGAATCCGCATCAGACATCAGGCACCTAAGGGTTTGGTTTTGTTTATTGGTTACATCTGTCCGTGATTTTTGCTTTTTTTTTTTCCCCTTCTCTCTCTTTTTTTTCTTGAACCTCCCTGATTTCTAATCCCTATGGCTTTTGGAAATAACCTGAAACCCAGATAATCTTTCAAATTGTCTATAGGAAGTCAGGGGTTGGTTGCCTCTTCATGCTGCCTGAGTCACAAGTGTATTTTCTGTGACACTCCCAAAATAGTTCTGGGAAGAAGAAAACAAGACTTACTCAGAAACCCAGCACACGAGATAAGAAACACCAACGAATAATCTTCCAGGCGACAGCAGGGCTCGGATTTTAAACATTCTGTCCAGTTGTTAAAACCCTTTTGTTCCTTGTGCCTGCTGTGTATGGCTCTGAAGGCTGTGCAATGACGTGCCGCTCCCGTGGTGTTGGTATTTCGAGTCTGAGGTGTTTTGACACGGCTGGGGCTGTGAGAAGAAGAAGCTGAGTGTCAGGAGGAGACAGATGTGGCTCCTGGGTGCGGATCCAGATAAACAGAAAGTTAATCAGGCCCAGCTACCTTCAGACCAAACTCACCTGTTTACTCCTGGAACGTTTTTTACAATGACATTCATCGTTGCTGCTTTGGGTTTTTATCGGTCCATTTTATTTCTGTTCTTAGAGAGTCTTGTAAACCACTTCCTAGGTGTTTCCTACCATTTTACAAGTTGATCAGATGCAGGTTTATAGGGAAAAACTTGTCTGTTACATTGATGGAGAGTCTGGCAGAGCCAGAAAGACCTTGGTTCCCGTTCCATCCCCGCTCTGGTCTTAGTTCCAACGTACTCACCTGTAAAATGGAGAGGACAAGTAAGTGGCTCGTGTAGCTGTTGAGTGGGTGAAAGCAACGCATATAAAGCGTCTAGGATGATTCTGGACCCATAACGGGCCCTCGGGACCTTTCGGCTATTTGCCGTCATCTTCATTATCCCAGAGCTTTGTCGAGCGGGGTGCAGTGGTCAGCATTCATTGTTAAGACGGCCCGAATCTCAGGACCTGCCAGGGTCTGATGTGGGCCCTTAACTGGAGCAGTCTCAGCCCCTGCCAGTGAATCCCAGTCCTGACTAGCCCCTCTGAGGTCCAGCTCCAACCACCAGTTAGTATCCTCTGCCCCAGTGACTCTGGGGAGATCCCCATGAGGCAGGAAGCCTGTCCTTTCATGGAACTGAAAGTAGGCCGGCCCTCTTTCCACAGCAGCAGTGAGCACCAGCCTCCGCCAGCTCATTTGACGTAGCCACTGAATACCTTCTTTGGATCAAGGTGGGAAATAAGTGGCTAAGTGTTGAATCACTCATTTTGTTCTCACTGAGGTTATGAGCTGAATACACTTGCATCCAGCTACTTTCCACTATGCTTTTTTTTAAATGAAAAGTTATAGTAATCATAAACAACATGGTCTAGTAACCATTTTTTTCACATTTGTTCACAAGTCTAAGAAGCTGCTTCCTGCTCTGTCCTTGGCTAAAGTGAACGTCCCTGAAGTAACCCCAAAAAAGTGATGCTCAGGTCCTGCAAATTAGCTCACGTTTGTCTCCTCTACGTTCACAGCTCTTTCTTCTAGAAGAAATGAGAGAGAGAAAGTATGATGGATATGCTCGAGTGATCCAGAAATCCTGGAGGAAGTTCGTGGCCCGGAAGAAATACGTCCAAATGAGAGAAGAGGGTATCGTAGTCATTCTGTTTCATACGTTTACCAAATCACAAGAATGCTTCCACGCTAGGATGAGGTTACAAGTTCATTTTACTTTGTGTATGATGTCGTGTGTGGAAGGAAACCGTGTTTTCACTGAGAGTTTCTGTGTCTTTTCCACGCTGAGCGTGTTCATCCTTTCCCTGGGGGACTGACCCTTCTCCCTTCTCTGCCCCTTTGGGAATTGCAGCCTCAGACCTCCTGTTGAACAAGAAGGAGAGAAGGAGAAACAGCATTAACAGGAACTTCATCGGGGACTACATCGGGATGGAGGAGCACCCGGAACTCCAGCAGTTTGTGGGCAAGAGGGAGAAGATCGATTTTGCAGACACGGTGACCAAGTATGACCGGAGGTTCAAGGTACATGCTGACTGGCCTCCCCTGAGGGTCTCCAAACAGATTCCTTCAGTTTAAAATAACTCATAATTTTTGCTTTTCTGATTACCAAAACGGAACATGTTCATTGTAGAAAAAAATTTTTAAATGCAGAGAAGCCACAAGAAAAATAGCCACTTGTATCCAGAAATAGTCACCATTAACATTTTGTGTGTTCCCTTTACAACTTTTTTATGCAGACGTACGTTGGTCTATTCAGTTTTACAGACATGAGATCTACTTAGTACATGCTGGTCCATGTCCTGGGTGGTTTCTTAAAATCTGCCAAGGAGAACTTACTTTATTACTAGGTGTGTCGATATAAATTATTTTGTTTAGTTGCGTAGTATCCCATTCACCAGTCACTTCACTATTTTTTCTAACCAAATTCTCATTAATCTGTTCTTAGTGGGTTTTTTTTTTTTCTATCATAAATCAAAGGATGCAGTAAGCATCCTTTTATGTGTCATTGTGCATTTGTTTACTAATGCTTTTAGGATAAATTGATAGGAGTGGAATCATTGGGTCACAAGATTCCAGAATATCAAGGAAGTGTTCTTACCCATCTTCCCTGAGTGAATGACTAAGCAGGGCTTTAACATAGCCCCTGCGGGACAGCTGATTTTTTTTTTTTTTTAACCTCTTCTCTTAGACACTTTCTTTTACCTGATAAAGTAGTGAAATCTGAAGCCACCAATAGCTTATGGACCCATTAAGAGGTTTTTTGTGTGTGTTCTTTCTTGTTTTTTTGGTCAGGGGAAAAAAAAAACATAACGATAAATAAGAACATTAACTTAACAAGAAGGATGATGTTGTCCTGCCGAAACCAAATCATTTTTTTTTTAACAGCCTGAGTATGGTGCCAGCTGGTCTGGTGGCGGATGTGAATGCGAACATGAGTGCTTAAGTCTCTCAGCGGTGTTTGGGTGTAACACAGTCTGTTGATGTTAGATTTTTAAAGGCTATCATTGAAATGAAAATGTATCAATTTTAAAAAGCGAAAATGTCATGGACTCACGAAAATTGTAAATGCAGACACTGGAGGGATCCCTGTGTGAGAAACGTTCTGTAGCAGACCGTTCATTTGTAGGGTCACCGTGTGTGTTGGTTTGTCCAGAACTGTCTCTTTACACCCGTCATCCTGGTAACTTGGGCGGATCCTTATGAATCCGCCTTGTTTGTGAGTCAGAGAGTCAAATACCAGCAGTTTAATGTATATATATCAACCTAATAATCATTTCACAGTGTCCCCGTTTGCTCTCGAGGGACCTGGTTGGATGATGCATGGAACGACCGGCCATCCGGTGGCCGTGAAAATTTGCTCCCTAAGGAGCTGCCTTCACCTGATAACAAGGGCCCTCCGTGCGGACTGTTGTCACTTTGACACGTCTGACTGTTACCGGGTAAAGGGAAATAGGAATTACCTCGGTTCTTGGCCACTTGAAAAAAAAAGAAGTTTTAACGAGAGACAGAAAGCATGACATAAGCAAGATTTTTATTCTTGAAGTAAAAAGGTAGTGAAAGATAGTGCACTTCCGAGAACTGGGAGCGGGCCATCCAGGGGAGGAAGAAAGGCGCTGCGCCTTTATTTTTCCCGTGTCTACATCCTAGCTTAGGGGCGTTTTCGTGATTGATTGATTGATTGATTGATTGATTGATTGATTGATGTGCGGCTCAAGTTCCCTGTGCTCAGGCTGATTGAAAACCCGGGTTCCCTGCGCTCTGGCACGCCCGTCCCCTTTGGGGCAGGCTCATTGGGTCACGTTACGCCGGGGCCTCCTCTTACGTGCAGCTGCAGCGTTTTGATTTTAACTGGCTTCTTTTGCTGGCCCTCAGGGAAAGTAAAGGTTTCTGGAGTCCCTTATCCTCAGAGCAGACGTGCTGTTATTTTCTGGGTTGTTCCTTTCCCCTTCGTCTCCCCCTGCCCAGTGCTCATTTCTGTCTAACTGCCTAACATTCCCCCCTCTAGTCACAGGACCCCAAATCTTTGGAACATAGAGGGCGACCACCACTCTAGCTACTTCCTACTGATTGGGGGTGACGATGGGGCGCTTTGGGGTCACTGGTGGTGAGCGAAGGGTCGGTGTCCATCGAGAGGCTTGTATAAAAACTGTCTTGGCTGATTGGTTGATTACCTTGTTGGATAGACATTTGAAGTTTGACTCTAGATGAGAAGAAACACATTTTATAGGAAGGTTGAAAAGACAGAGGTCAAATACGCAGAGCTAATCCTAGCCAAGGGATGAAGTGGGCAGACAAGGTCATACCTAGTTAAATGGAAAAATTGTCTTTAAAAAAAATTGATGTCTGTGTTTTCTGTTGATTTAGGCTTTAGACGGCAGATGTTGGAGTGTTAGCCCAGTGAACCAAAGGAGGAGAAAAAAGAGGAACCCTAATGTCAGAGACATTTTAAATTAGTATTAAAACAGTTTGGTGGGGGCCCAGAGGAGAACAGATTAGAGCCAGGAGACATTTAAGAAAGAGGTTTAACTAACAGGGATCCGTAGTCCCCTGGGGTGATGGGACAGTCTCCCCGGAATGTCGCTTGAAAAGCAGTCACAGACCTCTAAGAGGTTCAGAAGAATATGTGGCTCCCATTGGTGAACCAGATCTCATCAGGGTTTTCCAGGGGTTGGTCGGTGAGATCTGTTCTCGCTCCTAGAGAAATGGACAGCGTCTCGTGACATAGGTGAAAGGAGGAGCCTCGTCTGGTGATGGTAATAGTGTAGCAGGACTGAGTGTCCCACAGACGGAGACAGTGACATCTGGGTTTTCCAATAATAATACCTGTTTAAGAAGCCGAGCATCTGAGAGCCAGAAATGTCCCTTGCCTTTTAAAAGATCAGAAACTTGGTGGTTAGCGTATTCTTGTATAGGGGCCCCCAGAGTTAGCTTAAAAGCTTCCTCCAGGAGACTGGAGAGGGCTCCCAACACTCTTAGGCAGGAAGGCCAGCCTCGAGCAGTGGGATCTAGCCACTTGGAGAGGTATCCCATGGGCTGCTGGATGGGACCCAGCCGTAGGGCGAGGACCCCCAAGGCTATTCCTCCTCTCTCATGAACGTACAACCGCAAAGGCCTTGTGGGATCTGGAAACCTCAAGGCCAGGGATCCTACTAGGGGATTTTTTTAATTCTTCCATTGCTTCCTGTTGGGAAGGACCCCACTGGAGAGGTCCTGGGTCATCCTTACCCTTTAAGCTGTCATTTGGAGGTTGGGCTATGGACCTATAGTTAGGGATCCAAAGCCTACAGGAACCTGTTAGTCTGAGAAATGCCCTGTTTTCGAGTAGTGGGATTAGGGAGTTATAAGATTCCCTGAATTCATTCAGGGGAAAGGCTACGGTGTCCAGGAGTCAGGACAATTCCTAGATAAGTTACTTCTTGTTTGACCATTTTAGCCTTGGACCTAAAAACTTTATATCCCCATTCAGCCAAGAAGTTAAGAGTTTGGACTGCATGCTGGGTGGCCTGTTCTCCAGTAAGAGGGCAGATAAGTAGGTCATCTACTTATTGGAGAATAGTTCCTTTTTCAGGCTGTAAGCCCTGTAAATGTTGGGCCAAAGCTTGCCCAAAGAGGTGAGAACTGTCTCCAAACCCCGGCGGTCGTGCTGTCCAGGGTAGCTGGCGTTGATACCCATTGGGTGAGTTCCACTGAAAGGCAAATAAATACTGGGACTGGGGACTAAAGGCTACACGGGAGAAAGCACCTTTAGGTCTAAGGTAGGGCACCACTGGGCTCCTGGAGGGAGGTTCCCCAGTAACACACGGGTTTGGAACCACTGGATGAAGAGGCACTGCTGCCTCATTTATGATTCGTAAATCCTGGACCAGCCTATAGGTCCCGTCTTTTTTAATGACTGGAAGGACAGGAGTGTTGCAGGAGGAGTTAACAGTGTAAGGAGTTACACTGTAAGAACTTAGAAATTACAAGCTGAAGGCCCATCCTTGCCTCAGGTTTTAAAGGATATTGTTTTCGATTAGGGAAGCAGGTGGGATCTCTGAGGGAGATGACAACAGGAGCAGCTGTCTTTGCTCGCCCTGGGATAACTGGATCCCAGGCAGCAGGATTAATTTTATTCTCCCAGGCCTCTGGGTCCGGAGGTCTTTCTCCTTCCCCAGAGAGCAGCAAGAGTTGTAAAGAGGTGGAAGTTTGGGGATTTTCTCCCAGGATAACTCAGGTCCCCAACTTGTAAAGATCTCGGCCCAAAAGGGGGCTGGGACACTCTGGCATGCATAAGAAAGAATGTGCGAAGGAGCATTCGTCCCAGAAACAACAAAGGGAGTGAGTAAAGAATCTTAAAGTTGGTTTACCTGTGATTCCCATGACAATACAGAATCTAGAGAAGGGTCTGGAGAAGGAAGTTGGGTGGTCTCAGTATCCAAAAGGAAAGTTACTGTCCTGCCTGCCACATCCATTTGTCCCCGTGGCTCCAGCCCAGTGATGGGGATCTCTTGCGTTGGGGCTGACTGCAGGGGGCTTCTTCAGTCCTGGTCAACCATCTGCAGGTCTTGGGCCGGTTTTCCCCCCGCAAGCCATTTGGCTTGAAGGACAGAGGACCACCCCATGCCCCTGTTGGCTACACTGAAAGCAGGCAGATCTTGGAGGTCTGTCCCTGTAAGGACATTCTTTGGCCCAATGACCAGGTCGGCGGCAGATGCTGCCCTTGTCGTTGGACTTACTAGGGCTGTTGGGGGCCGGGTACGTCAGGGCGGTGGCTGCCCTTGAGGGGCCGCAGTCACCTGGGCAGGCCTGGCCTCCTTCCTTCTTTCTTTCTCCTGAGCCCTGGCCTCTTGCATCTGATCTCGATTATAAAAAACCGTGGCAGCAATGGTTAGCACTTCATCAAAAGTTACTCCAGGTTCCAGGATCCCCTTTTGGTGTTTTCGTCTAATATCGGGGGCAGACTGAGTGATAAATTTATCCTTTGAGATGATTTGTCCCTCATATGAGCTGAGGTCTAAGTTAATATACTTAGTAAGTGCCTCCCGGAGCCACTCTATGAAAGAAGTGGGGTTTTCTCCGGGCTCCTGAGTAACAGCCAACACCTTAGAATAACTGTAACCTTCTGTTGGGCTGCCCGGAGTCCAGCCTTAACACAGATTAAAACATGGTCTCTTTCCCACTTTTGGTTAAGGTCATTGTAATCCCACCTGGGGCCCATAGGGGGAACAGCTGTTTCTATGGGGTAATTGTCATTAGATAGATGTAGATTATCTGCATATTTCCTGGCTTCTCTGAGAACCCTTTCCTTTTCTATGTCAGATAGGGTTTGGCCAAGGATAATATTAACATCTTTCCAGGTAAGATCGTATGCCAGCATGAGGAGCTGAAATGCCTCTGTGTATTTATCTAGGTTATCTGAATAGCTTCCCAGATCAGTCTTTTTTTTTTAACTTTTTTTTTTGAGTTATAGTCATTTTACAATGTTGTGTCAAATCCCAGTGTACAGCATAATTTTTCAGTTATACATGAACATACATACATTCAGTCACATTCTCTTTCGCTGTGAGCCACCACAAGATCCTGTATGTATTTCCCTGTGCTACACCGTACAATCTTGTTTATCTATTCTACATTTCCCAGATCAGTCTTAATTTGTCTCAGTTCTACCAGAGAGAACAGCTTACGTATGAATTGAGGACAAAATTCTCTACCGGTTTCTACCAGGGGGCAGCTCTTAGCTATCAAAGGTAATGGAGGAGCTGAAGGCAGTGTCTTTCCTGAGTATGAGGGAAACGAGGGGTATATGGTAGGGAGAGCAGGGCAGGGCGTAGGTTTAGGAGAGTCCCCCTCTCTAGTGGGTGTCGGGGACAGTAGGTTATTAGATGTAACCATTACCTGAGTGGTTAACTTACATCCTTCTAGGAGATCACTGCTGTCCCTCAGGAAGTAAAAGATATGAACGCATGGTATTTCAGACCATTTGCCTTGTCTCTTGCAGAAGAGATCAAGCTGGAACAAGATGGTGCGTTTATGCTCCCGTTTATAGGCCATGTTTCCTCTCAGGGATGTCGATATTGTGGCCAGGCAACATTACGAAGGAATATAAGTGTTCTTCTTTTGAGGGTTTGTGGATTAAAACGGTCCCAGTTGGCCAACATGCAGCCCAAAGGAGTCCCAGCAGGGACAGACTCTTGGCTTCCCATCTGAAAAACAGGGGCAGAACACAGAGGGGTTTCAGAGCTTAGCGTCCTAAGGTGAAAGGCCCGTGGACTAGGCTGACGTCTCAGCCTGTCCTCAACCAAATGCATCCTAGAGGGTAGCCATGGATCAGCAGTGCCTAGCGTCCTAGGGTCCTGATTCGGGGATGGAAGCTGACATCTCAGCCTCCACTCCAGAAAGGGGGGAACAAGTCTTGCTGTGTGCTGGGTGTCTCCGTGGTCTGATTGGAGTGATCTCCTTTAGTTTAGCCAGTGGCTGGTCACCCGGGAGCAAGAAAGAAAAGGGATTAAGTTTATTGTGGCTCTGGCCTACCCTTGCTGAGCTCCACCTGGAGCTCCCTGGAGGGCAGGGTGGTGAGGGGGGAGCAAGCTGGCTCTCACAGCACAGCGCAGGTGTGGACAAGGTGTGCTGTGGGCAGGCGTGCATGTGGCTGAACATGGGGAGGTGGCATGTGGCCTTGGTACCCCAGTGCAGCAGTCTGCCGGAGCAGGGGATCCCAAATGGGCCACCTGCAGCCCAACCGGCCCAGCGCTGCTTGGAGCTCCGGACAGCAGGGCAGGAGGGAAGTGGGGTTGCACCCTGGTCCCCAGCTCCTGGCACAGAGATCCGCGGCCAGAGGGGCCACCCGCCACCGACCGGCCCTCATGGCTTGGAGCAACCAGGTGTGCACCCAGCTGCCCCTCCCTGCCCAGCCACCACTCACCTACGACGCCTTGTATTCTCGGCCCAGCTGCACAACCGGCCCCAGGAGCTTGTGCTCCGCTGACTGGCCTCAAGGAGGGAAGTGGAAAGTGAAGGAGATAGGATTAGGTTTAAGCATGCAATCCGAGTCATGGCGCCTAAATTAATGTTACCGGGAAAAGAGAAGTAAGAATTACCTCGGTTCTTAGTCACCTGGGGAAAAAAAAGAAATTTTTAACAAGAGACAGAAAGCATGATATAAGCAAGATTTTTATTAGTGAAGTAAAAAGGTAGTGAAAGATAGTGCTCTCCTGAGAACTGGGAGCGGGCGTATCCAAGGGAGGAAGAAAGGCGCCACTCCTTTGTTTTTCCTGTGTCTACATCCTGGCTGGGGGGCGGGGTTTCGTGATCAATTGATTGATTTGCGGCTCAGGTTCTTTGAGTGACCAGGCTGATTGACAGCTCAGGTTCCTTGCTCTCAGGCTGATTGAAAACTCGGGTTCCCTGCGCTCTGGCACGCCCGTCCCCTTTGGGGCAGGGTCATTGGGTCACGTTACGCCGGGGCCTCCTCTTATGCGCAGCTGCAGTGTTTTGATTTTAACTGGCTTCTTTTGCTGGCCCTCAGGGAAAGTAAAGGTTTCTGGAGTCCCTTATCCTGAGACCAGATGTAGTTATTTTCTGGGTTGTTCCTTTCCCCTTCCTGTCCCCCTGCCCACTGCTCATGTCTGTCTAACTGCCTAACACGACCACCTCCTTAACACGCCTCTCCCTCTCCTTGCAGGGTGTCAAGCGAGACTTGCTTCTTACTCCAAAGTGCTTGTACTTAATTGGACGAGAAAAAGTCAAGCAGGGCCCAGACAAAGGCCTTGTGAAGGAAGTGCTGAAGCGGAGAATCGAGATGGAGAGGATCCTGTCCGTGTCCCTCAGGTGAGTGGTGACGGCGCAGCAGCAGGGAGCCCCATCTCTCTTCAGCATCGCCACCCGCCATCCCAAGTGCTGCCTGGAGAAAGGCTCCTCACTCGCAGTCGTGGTGAAGGGAACTGAAATTCCCGTCTTCCCTCAGAGGGCCTGACCCTCACACGTCTCCGGGCGTCCCTGTTCCTCAGAGAATGAGATGCCGAGGAAAAGTTGCCTTATGATCTGCTCCTCCAGTCAAGGGACGCTCAGATTCTTTGTTCCCATAAAATTTGATAAATAAACCTAGGGTGTGAAACAGACACAGCCTGTTCGCACTTACTGAAGTGGGGCCAACGGTCCGGATCCCCGCCCGCAAGCCCACCTCGGCCGTGTTGAACCCTAACCCATTTCACCAGCAAAGGCCCAAGCAGAGGGGGCCAGACGGGCACCACGATTGGTTTAGTTTGCCATGACCTCCGAGTGTCCTAGGAGGGGCGTGTCTTTGGACTCCTTGAGGGCCCTTTCTGCCTGTTCATGCCCGGGAGGGAGTACAAATTATGCGTAGCCCTGGAGTTCTTGCCAGGTGCTCCTTCGTCTCCAAGTTCACGGGCAGGCCTTGCGCCCCTCCTGTGTGCACTCTGGCTTTCTTTTGGTAGAAGGGCATCTCTGCCTGCTGACACTTCCCTAAATCCTCCCATGCTAGTAACTTAGAGGGTAACTAAGCTCCCTCTGATGAGAGGAAACCCTCTCAGTCCACAGAAGGCTAAGGAAAGAGGAAGAAAGGTCCCGTTGAGCCAGCAGCTTCCTCCCTGCATTGCGTCCCTGGGCCCTGCTGAGGACGCCACTGCCTCTGCCGGTGGGCTTCGCGCTGCCATTGCATTGCAGGTGCTGTTCTGGTTGCGAACGTGTCTTGCTGGACTTGGGACACCTCTAAACTCTTACTCCACATAGAGGACAAAACTGCTGCTCCCAGCGGCCTTGTGTGCTCAGGCATCTGGCCCACCAGGCTGGCTGGAAATCCTGGCTCTAGTGCCGTCATCCAAAGCAGATTTTAAGTTGTGTCCATTCTTGGCTGTGTTGCTGTGGTTTCTGATTCTGTCTGTTTCCCATTTTCCTGATAAAGGGCCAGGCGGTGCAGCGAGGTTAAGTGTTTAAAACACTTCAGTTCAGGATGTGGTAGAATTTTTTTTTTTGTCAATGGAGGTACTGGAAATTGAACCCAGGACCCCATGCAAACTGAGCACACGCTCTACCACTGAGCTATTCCCTCCCCCAGGATGTGGTGGAACTTCTGAGCAGATGAGTCCATCGGCAGCTCTTTGCAGCCCCACCTTGGATGGGTCTCAGTGCCGTGGATTTCACGGAAAAGCTCTCAGCACTGTCTGGTTTTCAGGTCTTGCTGAGCATCCAAGCTCACTGGCTGGGTCACAGCCTGAGCTGGGCAGCCTGCCAGCCCCACCCTTCCTGGCTAGCTGGGCCTTGAGGCTGCCCTTGGTGTTCCAAGGAACCCAACTGGAAGCATCTCTTTTCTTCTTGCCCGGGGACCAGCTAGACCTCGGCGAACGTGGGTGAGCTGCGAAGTGCTGGGAGAATGACAGCTTTGGTGATCATTGGTCTTCCTTTTATTATTGCCCAGGTCTGTCTTCAGCCTTCAGACCCTTCAAGGAATGCCTGATCACAGTGTATCTACATTTGTATCAAGTACTTTGACACTTACTATCTTGTCCATCTAGTCTTCGAAGTGTGGGATATTCACTCTCAATTTTTTTTCTTTTTTCTTTTTTTTCTTTCTTCTCACAGCTTCTGGGGATGCAATGTCTTAGTAAAATCACCTTCTTTTTCTGCTTTCTCTTTAGTATTCATGGCCTGGACATTTGCTTCCTTGTGGCCTCTCCTTGTTAGAGGATGTAATAAAATGAAGGACTTAGCCTGAAATTTGTTCTGGCTCTAGGGAAAAAAAAAGCCTGAGTCATTTTAACTTGTCCTCCTTGTATATTACAGTTACTGAGCCCCACATTTACCAAGATTAGTACTGTTCCCTCGTTTCCGTCATCCATTGGGTTAGGACAGGAATCTCACCCAAGTTAGAAATGCACCCAGATGGATGATGGATTGTGTAGAGTCAAACCCACAATAGAAATTGATTGTAGTGCCAGATGAACAACTTGTGTGTGTGTGTGTTCTCAATATATTTCAGTATTGATATGGAGAAATATTTTAACAGTTGTCTTGCTCTTTAAGAAGAAAGTTGCAATGTGTGTGTGTTTTCAAGACTTTATGAGGCTTCTTGACTCTTGGCTGGAATGATCACCTGGCTGCTGCTCATTCAGACTATCAGTGTCTTCTTTCAGCCCGTCTCTGGCTCTTATAACTACTATCAATAAGGCCAAGTTGGCTCCCAGCTCTCTATTCAAACACACCAGCCCTACAGAAATAATTACGAGACAGTCTGGGGAGATGTGAGCACGGCAAAATATCCGATGAGGGATTTATTCATTTCTTTAGGTGTGCCGATGGTACTGTGGTTATTTTTATTCAAAGAGGCTTTATCTCTTAGAGATAAGCACTGAAATATTTAAGAATAAGATAATGTAATATTTATACTCTGCTCTAAAATATGCTAGCTGGTGTGTGGCAGTGGGGGGAGTGGGCCTGTAAAGAAATATGACTGACTGGATTGATCCACATTGCTGAAACCTCCTGACATGTGCTATTCTGCTTTTTTATATATTTGGAATTTTCCATTATAAAAAGTGTTTCCTACTCCTCCGGTAGACATCATATTTTTAAAAGTCTTTACCTTTTGTAAATGTACTGAAATATATCTAGCTGAATTATAATTGAAAATTCTTAAAAATGTTTTTAACTTACAGGGAAAAAACAGATTAGACCCAATAGCTCAGAGATATGGTGACTACAGTTGCTCAAAGGAACAGGAAAGAAGTTTATCTAAGTAAAAGTTAGGAAGATTGACACCCGCATTTCTGCCTTCATTGGAGACATGGTGAGGATCTCAGGAGTGACACATTGACATGTAGTTGAGACGTTGGATTTCCGAGGCTTTGGGCTATCTGCTGACAGGAGGCCGAGCATCAATTTTTGAAGGATCCTTCCAGAGCTGCTTCTGGCCCAAGTACTGACCTGGCCTCACCCTTATTTTAAAAACTCAATTTGCTGGAAAGGTGGCCACCAGGTGTAACAGCCCATGCTCTTTGCCTTCCTGTTGGCGGCGGTGAGATTGGTGTCATCAGTCTCATACCTGGGGCTGTCTCTGCTGAAGCTGCCGACGGCCCTTCCCATTCCAGTAGCTGATCCCCAGAAGGCTAAGCCTGAAAGCTATGGGGCCGCCTGTCTGGGTGGGGAGAGTTTCTAGTACTTGTACTATTGGAAGAGGGGGGCTTTAGACGGAGGCCCCAGGCCCCCTGGGATGGTTCACTGCCTGATTGCCCTACTCCTCTGGCAGTAAGGACAGTCTGCTCCCCTCCCTGCTCGGCTGCCCTGACGCATGACTGAAACCCTGCTTGCTGTGGCCTTTGAGCTTTGGGAACCTGGGAGCTGTTGACATTTTTGGATCGATCCGCTTCCCTTGTGTTCAGCTCTGGATTCGCGGGTGAACGAGACACCATCCCTGCCTCAAGGCGCCCCATCCCGTTCTGCAAGAGGGAGCAGTGTCCTGAGTAAATGTAGCGCGTGGCTTGCACGTGTTGAGAGTGTGGTACCCGGGACACTCCTGGGGTGCAAAAAAGATGGGAGTGAGCCTTTTCCCCTGGGGGTCCTGGGAAGCCTCTCCTGGGAGGCCGGTGCCGAGGCCTAACACCACGTGTATCTGCACTTTCCCACAGAATTTAAGTAGGATTCCCAAACTGGTGTCATTGGTTTCTGTGAATGGTAGAATTCTTTTCACCTCTGTAGTGTTTAGCTTACTAAAAGGAGCATCTATTTCATAAGCAGGAAACATTTTTTTTAAGGCTTAAATAAAGGCAGCGGCTGTCCTAGCTGAAACTGCCTTTTTAGCTTTAAGGAAAAAAACTCCTGGGGCGAGGGTATAGCTCGGTGGTACAGTGTGTGCTTAGCATGCATGAGGTCCTGGGTTCAATCCCCAGTCCCTCCATTAAATAAACAAACAAACAAACCTACCCCCCCAAAAAAACTCCTTTAAGACCTTACCCAGTGTTTTATACCTAACATTTTTGAGAAGAAACTATTGGGGGAGGGTATAGCTCAGTGGTAGAGTGAGTGCCTAGCATGGGTTCGATCCCCAGTACCTCCATTAAAAAAAAAAAAAAGACTAATGACTTCCCCCACAAAAAAATTTTTTTTTAATTGAAAAAAAGAGAAGATACCGGTTATGGAAGTAAAACAAGATTTCCTAGTGTTGTTAGCAGTATAACAATAAGCCACAAAGATGGGAGAGTGAAGAAACAGTAGAGAGCCAGACCGGCGGCCGGTAACGCAGTTTCCAGCACAGGACACCACGCCGGGCGTCTGTAAGGAACTGCAACTTGAGCATATGAGTAAGACGGGGGTGAAGTCCAAAAATAAGTCTGATTTTTTTTTAGGAAAAAAAATAAATGGAAAAGCTTTGTTTTCAGATGTAGGCGCGTGGGCCGCGGAGAGGGAAATGAGCTGAAACTCTGGCCTGGGTGAGGATGGCTTCCTGACACTTGGACCTGGGTCACCGAAGGGTGAGGTTTTGAATTTGATGGTTGAAGTCAAAGTGTCCAAACAGTCTCTTCTCATCTGCAGACTCATGCTGATAATTGACCTTGATGTTTGGCCTACTTGCTTTGTTTATTTATGATCGTGGAACTCCTAATTAATCTGAGCACATTAAACCACGCAAAGTTTCTTGCGTTGGGCTGATTTAACCCTGTTGAATAACCGCTGTTCCACCTAAAGCACAGCCTGGCAAACAGATGTGCCCAGACATGTCAAGTGCTTTGCATCAAGCAGCTAAAGCGGGAGCTTCACTCCACCCTACACACCAAATCTGGGGTTCGTCCTGGCTGCCTCTTCCCCGTCGTATGCACCCCCTTTGTATGCAGCTGCCTTCTTAGACCTGTGCTAGCACGCTGGCACTTTACTTTCTTAATTCCGAATGATGGGAGAGCCGTTCTGAGCAGCTTTTATGCAAATGCCTTTTGGAATTTCGAATTGCTGTCATTGAAGTGATGAAGAGAGTTACAGAGTTTTCATCTGCCTGTTTCTAGGCAGCGGCTTTGTGGCCACACTCCCTGAGGTATATTATCCTCAAACTTTAAGAAAAGAGTCTAATTCCAGGTTTGGAAAAGTTGACGAGCAAGGAAGTACAGTGGGGATTGTGAGCTGTCCTGTGATTTTCATTCCTCTGCATGTTGATAGCCGGCAGCCCACCCCAAGGCCTCATCCCCCAGGCTCCTTTCTGCCAGGTGTGACCATGTGACACATCGCCGGCCAGTGGGGTGTGAGCAGTGACGTGCAACTTCCGGGTGGTACCTGTAAAGGTGGGGAGTAGACAGACGCCTGGCTGCCAGGCGCTGGAGGACTGTCGTGTTGGCCCTGAATTGCTTTTGTACATGCTGTTGAGTGACAGAGGTAAAAACGCTATGTTGTTTAAACCTCAGGTTGTCGGGGTCTTCATCACAACTGCAAAATCTGTATCCCAGCCAGCACAAGAGTGCGCAGGTAGCGTGGCTGTGATGCGGGGATATTTGGGAACAAACTCTGGAGGTAATAGTCATGACCACGTGCTCCACCCAGGTGGCCATTTGGTGTCCCCAGATGCCTGTAAAGGGTTCTGACTTTGAATCCAAGAAGAACTCTTCGATGTCCCCGTCTTCAGTGAACAGGACACGAAGGGCCCCGCTCTTTCTTCCCCGTGATGGTGTTTTGCCACCAGCTTCCTCCATTCCTGCCCTGGGGCTGCATGTGCTGCTGCTGTGTGCCTTTATGTTCCCGCTTGGTTGGGGTCCTACCTTAGACCTTCTTCCTCCTGTGAATTACGAGGCTCCTTTCCTGTAGGGAGACTGAGGAGCTGAGGTCTCAGAGAAAGAGGCTGTGGCTGTAGCATCTGGCTCGATCAGGGACAAGTCATTAGCTCCCTGCTGCGGCCCAGAGACAGTTCCTGACAAAGCTGGGATCATCCAGGCTCTCTCTGCCCACGAAGACCTCTGGTCCCACAGACCGCCCACCCCGACCTTGTCCTAGTCCTGCCACTGAACAGGGAGGCCAGAGGAATTGTAGTTCAAGTGGATCAAACTCTGCATGGAGGAGGAATCCCTCCCCTCAGGATCCTCTGTACCCCAGTCCTCCGTGTTTGCCTCACCGTCTGGTGGTGTCACAGCACAGTCATCCCACGGATGCGGCGGTACCAGGGCCCCGAGGGCAGAGCATAGCTCTGGGTGACACAGCTCAGCTCTGGTTACTAAGGAA
Source organism: Camelus ferus (assembly GCF_009834535.1). Classification (NCBI taxonomy): domain Eukaryota; kingdom Metazoa; phylum Chordata; class Mammalia; order Artiodactyla; family Camelidae; genus Camelus; species Camelus ferus. The sequence goes on from NC_045701.1 coordinate 8,812,005, forward strand.
CCCTGTCCTCAGCATTTCCTGCACTCGGAGAGATTACAGTTTCCTGTGGTCAGTTCACTGAAGCAAGATCACTTACTTTGTTTATTTTACCTGGAAGAACACCTACCATCCGTAATGAAATGTCACTCTCTATAGGGTTGTCTTAGGTGCTTGACAGTGTTGCTTGGAGGTGGTGGTAAAGTTGTGTATCATGAAGCCTTTGGGGCGGTGGCCTCCCTCCGCTGCACTACACATGCAACAACCAGGGAAGAAAAACTCTCAGTCATATGTGCATTGTGGTTTCCACAAAGTCTGGCTGGGGCCGGGGATGGAACTAATGAACCCCTGACCACTAAGCGTATTCCCCGGGACTGGCTTTGCCTCAGCCTCTCTCTGCCGTTCTTCCCACAGCTCCCAACGTTCCCTCCCTTCCAGCTGTGAGTCTCCCCACAGCCCTACCCGGTCCAAACATGCAGCTCCCACGAAGGTGTGTTAAGGTGGTGACTGTGCTCGCTGTGTGTGCACCTGTCTTGTATTTCTCTGGACTCTGGTGTGTTCGGACAGTCAACAGACCTGGCTTGCACTATAGCAGAGCACCGAATACCCAGATGCTCCTGAAAGGGCGTATGAAACCTAGGACTTTGGCTTCCCTGTTGATGACTGAGCTCACAGTTCTTGCCATTAGGATTTATTACAGTAGCTACAAATTACACCAGAAATGGACACATTGTAAACTGACTGTACTTCAATTTAAAAAAAAAAAATTAAAAATACAGTAAGTACAACCATATCATAAATTCTGCTAACTTGGAACTTGCATGGAATTGTTCATTTTCAGTCACATTCTATTCATAACATTCTGGATTTTATGATTTTAGGAACATGGAAGTTGAATTTGAAAATGGACTTGTTTGAATACAGACTAAATTGCTCTTAAATTCCTGATTTTTAAGTCATATTGAAAAAACAGGGGAAAAAGTCACATGAGAGAAGTATTTCAATTATGCTTTTGGTTGGCTGTAAACTTCTTTCAGAAGCATATTTTAGCGATTTTATTTACATAATTTATTGTGTTTTGTTTTAAAGATAATCCATTACAGTAAGAAAGGCTGTAGAAACCTAGTGCTGTCTTATAGGATTTAAAAAGAAGTGAAAAAAATCACGGAATAACGGAAGTGCAGCTCTCACCGAGTCTGTCCCGTCTCTCTGCAGCACCATGCAGGACGACATTTTTATTCTTCACGAGCAAGAGTATGACAGTTTGCTTGAATCCGTCTTCAAGACTGAGTTCTTGAGCCTCTTAGCAAAGCGTTATGAGGAAAAGACCCAGAAGCAACTACCTCTGAAATTTAGCAACACGTAAGTTGCGATCTGGGGCCTTGATCTCACTCCTGGGGTCCAGGCTGAGAGGCGGGGAGGCCTGCGGGGTGCGGCATGGGGTCTGACTGGCTCCAGTGGCTTCAAGGAGCCCTGGGTGCCTCAACTTTTCTGGTGGGCTCTTAGGACCTGCAGAAGAGAGTCCAGATGGTTGCCACAGACTTTGAAAAGGTCACTTATGCACTTCTGTCAAATAATGACTTCATCGAATGGTGCATTTTACTTACCCGCTGGACAAAGGTCACCAAGGTGAGGCTAGGAAAGGCAAATGTTTATATATGAGCAATAAAGGAATATTTTATTCGGCAGAGCAGACAGAAGTGGAGTGAGGCTCCTAGCAGAAGACAGTGATTGGAGTGGGAGCGCAAGTCCCCAGCTCAGTGCAGAATACAGCCTATTGGTGGGACATTCGGGGACTCGGGGGCTGTGATGGCGCGTGTCTTGTGTCTGGACTCACCTCCGTTTGCTTTAACATGGTCTCGACTTGTTAATTATGCTTGTCGCAGGCTTGAACTCAAGTTGAAAAAGGAGAACTGGGGTCCCTGGAGTGCAGGGGGCTCCCGGCAAGTGCAGTTCCACCAGGGCTTCGGTGACCTGGCCATCCTCAAGCCCAGCAACAAAGTGCTGCAGGTCAGCATCGGACCCGGGCTGCCCAAGAACTCCCGTAAGTGTTCGCGGCCACACGGGTGGGACCTCGGCTGGGCTTGGGGCTTCTGGGCTCCCTGCCTGGCCCTCCCTAACCCTGCTCTGGGCCGAACCCTTCTCCTGCCAAACGCTCACGATCCACGCACAGATCTGCAGGGGAAAGAACCTGCGCGTTTACTGCTTTCTGGGGCTGGGATTTTCTTCAGTTTGAAACATTTCAAACTAAACCGACACCAAGGCAAATGGGCGGGTTAAACCTTTCTGAATGATTTAATGGTTATGTGGCGCATTCCTGGCATTACAGTACTAATTGTGTTTAAAACAAGTCAGTTTGTTGGCTTTAAATTTCCCAGCCCTTTGCACTCTGATCTTGTCAACAATACAGACCTCATCCTTTCTGTCCATGTTAAAGAAACTGACCACGTTTACCACTCCCTGCAGGGCTTCACTGTGTTACTCTGCCTCACGTCTAGTATCGCCCTCCTTCACTTCCAGGTGCGTCATTAGAAGACGCACATGCACTGACTCACATCTCAGTCTAACTCCTTTATTGGCCTCTGATTCTTTTCTATTTATAGATGATATTTATAAAATTGTAACACACAGCATAAAGTAATCATATGTGCTATGTATTCCTGTAATGTAGGTATCTTTACAGAAGGCAGTCCATATATATGATCAGTGAAGAATATGCCAAGTACAAAATAGCCTTCTTTTTTCCTTAAAGACTACATTTTTTTTTTAATTTAAAAGAACATTTTTTTTCTAATGGAGGTACTAGGGATTAAACCCAGGACCTTGTGCATCCTAAGCACATGCTTTACAAATGGGCTATACCCACCCCCGTAAAACAGGCCTCTCTGACACCTGTCTACAATGTGCACGGTGGCACGTGCTGTAACTCACTAATACAGTACAGAGACACAGCCACTCAGGAACTGTTGGTGTCTATCTGTGTATCAGTTGGCAATTGCCAGAAGACAGCACATTTAGGTGGGATCTTTGAAGAGGGTTTTACATGAAAGGACTCTTCACAGAGGTATGAGCAGGGTTAAGGAAACAAAGTGGGGACTCAGGAGCAAGGAACAGCAGGGCATCACTATCACCCCTAAGCCTGAAGGGCGCCGCGGGAGGAAAGAGCTGAGACGAATGAAGGATGCAGGCAGGAAGCAGGTAGAAGAGATGCCCTGACTGCTCTCTCCTGGTGCTGGTGTCTCCGACCAGTGCCTCCCACTGGCCAAAGCCAACTGGGATGCAGAGGCTTAACAGTCCATTGGGCTCAGACCCCAGGGCACAGAGCCTGGCAAAGAAGCACTGCAGATCACCAGCAGGATGTGTGAGCAGTGCTCAGTAGACCCCAATACAGTGTCTAAGACAGTTTTACTACATCTGCATGGGGAGGAGGGGCAGGAAGGAGACACCCTCCCCTGGCCACGGTACTCTCACCCCAGGACCCGAGACCGGCTCCTTTGCTTCGTGCTCTTCCTGCCTTGTCCCTGTTCCCTTTACAAGGCACTCCCCCTGCACCCCGCTTCCAGCTGATTTAATCTTGCCCCCCTTCATGTCCTACTGGAGCCCTTGTTTCTTGTTGTCCTTTCTGACACATCATCTCTGCAGAGATCCCAGCTGGCCCCAGCGGCCCTCCCGCCCCAGCCCTGGTTCTGGCCCGCAGTGCAGCCCCATTACCACCGCTTGCCTTCTCACTCTGCACGCCTGTGTCAGGGCTACAGATCTGCTCCTACCCTCGGGGTCCCTGCGTTTACTTGGAAGACCGTAGCGCACGGCCTCTGGCGCGCGCGGCTCTGGGCGGAAGCAGAGGTGTCAGCGCCGCGGACCTGCGCGCCCGGGACGCGACGTGCCGCTCGGCTTCTGTGCCGCCGCGGGCAGAACCGGAGCGCCGGCGCTCGCTGTCGCATCTGTCTCTTTGGAACATCTACAAAAATAGAAACCCCTCTGCAAGCTTATTAATGCCTCTTTGTAAAGCCTTTGTGTCTCACATTTCAAAGCCCCGCCTCCATCAACGTGTCCTCGGGCCCCTCCCAGCCGAGAGCTGCGCGGCCGGCCTCCTGCAGACCCGCCCACACCTGCGGTCCAAACTTCTCACGCGTGTTCCCTGAGCACAAAAACCATCAGGAGCCTGAAACCAGCCAGTAGCGCCGACTCTCACTTTGTATTGCTGGTTTATTTCAGGTCCTACCCGAAGGAACACCGTTCAGAACCGGGGTTACGCCGGCAGGACCCACAATGCCAACTACCCGATGAGAGCCGCGCCTCCGCCCCCAGGTAAGCCTGGCGCGGCCGCAGGCTGGGGCCGCTGGCCGGGAGCCTCCCGGGTAAACACATCCGGAGGAGACGCGTTAGCAGATAAACGACCGCGCAGGAGTCCACCGTGAGCCAGTTCAGGGCCAGGTGTCATCCTCTCAACACGATGGCCCTACATGTGACCCCGAAATTCAGGGAAAGTTTTAGCTGATGAAACTGCACTCTGGCTGCATTTCGTTACCTGGTAATATTACTCCTTTAGGAAAGGCCTTGTACATCAGTCAGAGAAAAAGGAGTTCCTTGTCGGTGACAGCCAGAATGTCCTCAGCTTTGAAGTTGTAGGATGCTGCCTACATGGAAATAGGCGTCTACCAGTTGTAACCCTACCACCACTACCCAGCTCCAGCCAAACACCGTGAAAATATTGCACAACTAGTTAAAAACTTAATGAATAAATAGAAAATCTTTATTCTCAGTCAGGTAGAATCAAAGAGAACTGCTCTAAGAAAATAAAATATCTGAGAAAATTATAAAATTGATGCAAAAAAATTTTTTAGAGCTTATGTTTCATTTTTCTCATTTTTTAATGATAAAAATACAGCATGCAAGTGAATAAAATCCAAACCTGAATAAATAAGAGTTTTTGCCCTTAAAA